>NC_143263.1:20465374-21090374 GCF_984573655.1 Nuphar pumila
TTTGAATCCAAGCAAACCGGGCCAGACTTGAATAATAGTTACCCAAATTTAGATCGGGTATGGGCAGGGGCGGCCCAAGAGAAGTTGATTGGAGGCCCATACTTTTTTTTTCATTGGAGGCCCTCAGCATGTGAAATATAAGCATTATATATTTTTTCATTTGAGGCCCTAGGCGGTGGCCTCAAATCTCAAAGAGGCCAGCCGGCGGCGCTGGGTATGGGAACACCTGACGGTAAGACATGGATCCAACCTGAAATCAGGTTAAGTGTTGCCCACATACAAAAATATGAGACCCATTTGGTCCTTATTCCAACCATGTTTGTTATAAGGAAGATGGCAGTGGATTGAAATCTATCTAGGGACTAGGGCTGATAACAGGTAGGGTCTCTTACCCAGCCAGCCACAATACCAGCCCAGAAATGCCAGGGTCTGGACCCATTAACGTTGGATCTGTAGAAGCGATGGACTAAGTACTAAACTAACAAGCCCTAAAGGGGTTGACGTAGTGGGTTGGGCCTTGGCTGTCAGACAGGCAGTCAGGGTTCTATTCCTGTGAGCATCACCCCCTGCGCAAGCCGACGGCTAGGATAGGCCCTGGGAGTGAGGGTCCTAGTCTTGGAGTTTTACGCCTTTAGGAGGACGACCGTAGGAATGGTAAGTTGAGCCAGCACGACTAGGTCTTATATCCCAGATGCCACTTTTCAAGTAATAAAAAAAAATGTAGTAAACAAACACAAATCCGATTGGAGGGTT
Source organism: Nuphar pumila (assembly GCF_984573655.1). Taxonomy (NCBI): domain Eukaryota; kingdom Viridiplantae; phylum Streptophyta; class Magnoliopsida; order Nymphaeales; family Nymphaeaceae; genus Nuphar; species Nuphar pumila. Next base: position 20,466,128 of record NC_143263.1, read on the forward strand.
TCTAAACCAGATTATTGAAGTCCAATCCGAGAGTTTGTTAAGATCCAAAAAAGTTTGTGTAATGCTTTTATAGTTATGTATTCTATCTTGGTTGATCTGGCTCTGGTTGTTACCATCGGAACCCAGATCTGGACATGGTCGTGGCCATGCTTGGTATGATCAGCCCTGGACCCGGTACTGCTGACCCAGAGTCAGATCAAGATATGTACTCAGTTAAGGTCATGCCCAGATGAGATCAACCCGTTTGCAGCACTAAATTCCTATCCAAGGCCTTTTCATTAAGGGGCGTTTGAATGGCCAAACAAATAGTCCTTGGCGTGGGCCCCACATCCAACTCAAACACGGATTAATACTAAGAACGTCCAAAATGTTTAGGTACGTACCAAAGCTCTCTCTCTCTCTCTCTTTTATGACTAGGAACTCTCGCCAAAGCTAGGAAAACCCCGGGTGGGGCCCATGACCACCCTGCCTGGCCCACTTCTAGAAGCTTTGGACACACACTCATGTGTCGTCCTCAAGAAAATCTCAGCGAGGGAAAATATCTGTGATATTTAAAGGAAAAAAATTTCTTAAAGAATATATTGAAAACATCAATGCATAGAGATGAATAAAAATATATAAAAAGATATATAAAAATGTAAAATAATAATAATACATAAATTCTGTTTTTATCACGTTAATATTACGAAGAAAATTTGATATTTTCAAAATATCAACGATATTTATTTAAAATTCATCTAATTGCATCATATTGACATGTTCCCGAAAAGGGGGGGGGGGGGGGGGCAACAAGGAAACCTAGTGTCACGAGCTTATTTGGACGCACCGTGCAGCACCTGGCAGGCTGTTTGAAACCATCCTTGTTCATTTTAGAAGTTTTGGGAGCACCTAACCCAAGGCATTCAAATATTGGAAAATGGATCCAACACCCAATCTCTTATGGAAAAATGCTTAGAACAATAGTTTCGTGAGAGGATGCCAGATAACTTTCATAATAAAATTGGCCAATGGTAGTTTGAAAGACTGATCATTTTCCTTGGAAAATTTGAATCCATTCTGCTGGTATACTAGCATTTTCTTTCTTATCTAATATAGAAGTTTTCAGAGATTCAATCTTTGTGATATTTGATTGGTGGATGTTGAAGCATGAGCTTCTACATGTGCTTTATGACTAGTTGCTTTAAAATTTGAGAGTCAAACAAGATATTTATCTTAGTAAAGAAGAGTGAGATTTTTTACTTTACAATGACTTCAATTAGAAGTAAACACTGAAAGGTGAAGTTGGATCAACCTTGATAATGATCTAAGTTACTGCTAAGTAATGCAAATTGCACACAGTCATTTGACACTCAAGTGATGAGAATTTTCATTCTCAAAATTCATTTACAAAAATTTAGTAAGGGGTAGTTTATTTTTCTTTGAAAAAAAATATGTTGTTTAAAGCATCATTTTTAGTTTGATGTCATATTTCATATTGATTTTTTTTTCATGAGTGTCATCTATGTATTGTCATCAGATTACCATGAAGTTCTCCGGCATCATGTCTTGATTATCTCATCAATAGCATTCATATGCATTCAATCATTTAGGTTGTCACATTTGATCTCACCATGGTCTACAAGTTGATTCTACAACGAGATTTATTTTAACCAAATTTTTCTATAATCATTAATGATTTTATCGAAAATTAAGCTTTTGTAATGCGTGGACCCATAATATCATTTACAAGAAGTATCATTTTGACTCAATTCTCAAATTGTGTCATTGTTTTACTGCATTTTTGTTCACTTGTTTCGCTAAAAATGTCAATATTGACTTTGAGTAGGCTAAGATTAAGTGTCTTTCGCATTGTTTAAAAAAAAAAGATCTTTCACGAGCCAAAATTTTTGTGTTAAGAACTTTTTTTGATGATCACCTTGACCAAGTAAAAAGAGGATCAAACCAAAAGTATCTCATCATGCATCAACATATTATATCATATGCATTTTACTGCACATTACTAACCACTTTTTCTTGCAGCTAATATAGTTTTTAGAAACCCAATTATCCCATCAAGAAGACTTACCTAGTCTTATCTTAGGATCATCATGTTAGATAGATAAACATTAGGTCCATAGGTTGTCCCAAAGACGAGCACAATCAAACCAAAACACATTTCTCAAGGTTAATTATTGTCCTTATAAATAAAAAAGTCTATGTATTTTCAAAATGATTTGGTGAAAAGAGTCAAAATGTCTTTTAAAATAATGTTTGTCCTGTCTTTCAAAAATGTCTTGTGCAATCCTATGGCTACAAGATGTTGGATTTGTCTTGTTTAATCCTATATCACTCAACAAGACCGCCATACATTAGGCACATAGCCTAGGAGATCCTTGTGTAAAGCCTCTCATGCACCTTGAGTTACACAACACATGTTCCATGTCTATTTGTCCAAATGCTTTCCAAAAAAATATTTCATGATTGTCAAGCTCTTTCAAAGTTGTCTTTCGTCTTTCAAAATCAATGTGTTTACTTTTTTGTTATCAACTGTGCTTCACATGCTCGACAATAAAGAGGGGCATCTACAAACACCCGAGTTTTGACCAATCATTATTTCATAGATTTTGTTCAAATGATTATTTTTTCAAAACACTGAGATGTATTTTGTCCAAAACTACTAGAACTACTTTAAATGCAATTTTGGTATGAAAATGATATTTTCAAGCTTTTTTTCCAAAAATAAAATTAAAGATGATATCATAAACTTTTCAACGTGTAAAAAATCACCTCAAACAGGCATCAAGATCAAAAGCTATAGCTAGAACATGGTGTTTAGCCTATTTGGATCTGGTTTTGGATTTATATTCATTCTAAGTTGTCGCCCAAACTCAATTGTTGTCCATACATTACTGTTTAAGCCCACTTGTCATCCTTACCATTTGGATCTAAACCCTATTCAACCAGTTTGAGTAGAGACACAATAACAATGAACGTGTATACAATACCAGGTATACATGAAACACACATCATTCTTACTTGCGTAGAGCATTGCCTTATCATATCATGATATATTATAATAGACAAATATAACAATTTAAATTCAGAATGCATATTTATGAATAGAAACATATCCAAACTAACACATGTACTTAAGGAAAAAACAATTTAACATCCAACAATTAAAAATACATAAACATATATCATGTTTATTCATAAGCAGTTAATCAATGCATGAACTCACCAGAATCATGGAGACCTCATAAATGCATGAGTAGCTTCTTATTTTATTAATTATTTTATCTTGCTTAGATGATCCATGAAATGTCTTAACTACATATATAATACATAATTGTTTCGATATCATAAACTCTGTGGAAAACAACATCGATAAAAACCGGATCAAAGGCAATGGTCTAGGGCCCTATATTTGGACAATTTGTGGCTTATTAACTTGACCTTACACTTTTCACCGTACTAGGGTATGGGGTGACCATTGTCGAGAGAGACCCAACCCTCTAACCTCATATATCAAAATTGCATTCAGTTGAAGTATATACATACCACTTCGTGGTTGCAGTGATAGTTTAGTTCCCTCTCTCTGTGGCTAGAAAAAACAACTTTTCATGCTATTAAAATCATATGTAACCTAGAGTACTACAACTTACTCTCTCCTTGTAAACCCAAAAAAAATAATTTGTATTATCATATTATTTTCATTAACTCTCTTGTCATTAATGCCTTAACACAAATAACCACTGAGGGTCAATGGCCTCCAATTTGGGCACAGGCATAACCACTATTTCAGGCTCACAAATACATGAGGTCAATAGGCATTACTCCCCAATTAACCTAGTTCTTAAAAGGTTCTCATAAATGCAATGTGCATGCACACAAATACTCAAATAGGCAAAAAGGAAAATTTTCTTACACATGCAATCATCTAAACAAAGCATTAACACGTAAGACATCTCATGTGCATGCATAACAACACAAAATCATTACATCATGACCATATCATAACATTTTCTAGTACAAATCCAAATTTAATCATATGATAAAAAGGTCTCAGTTCCAAATTTCCAATTTATATGGACATGCACATGAATATCCAAAATCAAGCATGTTGCAGTAATTCAGATTCGACGACATTTCACAAAAACTTCAGATTCCAGCATATGCAGAAAGAAAACTATGTGCAGAAGAACAAATCTAAATGTGGTTCCTCTCAACACACTCACTCATACTAAATACAAGTTTGAGTACGATTTTTGTCCACACACACAGGAAAATTCGGTTTGTATGTGATCCCTATCCACACACACACATAAAAGTTTAGTGTGTGTGTGTGTGTGTGTGTGTGTGTGTGTGCACAAAATTGTTGCTGCCTTATGTGATTTTGCAAATTGATCCCTCTTTTGCTTAACTTTTAATGATTGCAGTTAAATGCTAATAAAATAACCATTTGGACTTAATTAAAGGACCTTTTTTTTAACACCGGTCTGACCCAAACAGGGCTTAGCCCAGCCTGTTGCCATGTTTATGGATGGCTAAGATTGACCAGGTTGTAAACCATTGACAAGGCAATAAACCCGTTCAAAAACTAGGAAAATTACACAGAAAAAAAAAATTACAGTTCATATGTGATTTCTGACCACACACGCACACGGGAAAATTCAGTTTATGTGCTCAAGCCAATAGAATTTTTTATCCCTATTAAACATCAGATTCGTATTAAATATCTGATTCACATGAACATCAGATTTATGTGAATCTCTAATTTGAATGAAGATCCAACCATACAACATTCTTTATGAATCAATTTCAAGAAAAAAAAGAAAAAGAAAAACCACACGCACTTGATACATGACTGAATTCATGTCCCCACTAAATATCAAATATGTATTCACATGAACATCAGATTCATGTGAATCCTGAATTTGAGTGGAGATCCAAACATTCAACATACAGTCTTTATGAATCAATTTCAAGAAAAAAATCAGGAAAACCACACGCACTTGATACACGTCTGAATTCATGCCCCTAATAAATATCAAATATGTATTCACATGAACATCAGATTCATGTGAATCCTGAATTTGAGTGGAGATCCAAACATTCAACATACAGGCTTTATGAATCACAACAACAAACAACAACAACTACGCCTTCATCCCAAAACAATTGGGGTCAGCGATATGAACCAAAAAAGAAATTCATTTTGGGTCTTCCACATGAATCCTTTTCCTCCAATCATTTCTATCCAACGCCATGTCCTCGGTGAGGTTCAAAGCATTCATATCCTTTCCTATCATCTCCATCCAAGTCTTCCTAGGCCTACCCCGACCTCTTTTAACTAATATATTTTCCCATTTCTCCAACCTTCTAACTGGAGCATCATTAGGCCTTCGCCGAATATGTCCAAACCACCGTAAACGATTCTCTCGCATCTTATTTTCAATGGGTGCAACACCTACCTTCTTACGTATCTCTTCGTTCCGAATCTTATCTTTTATTGTATTTCCACACATCCATCTAAGCATCCGCATCTCAGCTACACTCATTTTTTGAATATGATGTCTCTTGGCAGCCCAACATTCCGTACCATATAGTAAAGCGGGTCTAATAGTCATCCTATAAAACTTTCCCTTCAACCGCAATGGCATTCTACGATCGCACAGCACTCCAGTAGCACTTTTCCATTTCATCCACCCAACCTTTATCCTATGATTTACATCTCCATCAATTTCTCCATACTTTTGAATGATGGATCCCAAATATTTGAAATAATCATTCACCGGTATATCTTGCTCACCAAGCTTCACTACACTCCCATCCCTACTTCGTTGCTTACTAAACCGACATTCCATATATTCAGTCTTACTCTTACTCAACTTAAAACCTCTAGCTTCCAATGTCTGTCTCCATAATTCTAACTTAGCATTAACCCCAGCTCTAGACTCATCAATCAAAACAATATCATCAGCAAACAACATACACCACGGTACATTTTCTTGAATTGATCTCGTAAGCTCATCCATCACTATCGCAAATAGGAAAGGGCTTAAAGCAGATCCTTGATGTAACCCAACCGTTATCGGAAAATTGGTTGTCACCCCTCCACAAGTGCGGACATTGGTTACTACTCCTTCATACATATCTTTAATTATACTAATGTACTTGAGAGAAACACCTTTCTTCATCATTGTCCACCAGAGAACGTCCCTAGGTACTCTATCGTATGCCTTCTCTAAATCAATAAAAACCATATGCAAATCTTTGTTCCTCTCTCTATATCTTTCAATAAGTTGTCTAAGAAGGTGTATAGCTTCCATAGTTGATCTTTCAGGCATAAAACCAAATTGATTCTCCGATATCATGACAACCTTCCTCAACCTAGACTCAATCACCCTCTCCCAAAGTTTCATAGTATGACTCATGAGTTTTATACCACGATAGTTTGTGCAATCTTGTATATCACCCTTATTCTTATATAAAGGCACCAAAGTACTCTTCCTCCACTCATTAGGCATCTTATTTGTTCGCCAAATCAAGTTAAAAAGATTTGTCAACCATTCTAAACCTTTCTCTCCCAAGCATTTCCAAGCCTCGATAGGTATACCATCTGGGCCAACTGCCCTTCTTGATTTCATTTTCTTCAAAGCCTCTGCAATTTCTTTCTTTTGAATCTTGCGCATGAAGTCACGATTTATCTCATGAAAAGGAATGGAGAAGTCTCCAAGATCTTGAGCATGACTATCATTAAATAGCTTATCAAAATAATCTTTCCATCTCTCCTTAATCTCCTCATCTTTGACTAAAACCCTTTGCGTTTCATCTTTGATACATCTAACCATACCCAAATCCTTCGATTTCCTATCTCTCATCGTTGCAAGCCTATAAATATCCTTCTCGCCTTCTTTGGTATCCAACTTGTCATAAACCTCCTTATATACCTTAGCCCTCGCGTTTCGAACAACTTTTTTAGCTTCCTACTTTGCTATCATATACTTCTCCAAATTCTCATTATCACGACTCTTACTTAGATTTTTATAACACTCTCTTTTAACCTTAATAGCTAATTTGACATCCTCGTTCCACCATGATGTATCCTTAACTAGTGGTGCACCGCCTTTAGACTCACCCAATACCTCCTTAGCTACTTTTCTCATACCACCCGCTATCTTATTCCACATTGATTCTGAATCCTCCTCGAGACACCAATCAACTTCCTTAACTACCTGCTCTACAAACATTCCTTGTTTAGCTCCTTTCAGTGCCCACCACTTAATTCTAGGATCTATCCTATGTCTATCCCTTTTGCGGCATTGTCTAATTCTAAGATCTAAAATTAAGACTCTATGTTGTGTAGCTACACTTTCTCCTGGTATAACCTTACAATCGATGCAACAACCCCTATCTCTCTTTCTAAGTAGGAAAAAATCTATCTGACTCGTATTAACCCCACTTTTAAATGTTACTAGGTGAGACTCCCTCTTCCTAAACCAAGTGTTTGCTAAGATCATATCATAGGACAAACAAAAATCTAAAATCCTTTCTCCACTTTCATTTCTTTCTCCTATACCATAGCCTCCATGGATATTCTCAAATCCATCCCTACTAATGCCTACATGTCCATTAAGGTCACCGCCGATGAAAAGCTTTTCTCCATAGGATGTCTCTTGTACTACTCCATCTAAATCTTCCCAAAATTGATGCTTAATGGAATCATCTAAACCTACTTGAGGTGCATAAACACTAATAATATTAATAATATCCGTACCTAATACTAATTTAATAAGTAAAATTCTATCACTCTTCCTACGGACCTCAACTACATTATCTATAAACTGACGACTCATAACAATCCCTACTCCATTCCTATTCCTATTTATTCCTGTATACCAAATCTTATATCCCCAAGGTTCTATCACTTTAGCTTTCTCACCTACCCATTTGGTCTCTTGAAGACATAAAATATCAATCTTTCTCCTACACATAACATCTACTAACTCTACCAACTTACCAGTTAAAGACCCTATGTTCCAAGTGGCTAACCTAATTTTATGGTCTTGGACTAACTTCTTTACCCCCACCCGTCCAACAAAGTGAGGGAACCCTTGCCTATTTGACACCACACCCGGGCGCCGGTGTGACGCGTCGCTTCTGGGCGACGACCTAGCAACCCTTGCACATTTATCACTGCCTCCGGGCCTAGAGAGTACAGCGCGTCGCTCAGTAGGGAACTTCCCAACGAAATTCTCATATTGGTTCATTTTCATAGGATATGACAAAGTTTTTATGCTGGCTGACAAAGTTTTTATGCTGGCTTTATGAATCAAATAAAAAAATAAAAAACTCACACCCACTTGCTACATGATTGAAAATTCTAAAACACAACATATGGGATTTGTGTAACGTGTTCACAAGAATCTCTAAAGCATATACAGATTTATGAAAACCCCATATTTATGATTCCCATGAACAGACAAAACTAGTTCTATACGCCCATCCATGGTTAAGTGCCCCTACCTTAACATCACATTGGAAAGTTTGATATTCAAAAGCTTAGAAGATGCTAAATGCTGGACCAGTGCTTGCTGACCCTCATTTCAACATTACCTAGGTTCAATTGAAACTCGAAAAATGGGGCCTCTACCAAGAGTGTGAGGGAGAATAACTAGAGAAGAGGAAATAAATTCAAGGAGTGGAAAGATAAAGGGTTGTGTGAAGGCCCTCTTATATAAAAGTGTGGTGCCCCAATGGCAATGGGAATAGGAACTTGTAAGTTTCCTATTCCTCTCGTAAATGCCTACTTTGGCATTCCCATCTTATGCCAAAGATTCTCCCAAAAACAAGAAAGAGGAAGGGAGAGAGGAATATCACTTACTAATATTTTTTTTATATTAGCTTAGCGACCTTCCTTAGGTAGGTCTCCTACAAAATCGTGTGGGAGGGAAATGAGGTTGTAGTTGACTAAAATTTTCTCAAGTTTCCAAAGTTGACTTCTATTTCTTTTGGTAATTAACTAAATGCCCATGAGTCTTCCTACTCACTAAGGAACTTTTTTTTGTAAATTTTAATATTTTTCTTTGACCTTTATTAAATTGAACATAGAAGGTGCCGTGGGGACGTCCCATTCTATGGGTTTAATTGAAAGTCCAACTTAACTCCAAATAATAACCCAAATCCATTGTACCAAATTAAATTCATTATTGGATCTGAATCCAATTTAAACCCAAATTTAATTTAAAATTCCAAATTCAATGCAAATGAAATTTAAATTCTAACTTGAATTCATTCTACATGAAATTAAATGTTACATTAAAAATTCATACTAATTTGAGACATAAAATAACATTTTTATTAATTAGAAATATTACCAATTTTTTTTTGGGTATTACAGTTCTAGTAGACTAGTATACACACACACTTGTACTCAGGAAGGCCCCTTAGTGCTTAGTCTGATTGTAGCAGTGCCATCGATAAGCCTTGCATCATTCACTTAAAAAAAATAACTATATTTTTAGGTAAAAATTTTAAAGAATGTTACTAGTGGTGCTAAGAACCAAATCTTTTAGATTTGAGATTTGTTTTGCATATAAAGACTTGTTATTTTTATTAATAATGTTTCCAAGCAATTCATTTAATTCATGAATGATATTGTCTTATTTTATCTTGAGTTAGACCTGTACCCAAGTTCAATACGGGAATTAGATTGAGTCTCATGCTGAGTTGAAATACCGGTAACCCGTTCAAAATTTTAACCGGAATCAAAATAAATGTTTTCGCTGCATTTTTATTTTTGTAAATGATTCTTGTCCTTAGTTGTGTCTTTCACGAACTTAGTTTTAATGAGTTAATACATGTTTGTACTTACGTTCAGGCGGCCTCCTAGTGCTTAGTTCGGTTGGAGCATTGCCATCATTAAGGACTTGCATCCTTCACTTTAAAAAAATTAGCTATGTTTTTGGGTTAGAATTTGAAGATGATAAAAAAAACTATGAAAATCTCTATTTGTACTTTAGTTCTCATATTTTATTGCCACTAAGTAGGGTGTCTAGATTAATTCAAGGTGGGTGAAGTAGTTGTATTCTCTTGCAACTTGTTTACTTGTGGCATATATGAATTGTGTGTTGTTTTTCCGTAGTTCTATGCTATTTTGTATATTATGAAAAGAGGAGATATTAGGCTGCACCCCTTTCAAATAAGGTTTTACCTACACCTAAGAGTGCCAAAGGGTTGGGTTTACATGGACCCGACCTGAATCAAACCTTATAGGGTTCGGGTAAGGTGATAAATAAGAAGACCCAATTAAGACCCGAGTTTGGACCCAAAGGTCCAATTAATATATGGATCTGAGTATAGTTTGTGAAATTTTATACCCGACCGAAGCTCGACCCGAATTTTGATTAAGAATCACAAATTTTCAATGTAAAAATGATAAAAATATTATTTTACCAAGTATGGTCCGGGTTTGTTTTATGTGGTTTTTATCAGGTCCGGGTATGGTTTCTCTTATAGTGGACTTGATTAGACCCAAGTATGTACTCAATATCATGCCAAAAAATTGAGGCCAAGTTTGGTTCCGCCTGGGTCTGAACCAAACTCAACCCGTTGACATCCCTACGCCTCATGTATTTAGGTGTGTCAATGGGTCGGGTTTACCTGAATCCAACCCGAACCAAACCCTATAGGGTCTGGGTGTGGTGATAAATAAGAAGACCCAATTAAGACCTGAGTCTGGACTCGAAGGTCCAATTCATACATGGACCCAAGTATAGTTTGTGAAATTTTATACCAGACCCGAGCCCGACCCCAGTTCTAATTAAGACTCACAAATTTTTAATGTAAAAATGATAAAAAATATTATTTTACCAGGTACGATCCAGGTCTGGTTCATGTAGTTCTTATCGTGTCTGTGTATGGTTTCTCTTATGGTGGGTCCGTTTAGACTCGGGTCCAGACCCGATACCATACCCAAAAATTGGGGCCAGGTATGGTTCCAACTGGGCCCGAACCAAACCGACCCGTTGATACCCCTACTTATATTTGAAATTTGAATAGTCTCTGAACCTGTTATCTAGTTGAACCTACTAAAGTTGTGGCTGTTGGTCCAAGTCCAACCCTGACGCTATGGGTTCAATATCGGGTTTAATCGGGTAAGACCCAACAACCCATTAGTGCCTATGGTTTCCATGTCCATATCAGATCCCGTTATTATTTTCAAAATGACGAAACTACCCTTGACAAGGGAAACCCTACAGGCTGTTGTCCTGTAAAGAGGGTAAAACCCTAGTCGGCCGTCTCCTCTTCCCATCTCTGCGCGCGTTTCCGTTACCTCCCTCGCCCCTCTTCCTTCTTCTCCTCACAGAGAGAGAATGAAGATCGTTGCTGCCTACTTGCTCGCCGTATTGGGTGGGAACGCCAATCCCTCTGCCAGAGATCTCAAGGCCATCCTTGGTTCTGGTACCTCTCTCTCTCTCATGGTTCCCTCTTTTTGTTACCATCTTTCCCATCTCGGATTTGGGGTACTGGGTGTTCATGATTGATGCGTTTTTGTTCTTTTTGATCCTTGTAACTTTCTCCTGTTATCGATTTTTTGTGTTTCTGATATTCGGGTTTTAGGCTGTTTGAGGGGTTACAGTTATCTGTTTCTTGACGTGATTGGTTTTTGTCTTAATGGTTTTGATTTGATATCGTTGGTGATGCTTGTTATTGATTTCTGCTTGTTTGCCATGTTGGTCTTTTTCCCCGTCGCATTTTGCATTAGAGCTAACGTGATGTGTTTTTTAAGGGATATCTTTTGATTACAGTGGGTAGTGGGAACCAAGGGAGTTCCAGAAACGAGGAATATCTTACTCACGGGCACTTGAGATTTATTTGTCTTCACTAAAGATAATTTTTGAACCCTAATGAGCACTTTCACTTTTTTGTTAAACCTACAACTGTCTAGGCATGTAATTTTTATTGTTAAAATATTTTCAATTTAATTTTACTTTGTAGTGCCGAATATCTTCTTTTTATTGTTATTTTTTTTTAACTTCTGGAAGAATGTCCATTGTGCATGAATCCTGTTTTTGTTAGTTGTGCCCTAATAAATGTTCAGGGCTCACTTCAATTTGGAATTTGTTCATTTTAGTTATGCATCAAAATATGATCCTTGAGAAATACAATATTTTCTGTGTAGAAAGTGAGTTTTCTATAACCCCTGTTATTGTCATTGCGGTCTCTCCATCGTCAAGTCTAGGCAGATTCTTCTATCTCTAGATCTTCAAGGAACTAAGAAATTAGAAAATGTGTTAAACTTTTTGAAGATCCTGCGATTAGCATCATCGTGACATATATTAAATTACTGAATTAGTCATTTTGGTAGTTAGCATAAAAATATTTATTTTCTGAGTTGCAGTGGATATCTTTTGAGAAATGCTATGGCTACCCCTTGGAGGTGGCCATAGTGGCCACCAAAAATGGGATTTATCCATTTGGGATGCCTCTACCAGCAGAACAGATTCTACGGGTAGAGCTTCTTCAGAGTCCCAAGGTGGTTATTTACTCTCTCTCTCTCTCTTAGGGAACAATAAACATTGCCAGCATCTCCTATTTACCCACACACAAGAAAATTTATCACTGTGAAAAGATAAAAACCCTTCTCTCTCTCAACCTCTTTACCCACACACAAGAATGTTTACCACAGTAAAACAAATCTCGCAATAAAAAAACCTTATTACTTGCCCAAATTTTTCATCAAATGGAGATTTATGAAGAATTTATGCATATTGAATTTGTTCAAACCATGCCTCAACCTGTAACAAATTTGTTTTGAGCCCATGTATTTTAAGAATATCAGTATGGGGAACTACGTCCTTTATATATTGATGATTTTTTTACTCATTTAGCCAATATGAGTAGGCCAAATCTTGCTGAGAATATGGATTCTCACATACTCCTGTGCCTGTGACTTATTTAAGTTGTAAATCTGGCCATGTTGTCAGGTTCATCAACCACTTCTAAGTCTCAGGCCAATGGAATTGCTCAGTGAGGAGTGTTCATGGTTGCTGATCATGTAGGGGAACAAGCCACATAGCAACTCGTGTATGAATCTTGGGCCCACCATGTTGCATCATCAAATCAGCACAATTATCACTAATATATTATGCTAATATGTTCTTGTAGAAATCCCTCTCTAATAACTCTAATAATTTTCACCACCAACCACTATATAAATCTATACCCACAAAGGGTAAGCCTTCACATGAGTCCTCAATGGGCTCCCTGTCCTACACTATGAGATGTTCATATCTAGGGGTGTCAATGGATCAGACTAGGTTTAGACCCAGGTAGTTCTGAACCTGTATCTGACTTTGAGGTGCTGGTGCTGGGTCCAGGCCTAGGTTCCGTCACACTTACTATAAGAAAAACCAGACCCGGCTCATACCCGATAAAATAACATTGTTTTTATTTTATTTTTACATTGAAAATTTGTGGATTCTAATCGGAACTTAGGTTAAAACCGGGTCTAGCATGAAATTTAACAAACAATACTTGGCTCCATATACTAATCGGATTTTTTGGGTTTGACCCAAATTTGCCATAACATTTCTCATAGCTTTTTATCTGGGATAAAACCATCCCTGGGTCAAAACTTGCAATCCATTTTAGCAGCAGGCAGCGGCCATGCTTGCTCCCAGCCTTCCCTCCAATACACCTTTAAACTCTTCTGGAGCAAGGCTGTGAGATCATTCAGTATATTTGCTGGGTTGGAAGGGCATAGCTTCAGTGAGTTGTGGATGCATCTTTAAAACATCTCAGTTCTATGTCTGCACGAACACTATTTGTAGAGATAAAGAATTTCTCAAAATTTTAAGGTAATTTCATGTAAGCCTTGGCTACCTGGGTTTCTGACAAACTTGATGCCTGCTTCTACTGGATTTATTTTTATTTTGACCATGATGTCTTTTACCACAAACTTGATGTCCGCACTTGTGGAGGGGTGACAACCAATTTCCCTATAACGGTTGGGTTACATCAAGGATCTGCTTTAAGCCCTTTCCTATTTGCTATAGTGATGGATGAGTTTACGAGATCAATTCAAGAAAATGTGCCGTGGTGTATGTTGTTTGCTGATGATATTGTTTTGATTGATGAGTCTAGAGCTGGGGTTAATGCTAAGTTAGAATTATGGAGACAGACATTGGAAGCAAGAGGTTTTAAGTTGAGTAAGAGTAAAACAGAATACATGGAATGTCGATTTAGTAAGCAACGAAGTAGTGATGGGAGTGTAGTGAAGCTTGGTGAGCACGAAATACCGGTGGATGATTCTTTCAAATATTTGGGATCTATCATTCAAAAGTATGGAGAAATTGATGGAGATGTAAATCATAGGATAAAGGTTGGGTGGATGAAATGGAAGAGTGCAACTGGAGTGTTGTGCGATCGTAGAATGCCATTGCGGTTGAAGGGAAAGTTTTATAGGACGAATTAGGCCCGCTTTACTATATAGTGCGGAATGTTGTGCTGCCAAGAGACATCATATTCAAAAAATGAGTGTAGCTGAGATGAATGTGTGGAAATACAATAAAAGATAAGATTCGGAACGAGGAGATACGTAAGAAGGTAGGCGTTGCACCCATTGAAAATAAGATGAGAGAGAATCGTTTACGGTGGTTTGGACATATTCGACGAAGGTCTAATGATGCTCCAGTTAGAAGGATGGAGAAATGGGAAAATATATTAGTTAAAAGAGGTCGGGGTAGGCCTAGGAAGACATGGATGGAAGTGATAAGAAAGGATATGAATGCTTTGAACCTCACCGAGGACATGGCATTGGATAGAAATGAATGGAGGAGAAGCATTCATGTGGAAGACCCATAATGATTTTCTTTGTTGGTTCATATCGCCGACCCCAATTGTTTTGGGATGAAGGCATAGTTGTTGTTGTTGATGTCTTTTACCAATCTTGATGGAATAGTTTCATAAATTCATACAAACAAGTTGGGTTCATTCTCATGGTCTGCAAATGCTGTTTACTGTGCTTTGGCATAAGTCAATATAAATAAACATCATGTCTGTGGTGATTGCTCATTCTTTTCTCTGTTTGATTGACTCATATCATTGTATTTCCTTGTCTTCTTTTGTTTTAACATGTTATATCCTACTTTTTAACAGTCGGTGCTGAAGCTGAAGATGATAGAATTGATTTTCTATTGAGTGAAGTTGGAGGCAAAGACATAACTGAGCTCATAGCTTCTGGAAGAGAAAAGTTTGCTTCTGTCCCATCTGGTGGCGGTGTTGCTGTGGCAGTGGCTCCTAGTGCTGGTGGAGGCGCAGCTGCAGCACCTGCAGCTGCAGAACCTAAGAAGGAAGAGAAGGTTGAAGAAAAAGAGGAATCTGACGATGTAACAACTCTTACTGATTCCAGTTTTTACAGCTTATATATATATATATATATATATATATTATAGAATGACAGCTACTTGTCTTGTGAGCATCATTTCCTTCATATTATTTTTTCCTTTCCTATTTTGACAGTTTCATGGTGTTGAAAATTTGCAGGATATGGGATTCAGCTTGTTTGACTAAGTGGCTTCCTTAATGTTAGTTGATCGAGGTTTTAGTTTTTCTTTCCCCCTTTTTTCCAAACTTTTTTCTTTTGATCGGCAGTTTCAGGCACTGATGCAAGATTTAGATGTTGAATTTATAATTTTGTTATCTATCTGTAGAACTATTACTGTTCAATATTTTTTTCTCAAATAGGCATTCTGCTGTCCTTTTCTTGATCTCAAAGTATTTGTTTAACATCAGGCATTTAGATATGGCTCCCATTCCTCCCATTTTAGTGGGCTGTTAACCATTGCTACTCTCTCTCTCTCTTGGCATGCTGGATTTGGTATGGTTCTGTGATTCTGACCTGGCTTTCCTTGCATGGAAACATGGTTTTTATTTGTCACGATTGGGAGCATCTGGATCTGAATGCATTTCGTTTTATGTGTAATTCTGTACCGGATCATCTGTTTTTGAACTTCAGAAGTTCCAATATGTATTTTCATTATAGAGCTGGAGATCTAGAATAGTTACCTCATTAGCTTCCTCTTCCATTTTAGTTCAATGGAGGTGGAGATCTGCTGAATCATAGTTATGCCACTGTTTTCTGCTGTCTTCAAGTCGTAGCTGTGATGGGTCTGTTTCTTGGTCCTCAGGCTTTAGTTTGGATGATCCAAGCTTTCATGCATTATTTTCTACCATCCTGAAGCATGATTGAGGTGTTTCTTAAGATGCAACGGAATTGTAAAAATCTGATGGGCGTGGAATTCATATAATGACACCATTCTGTGTGACCATGGGGCAGGAGGCCAGTGGGAAATGGCATGTCTTGTAACTCCAATGTTCGCAGCTCTAGTTGTGGGAGCTGGCTTTCTCAATGCCATTAAGAATTGGGTGGGCAAGCTGCCACTTTGTTGAGTGATGCGAATGTTGATGACATTCTTGACTAACACTATTTGGCTAAATCTTATCCAAGAAGCTAAATGGATATCATAAGTGGAATGGGGAAGCAAGTGTTAAAAAGTAGCATGAAGTGAGCATATGAGAATCTAAAAAAGAAAGTGTAAAAAGCAAGGGAGAAGCGAAAAATAATATAATATTATTATGAGAAACATGAAATATAAAAGGGAAGCGCAAGTGAGAAGCACAGTTTTTGTAATACGGAAAGTATGCTTTGCATAAATGGGAAGCGAGTTTCCCCATGCTCCCCCTATTTGTTGAAGCGTGACTCTTTTTGCTTCGGCGTGCTTCCTCCCCTAAAAGGGTGCCTTCTTTGACTATGTTCTTACCATGACGGCCCTTCCACTTGACCTTGACAATCAGGATTCCCAAGCAGAACTGTCAAGGTGAGCAGGTGAAAAAAGAAGAGAAATAAAATAAGGAAAAACCATGTCTAATCCTCCGAGGCAGGCCTCTTGGATGAATGCTGTTATGTGCCTCAAGTTTAATCCTTACAATTAAATACTTCAAAACTTGATTTTGATATTTATACACATCTTTACTCCTTTCTTCTGCTTCGTTTTTGTCTTGCCATGATTTTCTTTCTTTTATTAAAATTTTCGTTTTCGACTTGTGGGCTTGTGAAAGATCTAAGGATAAAAATGTAGAAAAGAAGGGGCAGATGGTTTCCTCAAAAGCAGTGACAAGTTTAGAACTGCAAATAAATGTCAGCCAAATTCTGTGACAGATTGGAGAAGAAAGATGGTCCAAAATTCATATTTTTTTTTAGCTTGATCTGAACCGTGAGATGTGTTTATCATTGTTTACTCAATAGAGAACATATATTTGATTAAGATTTTTTATGCTTACATGTGTATTTTAAATAGGTAAAAAAAAACTCAATGGTTGAAATTATGTTAAAATTGATGATATTTATACTTTTACATCAAATTAATTTAAAAGAAAGTTTGTTTCTTAGTAAATGAACAATGATAAATCCATCTAATGGTTTAAATTGAGCAAATAATACTTGAATGTATGATTTTTACAGGGTCCTAGCCAGCTCTCCAAAAAACAAGGGCCAGCACCAAGGCTATCAGTATCAGCCAATACACATCGCATCCGCACGGCTATTTTTAATAAATATAAAAATATTTTTTAATTATCATTTTAATAATTTTAACACATGTCACGCTATGATTGACACACTGTTTTTTTATTATTTTCGGACAAATAGATAACGATAAAAACCAATGTTGTCATAATTGTATCGGACCCTGAAAACGATTCGGGAGAATCGGCTGATCTCGATTCTAAAATGAAATGAATCGACCTGAATCAGCTAATTTTAATCAGCCACGTGACACACAATATTAAAATAATGTTTAAAATATTTAAAACTATTCTGTAAAGATATTAATAAATAATCCAAATCAGCTTGGTTTCATATCGATTTCTTGTTGATACCGTACGGATCTTCCAATTCAGTCTGACTGGCAACGATGTTGTCAACATTGATAAAAACACATCTCACGGTCCAATTACATGGCACAAATTGCGTGCATTAAGCACCTCCATCAGACCTTGTGCCCCACAACTGACAGGCCTGCCCCCTCTGGATGGAATGGTGATTCGGTGCTTAGTGCTTAATGCACAAATATTTGTGCAATTTAAAATGAAAAGCTCACAATGAGCTTGCTCACTGTTTTTTATGGGTGTTGGTTCATTTTTAAGCTGGGATTGCAAGCCTTTAAAGGATGGGCCATAACAGTGTAGCAGGGCCTAAAGTAAAAAATGTTTAGGGCGAAAACTTGTTATGAGGTTATACATTCTCAAGACCAAGTGATTTAGAGTGAAATTAGTTTTTCAAGAAGTAATGAATTTTAGTAAATATAGCTTCAATTGAATGAAATTCTGATATATTAGGTTGAGGGTATTGAGTTTCTCTTTCATTAAGTTTTGTCCTTAATCTATGATAAAAAATGAAGTACAAGGCTAAGGTAAAAAGACACAAATTGTTTGAATATATCCCTTAATCATGTCTTTTATCAGGATATTGTTTGTATACCCACAAAGATTGTTAAAAAAAGAAACAAAAATATATTGTGCATTTAGTGAAGCATATCATGCCTCATTTAAGAAAAATCACCTAAATGAAAGAATTATAAGCTATACATACCATAGATGGACGATCTACTTGCATTGATAAGTCATGCATAATTTACTTGATCATGCAATAATTATTTATGTGTGAAAAAAATGATGCTTCATGTATGGCTACTTCTATACACATATACTTTGTCATTGTATTCCTATAAGAGTGGGGTTATGGACTCCCTACCAAATTAAAGACACTCAATAATGAAACAAAGTGGTGATGGAAAGCTGAGGCGAAGATAAAGAGCCAAATCATTTTCTTTCCTGAAAACTAGATTTTCGGAACTTCATTTTTTTTGAGAACCTTAGTATTGTTTATTCATCTGTTGGATAATATTCTATATGTGAAAATGCAAGTTTATTTTGAGCATGTTCCTTTTTATAAAAATCCAATACTAATATGATTGATCGATTTGTAACTCACCCAAGGTTTTGATCCAAAAAGTTGAAAATTATTTTTGTTGATGAAAAAAAAAATCTCAAAATTTTCGAGTTAAAAATCTTGGGGTGTTACAAGGAGAATGTGAACAACGTCTTCAGAATTGTAACCTTCCCATGACAACAAAGCTATTGATATATTTTTCCTAAAAGCGAGTTTGCCACCAACTATAGAAACACCATCCGCCATTTTTTATGGTCCCTTAAAAAGGCATTTACCTCGATGAACCTGAGGGTTTTGATTTATCCTTGTCTGCAAAACTTCAAATCTTTTTCTTTGCCCGTTGTATGTTGCTCCTGCTTAAGTCAAAATGGCTTCCACTTTCTTGGTTAGCCATCACAGTCTTTTAGCGCCCAATCCCTAGCAGAAAACCCATCCATAGTGGTATATATAAGCATTGCTCCCTGGCCCAACCTGGCCATTGTCATGGTTCCCCAGTGTGGACGGATCAAGAACAAGAATCTTTAGCTTTGTTGTTGTTGCAGCAGTGGTGGTACTACCGCTTTTGCTCTTTCTTGATTGCCCTCAAGATTACCCTTCACACTACTTGTTGAGGAGGAGTGGAAGGGTGGGTCATGGCTGATGAGTCGCTCTCACTTGTTTCAGGTGGCTTGGTACTCCCCTATATGAAATAAATAGAGTGTGGTAGGCCGCCCCCATCCCTCACCCTACTATTTGATTTTTGCGGAAGCTTCCTCTTTGGAATTCATTACGGTAAATTGATCTTCCTTGGGTGTTCTCGTTATAAGAATGATTCATCATATCTTTATCCTCTTCGATGAAGTAATAAAAAAGTTGACCTCATCGAGCTCCACGTCATACCCATCTTGGGACAATAGCAATCTTTTTTTTGCTGTTTGAGACAAGTTTTTCCTAAAGAATCTCCATTGAGAATGAACCCCTAAAGACACATAGATTTCTGGGTTTTGTACAATGCTAACATTTCACTCCTTTTAGAAGCTATATAATCTAGGTCTTGCCCAGGATTTGAGGGAAGAAAATTTTGAATTAAGGTATGCTTTCTTGTTCTGTGGTTTATTCAAGTGTCATGGATGAGTGAACGAGTTAGTTGCCCAAGTGGCAGGGTGGCATGTGGCTCATCTGTGACAACTTCTTCGAATTTGCATGAATGAACTAATGGATATATACATAGATATTAGTAAGCAACAACAAGCTTCTTAGTTAAGATATTTGATGCTTCTAAAACTTCAATTATGTGGTTGTATGATCGATTGTAATGGATGTTTTCCTTTTGAATGATGTAGGCTTGAGTTTTTATGTCCTGCCCATCTTGTCAGTAAAATGAACATACATGAGCATAGTTTCACAGAAATGTAAACTTTATTACATGCATATGAAAAAAAAATATTATGCTATAATGGATATTTGTAAAAGAACTAAATGTCAATAATGCTATTTGTTTCACATATGATTTTGTATGTGATTTGCATGCGAATGTCATGACCATGTCCAGTGTGGTAAGTGCATATTCTTATTAATTTTTCACGATAATAGAAATTGTAGGGCCATGTGTATGCAAAAGCTCAAAACTAAGTTTGTTGTTCTGCAACACCTTTGTAGTGCCATTTGAACAACTCTGAGATTTTATATGTGTGACATGCTATGAATGTGTTATGATGCAATGGCGTGATACATACGACTATATGTTTGTCCAAGACCGAGCGTGTGGTTGAAAAAGATCAATGAGGTACAACACATACACCCAAGTTTATAAAATTGAATATTGAATGCACACATAACCTAAATTAATGTCTGGCTAGTTTAAAGGTGCCAGAGCTTTCTTTTCGGTGCTCGACTGGTTTAAAGGCATTAATTAGAAGCTCATTGGATGGGTTATATGAATGCACCAAATTAAATATTTTTGACTACCAGAGTAAGTAGAGTTTGTTGCTTAGCCCTGAATGCCTAATGAGGTAGGTATATGTGAGATTGCGCTTGAAAATTTAAGAAATAACCTAAAAAGATTGATAACCTATTTAGTCTCGGACTATCTTAAAGATTGTAGATTACAAACTCTGTTGGGCTGTTATTTTTTTATACTATGAGCGGCAATGGCTTAATTGGTCTCCGCCCAAAGAGTTAGGAGACACAAACTATCAAATATTATCTTAGGCGTTATATCCAGTGTCTTTTGCAGAAGTCAGATGCATTCTGTTTAGCTCAACCTTCAGGGGTTTTCTCTTGGCCATTATATCGCCTCTTTAGGAATCCAATATCAGATACTTATTTAAGGTATTAAAACACCTAAGCATAATAAACCTTCGAGCGGTCTCATCTGTCTCAGCATAAGCAAACTGCGCATACCGGCAATGGGTTAATCAAGTACAACTTAAATCTTACCTATACAACTTTGCTTTATTGAAATTGTTATTGATGCATGCTTTAATCATGTTGACGCAATAATTGTTAATCCTGATATGCCCTAAAATATATTTCGAGTTTAATTTTTGAATGTTGGCAAATGTTTCATGAATTTGTTTACACTTGTCTGGATTAAATACAATGTCATTTTCAATTACCTGTATGTTATTTGTGTTGGTACATTGTTTATGTGCTTTGAAAAATGTTTCCTATCGAGACTTGTAAAGTCTGACCCACATTTACTATAAATTTTACAAGTCAGAAATAAACATGCAGGAGCGATTGCAAGATGTTGCGATGCGATTGGTGCCATGTGATCCACATTTTCTAGAAATCAGAGACATTGCTTAGATAATTGTTTTAAACATTCTTAAGTTTTGATTTGATAAACTCAATGTAAACAATTTCATTCTCAATTTATGTGTGAATCATATTTAATTCAAATGATTGGATACTTGTGTATGAAGCGGACACCTGTAACCCGCCCATGATTTTAGCCTATTAAGATTTAAAACTTCCGCTGTGCTGGTTTTACCACGAAAAAAATTGCTATATTTTTTGGGTAAAATTTTAAGGCATTATAAATCACAAAACAATCATGTTGCATAACGTTACTATGGAGCAAGAGTCCGGTCCAAGGGGCCTTAAACGGAAAACTGTCCAAGGCACCCTCCATCATCAAAATGACTGGCACCTAAGCGTTATGAATTCTATTCAGAATAGTCAGGTCAGCTTGGTTAGCATGAAGCAAAAATGCATTGAAGATGGACATGCTAGCACAGTCGAAAATCAATGTAAAAAGATAGAAAAGAATAAAAATGAGTAGGAAAGAAAGAATCAAGGAGATAAGTATGAGGATAAGAATGCTGATATCAGGAAACAGATCTCAAGATTCTCCATCTCAGTCAACTTACAAGGCCTTTGCCCTTTTCAAGGATTTGTAACTGATATCTCTCTCATTTTGGTGCTATTTGGGTATGAATCAGTCACATTGTTTTGTTGTAGACAATGCAAATAATGGCATTGGTGGTGCTAGGGGTGTCAATGGGTCGGGTTTGGTTCGGACCCAGGTGGAGCCAGACTTGAAACAGATTTTTGGGTATGGTATTGGGTCTGAACCTGGGTCTACTATAAGAAAAACATACCCAGACCCGATAAGAACTACATGAACCAGACCCGGACCATACCCAGTAAAATAATATATATTTTTTTTATCATTTTTACATTGAAAATTTATGGGTTTTAATCGGAACTCGGGTCATGCCTGGGTCTGGAATAAAATTTCAAAAACTATACTCAGGTCCATGTATTAATTGGATCTTTGAGTCCAGACCCGGGTCTTCTTATTTATCACCATATCAGACCTTATAGGGTTTGGTATAAACCCGGCCCGTTGACACCCCTAGTCATGACATGCAAGGTTTCATTAATGGAGAAATTAACCAACATGTTGTCACCTATCTTCTAATAGGTACAGATTTGGGCAGCACTTGTCGATGCATTTTCCTAACAGTCTCAAGAACGGACTCTTTTTCATCTCACACAACTGATGACTTCACATCAGAAAGGTATGGACTCATCATCTTCGTGAGTACATTAAAAAATTTAAAAGCATATGTGAAGATCTCACAGCGATAGGGAAACCTGTAGTTGACTGTAAAAAAGTTTTCTGGATATTTCAAGTAACAAACTGAATGAGGCTTCTTCAAATCAGTCTCAAGTTGCTTTTATTGCTCAACATGGGTATAGTAAAAAGAGGGGAAATGATCAATATAAGTTCAACTCTAAAAATCGGGGCCTCTTTCAAGGGGTACTTGAATCAGAATGAGAACAAGAACTCTCAATCTAAAGAGAAAGTCCCTGTATGTCAGATCTGTCATAAGAATAATCATTCGGCCATTAAGTACTATAATCGTTTTAACCATGCCTTCCAAGATAGTGATGTGCCACAGGCTTTAGCTGGCATGATGATTTTGAACAACCAAGACTTGGAGTGGTTCCAGACATGGACGCCGCAGCTCATATGATCGGGAACTCAGGTAAATTGCTTAACTTGAAGCCTTCTTATGATGAAGATGATTATATAATGGTGGGAAACGAAGATAAACTGCCGATAACTCACACGAGTGATGCCAAAAATAATTCAATTTTGTCTTCCTTACGTTTGAAGAATATCCTCTATGTTCCTGAACTTAAAGAAGGATCTTCTATCCGATTGAGGAGTAGCTATGCTTTTTAATGGGTTTCAGAGTGCTTCAAATGAAATGTGGTATGCCGGGCTAGCTTGGTCATCCCCACTTTTTTCTATTGTTATTTTCTTAGAAAATAGAATTTTATTCATGGTAGCGGACTTTCAATTAAGAATATTATTTGTTCAAGTTGTCAAATAGGGATGGCGTGTAGACTCCCTTTAGTTCAGATAAAACTAGTGTTGGACCTCTTGATAAGATTTATTCGAACATTTAGAGGCCAACCACAATTTTGTCTCTGGAAAATTTTAAATATTATGTTATTTTTATGGATGACTGCACAAGGTTTACGTGGTTTAATCTCATGAAACATAAATATGTTTTTCTTGATATTTTCACTTGTTTTCATAAATTGGTGGAACATCATTTTTGAGAAAAAATATAAAAGTTTGATTTTGGAGCACACACCAAAATTGCTTTTGGAAAATATCTTGATGACCATGGGATTCATCACCATTTTTCCTGCCCTTACATGCAAGAACAAAACTGTGTTTTAGAAAGAAAACACAGAAATATTACAGAATTGGTTCTTACAACGCTTTTCCATGCTCATATGTTCCAAACGGTTTTGGGTTGAAGCTTTCTTTAGGCTGCAGTATTTTTGATAAATCAGTTGCTTTCATCAACTCTTGAAATGGATTCTCTGTATTACAAATTATTTAGAAAGAAGCCAACCTATTCAAGTTAAACTACTTTCTGGTGCTAAGTGTTTTCTGTTGGGCGAAAACCCTGTGAAAACAAATAGACAGGGAGCGTACCTGGATTCGCCATTGATTGTGTAGGTGATTCGGCGTTCTCCTCTGCCGGTCGACGCCCACAATGAGCCCAGGCCTAATGTCGACGGTGAGCAGGACCCGTTCTGCTGCTCCTGTATGCAGAACAATATTTGGCATGAAATTGTTACGAAATCTCATCATTTTCGTAACCCCAAAACCACTTTATATAATGGAGAATTGGGCAGTTACGTGAATGTGGTCTCTCCACATTCACGTAACTCCCACCCACTACCTCCATCATCCAGTCACTTACGTGACCCACTAACATGGTGTCAAACCGGGTCAGACTGCGGGTTGGACCCGTAACCCATAATGTCCAACATTCTCTCACTTGACCCATTGACACCAAAAGTGTACTAAATCGAGGTGTATACCGTTATCTCGATTTAATTCTTCATGTGGGTTCACATGCCACCCTTTATCACAAGGATGAATCATATGAGTCAAGGATATGAACACCCCTTTATGAAATGTCATATTTCCTTGTACTACACTACAATTCACCTTCAGTGCTTAGGCATGTAAAGAAATTACCTTTATGAATAGGTTGGTCTCTCACCTATTCTATTGGTCCTTTAATATTGTTATTCTGTTATTCTCTCTAACCCATATGAGAGATTCTTTATGCAAAATCAACAATAACACAAAACTTTAGAGAATCAAAACATAAACACAAATGTGATTACATAATGTATTGTCATACATCAGAAGGAATAAAAAAGACCCATCCCCTTTACATGTTGGGAATATAATCCCGGTGCTAGCCCTTTAGTAAGGGGATCCACAGTCATTTCATTCGTCCCAATTGTATCAATACATACTAGATGATTCTCAGTCCTTTCTTTAACAACAAAATATTTTAACTCCATGTGTCGACACGATGTTGAGCTCTTGTTGTTATTTGAAAAAGACACAGCTGCTTCATTATCACAAAAGATCTTTAGTGGTCTCTCAATAGAGTCCACTATACCAAGACCCATAATGAAGTTCCTTATCCAAATGGCCTGTGACGAAGTCTCGTATAGAGCAATAAATTCCGCCTCCATGGTATGAGCAGCAGTGGTAGACTGCTTTCCGCTTCTCCATGAGACAACACCACCCGCTAGAAGGAAAATGTATCCAATAGTGAATTTTCTACTGTCAATACACCCTCCTAAGTCCGCATCAGAGTATCCAACGACCTCTAGATGGTCAGCTTTCCTGTAGGTCAACATATAGTCTTTCGTTCCTTGTAAATAACGCATGACCTTTTTCGTTGCCTTCCAGTGCGCAATGCCTGGATTTGACTGATATCTACCAAGCATTCCCACAGCAAATGCTATATCAGGTCGAGTGCAGGTCTGCGCATACTGTAAACTCCCAACTGCTGAAGCATATGAGACAACATCCATCTGAGCCTTCGCAATATCATCCTGAGTACAGTCCTTCAAGCTCAATTTATCCTCTTTCACTATAGGTGCCGAACTAGGAGAACAATTCTCCATCCCATATCTTTTAAGAACCTTAAGGATATAGGATTTCTGAGATAGGCCAAGGACACCTTTAGTTCTGTTACGGCGGATCTCGATTCCAAGGACATAAGTGGCCTCACCCATGTCTTTCATATCGAAATGAGAGGAAAGAAAATCTTTTGTTTCATGTAAAAGACTCAAATCATCAGTTGCAAGAAGAATATCGTCAACATATAAAACCAAAATTATGAACTTACTCCCACTAGTCTTAATGTAAATACACTGATCAACAATGTTTTCAATGAATCCAAAGTTCATAATTACCTGATTGAACTTCTTATACCACTGGCGGGAGGCCTGTTTAAGTCCATAAATTGACTTATTCAATTTGCAAACTAAGTTATTTAAGTCATCTATACTGAAACCAGGAGGTTGTTGCATGTATACCTCCTCATCCAGATCCCCATATGTGCATATATGACAAAGAAGGTTTTCTACCTGTCCATAACTCATAAGGAGTCTTTTGAACAACCTTCGTAGGAACCTTATTCAAAATATACACTGCAGTCCTAAGAGCTTCACCCCACAAGGTTAAAGGAAGGTTTGAGTGATTCAACATCGCTCGAACCATTTCTTTAAGCATACGGTTTCTCCTCTTAGCTACACCATTCTGATAAGCACTATCAGGCATGGTATACTGAGGTACAATGCCTTCCTATTTTAGAAACCGCGCTAATGGACCTTCCTTTTGTCCCATCTCAGTGAAACGACCATAATATTCGCCACCTCTATCTGACCTGACAACCTTAATAACTTCACCGGTTTGTTTCTCTACTTCTTTCTTGAAGTCCTTAAAAACTTGAAAGACTTCAGATTTTTCAGATAATAAGTAGAGATACATATACCGTGAGTAATCGTCTATAAAGGTGACAAAATACTTTTCACCCGTATAACACGGTGAAAAAGGGCCGCAGACATCCGTATGCACTATTTCTAACTTTCCATTGCTGCGTTTGACATCTTTCTTGTATGTGTTAGACTGCTTAGCCTTTATGCAGTCAACACATGGCTCTATATTCGTAAAATCAAGGGATCCAAAAATTCCCTCTTTCACGAGTCTTTGGACTCTCTCTTTCGAGATATGTCCTAACCTCTGATGCCAAAGCAAATAGGATTGATCATCCTTTAGACCACGTTTATTGCCAATCATTGTGTTCTCAATAGAGTGAGATTCCTGAATTTGGAGTTTGGTTCTTAATCGATACAAACCATCACACATATATGCAGAACCTATATTCATTGAATTGTAATTAGGCTCCAACTATAAGATGAAACATAAAATGTATCGACCAAATCCAACATGAATCCCGACTCCAACACAATTCTGCAGGTCCCAACGCTTTTGACATGCGAACGCATCTTATTTCCTGAGAAGATGCTTCTTTCATGCTCCGTTGGTTCCCTTTTGTTCAGAAATGCCTGCAAAGAGTTGGCAATGTACACCGTAGCACCAGAATCAATCCACCAACTATGCAATGGAACATGAATTAGATTGCACTCATGAGAAACGAATGACTTATTACCTTTATTTTCGAGCCACTTCTTGAACTTCAAACAGTCCACCTTATTATGCCCTTTCTTTTTGCAGAAGAAACACTTTATAGAAGGGCCATCAAACTGAGATTTGGCTTTCGCCTGAGAGTTTGAACTCTCCCAGTGGCTCTCTTCTGATTCTTCTTTTTGAAGGAGCTTTTCTTTGGCCTCGACCTCTGTTTATCCTTATGAGAGGCCATATGTGCACTTGGCACCCTCTCACCCTTCAATCTCTCCTCTTCCTCAACACACTTACTCAAGAGGTCATTAAAAGACCACTCATCATTATGTGTGTTGTAGGAGATTTTAAAGGGTCCATACTCAGTAGGTATCGAGGTTAAGATCAGATGGACTAAAAACGAGTCAGAGATGGCGAACTTCATGTCATTCAGTTGAGTTGCAATATTCCTCATTTCCAAAATGTGCTGTCGGATGTGACTATCACCAGCATATTTCATAGACACTAATTTGGACATGAAGGTACTGGCCCTTGCTTTATTAGAAGTGACAAACTGAGCCTCAATGGCTCCCAGAAATTCCTTCACAGTCCTACATTGAGGAATTGATCCTCGAATGTTCTTAGCCACCCGAGATTGCAAAAACAACAGGCTAAGTCTGTTTGAGCGCTCCCACTTCTCAGAGGCAGCCTTCTGATCAGCTGTACTCTGCTCTGTAAGAGTGGGAGGTTCGTCAATTCTAAGGGCCAGATCTAAATCCATATAGCCCAAAGTGAATAACACGATTTCTTTCCAATCAGAAAAATTTGATCCGTCTAAGATAGGGATACTACTAGAACCGTCGATATGGAAAGAACCTGATAAATCAAAGGAACGAAAAAAAACCTGGAAAGATGTTACTATTATTGCTCAAACGCGACTTGTGTTGAAAAGGTAAAAGTGAGACAATTTATTTTCACCTTTTCTGAGACAAGCATAGTTGAGCCATTATCGTTTCACTTTGGTGAAAACGATAATACTCATGATTGCTCCGTCTCTTCAATTCCCAAGGAATTGACTTCAGTTGGTGAAACTAGTAGATTATGAATCCAGAGGCAATTCAGCACTGTACTTTTGGGTACGAACATGCTTCATGGGCTGGAATTCATATCTACTATCACACCCTGTGTAAATTTGGAACACAACGACCTATCTTTGGGTAGAATCGATGTTTCATAAATTCACACACAATCATAATTATGAATCTTAATACGGTTCAAAGAATCCTCAATTAACACGACTCAGATCACTTTGGTGATTGATGAATCAGTTAATCAAAATCTTTTACCGAAAAACTTATTCGTATTATGGAGCACACCCATGCACACATTTTAATGCATGTATATTCATGACCTAATATCAGTTTATACTACAACAAAAATGCATAAACTAATTGTCATAAATTTAGTCATAATTCATGCTTAAAATCATTATGCATAACTTAACCAACACTAAATGCATGAATTAACATGCATAAGTCATGCATTATTCAAAATAAATACTTTATAAAGCATGAAAAATAACAAAAACATGCTCTTATGGGTAAAACCTAGAGTCCTCATGTAGGAAACGGTCTAAAAACACTTTGAACCGATCTGAAACCGCCCCGAACCGGTCATCTAAGGGTCCGAACCGGTTCTGAACCTTATAAACCGATACTTAATATGAACAAAAGTTCATAAAACCCTATAACCGTATGTCAAAATCCCTGTATTTCTTTATATTTATGAAAATAGGGTTTCAGCATCCCAGAACCGGTGAAAAACTAGAAAGAACCGGTCAAAAACGACTCCGAACCGGTTCCGGAAGGGGTCGAATCAGGTTCCTGATCCGATTCAGTCTCAATAGTGTTTGGATCCTGCATTGCATGGATCCGATCCGGTTTAAATGGGATTCGGGTCTGACCCGATCCATACTTAATATGGATCAGACCCGACCCGAACAGAACCCGGGTTAGACCCGGTTTTAAACAGACCCGGGTCGGACCCGGTCCAAAACAGACCCGGGTTGGACCCGGTCCAAAACAGATACCGGGTTCGACCCGGTCCAAAATGGACCTGGGTATGACCCGGATAAAACCGGATCCGGGTCCGACCCGGTCCTTAATGGTCCCGGATCGGACCCGATCCAAAATGGGTCCGGATCGGACCCGATCCTTTCCGGATCAGACCCAGACCCGGTACCTTTATGGGTTCGGGTCAGATCCAAAAGAAAAGAGCAGTCCCGATTCACCCAAAAGGGTTTGGATCGGGTCTGTCCACGGGTCAGCTCGCCGGACCCGATCCGGTCTTATTTTTAAAACCTAAAACAGAAACCCGATGGTTTCTGTTTCGGTTTTAGGGAAAAAACCGAAAAAAGGTTTTCGGTTTCCCCCTTTATCGATTTCACGGCGACCCACGTCGCCATCACGGCGACCGGCGCCTGATGGTCGGCGACCTGCGTCACCCCACGGTGACGCCGGGCCGGCGTCAACCTCCTTGACAGAAGACGTCGCCCCACGGCGACGATGGTGGCTGCCATCTGATGGCTGAAGTGCACGACAACGCCTGTCAGTCCGACGGTAGCCCCGGCGGTGTCTGCAAGGCCTCCGGCGACCGACGGCTACCCCTGCCGGCAAATCGTCCTACGGCGATCAACCCAGCCCTATGGCTGAAGGAGCAGGACAGAGAAAAAGGGGGTTTTAAACCCTTTCCGCCATCGGCCGACGACATCTTCCGGCGAAAGCACACCGACGACTGACGGCGCCCTACGACGACGTCCTATTGCTGGCACCGGCTGGAATCTTCGGCAGATGCCCCACGCAGTGAAATGGGGGTTTTGAGGCCCCTGACGCCGACCATCCGGCGTTCAACCACGACAACATCTCCTGCATAAGCCGACCACCCTGCAACCCAACGGTGCAGGGGTTTTCTGGTGACGGCTCCGACAATACTACCGGCGACGGCAAAATCGGCCTGCAGCCCAACGGCCACAGGTATAAAATAAATTTTTTTTTTAAGGTTTGCCAGAACAGGGAAAAAAGATGTCGCCTTTTTGTGGTGACATTTGCCGGTGATGACTGTCGCCTCACAGCGACAGTCTTCGGCTAATCGGTGGTTGTCGCCCCACGGCGACTCCACCGACGCCAAAACGCTGTTTCAGCCTACACGGCCACGCGCAGCGGGAATGCGTGGCATTGTGGGCGCATAACCCAATGTTTGGCGAAAACCCTGTGAAAACAAATAGACAGGGAGCGTACCTGGATTCGCCATTGATTGTGTAGGTGATTCGGCGTTCTCCTCAGTCGGTCGACGCCCACAATGAGCCCAGGCCTAATGTCGACGGTGAGCAGGACCCGTTTTGCTGCTCCTGTATGCAGAACAATATTTGGCATGAAATTGTTACGAAATCTCATCATTTTCGTAACCCCAAAACCACTTTATATAATGGAGAATTGGGCAGTTACGTGAATGTGGTCTCTCCACATTCACGTAACTCCCACCCACTACCTCCATCATCCAGTCACTTACGTGACCCACTAACATGGTGTCAAACCGGGTTGGACCCGTAACCCATAATGTCCAACATTTTCCGCTAGCTTGAGAGATTATGCTAAAAATAAATCAGAGCCAAAGTCTTATGCTTTTCTTGGATATGATATCAGGTTCAAAGGGTAGAAATATTTTCATCTAGGATCTGGAAAAATCTATATGTTGAGACACGTGGTCTTTGATGAAGAAAATCTTCCTTTCAAAGATTCGGCATCTTTATATGACGTTTCTAAGAGTGAAGGAGAATTTTCAATTTTTGATGATTTGGAACAAGAAATAATTAGGTTTCAATATGAAGAAATTCTTCCAAACCACACTCAATCTTAACATTATCATTTTGTTAAAGAAAATGGCGATGAACGAAGTTCTGTTGGTGATCGGTTTTTATTGACAGTCAAAATGTTGTCATTGCTGAAAATGAAGGCATCAAACCAGAAAGTGGAGATGTTCAAAATGATGTTAGTGAACATCAGGTCACGGTTCAAAATGTTGTTGATGAACAGAAAGACACCCCTCAAGTTGTTGAGCCTATTGCTCTCACCATGGTCACTAGAAACCAAATCCCAAGTAGGATAATGTGCATGTTCTCAAATATGGGTCTGTACCAAAAGAGCCCAAAAATATCTCTGAAGGTCTTTCTCATAGTGGTTGGAAGAAGGCTATTATTGAAGAAATGGATGCCTTGCAATAAAACAAAACTTAGGATTTGGTGCCATGGAATTCAAAGATTAATTTAGTTGGTTCAAGATGGGTTTTCCGATCTTTGGAAAGGCTTAAAGTCCAACTTGTTGCTCGTGGGTTCACACAGATCGAGGGAATTGATTTTTCTGTATTATAAAATAGGAGATACATCAACTCGGTGTAAAAAAGAAGCTTTTTTAAGTGGTGATTTATATGAGACTATTTATATGAAACAACATCCTAGTTTCAAAAATTTTAAAATTTTGAAGCATTTGTAAGTTGAAGAAGCTTTTTATGGTCTTAAACATACTTCTCGAGTTTGGTTTGATAGACTAAATATTTTTTACTGAATTTTAGCTTCTACTGCAGTAATGTTGACCCATCGACGTTTGCTTTCAAAAATGGAGAAAGAATTATCATTCTTCTTATATACGTTAACAAAGATTTTATAAAATAATTTATTGATAAATTAAGAAGAGAATTGGCTATACCTTGTGAAGCTTCACTATTTTTACTATTTTTTTGGCATTGAAGTCAAGCATTCAGATAAGGGTTTGTTCTTATGTCAAACCAAAAAATGTCTGATCTTAAAGATGGTATAAACCGGCTGCCACTCCTATGGCTTCCAAAATTAAAAAAGATGATAGACCTTTCGATGATGTCATCATTATAGAAGCTTAAGCTTGGTAGGGGCATTACAATATTTAACTATTACTCAGAAATATTATAGTGTTAATTATGTTAGTTTATGCATGGCTTTTGTTGGTCATTTTCAAGTGCTCAAAGTTAAAGGAACTGCAAATTTTGGTATAAGAATTTTTTCGCAGAGAACTCTTGATCTATATGCCTTTTACCATTTGGGTGTCCCAAAAAATCCACTTCAAGTTTTTGTACTTGGGTGCTAATTGCATTTCTTGGAGTGTTAAAAAAACAAAGCATTGTTGCAAAATCTAGTGCAGAAGCAGAATATAGGTCTATGGCTTCCAATTGCAATACCCACTTGGATATCCCATATTCTATTGGAGTTCAAATTCTAAACACTCCAATATTGCATTGTAATAATTTCAGTACCCTTCACATGACAGTAAATCCTGTTTTTAGTAACATGACCAAACACAAAAACGTATCACAGCTAAATCTTATTCCCAAGGTTGTGACTTGGAGTCAGCAAATAGCAGATATCTTCACCAAATCCCTTCAAAAAATCCTTTTCAAAATTTAAGAAGCAAACTGCTCCTGTGTACCCGACTCAGTTTGAGGGAAGATGTTAATAATTCTATTCAGAATAGTCAGGTCAGCATGAAAAAAATGCTTTGAAGATGGACAAGCTGCACGATCGAAAATCAAAGTAAAAAGATACGACAGAATAAAAATGAGAAGGAAAGAAAGAATCAAGGAGATAAGTATGAAGAAGAAGATGAGGATAAGAATGCTGGAAACAGATCTCAAGATCCTCCATCTTAGTCTACTTAAAGCCTTTCCTCTTTTCAAGGATTCGTAACTGATCTCGCTCATTTTTGGCGCCCTCTTGGCTTGTATCCTGTTTTTCAGTGTTGACGAGAAATAGAGTGAAATCGTGAGCTTTGCCCACCATGGATGTAAGTTTATCTATCTGAACCACTTAAAATATCTATGCCTCTTTCTCCTTTCTTCATTTTTGGTTACCAAGTACTAAAAGCTTGCCTCAAGAGGGGTTGGCGTAGTGGGGTGCAGCCTTGGCTGCTAGACGGACAGTGAAGGTTCGGTTCTCATGGGTGTCGCCTCTCTGCGCAAGCCAATGCATGCATAGCATAGGCCTTGGGGACAGGGGTCCTAACCTCAGAGTTTTACGCTATCAGCACAACAACCGGCAGGTTGAGCTAGCGCAACCAGGTCTTTGTGCCGGGTGCAGTTTCTTTGGGTTATAATTTTTTTACTAAAAGCTTTGTATTTTGGACGAATTTAGCAGTCCATTTTTCAGTGGTTGATACCGTTCATCTAAGACGTGAATGGCCTAAAAAATTCTTGTAGGTCCCATCAAGGCAGAGATCATCCAATAGGTTGAATTTTGTGTGCCGTTCATTTTGTTGGACAGCATCCAAGGCGCCTTAGATAGAAAGCTGTGCAAGGACTCTCCTATGGAGCCAGAGACTTAATTAGAGGTTA
The DNA here is from genome assembly GCF_984573655.1 of Nuphar pumila. NCBI lineage: Eukaryota > Viridiplantae > Streptophyta > Magnoliopsida > Nymphaeales > Nymphaeaceae > Nuphar > Nuphar pumila. Next base: position 20,499,985 of record NC_143263.1, read on the forward strand.
TGTAATTTCTGCTGCAAGGGGTATCCATGTATCATAGAGCTTTTTCCCAAGTAATAGCAGTGTGAAACCACGTTCTTATTGTTCTTTATTTGTGGCCAGTGTGTTGAAAACCACGTTTTTAGCAGTAAATGACAGAAATTGGCCGTGATTGTGATTCGAATCATGACAATGTACCTAGCCTTTTGTTGGCTCTTTGACTTTATTTTTATTAGAATATAAGGGCATTGACAATTATGATTTTTCGTATGAACGAGTTTTATAATTTTATTTTTTTAATGGTCAACAGGTATCTTTATCACAATAAATATTTTATAGCAGTTGCTTTGACATAATTTTTAATGCCCAACAGGTTAGTTTTTCCTTGTGCATCATCATTAATTTGGGGGGTCACATCACACCTAATATCTCCATTGTCAATTCACACCTTAATTTTGTAAGGTTCACCTAATAACATTTAGAAAACTAAAAAAGTGTGTCGAGGATGTGTGGATCCCCCAGTATTTTTTAAAACAAAAAGGACATGATAAAATATAGAAAATAGATCCAAAACCCAGATCCAAGCTTGAGATGTGGGGGCTGTTTTTTAAGATCTCGTGTTTTTTTCTTAGTTGAGCAGGGATTGACCGAATTTTATTTATTAGATGACGATATTGCAAAAGTACGTACCTTGGGTGCAAACCTATGAAAAGGATGAGTTCAATAGTGAAAGCTACCAAAACTCGAGAAAAATATAAAAACACAAACAATATGATAATGTTAAGACTATCAAAACTTACAAAAATGTATAAAATAAACAAAATAGTATGAACTAAAATACACAAAATTTCACATCGGGCCTAAGTAGCCCTTTCTACGATTGACACGAATGTAAAAGTACATGAGCAACACTTTGGTTAAGCACAAGCTCAAAATAGGCATGAGATTGATATCTCAGTCCTAGACTAAGCTTGATGTGGGATCAAACTAGGCTAGGTCAGCTAGGTTAGATGGGCTACGCTAGGTCGGCTATTCTAAGTTTGATTTTGTAAATTTTTTGATAGAGTGTGTTAGGAGAGACAAAGACTAAATCTTTAATAAGAGGAGGCCTATTTATAGTTTTTCTAATGGATCTCAATACATTTCTTGCATGTTCGAAATCCAAACGGATGGACGGCTCCTATTAGATAGGTTTGAAATAAAAAACTAAGATTAGATCTAAGGATTGTTGACTAGGATAGATCCTTAATGAGATTTAAGAGAGAGGAGATCATGGTTTAATTTTAAAAGATTGGCGTGCATTGATAACCATGGACACGCTTTTCGAAAAAAATGGTCAAAATCTATTAACGATGCTTTTTGTGTTAACAACAAATTAATTCATTGATAACCCATCTAGTGACGACAAATCATGAGAGAGTGACCGTTGTTAATGACAATTTATGGAGAGTGACAACTCTTAAAAAATGTTAATGTCATGAACAGATGATTGAATGTGTCATGTTTTTCCTGAGTTTTGGTGGCTCCTGCCACCGAATTGGAACAAAGGATTTATTAGGGCATTCCTCTCATCTTTTTTTAGATATGCAATTGAGTTACGTACTTTCTCAAAGCCACCATCCCAAAAATGAAGATTGGAAGTCAGAAAAGGCACGAGATCTTGAATTTGGGTTTTAGATCCATTTAAATTTTTTTTTTTGTATTTTTTGGTGGGAACCCTTGTAATTTTTTGTTTTAAAAAATACAAAGGGATCCACATATTCTCGACAGCATGAACTGGGTCAGCGACAACCTTATCATTCTGAAGTCGAGATTTGAAAGGACTGACGCAAACAGAGTCGTACCACTCTGCATAAGATGCAAGGTCTGCCTTAACAGCTCCTTCAATAGCCAACTCGCTCAAGCTGCTCTAAGTTTATGTGATCTTTTTTCTTGGCCTTCGGATCGAAGAGGAACTCCTTGTGATAGAGGATAGTAAAGACACTTTGTCTCCACAAAAGAGTCTGCATCGGGCTCAGTACAGCTCAAAATCGGCTCCAAAGTCTTGGCCCTCCCTCTTTTAGCGTAAGGACACCAAGTCACCTGACAAAAGAAGTGACAGATCAATGACTTAGAACATATGAGCAAACAAGAAAGTCATTCCAAGGGTAAAATTTGCAAATTATCGTCTAAGATCAGGATAATCTAGCTTCTCTCAAATGCCTGCCGCAGTCAGCTCACGGTAAATAGCCCACTGGCCCCATCACTTCAAAAGGGAATGATCAGTAGACGAAACTTCAATGTGCAAGTGAATGTATACCCAAATCTGCATAAAAAAAAAATTCAATTAGATTGGTAGGAAAAGATTCATAGAGTGTCAAAAGAATAATGAGGATAAGAAAAAGTGCTTACCTTAATAAGATCTATGCAACCAATGAGGGAATCTGTCCTTCTCAGTATATAATGGGAAAGGATTTCTTAGACGTGAAGGGTCACTGTTGAGCACCAATTGTACGCAGAGATGTTCGGAAGAAAGTGGCAAAGTCGAATATAGACCACATTTCCCTTACTATCCAGAAGAAGCACTGTCTTGAGAAGGTATAGAAAGAATGCATAAATGTGCCTATGAGGATCCCTGTCATCTCTCATATCATCCATTAGAGCTGCAAACTAATATCACTACCAATTCCTCATCGAACAAGTCACAAAAAATCTGAGATGCATCCTCGTCAGAATACACCAATGGTAATGAGGCCCGAGGCAAGCCAAGAATGTGGTAGACATCCCGTGGTGAATGGTTCTCTCTCCCAAAGAAAATAAGATGTTGGTCTCTAACTGTCATCTCTTGGCCACAATTCATGCCAACCGAGAGTTGGACAAAGAAAATCATGCAATATGCTACGGTTCCAAAGCCCCTTCCACTTTTAGGTTTTTTAACAGAGGACCGGGTCGGTCTGGGTTGTGCCCAGACTAAGCCAGCTTTAAAAAAAAATGAGAGACCGGTTTAGTCTGGGTATGACCCTCGGTCTGAGTCGCACCCAAACAAAAAACTAAATTGTCGATCGAACCGATTCAGGTTGGGTCGGTTCAAACTGAACTGAACCAGTTTGGATTAAACCGATCTTGGTTGAACCAATTCAAGTAGAGTCGATTCAGACTAAACCAGTCTGAACCAAACTGGTTCAGACCAAACCAATCCTAGCTAAACCGGTTCAAGTAGAGTCAGTTCAGACCAACTAGTCTGAACCGAACTGGTTTGAATCAAACCGAGTCAGACTGAACAGGTTTGGTCTGACTGAGTCTGAAATCCATATTGGCTTGATCTGGACCAGACCGAATCTGGATCCAGTCTGATCCAGTTAATCTGAATAGATCCAAATAGAACTAGATCTAGAGAGATATGGGTTTAGATCCAGACTGACTGTTTTGGATCCAGTTTGATCCAATCAATCTAGACAGATCCAAATAGAACTAGATCTAGAGAGTGAGCGGTCCAGATCTGAACTGACTGTTCTGGATCCAAATCAAAATTGGATTTGATTGGATCAGTTCTGGATCTAGATCAGAACTGGGTCTGGGTTCAGTCAGACAATTATGGATCTAGATCAAAACTCGGTATAGATTCAATCAGACAGTTTTGGATCCAGATCAGTAATGAGTCTGGATTCAGTTAAACAGATTTGAATCCAGATCAGAAATGAATTTGGATCGGGTTGTGAGTTATTTTTGAATTATAAAAATAATTTTAAAATAACCAAAATGCCCTTGTGAGTATCCAAAATCCATTTTTGTAAAATAGGCATAACTTTACACTCCGAATTCAGAATTGAGTGAAGTTTGGTGCATTAGACTCATATCGTAGAGGAAAATCTGTTTGTCTACTAGTTTTAGTCAAATAAGGGACACAAGAATCGAGGTCTTATGAGTCAATTTGAAAAAAGTATTTTGATAATTTTGTTAGAATATAAGAGGTTTTGTGTATTAATACAAATATGATTGTGTAATGACCAAATCCTACTATTAGAGCATCTTGAGAGTCGATTGCGACTAGAGCATAGTATTCACACTCGAGGTAAGGGATATTATAAGTAATTTTAAATGTGAATAAACCTTTTTGTGTTGCATGTTGTTGTTAATATGCATAAATTGATCATGCATAATATTATGAGATGATTGCATACACATGTTAATTGTAGAATATATGTTAGTTGTTGTATGTCATGCATGTTATAAAAATTATTTTGTGATAGCATATCTATGTGATAAACTGCTAATGACATGCATTGCGATGAGATTGTGTTTAGACTTAAGTTTCAATGTTATTCTATTCATGTTGTATGAACAAATATATTGAGATTAACATGCATAACCCCTTAAATCCCAGAAATGGTGACCTGTGGTAAGGGTTACCTGGTTCGCGGCTAGAGTGCAGCCTTCATAGAGAGTGAGCCACCCGTGATTTAATGATGTGGAGACCATGTATTGTTGTGTGCTTATTATGAGATAAGTGTGAGACCTAATGTCATCCTAAGATTAAAGAATGAGATATGTTGTGATCATTTCATGATATCACTCATGGAAGAACGAGTGAAATACAAGTTTGATTATGTGGGTTTATGTGTTGAACTTAGCCTATGACTTAAGGTTACACTCACACAGTGCTTGGGGACTCTAGTGTCGTGATCATTTCACGATATCACTCATAGAAGAATGAGTAAAATACGAGTTTGAGAATGTAGGTTTATATGTTGAACTTAGCCTATGACTTAGGGTTACACTCACACAGTGTTTGGGGACTCTAGATGACCTTGGATAGTTGAGAACCCTCATGGTTAGGATGTAGTATGACATATACCAAGATTGAGATTGAGATTGAGATTGAGCCTGACCTCCCGTCTAGCTACTGATGGGGTCTCCCTTTTTGTTTTACTGCAGTCCCTGATGGTCCGAAGACCATTGAGAGTGTATGGTTCATTGTATGACCAACATGTGGAATTAGGGTGTTCTACACAGGTTGCTACGTCTATAGATGGCTATGACCGGTATAGCTAACCTAGGAGTAGTATGGTGTGATAGAGTCTTTAAGAGTGTATTGGGTGATAATTAAAATATACAAACTTGTGTGGTGTGTCGAAAACTAAACTCAGACTAGGGGCTTAGAGCCCACTACAGTTGTAAGTTTAAGTATTTATTTGATTATAATTATTTCTTACTGGGTTGTAGACTCACCTTCCTGTTCAATTATAACTGTAGATTTTAGGCACATTAGCACAGACAGGACTTGATCGACTACTTCTTCGGCAGAGCACTTGATAGTTTTTACTTTCTTGTCATTGAACATTTATGTAATTATTAAATTTTTTTTTTTTGTTATGAATGATGAATAATGTAAAGAAAGTGAGTTAATGAAAAAAGAATGAAAAAAAAATTTAGCCATGTTTTTCTCTTTCTGAATTCTGTATGATTTTCTTCTAAAAAGTAATACCAACCGAACTTGAACTCCCTAAGTCCCAGATTGGGGTGTTACAAAAAGTTAAAAAGGTAAAAATGTCAGAAGTATTCTTGTCCTGTGAAGATAAGGCCATAAATATGGTAGTTCTAAAGAAGGAGATCTTAAGCCACATGATTAAGAAACTATATGCACAAAGGTAACTTTCTTCGTCCTCCCGGCTTGATGGGAACAATGTACTCAATGTCTGCTCCAATAAAGAACTATCCAAAGTATACATGCATCAAACCATACATTGTTCTATATAACCAAATTAAATAAACTTGAACGCCATTATACTAATTTGAAACTACAATAAATTCATATATAATAATACCAAACATGCATATCCATAAGCACATGTAATGCAATCATACGAATTTTATTTAGACTATAACTAAGTTTATGTCCAATAGGTTCATTTAATCCAATGATATTTTTTGGATCCAAAATATTCAATTGGATCTATTTAGATTAATTCAGATTTAATCTGGTCCAATATAATTTTATCATATCCAACCAGGTCTATTAAAATATCACTTGATCCAACATGCTCCCATGTCATCTTTATTGATCCAAGCATCATATCCAATCCCACTTTATTCATCTAGATCTAATCTGTCTCAATTTGGATCAATGTTGCACTATACTAGATCCATATATTAATATAATCCAAACATAAACAAAATATAAAGCATATCAAACCAGTATGTTACTATCTGGATCTATCATAAAACTGAAACAAAACTAGATCCATACTAAAATATATTATTAAGTCCAAATATCCAGCTTGATACTATTTATTTAATCAATTGTTAATTTATTCTTAATTTATTTGTAGAGGTTAAGATTATGTAATATAATTATTTTACAATTTTTAACGACATATCATTTGTCTATTATTTATTATTGATTGATTTTATATTGTATACATATTTTTTATTATATATTTAATATTTTTTTATTTTGGGTATCACCTAGGTCACTTAAGCCTTGCCTAAACTTTTTTAGGGGCTCACTGCCTAGGCTCCTCTTAGCACCTATGACAACTAAGTGTCATTTGCCCTGTTCACTAGAATTAAACATCACAATCAAGTGCTTTGGGTGGCAAATCTTCAGTCTTGATTATCATCGATTCAGATCCAACAATGTTGGCAACAATAAAAGAAGTACTCTTAGATACATTGCATACACAGGTTGTGCATGTGACATATCATCCAGAAGGAAGGTTTCAGGACATGTGAGAAATTTTATAAAAAGTTATTCAACTTTTAAAAAGGCATTGGGATGCATGGTTTTACAATTAAAAAACAAGCAAATTTTTTTATGCTAGATAGTATGAGATGATATCTTTGTATCTTGAGATGAAAAATAATAAAATAGAGTATAGATCTTTCAGAAAACCGTGCTTTGTGTGCTTCAGTATATTGCAATGATATACATTCATGATAGGAATGACTACACAATGCCCCGAGAGTATGAATAACTTTAAGTTAAGACGAAAAACAAACAATATGTGACTACTAGAATACCTTTAAGTTAAGATGAAAAACAAACAATATGTGACTACTAGACATCATTCGCTTATGGAAAGATAATTACAATAATTGTTAGCTTGTAGAAAATGCTTTGCTTAGCACATCATGGTCGTCAACTTTACAGTACTACTTAACATGTGAATGTGAAAATGAAAAAAAAAAAAATATCAGCAGCAATGCAATGTATCTTTAGTAGCTTCAGTTTGGCAAGCAAGGATGCCACCTTTAACAGTGAACTAACTTGGTTGAATTTATGCAGAAGAGACCACCTTGTTGTTGGACAACCTCCGGTGAAAGATAGGCACACAGTGTAGTAGAAGATTCCTACATTAGTATAGGTCATCATTTGACCCCAATTCACTGTGTTCATGCAATACTTCTCAAGGATAAAACAATCAGTTAAACAAGAAACCCAAGCAAAACAACAAATTCAGACATGGCCAATGATAAAGCAAAACAACAAATTTCAATAAGAAATTAAAACTTTGTCTTTGGGTTTGGCTCTCATCCATGAGCATGATAATACTTGAAAAAAACCCTCTGAAATAAAAAACCCTAAAAAACCTGAGGGTTGGACTCTCATCCACGAGCAGGGTTTGGTCCTTTGCTCTAACCGCCCAAAAAAAAAAAAACTGAAATAAAAACCCTGAGGGTTTGGTTCCTTGCTCTAACTGCCAAAAAAAAAAAATCATTGCTCGTGGCTGAGGGTGGGTGTTGATCCACAGGCTAGGAGAGAGAGAGAGAGAGAGTTTTTTTTTTTTTTTTTTGGGGGGGGGGGGGGGGGGGGGGAAGAATAAGAAAAGCTTTCCATTATCATCAGATAAATAAATCAGTGATCACAAAAGGAATTGAGCTGATTAGGAGTCGGCAATGAAAGACTAATTAAATAGGTCCGGATGACATATATAAATGGGCTGTAACCAATGAATTATCATGAAACTCCCCACCATGAAGAAAATGTGTAAAGATCTATTTGACAATAATAGAAGCTTGCTGAGCCTTAGAGTCAAAGATTCGTGCATTTCTTTCAGGCCACACGATCATCGGGTGGTGACCAACCAGCAACCCCATACACAAGCCCGCCGTACCAATGAGCAGTGTCCTTACCCAAAGAATTAATTCTCATTCACTTTAGGGATTAAAAGCTTCCAGTTAGGCTGGTAAACAAGCAGAATGATGATCCTGAACAGGTGTTGAAGCTTGGCTCGTTTCTTGTATCGAGCCCGAGCTGAGCTTGAGCTCATGAAAAGCCCAACTGAACGAGCTCATTTACATTTTTTTTTTTGTAAAGTTGAAAACAATAAAATTGACCTTAAACCGACCAAGTTCAAACTAGCTCATTCACAAAATAAGTAATTGTTTCAAAGTTGTAAAAAATAGAATTTCAACTCTAAAATTAAACACTTCAACCATTTTCATTCTATAATATAAAATATATGTAAGATATATTTATTATTAATAAACGAGCCTATGAGCCGAGCCGAGCCAAGACTAATATTGGTTGTTCATGCTCGAGCTCATCGAGCCTATTTCGTGACTACAAACAAGCTCTTTAGAGTTGTGCTTCCCAGCCTTAGTTTGGACACCAAGGGTTTGGATACGGAATGGTTCTTGTTATATCTGAATCCAAATCTGATCCACATCTGGTAGGGTTGAATCCGAATCCCAATATGGTAATACTGGATCCTATGAAAACCAATAAAAACTAAGCTCTTAACCTGTAGAAAATGAAATTGGATGGGGATTTCCATCCGAGACCCGACATAAAATACCGACTCGAATAAAAAAAACTAAATTTTAGCAAATCCAAATCCGTTCTGAATCTACATTCAAAACTTACTGTATGGATCTTAAATGTTTTTTGATTGGTAGGCTCCTTAGGGGCTTGGGTGTCGGTGAGCCCACCAGAAGATTAATTACCCCTTTCAGCGGAAAAATTCATCACCAACAAAAATAAAGTATGAACATATAGTGAGAAAATGTTTTACATGTATGAGCCTCTACCCATGTGGGCCATGAATCTTCTTAGAACCTACCTAACGTATGGCCCACATTCCGTGCAAAAGCATATGACCAAAGTAGAAGCTACGACATCTAGGCCCACAATATACGTACTGTCGGACCCTCCTCTCGTTTACATACATAGCTTAGAGAAATTTGGACCGTTAATTAAACTAGCTATCCTTTTAATAAATAATAGGTCAGGTTGTGCTGTGAGGCTGTTCCTGTCGGATCCAGCTGGTTGGACTTGGGTAGATCTCGATCCACGTGCAAGTAACTCCATTTCCAAACCAAGCAATTACGGATCCAGGAAAAAGCCAGCCAAGTCCAGAAATGAAGAGATGATATCTGGATTTCTTCGGGGACACTGTCAGATCCGTATTTAGGACAGTAGATCAAGTCATATTGAATATGACAGATCTAACTTGATGGAATGTGCACTGCATATAGGCCCCCACCCTCTTAGTTTCCAAGTGAAATCTGTGGTGCGGATTGAATATTACAGACCATTGGTCACATGCAGTATGACCTAGAGCTTAGAGGATTCATCGTCTGTGTCGGGAGCCAAGGCGTAATACCTTTTTTTTTTTTTTTAACCACCAAAATTTGTCGGTGACAGAGAGCATACGAAAAGTTGAGTTGAAAAAGATAAAGCTACATGACATGACCCCTCTTCAAAAGCTCCAAGATAGCTGATGCGCAACACTCGATCTGAGTTTTAAAAGTCCAAAATGCACTTTTGTAATTTGGGAGGAAATTAACATATAACAAAAAAGAAAATAAATTGACAAAGAAGGAAAAGGAAAGTGTAAGCGAAGGCCCAGTAGCTTCGGATAATCACAATGGCGGTCCGGAACAGAAATAATAATGAATACTGTTGAGAGAAAAATGGCGACAAAACTACATAATTCTATTTTCCTGACCAAAATAAGGTAAATTCACTGTTTATTATTTTAATAAGGTAAATTCATTGTTTATTATTTTATTAAGCCAAAATTAGCCGTGATTACTATAATTTACTGCAGAACCACTTCATGGATAACGACCATGATGGGTAATCTCTCTCGCGCGCATGCAAAAGAATGCTATCTCTCTCTCCTTCTTTCAGTCGTTTTTTGGCAAGCCTTATCTGAGGCAAGAGACCGACTCCTAGATCTCGTTTCCTGGTATGGCTCATCCTTCATGATCGGGTGCAGCTTCTTCAAAACCATCGGATTTCAGCTTCAGAGTAAATGTGTATTTCAAAACATCTTTAAGGTCACTTGGAATAAGCCTATCGTCAACGTATGTCAGAAATCGTTCGCCAACGACTTGTTGTGGGGTTCTCAACCAATCCTTCAATGCAACAAATGGAAAATTATTTGGCGAACTTGGTTTTTCTCGTTCTGGTGGGACGTTTGGATGACCCGCAACTACACTATTTTTCGGCATATTTCAATGGTTTTTAATAAACTAGCGAACATGATATTGGCAGATGTGTACGTTATTCTGTGCATCAGCCTTCTTGAGCTCCAACGCAATCAGCACCCATCGACACCTCCTGAACCAGGGTGACGCTAGTCAATCATCTGTAATTGTATCTTGCTTTTTTTTTCTGAGCTTCTAGGCTTGCCTCAGGTTTAATATTGGTTGAACCTCTTTTTCGCAATCTTGATGGTATAGTTCGTCTCTCTCTCTCTCTCAAATTAAATGTGTAAATTTTTATTTTTTATTTTTTGCTATGTATTTTGAACTTGTGGGTTCGCTTAGATTTCAGTAAGAAGCTAAATTTTCCCACAGATTGGGTACTATGCTCCAGTACAAAAATGCAGTAGCAAAACAAGATTACAAAATTAATTAACTTTTCATCATACAATCAAGTACACTATTAAATTATAAAAAGCTAAATTTTTCCCATAAAAAGTGAATGCACGGTGAAATGAAAGCAATGTTACTGGTGCGATCTTGCTGAGAAGATCATGACGAAGTCAATCTTACCAGTGTGCACGACTTCAACAGCGTGCAAGATACTGCATTATTATGAAAGACTTTTTGAAAAGACAGGACTCGCTCTTTAGAAAATAAAAACTGAAAATATGTGAATTCAGATTTTCATGATTTTTTTGTTCTTTTTTCTTCTATCTGACGGTGGATGTGATCTAAATGTTTCTTGTTTTTATATGAACCCGCTGTTGAGTCATCCTATTTTGAGGCATAAACGAGGTTTATTTAAGGCTTTAAAATCAATTCATACCGGCGGGTTTGTGTCACAAAAAGTGAACAGTTTCTGCTAAAACATGTTGACGGGGCATGCATTTTCATGGAGCCTGCAGTGACTAAACAAACAGTGAAATCCACCATTTCTGCGGAAAACCCTCGATGGGTGTGCATTTTTATGGAGCCCACAGTGACAAAACAAACAGTGGAGTTCACCATTTCTGCATAAAACCATCGATGGGCATACATTTTTGCGAGGATCACAGTGGCAAAACAAACAGTGGAATCCATTGTTTTCACGAAAAACTCTCTACGGGCGCACCATTTTACACGCTGGATGTGGGTTTTCTATGAAAACTGTTCCCGTGGGAGGTCTGATTCCATTTTCGCAGCAGGGGAATCCACGAAAGGAAGTGCTGGGGCACCCCATTCCATGACATGAAAATGCCCCATAAATATTCAAGTATTTCAAAATCATATTTTTTCATAAAAAATACATGATCTAATAGTTGATTTCTAGCAAATTCAGCATTTCAAGCACATCACACGTTGGATTTGATAAAAAAGTTTTGAACGTGTTCATATTTCTAGTTCTCATATTCTAGTGACTAGAAAATATTAGGCCCCATTTTTGCACTATATGTTTTAAGTGTTTTATGATAGATTTGAACTGCTAGATGTGTTTTAGCAAGTTCTGTTTAGTGGGAATAGACTCTTGGATCATGTTTTTCGATAAAAAGCATATTTTTATGAGAAAAAAAAAACTAATACCTTCATAACCATTGATTTTGGGTCACCGAAAAAATTTGTATAATGTATACACATCAGATTTCAGCGATCCAAAAGTCGATTCCTTAGACCATTGCTTTTTTGAACCTTATAAAAACTCACCCATGTGTCAGAATCGAACACGAACTGATCCCAATAAAATCAAGTACATAGATCACATCTGTACGATCAAAATTTAAAAGTAAAACAAAAAAACCTTGAAAAACTTATTTAGCATGTATCATTTTAGTATCTATCATTTCACACCTACCCATTACTCAATATGAGTAATGGTTAGGGGCTAAATGAAATATACATGTTAAATGAGTTTTTTTGTTCTTATATTTTTTTGCAGTTCTGACCCCAATCTACACCTGGATCATGAGTTTTTGATGAGAAAAAATTACATTTAGAGCATCAAAAATTTACAAAGATTTTGGATTGTTGATTTTTCAAAACTTATAAAAACTCACCTATGTGTCAATTGAACACTTCAAGAGATATGATCCCTATAAAATCAAGTACATAAATCACATCTATACTGTCAAAATTTAAAAATAAACAAAAAAAAACTTGAAAAACTCATTTAGCACCTTCCCATATATGAGAAGGTAAATGGTTAGGTGCCTAACGCTTTTTGTGTCTACCGCTTGGATAGGGGTTTTCAATTTGTTTTTCATAAATCTGACCCTATAGATGTGTTCCACGTAATCAATTTGCTACAAAATTACACTTGGATCATGTTTTTTTTTAGAAAAATGTTTTTTCAAACATTAAATATATCTTAAAATTGTAGACCGTTGATTTTTGAATCTTATAAAAACCTAACTTGGAGTTGGAATGGGACTATCCAAAAGTCGATTCCCACAAAATCGAGCATGTAGATCACATATGTATGGTCAGATTTTAGAAAAAATAGAAACATTTTTTCAAAGCTGGGTAGGCACAAAAAAGCGTCATACCCATCACTATATATATATATATATATGAAAGAAGGTACGTGTTTGAACCTTTTTGTGCTTAACGCGTGCCTACCTAGCTTGGATAGGGGTTTTCAAGTTGTTTTTTAAAAATCTGACCCTGCAGATGTGTTCTGCATTATCGATTTACTAGAAAATTACACTTTGGATCATTTTTTTTTGAGAAAAAATAAATTTTTAAGCATTAATTATTTTTTGAAATTGTGGATAGTTGTTTTTTTAATCTTCTAAGTTGGTGTTGGAATCGGACCATGCAAAAGTAGATTCCCACATAATCAAATATATACATTACATCTGGTCAGATTTTAGAAAAAATAAAAACAATCTTTCTAAAGTTCAGAAGGCATGCACTATGCACAAAAAAGTGCACCTACCCTTACCATATATATACATATGTGTGTGCGCGCGCGCAGGCATGCCCGTTGTGAAAATTAATGATACTAACTTTGGAACTTGATGGGTCCGTAGGTGCTTGTGACAGGTGAGGAACCCGGATCAAACCCGGCTGGCACACGGCGTGTGTCAGTAACTTTCAGGACCAAGCAAGGCAGGGTGGTCGTGAGGCTCCACCCAGGGTTTTCCCTCGTCGTAAAAAAACCAAAAACAAAAAATCTCTGCCCCCAACATCCCCCACTCCTTTTTCTCGTGACGACAAAAATTCTAGGTAAAGAGCGTAGATGGAGCGTCATATACACATTGACTACATGCCTTGTTAATAAATTCTACTATTATTGCCTTCCTCGCCATATACAAGACCTGCAGCCATACACAGAGAGAGGGAGGGAGGGAAAGAGAGAGAGATAGAGATAGAGATGGCTGCAAATGAGCATCATCCTGAAGCAAGGTCCACTCCAAAGCTTGCACTCAACTCCCTGCCAAGCCAAAAGCGCCGCATTCCAGGCTTGGTCACACCACCACTGCATCCCCCAGTTTCAGTCCCATTCTTATGGGAGGAAGAGCCAGGCAGACCCAGGCCCTGGGTTTCTATGGCTAGCAGTGCAGCCAGAAGGTGTCTGGTTCTTGATCTACCTCCAAGACTCACCAACAGCACCAACAACCAAAGCAAAAACATCATTTCTGTTGTCAGCCCAAGAGTTCTTGATGATGACAATTCCCCCACCAGTGTCCTTGACCCTTATGGTGAAGGGTACCCTGACTCCCCTGCCACCTTTGGTGGTGTAGGGGGAGCAGACCCACATCATTGTGATGCATCGAGAGCCAAGAAGACACATGATCAGTACCATGGCAAGGGTGGCCGTACTGGTAAGGCTGGTAGGATTGAGTGGTTGATGGGTCTGTGGTTGAGGCTGAACTTGATCAAGGTGAAGAAGTCAGCAACCGGAGAAGCAGGGTTTGATCAGTTGTTGGATGCTAATGGAGGTGATGATGGTCCAAACACGGCCAAGATCACAAGAGTCACGAGGAAACGTAGCTTCACCGCTTCTCACTTGGTACGTACTAAGACATTTCTCTCTCTCTCTCTCTCTCTCTCTCTCTCTCTCTCTCTCTCTCTCTCTCTCTCTCTTGTCAGAAACATTTCCCATGTTACAGTTATCGGAACTTGTGAACTTGTACTCTAAGGGGGTGGTAGTGAATTAATCCTGCCTCTTCTATTAGAAATTTATATTTTGAAGAAATATTTTTATATGATTCATCATTTTGCAGTAATGAGAATTGCCAACTTGTGGCTTGAGGGTGTGTTTGGATGAAGATCAGCAGATGCATCCAAACACCCCTTTAAGGTGGTGTCATTACTTTCTCTATTAGTGATTTTAAGGTGTTATGGGCAATCTAGAGCCCTGGTTGATCTGTAATTCTGTATCCAATGGTCAGATACGAATATTCCATTCTCTAAGCCAAACATGCACATTTCTATATTAAATGAACTTGTAGAAAAGCAAGAAGCATAGTGGGATTGGATAGAAACGCTCCAAGAATACCAGCATTAAACATAAATGGGTTATCCGAGCTATTTTCTTTCTTTTTTCTGTTTTTTTCTCCTAATTGGTAAAACAATGGGGTGATTATGTTTTTTGTTTTTTCTGCTCAGGCAAGTATATATGGGAGCTTCAAGCAGGTGATCACCCCAAAGAGAAAGAACCCAACCAATTCAAGAATGACACATGCACCTCTTATTCTGTCTCCAAGTGGATCCATTAGCAAAAACGAAAACAGCAAAATGTAATATATTCTTTCTCTGATGCTGTATGGTGAATCACCAATATGTGCTCGAGTACTCAGCAGTAGACAAGAATGAATATAAGACTATAAGTATGAAGGTTTTCAGTTAATAAACGTTTCCCTTTGCGTCTTTCTCCATGAAAAATGTGTATGGCAAGCTAATTAATTTTTATCTAATGGCCCAAGAGTTTCTCTTTTTACTTTTTCTTTTTTTTGGAGTGTTTTGTAAGTCTTTGGTGAGTTGCGTCATGAAGGGAGGTTCAGTTACAATGTGATTGCACACTTTTACTTTTAGTGTGCTGTACTTTGATCACCCTCTATCTTTAGGATACAGCCAGTCAAGCATAGCACCCAAGCAATGATGGAGTAGCAACACAATGAAAGTGTGCAATTACATTGCACCTGATCCTCCCTCGGTGCCGGAAGCGGATCAGGTCATGCTGAACATGAGCATTTTTTCTCATGCTGACATCGTGCCGTCTGCATTTTGGATGAATGCCACGTGGTTTTGTTGACATTTGAGCTTTTTAAAATGCAAATCGGATGGCAACGATGTCAGCATGAGCAAAAACGCTTATGTTCAGCATGACATGATCAAATTCCCAAGGAAAGATGGCAATGGCCCAGGAAAAAATGGAGCCCCCACACCAATTTGGTATGTTTGGATTGGGGATGGAGGACATGAAACAGGGATGAAGTTTAAAATCAAAACCAGTGTGGGGATGAAGGCGGGTATGGAGGTTAACATCAAAACCCGAGCGAAAGTGAAAGCATGGATGGAGGACATAAAATGGAGGTGGAGGTTAAAATCAAAACCCGTGCTGGGATGGACTTACTCTTTTTGCCGCCCCTTCCCCATCTCTCAATCCTTCTTTAGGGATGACAGTGGAGCGAGGAAAAATGGGACTCTGCTGCACCTCACCCCGTTTGGACCAGGATGGAGATTAAAATCAAGACAGGTGACGCAAGGATAGAGGGCAGGATTTTGAGATGGGATGGGGGGTGACACCCCTACCTGGCACGAAGACCTGGTTGTGCTGAGCCACATGAACAGACCAAATTGTGAAATGGGAGTATAAGTATGGTTACTATCAAATCTTTGTACAATTTTGATCATAGCCGTGCATCTGGATGGCTAGGATCCCTTTACATCTAGGTCAGAATGTGAACTAATTCCTACTGATTGATTGGACAGCTACGATTGAATGTAGGATGTCTTTGTGTGATCAAGAAGAAGTTTTCTTGTGCTAATAGATCATATCGCCCAATCACAGCATAGCAACGAAGGATGCATGCGCCTTCCGGTTGTCATCATGCATCTTGTAATTCTTGTGAATGAACTTAATGAGTAAAGGTTACATATTAATGAGTAAAGGTTAAACCAAAAAAAGGAACAGTACAATGCATCTTGTAATTTTTGTGAATGAACTTAATGAGTAAAGGTTACATTTTGATTAGGCAGTGAAATTAAGGGCCTGCTTGGAATTTGTAGCTGGGATGGGCGTTTATGGAGTTCATGTATTCGAAGAAGTGACAGCTGCCAAATTCATGATTTAATGTAAATATAAAGGAGAAAGGGCCTCACTTCTCATCCCAGCGCCAAGATTCCAAACAGGCCCCAAAGAAAGTAGCTTCTCATGAGTTACCATCAAAACATGACCTCGCTAAACCTCATGCATGAGTGTGATGTGTGCGTGTGATAAATTGCTATTAGTGACTAGAAAATGACCCATCACCAACCGCTCATGTACAAGACGCACCTCACAAATTGAACACGATGAATATACACACATAATAAAATTTTGCATTGAATAATCAGCATTCAGTTTAGCAACTTCAAATATCTATATAATTCAGCTAACTTTTAAAAATAGCTAATACATTCTTAAGTAGAGAGAGACGGGAGGGGGGGGGGGGGGTAATCAAATTTAAAGTCCATGTTTTTAATTGGATAGGCAAGCTGAGGTTAGGCAGACCCTACTAGTTATACAACCGTACCGTTGGGTTTTTGAACTTGCAACGTCCCGAAGACAAGGTGACCTGCTAACGTCATCATGTTGGTCTCTCTCTCTCTCTCTCTCTCTCTCTCTCTCTCTCTCTCTCTCTCTCTCTCCTTATCTAGTATATGCATATGAATATCTTTTTTTTACTCTTTCACAACCCCATAGGATCCCCATTTAAATAGCTCTGTCTCTCTCTCTCTCTCTCAAGTAACTTTCTTAATGTCTCTCTCTATTAAAATATATTTAAACCACAATCAATTTAGTAAATGACAATGAAAACCGCAAAACTCGCCTTGACATTTTGTAAGATGTTACATGATTATCTTTTTAACTAAAAATAATAATAATAATTTTGTCCCAAAGTAGTTCCTTTTGTCATTGTTTAATATATTACAATACAACTGATTTTGGCAACCAAAAGGGTCAGATATGGTTTACGGAGTGAACAGTCTGTGGCTTAGAGGCATTCACAGGTAGCTTTAGGAATAAGAAAAATGAGTAAATTGCAACGGTAAGAGGGAAAGCATTAATGGCATCATTGAACCTTTGTAATGAATAATGATACCTGCTTCAAATAAAAAAAGGAGGTGCCTTTTTAGTAGAAATTGAAGCCAGTGCCTTGACTTTTGCCAAATCATAATGTTTAAAAAAGAAAAGTCAGCAGTATTTTCAACACGCAGAATTGAAGTAAAAATAAGCTATCAATCAGCATTTGTTAGACTGCTTCTCATGGGGATTCATTAGAGAGGGATAGGATGCTGATCAAACACAAACAAAAGATTTGTTTGTAGTTTTTTTTTTTTCTTTTGGTGACAAACTTTGTTTTTGTTGAACAATGGAAACGCCACAAAAATATATACACCTGAGAATATTTTAATATTGCAGAACGGAACCAAAGGAAGATATCAATGAAGTTACCCTCTCACAGGATACAACTGCAATAGGTGTCACCAGAGAATCACGTGACCGTAGGATTTTATAATGATTTTTACTCATAAAAAATGTCCTTTAATTGGTCAATTTGGATAAGATAGCAAACTCAGTAGTAGGGCTGGTAACCGAGCCGGATGAATCCAACAAATGATGGTCAAGTTTGGTTCGTTTCTTGTGTCAAGGCAAGTCCAGCATGAGCTCAGGAAGAGCCCGATCTAAACGAGACAAACGCAAGGAAGCACATTTACAAAAATATTTTTTTTTAGAAGTAAAATAAAATAAAATTTAGTCCCTAAACCTACTAAGCCAAGCTCAAACTAGCTTATTTCCAAAATAAAACTTAGAGGAAATAAGATTTGAGCTTTAAACTTGTTACTAGAAGTCCATAATATAAATCATATGTAAAATATATTTATTATTAATAAAAGAGCCAAGACGAACATTGGTTGTTTATGCTCAAGCTCGTCGAGACTATTTCATGAGTTGGGACAAGCTCTTTACAAGCCGACCATGAGCCAAGTCACCAGCAGCTCGTCTAGTTTCACAACCCTACTCAGTAGCCGGTACCCAATCATGAGTCTACGTAATTGAACCCAAAGTCCCCACAATCTCTTAGATGAGATAAAGCTAAGATAACCCACAATCGACATCATCCATTCGGTTATGGTAATATTAAAACTTTCACCATTTGAACCATCACGTCCATTCGATTCAACAGAAGAATCATGCAACTAAACCAAGAACCCTTGGTTAAGATGGTGAACTTCCCCTCATCAAAGTATCCATTTATCAGTGTTCGATATTTTTCAGTAGCTTCAATTGCAAATGGCAGTTTCATTTTTAGATATCAGAAGTCAATTACAAATTCCCAATCCAATTACTTTGCGTGACTGCATCTCCACTGGCAACCAAACATAATATCCCTCAGTTGAAAAACAGCAGAGAAACATGTAATCATCAAATATGCCCAATCTCCCTATTAGTTAATACTACATCTGTTGAAACAAATGAAACTCCATCTTAAATTACCACAAACCCATTTAGACTAGTTGTTCCTTATTACTGCACCTAGTTTTCCAAGACGTCAACCATGGATAATTGCAACCAACATCCCATGAGTATGAGAGTAATCTCAAATTATTTTGACTAAGCCCACCAATATCCACCTGCATATTGATATATTACAGAAGTCTCCAATGAAAAAGAAATTCAGTATCATTTAAGTATCACAAGACGGTTGATACTCTTCTTTTTGCAACTACAATTTTTTTCTTGCACCATATTGCAGTTGTTTCTTGAAGGTAGGACTTGCATTAATCGCAACACAAATTACAGATGCCTATGTCAAGTGACAACCAACAAGAAAGAAAAAGAAAGCTGCCCATCTACAAACAGAGTTTAGTCCTCTTAGTTGAGATGACAAATCTCTCGTCCCCAGCCAATATCCAAATCAAGGATCATTTTAACAGGAAAGAAAGAAATTATTGCAGAGAGTAAAGCAAAGAAGGTCCAAAGGAGAGGATATTCCAGCCTTCATTCATGCTTTTTTCCCCGTCATTCCAGCAACTACCTGCAATTGAAACAAACACTAAGACCTCAGAAAATTATTCTTAAAGTTGATCTAGTACCAGCAAATTTCCAACGAAGAACAGAGATGTATTATCTCTGATGAGAACCAGCTAGAGGCCTAGAATGAATTTACAAGCCCATATAGGACCAGGCATACATAAAAAATGGGAAGAATCGGGTGGATTTCCTAGATGCCAAGCAACAAGCTTCATTTTCAGCAATTTTACTTCGATTACTCAAATGCCAAATAAAAGAATTGAGGACAATTTGACCCATGAAATTGTAACTAAAAGCCCACTAAAGTAATCGAGTTGCTGAATGAATTGATCAGTAATCAGTTAAGTTTTCTTTTCTTTTTTTTATATTTACACGGAGAAACTGCCCCTGGATCAGAGACCTAGCCACGCTGGCTCTGCCTGCCATATTTACGATCACTGTCCTGGCAGCATAAAACTCCATGGGCTTACCCCTTGACCCCAGGGAGTAGCCACGCTTCGGCTTGCACTAGAGATGACGCCCATGTGATTTGAACCTAGGCCACCTAACTAGCAGACTAGGCCCCATCCCACTACGCCAAACCCCTTTGGGGCAATCAGTTCAGTTTTATGAAGCCATTTTTGCCATCCAAGAAACACTGAAGCATATCATTGGATGGGCAGATGTGACAGCACATAGGTACATCCCTCAGCATTTTGGCATGATCTTCAAAGATGAACCATGTAACAGTAGCCACTAATGTTCAAACACTTTATGATGGCTGGTGAGCATGAAACTACAGTTTAATCCAAAGTTACTTTGAACTCAGTCAACCATAAAGCTCCATCACCCATAGTTGGCAAACCCGGCGATCCGACTCGGGAATCATCCAAGTCGGATCAGATCATCCAGTAGATGGGCTGCCGATCCAGCCCAAACCTAGTTTAAGCAGGTTCGGGCTGGAATCATCCAGGAATTGCCCAACTCAGCACTGAAAGGCAACTCGCCGAGTCAGTGCTAGATCGGACGATCCAGGAATGTTTCAAACACACTGGTTCTGACTCGATTCACAGAGCCGAACCGGTATGTGAGTCGGTTCATTACAAGACGAACCGGTATGTGAGCCGGTTCATTACAAGATGAACCGGCCTTATATGATATTAGGGGAATGAGTCACTCGACTGTTCCCCTCCCCCGAATTTGCAAAGGAAGAAACCCTCAGCCAGTGACCACCAATGAACCCCTGTGATTTCTGCCAGACTGCCACTATCACCACTGCCGGCGGCTACCGATGAATGGCAAAAACAGGTTTTCTCTCTCTCACTCTGAGAGCCGATGCTCTCTCTCTCTCTCTCTCTCTCTCTCTCTCTCTCTGAGAACCGATGCTCTCTCGTCTCTCCATCTCTGAGAGTCAATGCTCTCTCTTTCACTTTCTCTCTCTCTCTAAGAGCTGATGCTCTCTCTCTTTCTCTCTCTCAGAGTGATGCTCTGTGTGTGTGCAATGTGCAATGCTGTTGAAAATTATTAGAACTTGGAAAGGTAGTGATTACTACTTTAATTGTTTTATTTATACTTGTGTAGCTTAATTATTAATATTTATTTCACAATTTTTATTATTGTTCTTATTTTAGTGGCTAGTTACATGTGAAATTATAAAGCTTATCTATTTTTTTTGTGCAGATATTTTGTAGTTTTTGTACTTTAATGCTTTGATTTTGGTGAATTTGCTGCTTGGGCCTTGGATTTTGATTATTTACATTCATATTGTAGAAAAACATAGTGTTATATTCAATATTTAAGGTATTATTAAAAAAACACTAAAAAAATTTATGCCCTAACCCGTCCGAGTTACCGAGTCGACCCCTGACCCTCGAGGCAAGGGTCGGGTGATCCGAGTCTGAGTCACAGGTTTGCCAACTGTCATCACCAAGATATGGCTAAGGACTTGGGTATGTATTTTTCTTTTTCATGGTGATAGATGACTGGCAAGGCTACATTACATGGATATTGCTCATTCTCACTACAAAACAAATGGAAAATTTAGCCAGAAATCAATCAGTGTGAGATTCAAGATAGAGGCATACATCCTTCAAAGCTGGTTGGGGAACTTGTTTTGATGTCTCCATGGAGT
The DNA here is from genome assembly GCF_984573655.1 of Nuphar pumila. Classification (NCBI taxonomy): domain Eukaryota; kingdom Viridiplantae; phylum Streptophyta; class Magnoliopsida; order Nymphaeales; family Nymphaeaceae; genus Nuphar; species Nuphar pumila. The sequence continues at coordinate 20,521,704 of NC_143263.1, forward strand.
CCAGAATAGGCCTGACAACAGCAGGGAGAAATAAGCCTGAAAATTACATGAGAAATAGTTATGTGAAAGCCATGATAACACTTGATTCACAACAACCACCTTCTTGTGATTGAGAGTTCGACAGACATTTTTAACTGGCCTAATAGTTAAACGTACACTTTTCCAAGTATTCATCAAAGCTTTGCTTCACTAAAGCATGTGCTGTTATAGAGAAGATAGAGATCAATCCAATCCATTCAGGCATAACAGTAAGCATTTGTCAAAGTCAATACAGCTTTAAAACTCCACTAAATATACATTTTTATTCATTCTTAAAATGAGAACGACACTTTAGATCATAGGACTGCATGGCAACCTTGCCAGAATCAGAATTGTAGACTTGTAAAATGGTGAACAGTATCTAGAATGAAAATTGAAGAGCCAACTGGTTGGTTCGGAGGCTAAAACTGACAAGCCTTTTAAGGTTAAAAGTGATGAGCCTTTTGACCAATATAAAGATAGAATCAAAACTGTGAAGCTCAATGGTTTACATCACCAATAATGGATTAGCATCATATAGCAATTATCATGTCTATATATAATTAAAACTGAAGATGCCATCTCACAATAAGGCAAGTAAATTTTTTTATTGTTTGGGATCCATAAGGCACTCATAATGGTGATTCAAGTATGAAATTTTCAAAAACACACAAACTTTGGGCAATAATCAAAATATACCTAAGCTTTCAATGTTGTTAAAACACACCTACACTTTTTTCATGGTTAATTAAAAACCCAAGGGTTTACTCTCATCATATTTTCCATTAAACGTATCCTATAATTACCAAAACTTAGGTGTGTGTTTTATTATTGCTGAAACTTTAGGTGTGTTATTAAAAAAAATCCAAGAAATTTTTGTTTTTGAGGGTAAACCAGCAACTTTATCCTGTTAACTCAACTTCGGTTAATGATAACCCAATTTAAATGTGTTTTTAATTAACAGAGCATAAATTTAGGTGTATTTTTAACAATATAAAAAATCTGGGTGTGTTTTTTATTATTGCTAAAACTTTAAGTGTGTTTGAAAATTTCCCTATTTCAAAGTATCATGAAGCTACTATAGAAATACAAAAAACGAGGCAAGACACTATGCACAGTCATAACAACCAAAACTAAGGGTTTCCTTCAGAACAAGAGAAAGAAAGAAAAAATTCTAACAGGAAGATAAATTGATTATTCAATAATAAAACTGAATGATTCACAAAAAAGTATTTGCAGTAAAGAACTAAACACAAGAAGTCCCAATGACACAGTATAAAATGTCCAAGCTACCCTACTAAATAACAAAACAGTACAATTATCTAAAGGTTCATACATATGCCTGCAATACTTGAGAAATGACACCAATTAACTGCGGCCCCATGATGTCCTTTGGTACTTTCTGGATCAGACCAGTCGAAAGCTATGCCATATAGGTACAGATGTGAGTAAACAGGGTACGCCACATAAATTTCTAAAAGTATGGGTACATGGGTAATGGCTGTATATATCTATCCACAACTAATGATGAACGGATGGCTCTCCTTCTCCAACGTTGGAGTGTTTCATCAATCGGATCTTTATATATTTGTTCTTTACACATTATATAGTAAGCATTATGCTTTACAAGAAGATTTTACATCCAAACGTGTTTTTCAAAACATAAAAAATCAATGGCTCACAATGAATTTTAAATTTTACAATGCAAGGTATTATAGGCCGTTAATTTTATCGCTTTAAAAAGCACATATAAATATTGCAAAATCATAATCTAAAACATGTTGCTTACTAAAAAAATAATAAAACCCCAATAAGTAAAGTCCGATCGACGGAAAACTCAATTCTTTAGAGAATTTTCAATATCCACTGTCCATACTTGTGTATGAAGGGACAGATGCCAAATCCCTCACTCAAAAGAATTTTGGGGGATTTTGCATCCGATGCAAACAATTGAAAAAATGATGATTTTTTATATAATTTGAACCAAAACCACCACCCACTTGTAATTTTAGTAGGTGAAACTTTATTTATGGAGTTGCTACACATAGTAGCATGATGTTGATTAATTCTACCAACCTCCTCTGCCCAAGATATTGGATTTTGGGCATATGAACCCATTTGGTATTCTTTGTTTCTGGCTTGCCACTTTCATGGGAAATTGGTGAAAGAATGCACCTTAATTGTGCAAAAGAGGCTAAACCTTATTACCAACGATCGTTGTCATAATATTAACACGGTCGAAATCAAGATGCATTTTTCTATCTTAGCCCTTTAATAATGATCATTTGTCTTATTGCCATAGGAAAATACCATATTTGGTTAATGTGGACTTGGGATTTTATGTCAAGGCCCAACGATGCAGTTGCTACCTCATTTTTGTCATACTTGTTATGAAATCTTGATTAAATTTAGAACACCAGAGCAATATGGAAAAGGTGAACAAGACATTGAATATCTTCAAAAGCTTAACTTTTAGGATTTGTAAAAAGTTCCACTGAACTTGTCATCCACTAAGCATAATCACCTCTCCCTTGGATTAGTTGGCACTAATGGGTAAAATACCTTTTACTCACAAAATATGTGCGATTGTTGCTAGAAATACTTTCCATGAAAGGTGAAATTGACTTTTCCTAGACAATGCATGAGAAATGTCAAGGTAAGAAAGAATAAAAAAAATGACCATATTGTCCTTGTAAAATGGCACAATCTCCAAAATGCCTCACAATTTGTCGAAATCCTCCCCATGCACAAAATTTTGAATCCCAACTTTTTAGGACATTTTGAACCTTTGCACAGGCGAACCTACTGACGTTCGCATGATCGATACGTATGTCGTCTGAAGGTCACAACATCTCAATAAAAAGGAGATTTGCATGAAGATTTCACGAACTTGGTGAAATTTGCATAAAAAATTTGCAAATCTAGCTAAGTTGAATCCCAACAAAGGAGATTCTCATATCAAATGCGTGCATCTTCTGAGGTTCGCAAGCCCTATGCGAACCTTCTAGAATTGAAAAGTTTTACCTCGGCAGGTTTACTCCATACATTTGCAGCAGTCCTGACATTCGCGCAGACGTCATGCAAACCTTCTTTAACTAAAAACTCGCTTAATGTCAAGACGTATGTCTGCAAATATATGTCAGACCTTCAAATCATTGTTGAGAATGTCCATAAACTTCGCATATTTTTTTATTCAAGCTCGCTCACAGGTTCGCATCACCCATGTGTGGACATCACAATCACAGATACAATGTGAACCTCTTTTTAATAAAACTCGCATAAAATCTAGACGCACATCCATAAATGTGTGTCCTGACTTTCAAAAAAATGTGTCATGAACAGCCTTACCTTCGCACGTTTTCTGATTGCAAGTTCGCGCACATGACATGTGAACCTCAAATATAATTAAGTTGGGAATGTCCTTACCTCTACATGTAAATGTCTACAAGTTTGTGAATGTCCCCCTGACATTTGCGAGAAGACTCGCGAACATCCTGCGCACATGCAACACTTCGAACATCAATTGCAGACATCCCAAACATTCGCATATTGAACATGAGATTGGCAAATATTCTCATGAAGTTTCTGCAAATCTCCTCATTCTAGCACGTAACATTTGTGAACTTTTGTATGGGCATTAAATGTGACTCTTCATATGTATCAAAGCTCTATTTCGAATATGAGCACAATTTTTTAATAAAATTAGGGTTCTTAATGAGGGTTTTGTGGTCCCCAACATGTTTCACCCAACAAGTTTTTTCGACGAGGTGTCATTTTTCTTGTCTTATCTTCACCACGCGTTGGCACATTAAACGAGTTTTTGAGCACCTGGCACATCATTGACAACGAGATATTCTAGTAACTACAAGTTTCGCTCCTTGTAATAGTTGAAGCAGTTGTTTTTTAAAACAGTGGCATGACTCAGTTATTTTGTGAAACAATGGCATGGTTCAAGTTATTTTTGCATATTTAATAGCTTATTTTGTTTTTTGTTTAATTCAATTTCATGTGAGTCACCTTTGCCCACTTTTTTTTCTTAATTTAGAATGCCTCTATCCTCGAAATTGGTTGTTTATCTTTTGTTTATCTTGTATTATAAAGATGACTACAGAACAATGGCATGATTTTCAAGTTATTTTTGCATTTTCAATACCTTATTTTGTTTCTTTTTTGTAATTCGATTTCATATGAGTCTCCTTCGGCCCGCTTGTTTACCTCTATCTTCGAATTTGGCTATGTAGAAAATTATCTATCCTTTATTATAAAAATGACCAGTAAAGAAACTGTCATAGAGGCACCAACACCTACTGATGGATCAGAGAAAGGGGTAAGATATGTACATGTTATAGAAAAAGGAAAGAGGGAGTTGGGGACATTCTTGCTCTATTTCTTTAGCACATGTGCGTTAATTGACACTAGTGGAAAGATGATCCATGCATCTTATGTACAACTTGTACAAGACCTGAATCGTGTCGATGAATTTGCATGGAAAAAGCTTCACTTACACACCTATATGCAAATCTAAGTCAAGTGAAGCAAGAAAGAAAAAGCTTAGCCAACATGTTGATTTTGTTGGACGTACGAAAATTGATTCATTGATTTAATTTGATTTATATGAAAACATGAATTTGTGATCTTTGATGTATTAATTCGTGTATTGATCCTTGCAGGTTTGGATATGGAAGCACATATCGATTAGAAGGCCCCTTAGACATGACCCAATGCATGGATTTTCATATATGGCTACGTGGAAAAGGTCACGTAAGGGACAAAACGAAGAGTAAGAGAAAGAGGAGAAGGATGGAAGAGAAAATGGTCATCCCGTAGAAAGAGCCATTTGGAGCATACGTGAAGCAAGTAGTTCTAGATTTATAAATAATGTAATATACTTATTAATGAATGAAACTTCATTATGTAGGTAACATGGTGCCTTATAGAGAAGATGATCATTATGTAGGTAACATGGTGCCTTACAGAGAAGGTGAAGATGATGGCATGTATGTGGTTGCCCATGACATAAAGCTCGCAAAAAAGGACATTTGGTTAAACAACATGAATAAAAAATGCCAAATGAAGAGCCGAGTTGTTCGATAATTTGGCTATGGTCAGCTACAATCCAATCACCCTCCCTTTAGCTACAATCCAATCACCCTCCCATATATATATATATATATATATATAGAGAGAGAGAGAGAGAGAGAGAGAGTAATGGGTAGGTGTGAAATGATATGTGCTAAATGAGTTTTTCAGGGTTTTTTGGTTTTATTTTTAAATTCTGACCGTACAGATGTGATCTATGTACTTGATTTTATAGGGATCAGCTCTTGAAGTGTTCGATTCCGACACATGGGTGGGTTTTTATAAGGTTTGAAAAATCAATGGTTCAAAATCTTTGTAAATTTTTGAGACTCCAAATATTGTTTTTTTCATTGAAAACACATGAACCAGGTGTGGATTCCTCGTAAATCGACCATGCCCAAAACATTTATGGGGTCGAAACTGTGAAAAAAAACACCGAAGGCATGTCTAGATTAGATAAGCTCCGTTATGGACCCTCACCATGATCCGTTCCGCATTTTCCGCCCAGCTCTAGGACCCATCCTGGAAATCCTGTCCAGCCTAGGATCCATCCAAGACTGGGACTCTAGCCAGCCTGGGATTCCTCCAGGATTGGGACTCTGGTGGGACGCCCCCTAGGAATCCCATTTAGCATAGGACTTTGCTTTTGCTACTCTATAAATAAGTGTCTTTACTTCAGTATTTTTCAATGAATTTTTGAGGTATTTTCTTCAAGGTTTCTCTCTCTCTCAGCCGGTTTCTCCATTGGCTGAATCCCTGCCTAGGAATCGACCCCTGGCTCCCTCCTTGTGTTACTGTGCCCATGCCTTGACACGCCCCTGCTGCAGCACCCTACCACCACAACCGTGTCCCCTGCCCTGCAACACGGCTCCACGCCCTGCGCATCTCCCCCTTTCCCTTGTCGTGTTTGCCTGCCTAAGACAGCCCTGCATGCTTGGACATTGCCCCAGCCTAGATTGTGTCCCTGCCCTGTGTCCCTAGCCTAGCCGCACCAAGGCCTCCCACGTGTTGTTCTTGTTTCAGCCATGCGTCAGCCCCCTGCCGCATACCCTTGCTAACGCCCTTCATCGCTCTGTGTGCCCATATCTGGTAGGATCGACCCCTCTAGGAATCGAGTCCTATCAATTGGTATCAGAGCATCTTCTTCCTGGCAAGCAACGCCGACCTGCATCCTGCACAATCAACGCAACAACAGCCCATGCCCTTCCCGGTCTGTTAAGTAAATTCCCACGCATCTATTCAGAGCTTTTATCTTATTTGTTGTGTTGGATTTTTTACTGTAGAGGATTAGATCAGTCCCAATCTATGTTGTCAAAGGAGCGCCTAGGTGCTGGGCGGCGCCCAGCTCGACTAGGTGAGCTACCTAGTCGGTTCAGTATATATATATATATATATATATATATATATATATATATATATATATATATATATATATATATATATATATATATATATTGTGTATGTTTTGTTTATCTACTTTATTGATTAATAATTGTTTGTTTTGAAATGTTTAATTAGAACAATGGAAGATACAAACCCAAGTAATATTAATTGTTTGTTCGATGTTTAATGTCATTCACTCTTATGTTTTGACCGTTTAATATTAATTGTTATGCTTCATACATGCTTTATTTATCTCAATATTGTGTAGTTTATCTTTTTCTACATTGTTTGTTCTTAATTTTTTTTGCCCGCCTAGGTCTTTTTGAAGGTCCACCGACTAGCCCCCCGCCTAGCGCTTTTGACAACATAGGTCCCAATACTGATCCATATTGAATATGGAGGATTCGATTTAGTTCTTGTGTCCTGTATTATATTTCGGGATTCCAAAGCGTCGGACAATAGTCCTTGTGGCTTTTATAGTTGTGAGGATGATTTTTCCTAGCCCGCACCAAGCCTGATATGTATCCTAGTATAACCTAGGCACTTTTGGGAGGGTCTGACCAACCCAAGTGCATAGTGACAAATATCGCAAGATTTACGAATTTCTTGCATTTTTTCGCAAAAATTATTCTAAAAGTTTAAAACAGCAATTTTTTGCGAGATTTATAAAATATCACGATTTTTTCGTTTGTGACAATATCTCACAAAAATATCATGAGATTTTGTAAATCTCGCAAAATATCAGCACAATGTTTGCCACAAGTAAATCACATTTTTATTTTTGACAAAGTTGCAAATCGTGTTTTTTTTTTTTGCAAATAGGTTTGAGAGCAAAAGGCTTTCTCCGTCGAGCCAAGCCCTAAGCCCTCTTCTTCCTCCCTCGGGTTTCTGGCCCTCTTCTTCCTCCCTAGGGTTTCCTGCGTGAAGGGGTTCTGGCATCAGGAATCTAACGGTGAGTGGTCTCTCTCTCTCTCTGAAGTGAAAACACTAGTATGGATGGTAGGCTCCCAACTTCACCGGCCTTTGCCAGATCATTCATAGGAGGATCTTGATTCAGGAAGCCAATTTGATCAAGCATTATATTCGGGCAACTCAATAGACCATGTTGTTTGAAGTCGAGGAACTCAATTTAAGCCTTGAAGGCCATTATGATCCACTAAATCTTGAGGTTGAGGTCTCAACTCTCAAGTGAATAGCATTCAAACAGCATCTAATAAAAAGTGTTGTTGCATCTAATAACTATTTGATCATTGATAAGTTCTTTTTTATTTAATCATTATTGTACATGCTGAAATCCTCATAATCAATTAATAACTATAATTTCAAATGAGCACAATGACTTATTTGTAGGATTTTTTGTTAGACATGCTAAAAGAACATCTTCCATTTTTTGTTTGAGAAAATAGATTTTTTTTTGCATGTAAAATTAATTATGTAGTTAGTTTTTTTTTTTTTGATTTTTTCTAAATGTTTTTAGATTTTTTTGAGAAATTATTTGATTTTTTTTATATTTTCCCAAGAATTTGCCAAAAAAACTCAAGAAATATTCAAAAAGTTAAAAATCTCTTGAGAAATTGTCGTTTTAAACTTTTGTCACTATGCCCAGGTGTTTGACATCCCAAGGCGTGTTTGTCTTGCGTATGGGAGCCCCATACCCACCTGGCCATTGCGCACGCGGCGCTACCGGTATCGTACCGCACTCTTTTTCGTATCGTAGCGAGGGCCCAAGCCCTTCTTGTTTCCATAACCCTAGAAACCCAAAGTATGACTAGGGCATAAGAGACTGATTTTAAGGTGAAGTCCACAAGATTATATGAGAGACTCGCTAGGTTCCAACTTAACATAGGTACTCTGAGTAAGCGTGTGGAAGCGCTCAACGGCAAGATGGATGAGTGTTACCAATGTCTACTCATGGCCAAACTCCATGCGGATTTCAAGGCGAAGTCCATAGGATTAGATGAGAGACTCGCCAGGTTCCAACTAAACATGGGTACTTTGAGTACGCATGTGGAAGCGTTCAACAAGTTGGATGAGCATTACCAACGTCTACTCACAACCATGGATACCATGCAAGGCCAGCTGAATCGGTTGATCGATCGTCAAGACCATAATGGGGAAACTAGTGGGAGTGGCCAAACGTCAGGGTCTACCAATGGACCCTACCAAGCCTGCCAACCACTATTGTAATTTCCCAAATTCACCGGCTTTGATCCGACGAGTTGGGTGTTTCGGGCCAAGCAATACTTTCAGAATGATCGAACGACAGATGAAGATCGGGTGGCCTTTGCTTCTATCTACTTAGAGGATGTCATTCGATGGTTTCACTGGTTTGAGACCCTGTTGGGCACGCCCTCTTAGGAGGCTTTCTCAAGGGCCCTTATTAACCGATTTGATTCATATGCCTACACCAACCATCATGTGGCGTTGTCCAAGATTTGTCAGCAGGGCAGCATTATCGATTATCATGCAGAGTTCAAGAGGTTGGGTAACCTCGTCACTCGATGGTCCCAAGAGTCACTAACCGGGACCTTTATTGCGGGTCTCAAACCGAACTTAGAGATTGACGTACAAGCCACGAGCTCTATCACCCTAATGTAGGGTTCCGAATTGGCACGTGTGGCCGAGGAGAAACTCTCCAGGATGAACTCGACCAGGTGGGTCGTCCACTCAGAGGTAAGCAACCCCGGGGAATTTGTCCTCTGGCAAGACTGTGTCCCTTCCCGAGCAGCAAGTCGCATCTCCTAGGTCTTCTGAAAGGGCCCCTGAGCAACCTACTCAGTCAGCACAGGTGTCGAAAGCACGGCCCAAGGTTCAGATTAAGCGACTCCCCCGCGAACAAAAGGCAAAGCGCCGGAAGAAAGGCCTCTGCTATAACTACAATGAGGTTTGGGAACCAGACCACAAGTGCAAGGTTTTGAACATGTACTTGGGTGATAGTGAGGCCAAGGGAGAATTCAGTGATGGTGAATTGACTGATGAAGCTGAGGACACTCTGAAGGAGAATCCGAAGATCTCGTACCATGCATTAGCTGGCGTGGAGGTACCTCAAACGATGAGGGTATCTGGCAGAATCGGTCAGTTGTTGATTTTTGTGTTAATTGACACCAGTTCGATGCACAACTTCGTGTGTGCACAAACGACTAAGAGAGCCAAGTGCACGTCCACCCCTTAGCACCCCTTCAAGGTGGTGATAGGGAACGATAGCAAACTTAGGTGCACAACCCTCTGTCCAAGAGTCCGTCTAGAGATCCAGGGCACTATCCTGACCACGAACATGTACATACTGTCAATCAAGGGTGCAGACGTGATACTCAAGATGTAGTGGCTCCAATCCTTGGGTTATGTCTAGTAGAACTTCAAGAACATGATGATGGAGTTTGAGTATAGCGGCAATTAAGTATCGATCTGAGTTCCTCCCATGACACCTACTCTGGCCAAGTCTAAACAGCTCGCCAAGATGGTTTGAGAGGGAATGTCGTAGATCTTTCTGATGGTGGCTGCAGACGGGGCAGCCACCGCTCTTACAAACACCCTTGTCAAATCGGAGGCCTTGCTGCAGGAGTTGGGCATGGTGTTCGATGAGCCCAAAGGCCTCCCTCCTCGATCGCACGACCATGCGATCCCTATTGAGCCGCGGACCAAATCTGCGAATGTATGGCCTTACAGATATGCACATGCTCAAAAGCGGGAGATTGAGCAGTTGGTTAGGGAGATGAAGACTAGCTGCCGGCCCAGTACTCGGGCCATTCTAATTGTTATTTAAAGAACCTACTATAAGGTGTTTCAAAAAGAGTAATTGTGGACAACAAAGACCACATGGAAGATTTTCTGATCATGTCAGTGAAGGCAACCTTTATCTGGTTTATCCTCATTGCTGCAACCTTGTAAAGTATGCCCTTGTTTTCAACCCCTCGTGAGAGTAGCCAAAAGCATTGGACAGTGAAAGAGACCCTTCTCATGGAAAGAATCCAAAGCAATCCAGGTCAACTTGCCCATTTAATGGTGTACTGAAATTTCATCTAGGCATGTTTCACACATCTGAGAGAAATACTAATAATTATTAGAACACTTTTCCTATTAAACAAGGCCCATGTTTTATTGTATGAAAGACCAACATAGTCTAGAGGAGTTTGAGTGTATTCTGGAGTAATATCATATTCCTATAAGCTGCATGTAAAGACTCCTCTCCATGTGATCTCTTTGATAGTGGAGCTCCAAAGTGCTGCCAAATTCCTGTCTGAAGATAGAGAATTCATTAAGAATGCAGAAAACACTCAGGTTCTGTGATACTATAAATAAACCCGACTAGGAGCATCTACACCTTTCACTACTTGAAGCATATTGTCATGCTGGCATGCTGTAATGACGCTCGTCTGTCCATCCTTTTCATCCCAGTTGCAAAAGGAATCTAATGACAATGGTGATTCAAGTAGGATGAGCATCCTCCTTGGACATCCACCTTTCAGGCAAACATAAGTGAAAAGACGTTGTCATTCACTGGGTTTGGATCTCAGGATCCAAACCCAATTTGTTTAATTTAAACACATGCTCATTAATGGCATGTTGTAATCTGTCACATGGGTGCGGGTGCGGCACTTTCAAAAACCTTGGGTGCGGGGGTGCGGCAATATATATATATATATATATATATATATATATATATATATATATATATATATATATAGAGAGAGAGAGAGAGAGGAGGGTCCGGGGGTTCCCCCCCAGTGCGGATCCCGCTGACTGTGGGCGGGGGGGGGGGGAGGGGGGAGTATAGGGGGGCAGCGCCCCCCACCCACCCCCCAAGAAATTTTTTTTAAATTCCGCTGCCCATTTCATAGGGCAAAATTTTAAAAAAAAATCCAAAAATGGACCAAAATGACCCTAGGTGCGTTGACCACACCTAGGGTCAGGTTGACCGCACCGGGTGCCGCACCCGCATCGACGCAGGTGCGGCACCTGTCTGGCCGAATCCCTGTGACATAGGTTGTAATTCTAGCATATCATGTAATGGGTATTTTCGTACCCTAATTTTGTATCTGTATATACTTAATGAGAAGCAGCCGCAGACCCTGAATTGGGTATTCTCACACAGCCATCAGAGTGTCTCTCTCCTCTCTAACCATTTTCTCACATGGTATCAGAGCACCAGGCGTATTCTGAAGATCTGATTGTTCTTATGAGCCTCTCCAACATCTTCCAAGGTATCTCTCAAATCTAAACTTACCTATTCTTCATTTTCTTTATTCTTCCTGAATTCTTTTTAAGCCAAAGTCCTTACCTGCAACGTATTTTTCTATTTTTAAAATCTGCATCAGATCGCTTCTTTTACCCATCAGATCTGATAGTTTCTCTCCTTATTCCCCTTCTCCTTATTCCCCTTATTCTTCTATTCTCCAACGTATTCTTCTATTCCCTATTTTGATCTTTTGCGTGATTTCACAAATTGATATCACGGCCATATTGTTCTTTCTTTTCTTCAAATTGACGTAAGACCTGATTCAGATCTGAGTAAAATCTCAGATCTCTTTCTTCTCGGATTTCTTTTCTCCTATCCTTCTTTGCATTTTTAAAAAAAAAACATGTTACATTCAAATAACGTGTTTTTGTTTTGCATTTTATTGACTGATCTTTATTTAGATCAGTTTACTGCATAACCTAGGTTTTTGTCTTGGGTCTGCTGTAAAAAAAAGGCTGCCGAGTTCTCTGAAATTACATATTGGTTCTGAATTTTATTTCTGAATTTTGTTTGTTAGTCTTTTACACTGAAATTACATATTGGTTCTGAAATTACTCTTTTTGTTCTATTCCACCTTGTTTCTAATTTTCCCTTGCTTTCACCTTCAATCGCCTATGGATTCCTTTTTTTCCCCTCAATCTGGCTTTTCTTCCAACTTTCTTAGCCAACTTGTATCTGAAAAATTGAACAATTCTAATTTTCTCACCTGGAAAAGACAAACCATCCCCTTCGTAAGAAGTCAGGATCTTTCTGGACATCTAGATGGCTCTATTTTTGTTCCTCCGGAGTTCATATCACAAGATGGCAAGACTGGAGAGGGTGACACTTTCATTATCTTTGTTAGAAATCCAGAGTATATATCCTGGATAAAGCGAGATCAGGCTTTGGTTGCCTACATCACTTTCACCCTGTCTCAGGAGATGCTTGTGGCAATCCCAGATGACTGCACAGGTATGCAGTTATGACATCGTCTTGTTCAAACGTATTCTCAAGTTTCTCAGGCTAGAGTTTTATTTTTAAAGAAAGAGTTTCAAATGCTGAGAAAAGACTCCATGACTGTCATGGAATACTTAAACAAAATGAAGACTATCACGGATCAGTTGGCCATCGTGGGTTGCGCAGTCAGTGATAAAGATATGGTGCAGCAAACTTTGAGCAGGCTGGGGCCCGATTATCATATAATGGTTACTTCCTTTCTGTGTTTGCCAGAGTTACCTACATTTGAAGACCTTCGTGCTAAGCTCTTACAGTATGAGATGACTTTCAAGGGATTCTTTAAAGGTAATCACAACCCCATTGGAGCACACGACGTTCTTGCCAAAGGAGTTACCTATGGTCGAGAACGTGGCAGGTATGAATCTCGAGAAAGAGGAGGTCAAGAGAGGAATGGACAAGGAGCTCATGGAATATTACCTACTCCCAGTATACCTCCTAATCTGCAAAGGCAAAGGACAATACCTACCTGCTTTCTCTATAACAAAAAGAGGCACATAAAGGCAAATTGCTAGTTTAACCCGCAAAATAAAGGCAAACAATTGGAGACAAGAAAGGGAACAGATACATTGAAGAATATTGGAGAAGTCAAAGAATTGTTATTATCTGTCTTGGCTGAGTTGAATATCAAAAAGAATGATCAAGGCACTTGGTATATTGATTCTGGTGCAGCCACTCATGTTACTGGTGATGTTGGTAAGCTCCTAAATCGTGTTCCTTATGTTGGTAGAAATAGTATAGTCACTGGAGATGGGTCTCACCACCATATTTCGCACATTGAAAATTCTATAATTCCTATGTCCAACTCTTCTCTTGCTCTTTAAAATGTCATTCATGCTCCTAATATCAAGAAAAATATTGTTTTTCTCTCTAAACTTGTAGATGACATTAATGCTTCTATTAAGTTTACTCTTTTTTTTTTTGTTCGTGTTAAGGACCTTCACACGAGGGAAACGTTAGCTGAAGAAAAACGTCAAGGGAATATGTACGTGTTCCAAGAGAATCCTTCCTCTCGTGTTCAGCCTGTTGATTCCATCTTGAAGCTCACATCATCATCTTCAGTTCCTCCTGAGAGTGTTTTTAATCTTTCTGAATGTATTGAGCCAAATCTTTGGCATGGTCATCTGGGTCATTGTAGTAGTCGCTTTATTGATAAGCTTGTTTCAAGTAGTCTTATTCCCAAGTCAAGTCTAAATTTAAGTGTCGATAATAAAAATGTTCTAGTTGTCTTCAGTGTAAGAGTTATGTTCTTCATTTTCATTCTATTAATAAAAGAGCTTTAAGACCATTTGAAATTATATGTTCTGATGTTTGGGGTCCGGCTCAGTTCCTTCCATGTCTGGCACTAGATATTATCTCATCTTTGTTGATAGTTATTCTCGATATACATGGATCTTCTTTATGAAAAGTAAATCTGAAACCTTCAAGTTGTTTCAGAATTTTCATTCTTTTATTCAAAATCAATTCTCTAAGAATATTATTTGCTTCCAATGTGATAGAGGGGGTGAATTCTCTTCAAATGACTTTATTAGTTTCCTCCAGACAAATGGAATAAGTAGGCAGGTGTCTTGCCCTCACACACCTTAACAGAATGGGATTGCTGAACGAAAGCATCGCCATATTGTCGAGAGTGCAATGAGCATGATAGTAATCTTCCAGTTATCTTTTAGGCAGAGGTCTTTCATACATCAGTTTATGTCATAAATCGATTGCCAATGAACATCTTGAAAAACAAATCACCCTATTTCTCTTTGCATGATGTGCATCCAAATTATCATGATTTGCGTGTATTCGGATGTGTGTTATGTTCATGTTGACAGTTCAATGCAGCACAAGTTTCAAGATAAGGCCTTAAAGTGCAAATTTGCGAGGTACACTGATGATTACAAGGCTACAGATGCTATGGTCCTGTGAGCAAGTGCATCAAAATATCCAGAAAAGTTGTGTTTGACGAATCAAATTTTGGTCATAATGCTAACACTCCTGAAATTGAAGTTTATCACCCTTGGTTGAACTCATATCTCTTTTCTAGCATTGATGATGGTTTTTCTTCTGAATGTAGTCAAAGAGATGAGAGAAACGTATCTACTGTTGCACAAAGGACTCAGGAAAGTGTGATTTCTGAACCACTATTGGCCCCCAAAAGATATAAAGGCATTGTTTACTCTCGACGTGAGAAGGAGATTTCTCCCAGCTCTAATCAGGAGCAAAATTTTCATCCTGTTTTCATTCAAAAGGTCTACCCGATCTCGACATCCTATTGATAGGTGGGTTAGTTATGAGAACTTCACGATGGATTTTCAACTCTTCATAACCTCTATGGGCAAGGAAGATCAACCTGCAACATTTTATCAAGCAATAAATTATAAGAGATGGATTGAAGCTATGAACGAAGAAATGAAGGCGCTTCATGAATGTGGCCTATTGGATGTCGGTGGGTCTTTAAGGTTAAAACCAAAAGCGATGGATCCTTAGAAAGATATAAAGTCAGATTAGTGGCTAAAGGATATGCTCAAGAATATGGAATTGACTACGAGAAAACATTTGCTCCTGTAACCAGAATGACAAGTGTTAGAACCTTAATAGTTGTTGCATCAACCAAGAAATGACATATATATCAACTTGATGTGAAGAATGTCTTTTTAAATGAAAATCTAATTGAAGAAGTCTATACGGATCCGCCACCTGGAGTTAACATTGAACAAGGTCAAACTTTTAAAAGCCTTATATGGTCTTAAGCAAGCCCTCAAGGCTTGGTATGATCGATTTAGTGATATCATGAACAAATTGGGTTTTCGTTCATGTTATACTGACATTGCTCTCTTTGTGAAAAATGTAGGTACGAATATTGTTATCTTGTTGCTTTATGTTGATGATATGATTATCACAGGAAATTATCAACATAGTATTTTAATGTTAAAAATATGCTAAAAGATAGTTTTGACATGTCTGATTTAGGTTTTCTTTGGTATTTTTTTGGCATTGAGGTTGCATATTCTCTCCGAGGATATATACCGTCACAAATGAAACTTGTTGCAGATATATGTGCTAAGTCTGGTATTTCAGATGATAAAAAGGTGGAGACTCCTGAAGTAATCAATGCAAAATTACGGTTGGAGGATGGGGTTCTTCTACGAGATCCCACACTGTACAGACAACTCATTGGATCTCTCACATATCTTACTATCACCAGACCTGACATCGCTCAAGTTGTTCACTCTGCTAGCCAGTTTCAGCATGCCCCTACAACTGTGCATATGAGTGTTGTATTCTGGATCATCCGATACATCAAAAACACTATAACTAAAGGGTTATTTTTATCATCCTCTTCTTCATTAGATTTACTTGCTTATACTGATGCATATTGGGGAGGTAATCTTAATGATAGAATCTCAACTACTGGCTTTTGTGTCTTTTTAAGAAATTCTTTAATTGCTTGGAGATGCAAGAAGCAACAGAAAGTCTTCCTATCCTCTACTGAAGTTGAGTACCGAGCTATAGCAACTACTACAATGGAACTTGTGTGGCTTTGAAGTCTTCTCAAAGATATGGGAGTAGATATTACTGACGCCTCAAAACTATGCTGCGATAATAAAAGTGTCATTTATATTGTCAGCAATCACACCTTCCATGAATGAACCAAACATATTGAAATAGACTGTCACTATGTTCGAGATGAGTATCGACGTGGAACAGTTGCATTGTCATATGTTACATCAGAATATCAGCTTGCAGACTTTTGCACTAAAGCACTTCCTGTGTCTCGCTTCATGTTTCTCCTTGGCAAACTTTCCATTGTCACCCCCATAAAGTTTGAGGGGGGTGTTAAATTATATCTATAAGACTATAATACCCGATAGGGGGTATTATAGTCTTTTCACATTGTTTATTAAACAATGTTTTTCTTTCTTTTTATTTTTATTTTCCTTTTTCTTTTTTATTTCTTTTATTTTTTGTTTTTGGATTCACGCCAAAAAGGGGGCCCACAATAGAGTCGTTGGGGGCTCCCAACGACTCTTTGGGAGCCCCCCTTTTGGCTCCTTTTTCAGTCCTCTCATTTTGTATAAATAGGGGTGAGACCCCGTTGTATTCCTTAAGCATTTTATGCTCACTCTTCCAATAAAAGAGTCTTTTTATTTTAGTTGTGCTTTTTATAAAGCTTGTGTTTGTGTTGTCCCATAGTGGACTTGTATATTGTTCCCTTTTGATATTCCTCCATTGTTGGTGATTGTGAATGCATTTTTGCATTCTTTATATTCCCGCATACTTCATTACAAGTTGTTCATGGTCCAAAACCAGTACAACATGAGGGAGGGTGAAAAGACGTCATTCACTAGGTCTGGATCTCAGGATCCAAACCCAATTTGTTTAATTTAAACACATGCTCATTAATGGCATGTTGTAATTCTAACATATCATGTAATGGGTATTTTCTTACCCTAATTTTGTATCTGTATATACTTAATGAGAAGCAGCTGCAGACCCTGAATTGGGTATTCTCACACAGCCATCAGAGTGTCTCTCTCCTCTCTAACCATTTTCTCACAATAAGGGCCCATAACATTGCATTTTTATAAGTTAGCAGGTTCCCTCCTTACATGCAGCTCTACCTACAGAGTGTAGCAAGGGCCCCAGCAACCTGGACATGACAACATTTATCATGTACTTAGGTGGGAATACTGAATCCTAGGGAACCACCACAAGGGCCACCAAGTCAGGGATGACAAAATTGCCCAGAAGAACCTAAGAAATGGCACATAAAAATTAAAACTTAGGACAGATGTAGGCTAACCTATTCAATAGAGCTGAAAAGCCAAAACCACCCAGTTGGTCAACCCATAGATACAATTACCAATCAGGCCACTTGTGCTTTGCTATGGGACACGGATCCATGAACACATAATACAAGCAAAATGAGCACAGTGTAGGTTCTTCAGGACTGATGCATCTCTCCCATCTTTAAAGTCACTATACCACAGAGAATTCAACACTTAATTCAGGTGGTGGGAAGTTTCAATACTTTCATAAAAATGAGGGGCATCCACTTTTTGCAATGATCGAAGTAATCAGAGTGATAAAGAAATAAGTATAGCCACCCTCATTAAGGAGAAGGAAGATCATGTTTTAATGAAATACCACTGATTAACGAATAAAGGTGATGGACTTCAAGCTTCTAAGGATTGGCATAGGGTCCATCCATAATAACTAATTGTGATGGGACAGAACAAGTTACAAGAAGCTTCTATGACCTACATACTTCCGTTGCAGATAATACATATCTAGTTTATATTTTGATAAAAAATTTGGGTTTTACGAAGTTTTAACCTATGCCTCAGAAACAGTGATAGAATGAAAATGAAAATGGTATTGAAAATGATAAAAAAAGTTGGTTTTTACAAAGTTTTTATGAGTTAACCTGCTTTGGCAGGGAACTTCGTCACAAAAAAAAAAGAAGAAAATGACAAGCATACCGATTTCCAGAGTGGAAGCCAGCACAGAGCCTCTAAGGGAGGTAGCAACAAAGTTAGATTGGTGCATGTAACAATGGTCATGGACCTACCAGCATAGAGGCTTAAGGATCTGAAAATACTGGAATCACAACTGAGACTATAGGGGTTGGCATAATGACACATCAAGGTCACAAAGAGCAAACCAGTGGGTCGCCCTGGATGGAATGAGCTCAAAAATGACATGATGATGAAATTCTGGCTCTAGCAAAAGAAAGTCCAAAGATGAAGCTTAGTGCAAAATATAGTCTCTGATATATCAATCTTTCAATAAAATCAGCAAAAGTTTTTCCCATTAGTTAAAAGCAAGTGGTTTTCTCAAGAAAATATCAGGAAAAGGTTGAACCTATGCTTTTAAAGACAGATGAAGTGAAAACCGCAAGTACGATAATAGATCTATAGTTTCTTAAGGTGATTTGGTTTTGTTTTTCCCTTTTTCAAAAAATAACTTTAAGAGATTCGGCTTCCAACCATTTTATCCTCATATATAAAACCAAGAACCATTTTTTTCTCATATACAAAAAAATCATCTGGTTGCCCAATGTAACTATAAGGGGATATCCCGACAAACATTATTCAGCAAGACAAGGAAAAACGTAACCTCGTGTAAAAGTAAAGATTTGTTAGAAGTTGTAAAATAACAAATGAACACCTTTCTTATGGAAAATTAAAAGGAAAAAATGTAAAAGTTGGAGGTTGGGACACGTCTTAACCATGAAAAGAGATGTCCCCTATGATGAAAGTTTAAGAAATAGTTGGAAAGTAGTACAATTAGTGATTTGGAGGCAAAAGGATCAGTGGGTGGCCACTATGAGTAGTGGGACAAGGCATAAGGAGAAGCTACTTCAAGAAGACAGCTTACTAACCCCTAACGAGGAGATGCTAGTTATTTCATGCCCATATCTGTTCTGCTATGGCTTTGATGCAGATAATTGAGTAAGTAGATTTAGCAACCAAGACGTTTATTATGAGACATGTACATCATTTAATGTGATGAATGTTTTTTAGTTTCAGGCTACAGCTGGTGCCATTATAGCATAGGACATGTGCATAAGATGCCCTCTTACCCTATGTCACACAAACACTTCACTTCGCATGCGTATCCCGTACCAACACGACATGACACTCGGACACTTTACAGACACAATATGGCACTTCATCAACATAGTCAAACCAGTTTCATGCACAGTCAACATTTGTGTCATTAACTTTATCTATTTTCTTGTATGATCATATTTACTTTTTTCATTTTCACTTGAGTTATTTTTCTTTTAAAATTTGTCATCAATTATGTTACATTTCAATTTCAACTTAGTTTCATTATTTGATGTTCCTAATTGTAGTGATTTTAAATTGTTGTTTTATACAAACACTCACACATAAATACATCTAAGTGTGTAGGGCCGTGTCCCCATTGTTAAGATATTGTACTTGGTATTGATATATATATATATATATAATGGATATATACATTATATATACTCATTTATAATTGTAATAGGTAATACCCTCTAAGGGTATTTTGGTCTTTTCACTCTTGTAATAGGATCGGCCCATTAGGGACAGAACTGGTTTTTTGTATTTTTATTTATTTTCTTTATTTTTTATGTTTTGTCCTTTGTTATATTGTCAAGGGCACTATTGTCCTTGACTATATAAACGTTGGGAGCTCTTCACTCCCTTGGTGTGTATAAATATGGGACTATGGGTCCCTTGTAGTTTATGTTTTTTGTATGCATAACACATGCAATAATATTATTTTTTTTTAAGTGTTGGTTTGGCCCTTTGGTGTTTGAACCAAGGTTGCTGGACTAAGAAGCGGAAGTGAAAAACGATACGGGAAGCGAAAGTGAGAAGCGATGCATTTTAAAATGTATAGGAAGCAAGATGCAAGAAATTAAAAAGAAAAAACAATATAAGAATTGAATGAGAATCAAAATAAAATGCAAATAAAAACTAAAATAAAAGTGACCTCTTAAAGGTCATGGTTTTTTAGTGTAATAATAAATTTTAAAAAAAAAAATCTAAAAAGATAATTGTCAATTTAGAGAAAGCATATGAAAGTGAGTGTGAAGTGTGAGAAGAAACACATAAAAAACATGAAAAGTAGAGTGAGAAAACATATAAGAGGAATAGATGAAAAATGTGGAAAGCGTAGGAGAAGCGTGAGAGAACAGAGTTTCTCATAAAGTTTCAAAAGCGAGGAGTATTGTGCTTCCTAAGCGAGTTTCCAAGAAGCAGACTTCTCACCTATCTAAGAAGCTTCTAGTAACTCTGATTTGAACCTATATTGGGTTATCTTCTTGCCTATGTGCATAAACCCTATTGGGTTGTGGTTTATGAGATTGTTCTCATTTCATTACACCCGTGTCCAAACTTTTGAAAATTATTGTATTGTACTAAGCGTATCTGCATCGTGTCCCCTACCCGCATCCGTATCCATGTGACAGCTGTTACCATGTGTCGATGGATGAATCTTTTATGCAATATAACAAAAGCAAAATAATACCGTAACAAGTATAGAGAGTCTTCAAAGACTACATGGTGCATGACTAAGAAAGATGCGTGGGCAGACAAGATGAAGAAGCTTAATAACTTTTTGAATCTCATGTTCCAAGAAGGTAATGTTTTTGAAGTCAATTGATATGTCACATAGGCTAGAAACAGTAGACGTTTTGGCTAAGACATTTTTAGGTGGTAGAGAAAGTTAAAAATTTTAACATAGTCAAAATTATTATTGATAATGCACAAATTTCAAAGCAGCTAATAAATGATTCAAGACCAATAATAAATGTTTTGTGTAGTGACCAGGCACAACACAAGTTTTGATAGAAGTGCAGCATATGTTTGAAAATGGCAGCGCCAATTGCAAAAGTTTTAATTGAAGTTCATAGTGTTGAGAAGCTAACTATACCCCATTTATATGACCACGTGAATAAGGCAAAAAAGAAGATGATGGATTATTTTTCAAGGCAAGAAGCGCTATTGTGAACCAATATGACAAGAGATAGACTGGTCAGCTTCATCAAGGCATTCATGATGCAGCCTATTATTTCAACTCCATATTAGAATATTTCTTGTTTCCATGGAACCGAACATTTTAAAGATCTAAATCTATATATAGAAGTGCAAAGGGTTCTTCCTATTCACTTGTGTGTGTGTCCATATATATATATATATATATATATATATATATATATATATATATATATATATATATCAAAGCCAAGAAGATTTGGATGGAAAAGGGTAACCCGATTGTGTGAATCAATACAAATAGGATTTCTTTATTTATACTTTGCATTAGAATTAAGGTTCATTAAGTGAAATAAAATAACATTACATTCAGTTGTTTATTTTTTATGTATTAAGATCACGTACTTTTCATATCAATGGCAGGAATGGTTTGGTGTTGGGCCATTACTTTTTTAGACAATGGTGGGTTAGGTTTGGAAGGATGATCTCGCATTAATTTCATTTTCTGCTGTATTTTGAACTTGACATGTACGGCAGGAAGATGCAAGCAAAATTAAAGCTTATTTATGTACATATACAATAAGAAAAAATAATATAATCAATTGATTATTGATGTACTTATACTTGAATGACCTTGTATTTGTTTTATGAGACTTACACAGAGGTTAGATCTTATATTCATGAACTTTTATTTATAGTTATTTATGTTTTAAATAATTAATATGAAACTAGATTCTAGAAATATCTAATAGCCATGTCAGATTGGTGCGGATGCAAACTGTGCAACACAGCAATTTCAAAAAACTTGCATGTGGAAGTGTGGATATATATATATAAGGTGGTCATATACCATGATATCATATGGTGGTACACACTCTTGTTTGTATGGATCTAGCCGCCAAATGGTACATCCAACCGTACAGATGTGTTTAGCATACTTTATTTACTATGTTAGAAGGTTTTAGCATGTTTATGGCATCATAAGTTCCTATTTTTGGAACAATGAAAATCAACGGCTCACAATTCATGAAATAATGATGGTTTAAATATAACATCCTAAGTCACAGGGACTCGGCAAAACAGGTGTTGCACCCGCGTCGACGCGATGCTATGCAGGTGCGCGTGCAGCACCAGGTGCGGTCAACACGACCCTGGGTGCGATCAACGCACCCAAGGTCATTTTCATCCACTTTTCGGCGTTAAAAAAAATATTCCACGATGAAAAGGAGGATTAGGGCAAAAAAAAAATTGCCCTAATCTCTCCTTCCCTCTCCCGCTCAACTCGAGCTCTCTCCTACCGACGCCACCTCCTAGGCTTCTCCTCTCCTTTCGCAGGTACGTACCCTTTCTCACTCTCTTCTTGTGTCGGCAGGAGAGGGGCCGAGCCCCCCCTGCGCCCTCTTGTTGGGTCGACAGGGGAGGGGTCGAGCCCCCCTTCCCTTCTCGCTCCAAATTTAGACCCAAAGCTATCAAGACATAGAAATACGTGTATGACAAGACTTTTTCCAAAAGCATATCTTCTACATCAAGTCACACAAGAATTTGAAAAAATTTTATCTTCGAGATTATATGGACTGGCATTATTCGCGAGAGAATAGAATAATATAGATCCTATCACATGGTGGTCAACATTTGGATCAGAAACACCTCTTCTTCAATGTCTTGCATTAAGATTGCTATCGCAGCCTGCTAGTTCATCTTGTTGTGAAAGAAATTGGAGCACATATTCTCAAATCCACAACATGAAGAGAAACAAACTCACCAGCAAGCGTGCAGAGGATTAAGTATATGTTTATTCAAATCTTCGATTACTTTCGCGAACCAATGATGAATACAGGTACTAATTTGCTCTCTTAGTTATTTGATTATTTCTTAGTTTTTCATTTAAATATACTTGTATTGTATTTAACATTTTCAAATTGGGTTTGTAACACAGACAAGGAACATCCAAATTTTGGGATGTAAACCCAGAAGAGTGTGACTTTGAGGGAGAGCATGATTTCAACATAACAAACATGGATTTAGCTGAGCTCAGTATTCCTTCTAATGATGCATTTGATGATGAAGAAGAAAATTATTAAGATCAATTACTTCATCAGGATATACTTTGGTATGTAATTTAGTTCTTTTCTGCTTTACTTATTTGATTGATATTTAGGTTGAAATATGTAATTGCTTTACTTATTTGATTGATATTTAGGTTGATATATTGCATGAATGATGATTGATGAATGATATTATGACAATGTTAACTGTTAAATGTTAACTGTTAAAACTTTTAAAATTATATATATTAACATTTTTGCCCCTGTTGCACCCCCGCACCCTAAGTTTTTGAAAGTGTCGCACCCCCGCACCCGCACCCATGTGACATAGATAACATCATATTTCGTTCAACTTTAACACACAAAAATAGCAAATAGAACATGTTAAACATTATCCAAAGGTTAGATTTTGCATTTGGAGCTTAGATTTATGTAAATCAAGTGTGTACCACTATAAGTTATGGTGATACTGTACAACCATAGAAGCACCCAACATATATATATATATATATATATATATATATGTGTGTGTGTGTGTGTGTGTGTGTGTGTGAAATATCGTCTTTTATCCAAGAGAAGTCATTTGGTGTATGCTCTTCGTAGATAATATAATACTTATAGTCAAGATAAAGACTATGTGCAAAAGCAACTAGAACTTAGGAGAAGCACACTATAGAAAAATAGTTTAAGAATTAGTAGAACAAAAACTGAATATATGGAGTGCAAATTAGCACAAAAGCTAATGAGATATACTTGTTCAACAATGTCATAAGTTTCAGTATTTAGGGCCTATATTACAACATAATGGCGGATTTGACAAAGATATCACTAATAGGATTAGTGTCGGTTGGTTTAAGTACATACATGCTAGTAGTGTGTTATATCATAAAAGAGTACCTCTACAAGTTTGCTCTAAGACCAGAACTATTATAAGAAGTCAAAGTTCATGTTGCAGAGATGCATATATCAAGATGGATGTCTGGGGTTACGAGAAAAAAATAAAATTAGAAATGAATATATCAGAATGTGCCTATAAGTCAGACCAATAAAAGATAAAATAAGCGAATATCGCTTAAGATGATTTAGGCATGTTACACGAAGACATATCACGACTCCTGTGAGAAAGGTTGACATGATACAAATAGAAGGAACTAGGAAAAGAGGAAGACCATTGAAGACTTGGAAAGAAGCAACCATAGGTGACATGAAGGATCGTAAAGTGACTGAGGTTATAGCTCTAGGTAGACAAGAATGGAAAAATAGGACTCGCAAAGCCGATCCCAAGTAGTTGAGATAAGGCCCAATGATGATGATGATGAGAATACTATATATATATATCATGTTTCCCGTTTCACATGAACTTTAGAAAGTCTCATTTCCTGATTTTTTGTTTCCTTTCCTGGCAACCATGCTACGATTCTCTCTCTCTCTCTCTCTCTCTCTCTCTCTCTCTCTCTCTCTCTCTCTCTCTATATATATATATATATATATATATATATATATATATATATATATATATATATTAAACCTAGACATCTTTAAACCTCAACTATGTTCGTCCTTCACCAAATGTGAGAAATCTCCCACTAAATAGTGGTGAAGACAATGTTTTGTTGTTGATCAACACATATTTTGATGTATTCTTATTTATCCAATCCCTAATTTCAGAATTTTGATGTAACCAGTCTCAAGGACAACCCGCAACCTCTATTGCCCCATTTTTGGTCGTATGACTTGATGGGAACTGAAGAATTTTTTTTCATCATTTGTCATCTTTCATATAATTCTTGTTATCATATTCCCCTCGTTTGTTCTTTCTATATCACACATCTTTGTTCTGGAAATAATTGAACTGGAGAGATGGTTCTTTTTTTGCCCATTCAATTGATGTCTTGCCTTCACCTATTTTACTTGTCGACAAGAATAACAATTAAGAAAGGAAAGAAGCATGTAAAGATGCATTTTACACTCTTTCTTGATCATGTAATTTCTTTGCTCTTTTTCATTTTCTTCATTTCTTCCTACCAACTTAGAGGATTAAGATTTGATGTATTTTTTGTTCTAATCAAAGGAATTAAGATCTGAGTGGAAGTCATGGAATTCTGGCAGGTCAAAACCCAACCTCAATCAGGTTGGAGCTTTTTCTTGTCCAAATCATAGACGTGAAGACCCTGTGAACACCAGAGATTCTCTTTATATCATTGATCCAGTGCGCTATGGTGGTGTATTCTTTGTGGATGTTGGTGATTTTTCTGTATCAAAGTTGGTAAGCAAATAGTAGGAAAAGAGAGAGAGAGAGAGAGATTTCAAATGATAACCAAACAGGGAAAATTTTAAAATCTGGATATTCTTTCCAGATTTTCAAGTTCATCCAAACACTATGTTTTTCAAGAACATTAAAAAACTGAAGCCTTAAAAATTTGAAAAGCAGAAAACTAGAAAATTAAAATTCTGGATTTGCCCTTGATATACTTGATTACCAAACCTAATACTTGATGTGGAATTTCATTTATATTTAGTTATTCACGGTTTCATATATGGTGTGGACCAATTCTTAAATTATATTTGTTAATTATGATTGTTCTATCGTTATTATCATGCATTATTAGCTAGTTGTTACATATCACTACCATATGCATTGGAATATTACTGTTCATTATATAGGTTTGTTCGATGCAGTTATTTTATCACTTATATTTAATTTTCATTTTTTCAAATTTTCAAACTTTTATTTTTTAACTTTGTTAATTCCTTTTTTTTGTGCAAATCTTCATCATCTTCGTCGTAGTTTCCTACCAACTTATCGTGTCAAAGATGAGAACAACATCAACAGAGAGCAATAACATAACAATGCACAGTATGCATCCTGAATCATTTTCCCCATCAACAACGTAATGCATGAATAGATGGATCGATACCCCCGAACCACACCGCGATGCATGGAACACTAGCTGAATATCCAATTAACAATTTAACACAAATTAAACAGACGAAGAGTCTAAAAAATACCACTCAGTTTCTGCAGAAATAGAAATTAAGAGAAAACCAGAATGAAGTTTACAGCATAATTAAACCCTCAAACGAACTACAGTGCAAAGAGTGACTATTTTCTCCGATATTCAATCTACCCATCCTCTCGAACGATGAGTACCAATATGGATCAAACGAAAGGAGCAGAAAACCCCCCAAATCTTTCAATCCCTATATATTTCTTCGCAAATTTCAAAGATCAAAGCATTCTATAATCCTTAAATCCCAAGCCAATCTAAACCCATTAACACATACAGAGAGAGAGGGGGGATGGGGTTTACCAATTCCGGCGATCAAGCAAGAGGCGGCAACGATGGGCTCCTGAACAACGAATATCTTCAGCCTCTCCATCACACCCATCTTCTCTCTTCCCTTCCCTTCCCTTCACGAAACCACTGAATCAACCAACCCTCTCCTCCGCAGCATAACATTCCCATCCCTTTCTCTCTCTTTAAAGCAGAGACCCGTGTCGTTTGCTGAACCAAACGATTCTCCGAAACATAATGACTCGGATATCTTGAGATCCGGTTCGATCTCGTTGAGCGTTGACCACGTTGGCCTGATCATGCACTGACCGATGACCGAACCAGACAAAGGACGCCTAACGGGGCCGTGCTCGTTGAAAGTTGGCCTGGTTTTAATAAGCTCAACCAAACCATACCCGACTTGTTTTGGACCCACCTATGCATCGCAGGAGGAGGTGGGTTTTGCATTAGCCTTGCAAGACTCGACCAGCTAGATAGAGTCAAACTCTAGATTCTAGACAGTCGGTCTGATGTTTCATTTAGGGTTTGGGGGTAAGGCTGTCAATTGGTCCGGTTTGTATCGGGTACCCGTTCAGGTCCTAATCCCAACACATGATCTGAGTACCTAAAAAATTAGAAAATAAAAAATGCTGGCCCAATATTTGGGGTGACCCAAACCTAAATAGGTTAATATGTGAGTCGAGTTTGGGTTGTGATTTTTGTCAAATATCCGACCTAATTCAGTTTGGCTAGTATTTTTAGTAAAAAGAAGCTTGCTATATTATATGGATACAGGTTTGAGATATCATCTTCTTGACCCGACAAAACCTGAATCTTCATCCTAAAATGACAATTTGTTATTTGGGAAGATAAAATGGTGCACCTTGATGGGTTGGATACGTCACCCAGTCCATGAATGACCCTAATTGGGGTTTGGTAGGAGACCAATAACGCAAATCGTATGCCAGGATTTTTCAAATAAAATTTAAATATACATATATATGAGAAACTGAAAACGATCGATGTGTAGTAAAAATGACGTATTTTCTTAAAAACTTTACAATTTGCCAAAATTCGGCAATGACAAAAAACGCAAATAATCAATTTTGTTAAGACCTTTTTTACCCTTTGCATGTGTGAAACTCACAAAGTTTCACTTGATATATTGCTCCGCTTGTAGAGTATCGCAAACTTTTACTTGAAAAGAGGTCCGCACATTTTTTGCAGACCTCAAAAAATTTTACATAATAATATTTATGAACATACTTTTAAACCCAAACCTCAAAACTTCGTAAATACCTAATTAAGTGGGCATATATATTCTCCTAATATGTGCAATTACTTCAAATACATAAAGTTACTCTAAATATTTGAAGTTACTTCAAATATGCAAAGTTTCTCTCAAATATGCGAGTTTTCTTCTAAATATATGATTCATAAATTTTTTGCATGTGAACCCATGTAATTATGCATGCTTTGCTTAATCATATATAAATATATTTTTATTCATTTTGTTTCTCTTTTTCATTTGTTTCTGTAAAGAGTTGTAACCCTTTTCTCTCTAAAACCCTAAGTATTTTTTTCTTTCCCCTTACGATGAGTCTCATGAAATTTTTTTGTTGCATTCTGACAAGTTTACGGTATCATCCTTCTCATCAACTTCACCGGTTTGGTCGAAAGCTAAGTTTCATATGAACAATTTATATATATATATATATGCATAATGTTATATTTCATTCTAAACTTTTTTTTTGTAGATATGAGCATTTAATAATCCCATGTGTATTTGTGCTTGATTATTGTTTATGATGTTTTTTGTATGTTTCCTATATTTTATTTAATATTTGGCACCAGATTTATCATTTAAGGTTTACTATATATAAGGTATTTTTTATAAATATATATTTGTTTGTATTGGACTTTATTTATCTTTGTTTGCTTAATTTGATATTTTTTTGTTGGTATAATGGGGCTAAGATTTACTGTGCATAACCATTGAATAGGGGTTATTGTGGTTAGTTGGTTTTCAGAGTTGTTTTTTTACGTAGTTATGTTAATTGAATGTATGAATTATATATGGATGTTTTTTCTCACATAATATTTTTATTAGATGAATGATATGTTGTGTAATTGGTTTAAGCAGTTAATGATGGACTCTAAAATAGTTAGAATATGCTATCATAACATTGATCACCCATACTTGGAGATTTATAATCATCTTAAAAAAGCAGTAGCTATAAGAAATTTATGACTTTGATGTCTCGTAAAATCGGATATGTGAAGGAGTTAATGATCCTCTGATACAGTTTTTCTTCAAACCTAAATTGCTGACATATATTGATGGATGTATTTGACAATAATGATATAAAATTGATATTATTTTGTAGTGACATTTACTTAGTTGCTCACAAAGCTAAAGAAGTGGAGAACTTGCATCTATCTGAAGCACCATCTATCGAGCTCAATCCTTTGGCGATCGTCCAACTATCATAATCAACAAATGATATTGATGTCCCAAACATTCAACTCTGGCACACAGAGGGCATGTAGTTGTTTGAATCGATTAAGGATATAGATGTTCAATGTGTAGGCAATGAAGAATGAACAATTGATATTATACATGATCAAAGGATCAATGCAGAGGATGTGAAACCACGTGGGCAAATTAGTGTCAGTGATCTTCATCGCGGTAATTTAAATGACAATTATCCTTTATGAGCAAATGATAGAACTAGGTACAAGTTGTTGGACTTTGTATTTATAATGGATGTAAAGCTTGTATGGTTAATCTTGAATATTGAAAATGCAAGAATTTTGAATGCATGAAAATTCAATAAAAAACCTCAAACATATTCATTGAAAATTGAGCTTTTAATAAGAAAAAATATTGCTTCAAAAAAGGTTGATGTGTTTTCATAATCATGTCTCCCATATAGGAAGCATTTAAAAAAGGGGATGTTAGTGTCATTGACGTTGGATTTCTTGATAGCCACTAATCTATAGGACCGACTAGAGAAAGCGTGAGATGTAGTCAGCTACAATGGAAATGATGAGATGGAGATAGAGAAGGTAGACACTATGAGGGTGAAGAGGTGAAGAAAAAAACTCAACAAGGGGGGGGGGGGGGGGGACAAGGTTGACATAGAGGACAGAATAGAGAAGAGAGAAGATATGTCTCAAGTAAATAAAAAGGACATTGTTGAGGTGGAGAGTGATGGTTTTATTGTGAGAAAAAGAGGAGAAACCCTATCAAAGGGAGGAGGCAAATGTTGAGATAGATAGTAAAAGTTTGGTTGGTAAGAGGGTAGAAGAGAATCCTCAATAAAGGAAAGAGGTTGAGATAAAGAAGGAAGAAGTGCATGCTCCCAAACAGAGATCACAGTGAGCTACAAGGTTCTAGATACTTTCTTAAGTTGGTGTAGGCAATGATGTTGCTTATATGTGTATATTTCATATACTACATTTTTCTCAATTTTTCTATGTTAGCTATACTTTTTAGATTGTTTAATACTAACTAGTTTTTTAAAACTAACCATAAAATTATTTTATATGACCAAAAAGTTTTGTGATATATATTACAAAAGTTTATTTAGTTGTAATGATAGTACCATGCTATCTAGCAATTGCTTTTTTAACAATCTATTGAGTGGTTTGTAGGTCCGACTCTGTAGATGTGGTTTTTATAGCTTTTGTGAAAAAGTGTTTTAGACAAAGATATTTTTATAGTTAGATACGTATTCAATTAATAACAATCAAAAGCCACTTGCCCATAATGAACCACTACTAAAAGTTCATATTAAACACCAAGATTGTTGCCCACAATGGCCCCATTATCTAAGAGCAATCTTGTTGTATCATATTGTATGATGCAATATTTATCAAAAGTCCATATTATATGATATACCCTCTTATATCAGAAAACAACATATCATGCCATATGAGCTATCATACATCAGTCTTGTACTATTTTGTGTGTTTGCAGTAAACCCATAACACTTATGTTTGATGGGTGTAGGTATCAATTTGGTAAGTTTCATCTCAAATTGATTAAAGATCTTATGGTATCTGTGATAATGCCTAATATATTTATACAAAGTTATATGTATATATGGATGTGATAAAAGAAAAGGAGTTGGGGGTTAATTGGAATGCAATCTAATGATGGCTTAATCTAATTATGCAAAATTATATTTGCATATGAATCTGATAAAAGACAACACTAAATGGAATGTGTTTTGATAATGCTATGTATGGTATCAACCAATATGGGATATATTTTATCATTTTAATATGTGTTTTGGTCCTCCATCACTCCCAATAACTTGTGACTAGAAAGTTGTATTCACTGAATTTTGTTGCCATATGCTCTTTGTTAAGTCATCTGTCTTTGATGACCTGTGGTGAAATTTATGCAGTTATAAGCAATTAAGTTAAAGAGCTCTACATTTAAAACTTAAACAACTAACCTTTTGATATGATATTTTTATGTTTATTTAGTTCTGCTGAGTATGCCTATAAAAGATTACCCTTCACTTGTTTGGTTAGTCAATATATACATATATATATATATATATATGAGTGAGTGGTAGGTATTTGATTCGTACGTATTTGATGACAAACTTGATTTTGTTGAGCGTCCATCATGTGTGTGTGATGGATGCTCAACATTTTTTGCTCTAAAACACACAATACGACACTTAGTGCACTCAAAACCATCGCTAGAAACAAAAAAATACTAACCGCATCTCCGAATGACTTTTAGTGGTGGTTTTGAGCGCTGCTAAAAGTCTCAATGTCCCATGGGACCTTTGGTGATGCTTCAAAACCGCGCTAAATGTCTTTTGTTGAGTATTTTGCATATTTTTTACTCTTTTTTGTGTGTTGACCATCCATCGCACACGATCAAGTTTCATCAAGGATGTAATGGATCAAGCACATACACATTTCTCTTATATATATATATATATATATATATATATATATATATATTCCTCACAAAACCTCTTATTTATATTGTACTCAGCCCTAAATCCCCACTAACCAACTTGGCTAATTTTGGCCCAAACAAAATTCCAGTGTTTGTTTGATTCTAACTTGGATCAAAACAAACCCAAATATAGCCAAGTTCATACATATGTTATCCAGACAAAAAATATGGGCCAGTTCCAGCCACGATTTGATTTTCAAATATTGGTTTTAGTTTTAGTTCGGGATCCTGGACCGATCTCTAGATATAGTTTTAAGTCTGATAAGAAAAATGGGACCTTGTGATACAAATCTTCTAAAATGAATGAACCTATTGATTTTTATGTGATCGCAGTCACACCAACCAGAATGCCTATTTGGTTTCAAACTCGACCCAAATAAACTTATGTATCCTAGATCTGACCCCCAATAAAGATATTTATTATCCAAAAGTGAATCTTTGGTTCAGGTGTGGACTCTAATTCATTTCACTTAGACATAAGTTCATAAAATGGAAAGTCGGGTAGAGCCATGAAGGATTATGTAATACCTGTGAATTTTGTTAATTTTAACTTTTAAATTTGAGCAAAATTCAAGTTAAACAAGTTAAAATTTAGTTAAATCCAAGCAAAATTCAAGAGTTTAAGTTAAATTAGGACTCTAGTTAGGTTTGTTATGAGCCGTAGATATTATAGAAGATTCAATTTAGTGATTTTGGATTTGGGTTGGTTCAAAAAATTCATTTTTCAAAATAGACCAACAACATTTTGGGCTTTTTTAATTTGGATTCGATCCAAAAATTTATTTTTCAAAACTGACCGAGTCATATTTTAAATCCAACCTAGAGTCATGGTAAGATGCCACGAGTGGCATATGGAGCCCAGCGGGACACGCTCAACCCTGTGGGCACCATATGTTAGCGTGGGGGCCCATAGGGGTTCTTGAGATGGTCAGGAGTATTATAGTCGTTTGCACCCTCTCTATGCCATGTAGTGATTCCAGAATGCATAGAGATTTTTTAGGTGTGTCCCATGACATTTGAAATTTTAGGTAATTATCTAAATAAAAATAATTAAGATATTTAGATAATTAAAGAAGTTTTTAAAAAAACTTGAGAGTTTGGTAACTCTCTCTTTTCCAATGTGGTAAGTTTTGAAGATATCTAATCAATTAAGAAAAATTGAAGATAATTAATTAATTAAATAAATAAATAAGGGATCTAAAAGAGGGTGCATCGTCCCCCCTGATGGACCCCACTTTGTAGTTGAGTAAGTTTCCAAACCACTAGAAAATAGAATTTTGTTAGTAGTTTTCAAAAGATGGAGACTATGTGTGGGTCGACCTCTCTAGTGGGACCCACATGAGATAAGAGAGAGGTGGTTTGGGAAACCACCTCTATCATATTTTGAGGACCCTTGGACATCCCCTAGTAGGATCTGCTTGAGAGAGAGAAAGGTGGTTCGGGAATTCACCTCTCCATTAAAGATAGATGATCTATCTCTAATCTATCTCTCTTCTCTCTCCTATTCCCATGCCTATCTCTCTCTTTCCTCCTTTCATCTTAAAGAAAATTTTCAACAGTCATTAACTTTACTCTAAGGTGTCATAATGGGAGACGAAGGCAGTAGCGTATTAAAAAAAAATGATTAAGGTAGGATACATCTCACTCATAGTCATAGATCGAATGCAAGCACATAGGTCGTGCACCTTGCAAATTCTACGGGCCGATCCATGGAATCAAATCTGGAGTGAGTTAAAAAAAGTGTTTTAAAATACTTTTCGAATCAATATCATGTTTTAAAAGAGTTGAAAAATATGTTTTTGGCAAAACTATGTCTGAACGCCTAAACCAAGAAATCAGGTAGTGTAAAATGCATAGTTTCATGTTTCTACGTTATTTCATATTGGTATATCATTGTTTTCAGAATGATCAAATAAATATCGGTTTTATTTCATGTGTTTATAGTATTAATCATGATTTCGCAAAAAAAAATCATGTGTTCTATGCTGATTTAGCATACTAGCCCTTTAAAATACATATTATGTGCACAATCATGAGTTATATGGATAGTTTAAGATCTGATGCATGTTTGATGATCATATGATGTTTGTCATAAGCCTATGTGGTGTGTAGGTATTGTGTATATGGTTGATGTATGTCTGAAATCAATTTTACACAATTAAGCTTGTGTTTTTCTTATATTTAACATGTTTTGTATTATGATGCATATTTTATCCTGATTTTTTTCTAATCGACTCATTGCGGTAGAAAAATAATTACTTTCAAACCATATAACCTTTGGTCAAATCCTCTTATGAGGACCTTATAAACATCTAGGAGGTGTCTAAGAAAAAAATTGGGTGCAGTTGTGATATGAAATTGAGGGTTATGACTGTTGCAACATAAAAAAAAATTATGTCCTTTGTGGAGAGTGAAATCTGATAATTGGATGCGTGAAAATTTAATAAATCAATGGATTTATATTTTTGACTGTTTTTTTGCTATGTTATGGTGGTTATGTGGATGAATCTGGAAAAAATAATACAAAATTAGATTCATTATCTATGAAACCCAAAATCTCACACAAGTTGGGTAAAATTCAGGATTTTGCAAAAAAAATGGACCTAGAACTATCTTAGACGAGTTCGATCAAAAACATTCAGAAGCTTCATATGATGGAGTTTTTTGGTAAAATAAGATTCTTTTGAAAGTTAATAAGTACAACTATACTAAAAATTTTGAGAGGCTGAGATTTCTCCCGGATTAAGGTTGGTGATTGCTTCTTGATGAAGCAAAATTTTGTCCTGTTATGAAAAAACTGAAAAATAGTTTTTTGTCCATGAATTACTATTGACATATGAAGATAGATTTTTTCAAGCTATCACCTGAATTTGAAAGGTAACATCCTCATATATGATTGTGATTTTTTTGGGGCACTGATGTATTCTTATGATGGTCTAACAAACCTATGAAGAGCACACAAAATTTGTGTACAATCTCTTGGTTCGAGACATGTATTGTCTTGTGAACTTACAATGTTTTGGATAACTATGCTTGCTTATGCATTGTTGTACCTATGCTTTTTAGCATGTGATGTTACATGTTTATGATATATGCAAGCATATTTATGACTTATGCATGATGGCATATGAGATTGTATATTAGCACATGTGATCGACATATTAGATAGACCATGTTAGCGTGCATTGGTATACATTTGTTTATTATGTATTTCTATATTTCATGTTATGTTAAAGAGTCTCATATATCATGTTAGTGCGATATATAGTATGTGTTGGTATTATAAGTCATGTAACACATGCATACATTGGCTTGCGGGCGATTTCGAGTTTGGTGAGACCATTTGAATGTGGTTTCACCATTGGTTATGGATGATGTTTAACATACTTATACACACTCTTTTTCCTTAAAGAGCCATTGCTCTTGGGTGATCCTTAAGGGGGAGTACATACCTTGAAGTGTTCAAAAGAGTTATATCTAGTGAGCTAATGGTACTTCAGGGAGGTTCGGGGGTATAAGACTCATGCCTTGTGATGCATTGTGTTAAGCTATCCAAAATGGAGCTTAGGGCTAAGGAGCCCAATGCCGAGTGCACCCAGTTTTATAGTGAGCCCTATGTCATAACACCTAGTAGCTTATTTGGACCCAGATTTATCTTAGAGAGAGTAAGAGGTATACACGACTGACTGACCGTTATGTTTGTAGAGCAAAGACGTCTCCTTGATCTTCAGTTATCAGTCGTAGGGGGAAAGAGGGCTTAGATAGGTAAGTCTAGAATCTCTATAGAGTATAAATCAATTTTACGCAAACCATTGTAAGATCTCTCAATCACGGATTGTTCCAGTGGATGATTTGTAGACTCTTCGAATTCATGGAGAAATTAAAATACATGGCATAATAAATACCCCATGCGATTGTTGAGTTGAAGTTAACTACCTAGAAGTGTACCCTTATAAGACAGCGAAAGAGTAATAATGTAATAATGCATTAAATGTATTCACAAATACATCAATATCATGCGTTATATATGTTTATACATTTCATGCATATTAATGTGATTACATGCATGAATTATGAAAATTGGCATACTTGGTTTTGTATTTGCCTATGATCCGGATTTCTAACATGGGTTAGTTGAAGGTGCTCTTACTAGTGAGTAAGATTAGTTAACTACGAATGTTTGTGTGTTTATTGCCTAATGTGAAATCTTGATTCATGTTGTGAATATTTATATGCCATGAAATTATCATATTATAACTTTTTTTTAATCATATGTTGTATTCTTTTTACTGTGATCATTGTTAATGCCCGTACTTTTATCATTTTTAGGTAACAGGTAAGCTAGTTGGTGAGAGCGGGAGGCTCGGGGTGTCGCCAAGAAAGTCACATTCTTTGTAGGCTTTGGAGAACTTGATTTGTTTTCATTAGTTGTGATTTAAAATAATTTTATTGAACTTGTGAACTCTAATTAAGTGGGATTAATGCATTGAGTTAATGCTAAGTTAGAATTATGGAGACAGACATTGGAAGCTAGAGGTTTTAAGTTGAGTAAGAGTAAGACTGAATATATGGAATGTCGGTTTAGTAAGCAACGAAGTAGTGATGGGAGTGTAGTGAAGCTTGGTGAGCAAGATATACCGGTGAATGATTATTTCAAATATTTGGGATCCATCATTCAAAAGTCTGGAGAAATTGATGGAGATGTAAATCATAGGATAAAGGTTGGGTGGATGAAATGGAAAAGTGCTACTGGAGTGCTGTGCGATCGTAGAATGCCATTGCGGTTGAAGGGAAAGTTTTATAGGACGACTATTAGACCCGCTTTACTATATGGTACGGAATGTTGGGCTGCCAAGAGACATCATATTCAAAAAATGAGTGTAGCTGAGATGCGGATGCTTAGATGGATGTGTGGAAATACAATAAAAGATAAGATTCGGAACGAAGAGATACGTAAGAAGGTAGGTGTTGCACCCATTGAAAATAAGATGCGAGAGAATCGTTTACGGTGGTTTGGACATATTCGGCGAAGGCCTAATGATGCTCCAGTTAGAAGGTTGGAGAAATGGGAAAATATATTAGTTAAAAGAGGTCGGGGTAGGCCTAGGAAGACTTGGATGGAGATGATAGGAAAGGATATGAATGCTTTGAACCTCACCGAGGATATGGCGTTGGATAGAAATGATTGGAGGAAAAGGATTCATGTGGAAGACCCAAAATGAATTTCTTTTTTGGTTCATATCGCTGACCCCAATTGTTTTGGGATGAAGGCGTAGTTGTTGTTGTAATGCATTGAGTTATTGATTAAGTTAATTCTGGTCTCACACGTGCAAGTTGAGCAGTGTAATTGTGTTCTTAAAAAAATTGTGTAAAAGGGGATTTCAAAAACAAAATTCTAAACTTTTGGTTTCAAAACTTGGAGTGTTACATAACACCGAGGAATTAGGTATTTCTCTACCTTAAAAGGTATGATAAGTGCTTTTACTCATAAGGGTAGTAAAGTAACTTTAAATCACTTAAAAAACGTTTCCCCTTGGTTTGTACGAGAGAGGTTAACCACAATACAGAGGTCCTTATTTGGCAGTTATTAGGAAAACTTAGGTATATATCAACAGTTTCAGAAAAAGTGATTACTGACATGGAATATCATGTAAATGGTGGGACCATATCAGGAAATTAGCCTTTTTGATAACAAAATCTGATTTGTCGGGCTTCTCCTCTCCCCCACTGGCTCAACGCCCATCCCCTCCCCCCACCCCAAAACCCTTCTTCTAGCGACCTTCCTTTTCGGTGACCATTCTTTCCGTCAACCGTGGCCTCCAAGACTGCTCCCTCCGGCAGGCGACGACCGCTCCATCCGGCCATTGATTTTCGGTATTCTCTCTCTCTAGCTAGCTAGCCGGAAAAGTGCTCTGTCGACCCTTTTCCTATGTTTGGTCGGAAAGCTTTTTCCAGCCAGTGTGTCTCACTCTTTCTCTTTCTCTATTTCACTCTCATTCTCTGCTCATCGTTCTCTCTTTGTCTGGTTGATAAGAAGCATCCACAGCGTGCAAAAGTAAGTCTGCGCACCAAGTGTTTGGTATAATGCTTAATATAGATAATATCAAGCTTGTGATGAAAATTTGAAGGAATCAGTTTCTAACATGATACGAAACACTGTATGCATAGGGCGGTGCATCCATATGCTTTACCACTGTGAATTTACGTCTTCTTCGATGAGCTGGGCTGCTCCATTTGCATGATGGATGCTCATGTTGTTGTTAACAATATGCTTTAGAACTGTCAATTCGCATGTTTATTGGATCAGCTTGGCTGCACCATTTGCACGATGACTAGTTGGATTATGGTTTAGAACTGTCAATTCACATGTTTTTTGGATCATCTTGGCTGCACCATTTGCACGATAACTAGTTGGATTATGTCACATTTGGTTATCCCACCATTTGCATTGAGTTTGCACAAACTTAACCAAGATTGAAAGTTGTATGGTACGTTAACCATCTTTTACTGCTTGTCAGGAGCTAGAGAATATCTTATCTGCTCAAGTTACACACCAGGGTACAAGCTGCGCCAAACAATCCCTGCCCTATTTTAAACCATCTACTGTTTGCATATTCTTTTCTAAGCAGCACTTTTTCTGTCAAGCTATGCACACTTTACCATATCAATCTCTAGTGACTATTTTTGGATTTGGATCTTACAGAATTCGAAAGCCATCATTGCCAGAAGCATTGGAGATGGTGTGTGTGCATGTCATAGTAGCACTCTTTTAAACATGTGAATAACAATATGCAAATTCACCATTTTAATGCATTGTTTATGCAAAATGCTGAAGCAATCACAATTAATATAAATCAATTGAGCTGGTGCATGTATGCACACAATCGGTTGCTTTCATAATGTTAATGACAATATGCAAGTTATTGTTGTTATGTCTTTCTTCAAATTTTTTTCCTAGTAAATTGTGAGCATTTGAAAAAATACAATCTCGTCAATAACTTGTGCTTTCTCTGTCTCCCACAACGAGCCGCCTCGTGAAGAGAAGAAAATGCTGCTCCCCCCTCCCTGTTGTTAGGATATACACTTTTGTTTCAAAAGTTAATGTAAAAAGTTATTTTGGTGAAAAACAATCACAAAAAATCATAAAACTGAGTTATTTGTCATCCAAACAAAAACCATTTAATCAGGTTACAAAACCAAGTTAACAAGTTGTCATCCAAATGGAAAAAATGGTTTTCAGGGTCTCAAACAAACCAGGTTTCAAAACCAAGTTTTCAAAAATCAGGTTTTTTATTCCATCCAAACTTTCCCTAAAGGGGTTAAACATCCAGATGAAAACTTTCTCTTGGTTTTGTAGATGGATGCTGTTGTCTTGAATGTAGAAGGCCCTCTCATACGCGAAACAATTGACTCTGAATGGCCGTTCAGTTGGTTAGTATTTTTCCTTGAAATCTACTCTGGTGTTTTGTATTTTTCAGTGGCCTGGTTTTCCCTTTGTTTTTCATTTAATATCTTGGTGTTCCATATGTTCAGTTAATTTCTTGGTTTCTTGTTCGTGGAAGCATATTGAGATTTTTTATTGGTTGAGATCTGTTTAGCCTGTTTTAATAATAATCACCTTTTTTTTTAAATGTTAATCTTTGAGCAACCATATTTGGCTGTTCGTATGGAATCATGTAATTTAAAGCTAGATGTATCATCATAGAGTATAGAACACTTCTGGTG
Organism: Nuphar pumila; assembly: GCF_984573655.1. Lineage (NCBI taxonomy): Eukaryota > Viridiplantae > Streptophyta > Magnoliopsida > Nymphaeales > Nymphaeaceae > Nuphar > Nuphar pumila. The sequence goes on from NC_143263.1 coordinate 20,560,928, forward strand.
ATCTTTTTCTTTTTCTCGATGTTATGCTGTAAGGAGTTATCAATTTTCAAGGGCAATGGCATTGCTGCAGGACATCTTGAGAGTTGTTGGAGTATCAAAGGTAACAAGATGTGGAAGGTGCTAAAATGGTTCAACAAATCATATCTAGGTTCATGTAGTCTAATTTAATCACTATAACCACAGAGGGAGAGCCACCAGGTTCAGCATAAAACAGACAATTGCACTTCTGAAAGTGCAGTTGTGGAGCTGGGCTTTGGCTGGGTCTCTTTATAGCTGCTAGATCTAATATTTGGATTTGTTGTGTCAGTAATGGAAGGCTTATTCTTCATCTCTTATTTTATGTGGCAGTGATGATGGGACTATTGAATATCACAGTAACAGGTGGTAAAAACTAAACAACTTATGAACATCAAGTGTCTGCAGGTCATCAGGAAACATCGGAATATAGATTTATTACCTTTTTGAAGAGGCTGGCTTTCAGGAGAAGAATTTGAACATTAAAATTTCAGTTACACAGTCTTCCCATCTTCCACAGCATGAAACTAGGGATGTTCCTAGGGGGACATGGATTCATTTTTTTTTCCTCCCACTGTAAAGGCTAGTTACTTTATTGTTATGGCCCCAAGATTTGCAAAACTTCCAACATTTTGGTGGATGTTGTTGTAATGAAATAAAGCAGAAATCAAACCATAATGTCCACAAGCACAAGGGACAATACAAACGCCAAAGGCACACAAGTGCATACAATGGCTACAATGAGCCTAAATGTGCACAAACACAAGTCCACAAAGGGACAAAACATAAGCCAATCAATGTCACATACACAAGATCACAAGAGGCACCAATGGGCATACACAAAAACATAAAAAATAATCCTTTATTGAAGTAGAATGTTTAGGAAAAGCATTAGCAAATATAGGGACAAGATGTTCCTTTTTATATACATCTTAAAAGGGGCCAAGAGAGCCCCATATAGTCGTTGGGGGGAGCTCCCAATGACTTTATGGTCATTTGACCATAAGGGCCCTACATAAAAAGGGAAATACAAAAGAAAGGGAAAAAATAAAGAAAATACAAAAAGACTGATGTGCCCCTAATGGGCACAGCCTATTTCATAAATGTAAATTGACTAAATAACTCCTAATGGGTGTTACCTATTACAACCATTTAAAATATATATATATATATATATATATATATATATATACATATTTATGTATGTACACACATATATAAGTATATATAGCTAAACATATATACTTATATGTACAACTTAACAGTTGTCATTAGGGGAAAATATGTCATGGTTAGGTTCTTATGCCTCATTCTAGGTTGATCACAAGGCAAAATCATGTAAAAGGTGGTTTCAGTTAGAGAAGTGCATTCTTCATTCTTTGAGGTGCCAAGGGTCTTATACCTGTATTTATGTGATATCGAGGTCAGTATGTCTTGACTATCTAAACAACTTAAAAGTGTGGAAGATTGGGGTCTATTTTCCTGTTCTTTTAAACATACATTGACTGTCTACTGGCCTATTCTAGGTTGGTCCTTCTATGCAGGGATAATTTCTCACTCTGGTGATGCTTTGTTCCCTTTCCCATTTTAGCTATTCATTGTACCTCTAGGCGCCACATTGTCAAATCCTTTCTCTTTATTAAAGCTTTCCTTATTGACTTGAAAAAAAAAATAAGAGTACTGCCAAGATGGATATTCTGGTGCAAATTGGAGGACCTATGAAGACTTGGAGGCTTCCTTCTGTAGAAAATTTTAGGAGTGGTTGACATGAGATCAAGATCATCTGTTTTTTCAGATTTATCAAGGGAGGCAGCATAAAGTGCTTTTCCTCTTGTTGAAATCTTCTTATTTGCACGTTTGTTTTACCCTTTGTTTTTTTTTCCCACATTAAATTTTTTGTCAAGATTTTCTTTTATTTTTGGTTGTCTTTTCTAAGTATTCTATATTTTGTTCAAGATTGCAATGGGTCTCATAGTATGGGTCATATAATATAATTTGTGATATTGTAGGTCACACATGTTTCCCTTACTATTAAGGTTAAAAGAGAGTGTATGATATTAAGCTATTAAGGTTAAAAGAGAGTGTTATAGAAATCTAAGTAAGAGTCGTGATAATGAGAATTTGGAGAAGTATATGATAGCAAAGAAGGAAGCTAAAAAAGTTGTTCGAAACGCGAGGGCTAAGGTATATAAGGAGGTTTATGACAAGTTGGATACCAAAGAAGGCGAGAAGGATATTTATAGGCTTGCAAAGATGAGAGATAGGAAATCGAAGGATTTGGGTATGGTTAGATGTATCAAAGATGAAACGCAAAGGGTTTTAGTCAAAGATGAGGAGATTAAGGAGAGATGGAAAGATTATTTTGATAAGCTATTTAATGATAGTCATGCTCAAGATCTTGGAGACTTCTCCATTCCTTTTCATGAGATAAATCGTGACTTCATGCGCAAGATTCAAAAGAAAGAAATTACAGAGGCTTTGAAGAAAATGAAATCAAGAAGGGCAGTTGGCCCAGATGGTATACCTATCGAGGCTTGGAAATGCTTGGGAGAGAAAGGTTTAGAATGGTTGACAAATCTTTTTAACTTGATTTGGCGAACAAATAAGATGCCTAATGAGTGGAGGAAGAGTACTTTGGTGCCTTTATATAAGAATAAGGGTGATATACAAGATTGCACAAACTATCGTGGTATAAAACTCATGAGTCACACTATGAAACTTTGGGAGAGGGTGATTGAGTCTAGGTTGAGGAAGGTTGTCATGATATCGGAGAATCAATTTGGTTTTATGCCTGGAAGATCAACTATGGAAGCTATACATCTTCTTAGACAACTTATTGAAAGATATAGAGAGAGGAACAAAGATTTGCATATGGTTTTTATTGATTTAGAGAAGGCATACGATAGAGTACCTAGGGACGTTCTCTGGTGGACAATGATGAAGAAAGGTGTTTCTCTCAAGTACATTAGTATAATTAAAAATATGTATGAAGGAGTAGTAACCAATGTCCGCACTTGTGGAGGGGTGACAACCAATTTCCCGATAACGGTTGGGTTACATCAAGGATCTGCTTTAAGCCCTTTCCTATTTGCGATAGTGATGGATGAGCTTACGAGATCAATTCAAGAAAATGTACCGTGGTGTATGTTGTTTGCTGATGATATTGTTTTGATTGATGAGTCTAGAGCTGGGGTTAATGCTAAGTTAGAATTATGGAGACAAACATTGGAAGCTAGAGGTTTTAAGTTGAGTAAGAGTAAGACTGTATATATGGAATGTCGGTTTAGTAAGCAACGAAGTAGTGATGGGAGTGTAGTGAAGCTTGGTGAGCAAGATATACCGGTGAATGATTATTTCAAATATTTGGGATCCATCATTCAAAAGTATGGAGAAATTGATGGAGATGCAAATCATAGGATAAAGGTTGGGTGGATGAAATGGAAAAGTGCTACTGGAGTGCTGTGCGATCGTAGAATGCCATTGCGGTTGAAGGGAAAGTTTTATAGGACGACTATTAGACCCGCTTTACTATATGGTACGGAATGTTGGGCTGCCAAGAGACATCATATTCAAAAAATGAGTGTAGCTGAGATGCGGATGCTTAGATGGATGTGTGGAAATACAATAAAAGATAAGATTCGGAACGAAGAGATACGTAAGAAGGTAGGTGTTGCACCCATTGAAAATAAGATGCGAGAGAATCGTTTACGGTGGTTTTGACATATTCGGCGAAGGCCTAATGATGCTCCAGTTAGAAGGTTGGAGAAATGGGAAAATATATTAGTTAAAAGAGGTCGGGGTAGGCCTAGGAAGACTTGGATGGAGATGATAGGAAAGGATATGAATGCTTTGAACCTCACCGAGGACATGGCGTTGGATAGAAATGATTGGAGGAAAAGGATTCATGTGGAAGACCCAAAATGAATTTCTTTTTTGGTTCATATCGCTGACCCCAATTGTTTTGGGATGAAGGCGTAGTTGTTGTTGTTGTTGTTGTTGTACATGTTTCCCTTACTATATGTCATGCATGCATCTAAGAATGGCCTTTACAGTTAAACATCAATATTCTGTTCCCATTACTACTACATTATTCATAAAATCTTAGAGATTCATGGTGAAATTTATCAGTGATACTATGTTGCTTTAAACAGAGCATGTTTCTCTTCCATTTCTCAAGGTTCCTTATTTTCTCTTCTCCTTTGGTGTGAAATTTTAAGTCAGGTTTTATGTAACTATTAGGTTTGTATTTACGGATGCTGTATATATTTTTATTTCCCTATTGAAAGTGCAAATATATCTTCTGAAATGAGAACAAAAATAAGATCCACTTCAAAAGTAACTTTAAGTGCTTCATGCTCATGCACCTATATTTGCCTGATGCTCATGGGAACTAAAGTTGAAGGATATATGGGAATCCCTGTTCTTGTTTCTTTTTGATAAACAAGCAAGAACCTCTTTTCTTCCTATATTATGAAAAATTTGACCCGGTTCACCTTTTCATATGGTCCATGACATTGCCACCAGATGGTTTTTTTTCCTTTTTCTTTCCCTTTTTTTAGTTATAGTTGTAGCATGATATCTGCTCCATGATTTAAATTTTAATCTTCTCTGCTTACTGCCTATGCTTAATATTTGTCTTTTTGCAGTGATCTGGAAGTGGATTACCGTTCAGAGAAAACTGCATCTATGGTTTATGCCACTTTAGTTGTTGATAAAGAGGTACAACAATAATATCGAACTTGTTTTGCATGTCCCAGTCCTCAAAAGTTTGCTCTATATTTGTCTAAATAGAACTCTATGAAGTGACAGACATTCATCTATTACATTTATAAGCGGTCTTTGAATTCTCGTTTGGTTTGCTTCTTCTTGTCACCATAATGCAGCTGCAACCTGACAAAGTTAAGAGGCAGATGCTGATATCGGACGGCAAACTCTTAGTGTGAGCACTTCTCTATGCTTTACTTACGTTTATAGTCTGATTTTATTCTACTTCTGATGTATTGTAAGTATCGCTACTTTTGGGTTTTGCGATATGATACACATATCGTGATATCGTGTCGCATCGTACGATATGGGGTGCACTTTAAAAAGGCTAAAACTTGCTTTTTTTCATTTTAGGTTTTAAATACTTTTTGAGGGCTGACTTCTCCATTTGTCTAAAGGCCATTATATGTGCATTTTCATTCTTTTTTCACCCAAAAAAGTGGGTTAAAATAAAAAAATGCATTTTCATGATTTTTCTACTCAAGAAAATAGGTTAAGGTAAAAAATGTTTATTATGAGTAAAATTACAAAGCTATTCTCAAAAAAAAATTTATATCAAGGTAGAAATCAAGCTCCACACTCCAACAAAGATGGCATAAGATGATCCAGCAGCATGGCAATGACACACTCAATTAATGAGTGAAAACCAATTGAAAATCATATGAAAGTATGAGTCTTGTGGCATGTTTTTAATTGCAAGATATTTTTTATTTTGCATTATTCTTGTGAGATATGCATGCAATATTATCTATGATTTTATATTAGTTGATGTTTGATGATGTCTTATGCGGCTCACAGAGACATAAATGCTTCATATGTGATTTTATGGTTGTATTTTGTGCAATTCATCATTGTTTCATGTGATCTGATTTTTTAGAATTTTTGCTATTTTCTTATTTTTAAAAACAAAATTAAGTAAAAAAAAATTATTAAAAATTTATGACACAATACCATACGATATGATACAATATTTACTTTAGGCCCGATCGATACGGGTAACAGTATGATACTTACAATCTTGGTTCCATGTATAAATAAATGCAAGAACTGATGCAATTTTCTTAATAATCACAAGCCAGTGTCATTGCAACAGTTTATTGTTTACAGCAACTTTCCGTAGAGTTGTAACTTATGTCATCTCTCTTTCCTTTGCAAGCAGTCACTTTGAGGCTGTGGAGGCAAGATTTCTGCGTGCCTCGTTCAGTGCATTTGTTGATGTATTAACATTGACCACGAAGGTTTTCGAACAGTTTGGCTCCAAGGGGGAATTATGATCTCATATGGTTTAGCTTCAGTGTGCTCAATGCCATGCACAAAAAAAAAACAAAAGTTTCAAGCTCTTGGTTTTGTTTTTTCTTCTGGATTCAAGCTCTTGGTTGCAAATGCATCTGCAACTGTTAATTAGAACAAAGACATGAAACATCAATTTGTACCAATTGTTCACTAACAATGATATCACTAAATCTATGCATGTGTTTCATGCCACTTTTGATGGGAATGCGGAAGGTAAATATGATCTTAATTATAACTGAGAAGTGTGCCAGTTAGGAGAGAGGGACAAGAAGAAGAAGAAGCCATAGAGAGAGACCAACTCGTTACATTTTAGTAAAAACCTTAATACGATTTTTGATAGATTTCCTTAATTCATTACAAGTTATTTACAAATAAAACAGGTGCACTAATAAAACAAAAAGTTTGGAGTTCAAAAGAGACCAAGGTGCTCTCCCTCTCCCTTTCTGATTTGGGTTCACCTGAGTTCATCTGGTATGTTTTTTTCAGTTTGTGCCAATATTGGGTTATGGGCCCACGCCTCCCATTCGCTGTGTGCGTGGGTGCGCCGAAAAAGTTGTCAGCACATTTCTGGATGGATTCCCGTTTCATTTTTTTGGAAAGTTGACAATGGCAAGGGAGGCATTGAACAGTCGTCGTCCCACCATGATGGCTGGCGGTGGTCACTGTCAGCCAGCAAGGATGTCGGATCTTGGTTTCTGTCAAAATTATGGAGGCCCCCGTTTCGAAGTCCCTGCCATCTTAGTCAAGTTGTCACAACCACTAGGAGAACAGGTCAGGTTATGCCAGACGTCGATTGGTCATTTGAGGTCGATCGTCGCCGGCGACCACCATGGACAACCACCCATGGCAGCCGACGAAGGCTGCCGACAACTGTGCACAACCACAACCAAAAGCAGCTAGCCCCAGGCTGCCTATTCAGTGCTGGTAGGAGGCCGTGGACAATTATGATAGGTCGATAGACGACAGCCATAACCGACGGCGATGGAGTCTGGCTGCATATGGCGGCCGAAGTTTACCGGCAAAGAACTGAGGGGGCGGTACCCTGTCAAACTGAGGAGTCTCGATTTTCAGGGCCACGACCTGGCTGCCACCGTCAGACGACCATGGTTATTAACGACAGTCGACCGCTTGAGGTCGGTCATCGCCGACGATGCCTATGGTGGCAAAAAAACAGGAAGGGTTGGGGGGGGGGGGGGGGGGGGTGCACAATCCCTACTCGAGTCCTCTTTTTCACCACCGCAGCCATCGACGGATGGCCCAGGCCAACAGTGGCTGGCCCCTGGAGATTGGCTATTGTTGGTGGCTAATGGGACCGCCCACCGAAGACAACATCCAGCGGCAGTGGCTGGATGGTGGAATCTAGGGGGTGAGACCCTAATAAAAAAATAAAAATAAAAATAAAAAAAACCCTCCTCCTTACCTTCGTCAGGGATCACTGGCGAAGAGAGGCGCTCGCCAGAGCGTCACCGTCGCTGATGACATTTCGGTGTCGCTGGTGATAGTGGTCAAAGGAAGAAGCATTTCATTCCGGGGGGGGGGGGGGGGGGGGGTGTTGAGAAACCGACGTCGGTCAGTTTTCTCAGGGAGATGGAACATCGGGATCCACTATACCAACCTACAGTGGATCTCGACCCGGGGCTGGCCTGATCCGAACCCAGACCAGATGGGTTCTGAGTGGATCAAGTTGTTGCCGCTCTGCACGGACCCGATCCAGACTCAGATCCAAGGATTCGGATGGATCGGGTCTGTGCCCATCTCGGGGGGGGGGACCCAAACCAGACCCAGATTCGTAGAGGACCGGGTGGATCAGGTCTAAACCCATTCTCGGGACTACGATCCGAAACTGAACCCATTTAGGTTTCTGGTTCTAGATCCAGACCCAGGTTCTGGATTTGACCACCGACCTGCTCGGACCGGGTCTGGATTAGGATAGGGTCCAAGATTCGAATCTAATCTAGAATCCAATTTGGATCCATATCATGGGATCTGACCGGAGATCCATTGCAACAGGATCTGAATCTGAATTGGATTAGGTCTGAAATAGGGTCCATGTACTGTTTAAACCCTTTTAAGAACTGAACCGGTTTTATAACCGATACAGGGTATTTTGGGATCGGTTCAGAGCCCTTTTTGACTGGTTTCTATCGATTTTTAATCGGTTCTTGAATGTACCATGTTTTCATAAATCAATGGAGGAACAAGGGTTTTCTCATTCGTTTTTAGGGGTTTACAGGCTTTTGTACATGTTTTGGACTGGTTCGGTTGTTCTGGGACTGGTATCGAGCCTTGGTTGACAAGTTTAGGGCTGTTTTAGACTGGTTTCAAGAACTTTTTGATGGTTCCAGCATAGGGACCCCGAATATTACCTATAAAAGCATGTTTTTATTATTTTCTCATGTTTTATGTATAATTATTATCATAGAAGCATGACTCATACATGCATTTTATGTTATTTAAATTATTCATAATATTTAAGCATAAATTATGACTAAATTCATGTCATATGTGATGTTTTCATCAAAATTTTATTTATGCATACGAGTTGAAGAATGAATTTATATTTTTTTATGATATGATACATATTTTGTCATGAATATACATGCATTATCATGTGTGCATGGGCATGCTCCATAATATGAATATGTTTACGGTAAAAGATCTTGATTAACTCACGCATACAATCACTAAAGTGATCTGAGTTGTGTTGATTGAGGTTTTTTTGGACCATGTTAATATTCAGTATTATGATTGTGTGTGACTTTATGAAACAATGATTCTACCCAAAGGTAGGTCATTGTGTTTCAAATTTACATAAGGTGTAATAATTGATATGTATACCAGCCCATTAAGCATGCTCGTACCCAAAAGTACATTGTTGAATTGCCTCTGATAATATAATCTGTTAGTTTCACCAATTTAAGTCAATTCCTTATGAATTAAAGAGACGAAACAACTATCAGTATTATCGTTTCCACCAAAGTGGAACAATAATGACTTAATTGTGCTTGTCTCAGAAAAGGCGAATAATAATGGTCTTAATTTTTACCTTTTCAACATGAGTCTCGTTTGAGCATTTATAAGGTCTTTTTTTTGTTCTTGCAGTACCGAGTTTTTTTTATCATTGACGGTTCTAGTAATATCCCCATCTTAAACAAATCTAGTTTTTCAGATTTGAAAGATATAGTGTTATTCACTTTGAGTTACATGAACTTAGATTTGACACTTAGAATTGATGAACCTCCCGCTCTTGTAGAGCAAATTAAAACCGAATAGAAGGCTACTTCTGCGAAGTGGGAGCGCTTAAATAGACTTAGTATGTTGCTTTTGCAATCAAGAGTGACTAAGAGCATTCAAGGCGTCATCCCTCACTGCAGAACAATAAAAATTTTTTTTGGAGCCATTAAGGCTCAGTTTGTTAGTTCTAATAAGGTTAGGGTCAGTACCCTGATGTCCAAGTTGATATCTATTTTGGTGATAGTCACATCCGACAACACATCTTAAAAATGAGAAATATTGTATCTCAGTTGAATGGCATAAAGTTTTTCATTTCAAACTCTTTTCTAATCCATTTGATTTTGACCTCATTGCCTATTGAATACAGACCCTTCAAGATTTCTTACAACACACATAATGATAAGTGATCCTTTAATAACCTATTGACTAAGTGCGTTGAAGAAGAAGAAAGATTGAAGGGTGAGAGGGTGCCAAGTGCATATATGATCTCTTATCAGGAAAGATATAAGCTAGGGGCTAAGAAGGGTTCCTTAAAAAAAAAAGAACAAGAAGAAAACCTCTGGGAACAGTTTCAACTCTTAGGCGAAAACCAAATCCTAGGTAGAAGGTTCTTCTATAAAGTGTTTCTTCTGCAGGAAGAAGGGACATAAGAAGGTGACTATTTGAAATATAAGAAATTGCTCGAGAATAGAGGTAATGAGTTATTTGTTTATCATGAGTGCGATTTAATCCATGTTCGATTGCACAATAAGTGGATTGATTCTAGTGTTATGATGCAGATTGTCAACTCTTTTGTAGGCATTTCTGAACAAAAGAGAATTAATGGAGCATAAAAGAAACATCTTCTCAAGAAATAAGATGTGTTCGCATGTCAAGAACGTTGGGACCTACAGAGTTATGTTGAAGTCATGAGTTATTTTTTATTTGGTTGATATGTTTTATGTTTCATCATATAGTCGAAACCTCAATTCTATTTCAAAACTTGATAAGTTTGATTTTGCTTTTAAATTTGAAAACTCTAAGTTTATTATTGTTTAAAATTTTATTCTTGTAGGTTTTGCATACATGTGTGATGGTTTGTATCGTCTGAAAACCAAATTCCAAATATGAGAATCTCACTCCATTGAGAACACAATTATTGACAATAAACATGACGTAAAAGATGATCAATCATATTTTCTTTGACATCGAAGGTTAAGACATCTCAAAAGAGAGAATCCAAAGACTTGTGAAAGAAGAGATTTTTAGATTTCTTAATTTCATGAATACTGAACTATGTGTTGATTGCATAAAGGACAAACATTCAAACATATATAAGAAAGATGCTAAACACAACAATAGAAAATTAGAGATTATGCATACGAATGCTTATGGTTTTTTTTTTCGTGTTATAGGGGTGGAAAATATTTTATCACATTTATAGACAATTACTCATGGTATATGTGTCTCTACTTATTATTTGAAAAAACTGAAGTCTTTTAGGTTTTCAAAGACTTTAAGAAAGAAGTAGATAAATAGATTGGTAAAGTTATTAAAGTGGTTAGGTCTGATAGGGGTGTTGAATATTATGGTTGTTTTGCTGAGATAGGACAAAAGAAAGGATCATTATCGTAGTTTTTTAAAAGTGAGAGAAATTGTATCGTAATACATCGTGCTTGGTAGTGCTTAACAGAATGGTGTAGCTGAAAGAAAAAAACTATGTGCTTAAGAAAATGGTTCGAGCGATGTTGAATCACTCAAACCTTTCATTGACCTTGTGGGGTGAAACTCTTAAGATAACAATGCACATATTAAACAAGGTTCCTACAAAAGTTATCCAAAAGATTCCTTATAAGCTATGAAATGATAAAAAACCTTCTTTGTCATAAATGTGCATATGGGGATATCCAACTAAAGTTAAATTGTATAACCCACATATAAAGCCTTTGATCATAGAATGACTAGTGGATTTTTCATTTGTTATCTAGAAAGATTAAAGGGTTTAGGTTTTATTGTCCATCTCATACACCATAGATAGTGAAAACAAATAAAACAAGATTTCTTGAAAAATAGTTCTATTAAGATTGATGCATCTCAAAGTTTTGAATTTGAAGAAATGCAGAAATCAGGTTTCATACCTATGAAGTAAAAAGACTCAGTTTTTTCGATCATTGTCTTTTTGGATAATGCTAAGAAAAATCTGATCAATGAACATCAATCCTAAATAAAATAAGTTGTTGATGGAGATATTCAACAACAACAGGAGGCAGAGGTTCATTTTGAACCATCTATAGCACTTGTATGAAGGTCTACGAGAGCCATAAAATTTGCTATCCATCCACTCTATGTGGTGTATTTGCAAGAACCCAATGATTTAATAGTTATTGATGATGATCTCTTGACCTTTACATAAACCATTGAAAGCAAAAGATCGACACATTGGATCAATGTCATGAAAAAATAGTTTGACTTTATGGCAAAGAATCAAATGTGTGATCTTATACCTCGACTTAATAGAGTAAGGCTTGCTGGTTATAAGTAGGTCTTTAAGACAAAAAAAGATTCTAAAGGGCGAGTGAAGAGGTACAAGGTTAGGCTCGTTACAAAGGATTTCACACAGATTAAGAACATTGATTATAATGAGTCTTTTTCTCCTATCTCAACTAAGGAATTGTTGAGGATAATTATGACCCTTGTAGCTCATTTTAATTTAGAGCTACATCAAATTGATGTAAAAATTGTTTTCTTGAACGGGGATATGAAAGATGAGGTATATATGCAACAACCTCTTGGTTTCAGTGTAGAGGACTTGAATAGTTTAGTTTGTAAATCATAGAAATCAATGTATGGACTTAAACAAACCTCTTCTGAGTGGTATAAAAAGTTCAATAAGGTAATTTTGAACTTTGAATTCACTGAAAATATTATTGATCAGTGTATTTACCTTAAGGCTAGTAGGAGTAAGTTCATAATTCTGGTTTTGTATGTTGATGATATTCCTCTTGCAACTAATGATTTGAATATGGTATATGAGACAAAAGATTTTATTTCCTCTCATTTTGACATAAAGGACATGGGTGAAGCCGCATATGTCTTTGAAATTGAGATCTGTCGTGATATAACTAAGGTTGTCCTTGACCTCTCTTAGAAATCTTATATCCTTAAGGTTCTTAAAAGATATGAGATAGAGAATTATCCTCCTGAATCGACACCTATAGTGAAAGGGGATAAATTGAACTTAAAGGATTATTCTTGAGATGATAATAAAAAAGCTTAGATGACAACTGTCTCATATGCTTCGACGGTTGAGAGTTTGCAATACGCGCAGACCTGCACACGACCAGATATCGTGTTTGCTGTGAGAATGCTTGGTAGATATCAGTCTAATCCAAGCATTGCACACTGGAAGGCAACAAAGAAAGTCATGCATTATTTGTAAGGAACAAATGACTATATGTTGACTTATAGAAATGTTGACCACCTAGAGGTCATTGGATACTATGATGTGGACTTACTAAGATGTCTCAACAATAAAAAGTTCACTACTGGATATATTTTTCTACTGGCAGATGGTGCCATCTTATGGAGAAGCGAAAAACAGTCTTCAACTATAGGTTAGAGGCAGAATTTATTGCTCTATATGCGACTTCATCTCAAGATATTTGGATAATTTTTTTTATTATAAGTCTTGGGATTGTGGACTTTATTGAGAGACCATTAAAGATCTTTTGTGATAATAAAACCTATGTATCCTTCTCGAATAACAATAAGAGTTCAACTTTGTGTCGTCGCATGAAGTTAAAATACTTTGTTGTTAAAGAAATGACAAAGAATCATTTAGTGTATTGATACAATCGTTACAAAGGAAATGACTGTGGATCTCCCTACTAAAGGGCTAGCACCAGGATTATTTTTTCAACATGTAATGGGGATGTGTCAGTTTTATTCCTTCTGATGTATGACAATATATTATGGTTATAAGTGATCACATTTATGAAGTTAAAATGATTATCTATGATTTTGTGTATTGTTGATTTTGTATAAAGAATCCTTTATTTGGGTAGAGAGAATAACATAATAACAATATTAAATGACTAATAGAACGGATTAGAGACCAACCTATTTATAAAGGTAATCTTAACATGCTAAAGTACTGAAAATGAATAATATTGTAGTGCATGAAAATATAACATTTCATACATAGGTGTTAATCTTCATCACTCATGATTCATTCTTGCGATACCGGATAACATGTGAACCCACATAAAAATTGAATTGAGATAACAGTAAAGAACCTCAATTATGTGTCTTTCTGTGTCAATGGGTCAAGTAGGAGAATGTTGAATATTTCAGATCGAGTCTAAACTGTGAGTGACCCGGTTTGACACAAGGCACTCTTAATGAAGGGCATTAGCGGGGAAGGTATTCCGTGAATGTGAATGGTTCACATTCAATATGGCATGAGAAAGGTTCATATACATGAATGCAATGCATGTAACCCTCACTCTCCTCCCACTATAGATTGAGAGGCATGGTTGTTTGATGAGTGCAACCAAGGTACTTTCTCTTATTTGGGTTCAAAGGTCTTGCTCACCTTTGACTTGACGGCTTCAGCTCATCGTGGGTATCGATAGGCTGAGGAGAACGCCGAGCACCCACGTCAACACTCCCTTCGAATCACCTATGGCAGTTTCTGATATGTTTTTCCAGTTTACGCCAAGACAGAACATGTCTAATAAGACATAATCTACCCCACCCTGCGAATTTCTTATCGATCTTAGCAGTTCCGTTTACGTTGGTGTGTTGTCTATAAATGCACGTATGGACAGCCTTATAGATCTTGACCATTCTTCGCTGTTTATTCCTATGAATTTGATACTGGTGATTTCAGAAGTATGTGTTCTCCTTGTTTACGTGGCTTGCATTGGATTCCTTAGGTTCTCCCACACTTGATTCTCAACTAGGACCTTTTCCACCAACTATAGGTTTGTCCCCCTTCGTACAAACCCACGCAGCTAATACCATCTCTCCAGACCTTCTTAGCCTTCAATCAGAAATATTTCTGGGTATCCTTTATCAAGACACCAACAGTCAATAATTTCCATCCTGTCACTGAACCTTGTCTATGTAAGCGATCGGGAAGTGAGCACTAGAAAAGGGCCTCCTTTAAGTAGTAAAAAGGTGCAGTAGTAACTATCCAAAAAAGGTGTACAAATAACACATTTCTTTTGCATTCTTTGTTACCATCTCGGGAGAGGTGCTATCTTCCAGCCCGTGCGAAGAAAAATCTAAGAGACGGGAAGATGGCGTCAGAAATTCAAAGATACTGTAACACCCCCAAAAATATAGGACCATCTGCTGTAACTTAGATTCAGCATCACTAAGCGGAGTCCTAAACCCTGAAAAGTGGAAGATCAACAACTTATGGTACCGACAGTAAACAGGTAGACAGAACATGAATCATTTGCTACTTGGCTTTAATTTGTGTAATTAATAGAAATATAGTGTGAAAGCGACAGCCTGCAATTTACTCACTGATTTGGAATAACGTTTTATCTTTCAGCCAGATTTAGTCCATTGGTCCAACCTAAATTAGTGCACTTCCAAAGATTACATTGAAAACAACATTTACACATCTAGTACCTCTCTTGGGATAGAACAGGAAAAGAACATTCCATCTCAAGAACACAACTGTTAAGACTCATTTTGGTGCAATGACAGAAAAGGGCTGAATCTTTTCAACCATTGTTGAGATTTTCAAACTGTTGAAATTTTCTTTTTGGAAGATTCTGAAAGAAAGGCTCAAGAGGATTGAACCTTTTCTCTAAATACATTGAGAGAATAAACACTACTGGCTTCACAGATTAGGTTGAACAATGACAACGTACGTTGTCAAGCCTTCACAACTGGGGAAATGGTATATTTAATATGCATGTACTATCAAACACTGAATTACACATCACTATCACAAACAGCTAGTGGAAGGTGTTGAATATACAATTGGTTCTTTGAACCACACAAACAGCTAGTGGAAGGTCTTCATGAGTGCACACCCGATCTTCTGATGCTCAGTAAGGCCTTTAGGAGACTTCTGCCTTTCTTGAGCTGTTGTTCACTTTCAGTCTTCAAATCCATATCGACATTGAGATGCATTGATGCTGATCTCCCAGACCGTGAAGGCCACTGCAGACAAGATCAGCTTCAATTAAAAGTAATTCAACACGCATCAAGCACTAATTTCATTGAACTGTTTGTGTTCCATGAAAGGTAAGTTGACAAAATGCACTTTCAACAAGATGAACGATAATTTAATAGTTCTAGTCTTTTCCTTCACTCATGCAAGGAGAAAATATTGGATGGTAAGCAGCAAGACTAAGAGGCATTAAGGCTAACAGTTCTGTATCAGAAATGCATATTGCCAAATCAAGTCATGCATCGGATTATGTTAGTGAGAAACATGGAGTACTAAATATTATGGACTAAATATTATATGGTCACCAACAAGAAAAAGACCAAAGAGCATTTGATGGATGACATCAAACAATGATCAAGAGCCACTGAAATGGATCATGGAACATGTTATCACCTTCCAAATCTGTTGATTGTGGCCATGAAACGAGGGTTGCATCATATGAAATGAAACGGTTCTTGCCCCACTACATTCAGATGAGTAGCTTGTGTGCCAACTTTGAGAGGCCACTGGTTTGTTAGTTATTTTTCATAACAAAAATAGTGTACCTTTTTCAATTCCATTCTAGGAATAAGTATACAATAAGCAGAGGTGTAGCACTAGGGGCAGAGCCAGAAATTTAAACTAGGGTAGACACAAATGCACATAGAATTTACCTCTCTATATAAGCACACAGAATAAAAAACCTAAGTAATATAGGCATACAAATACACCTAGAGCAAAAAAACCAAATCAAAATCCTAATTCCTACAAATATCACAAATTATGCATTTATGCTAATTAAAAAAATAACGTTCTAACTAAAATCAAGCTGAATTTGAATATTTAAGTTTGAGTTCAAACTTAAATCGGATCTCCTATTTAAAATCGTATTTGAATATGAATTTTGAATTTAAATTCAAAGTTAACTTTGGGAATGAATTGAAGTTGGATGAAGTTTGGATTTGATTCTGAACTAGAATTTAAAACTGAAATCCAACTTTGAATTCAAATTCTAATTAAAAACCAATCATTGATTTTAACTTTAGATCACTTTGAAATAAAGTTTTAATTTGCATGTTTAATTCAACTTCATGTTTGAGTTTTTACTTTGGTTTTGAATTAGAATTTCTAAATCAATTGTAGCTTCGAACATGAATTTGAAATTCTAATTTGATTTAAGTGTAATATCAAAGCTAAATTTAAATATTTAAGTTTGAGTTCAAACTTGAATTCAAATGTTGTATTTGGAATAGTATGAATATGAATTTTGAGTTTAAATTCAAAGTTGAATTAACTTCGAAATTAAATTGATGACTAATGAAAATTAAAAAAAAAACCCATAGAAAACCCCTAAAATCATAATTAAGCATTGTCATTCTAAAAGTAATTGAAAAAGACAGTAATATTCTAACCAATATCAAATCATGCAATATTCATGAATTCACACCTAATAGTAATTGAAAAAAAATAGAAAACTCTTAAAACAATAATTGAACATTTATGTCATTCTAAAAAAGACCAAATCAAAACCCTGATTACTACAAACATCACAAATTATGCATTTATGCTAATTGATAGAAAATAACTAATATTCTAACCAAAATAAAATCACATAATATTCATGGATTCATGCCTAATGGTAATTAAAAAAACATAAAAATACCCTACAACCATAACTAAACACTTGTGTCATTCTAAAAAAATTAAATCAAAACTTTAATTCCAACAAACATCATAAATTATGCATTTGGGTTAATTGATAAAAAATGCTTAATATTCTAGCCCAAATCAAATCACACGATATTCATAGATTCATGCCTAATGGTATTAAAAAAACACACACAAAAAAAAAACCAAAACCATAAACTAAACAATTATGTCATCCTAAAGAAACCAAATCAAAACCTTAAAACCTAGCAAACATCATTCATAGATAATGTTAATTGAAAAAAAACCCTAATTAAGTATTTGTCATTTGGAAAAACCAAAATAAAAAAACTTAAATCCCAACAAAAATCAAATTTAGGGGTTTCATAACCAAAATCAAGCATTCATTAATTGAATCATGCTTAATGATAACTAAAGAAATTAGAAAAACAAAACAAAACTTAAAACTCTAATTACAAATTCATGTCGTTTGGAAAAATCCAAACCAATACCCTAAATCCTAAAAAAAATCATAGATTTATGCTAATTGAAAAAATAAAAGACCCAATAGTCTAACCAAAATCAAGAATTCATTATTCATATCTAATGCTAATTGAAAAAAAACAAAAAACCCTAAAACCTTAATTAAACATTCATATTATTTAAAAAAAAAACTAAACCCTAATAATACATTATGCTAATTGAAAAAAAATAACAAAACCCTTAAAATCAAAACCCTTGATCAAGCATTTTGAAAAAAATGCAATAAAGAAGAAGAAGACAACCCAACCACCAAGGCCAGGGGCATGCACAAGAGGGGCCACAGAATGGAGTCCGGCAAAGTTTTAGGAGAGAGAGGACCACAAGGTAGGGTCATGCGCACCACCATTGTTGTCGCCGAATAGGTTGTCGGAGTGCTGGAGTCCTCAACGCCGGATGATGAACTGCCGCCGGTGCACTCCGTGAGAGAGAGAGAGAGAGAGAGAGAGAGAGAGAGAGAGAGAGAGAGAGAGAGAGAGAGAGAGAGAGAGAGAGAGAGAGAGAGAGAGAGAGGTTGGGGTCGCGGTGGAGGGAGTTAAAAGGGTCGGGTACAAGTGTGTACCCACCCTGACTCGACTTTGCACAAGGTCAAGATGAACACTGTCTACTCTGATTTGAACCTCCCTATTAGGAGAATTTTCGGGTCGGGGTGGGCAGGCACTTGCCCACCCCAGCCCCAATGTGGCTCCGCCCCTATATAGGACCTATACAAGCAAGATACTATTGTGTTCCAAAGCAATTCCTTAAGAGCCAGCATGAACATGTGTCAATAGAAACCGAAGGCCTCACCAAGGTTCCAATTTCAAATCTTGAAGCCAAGGTACCAAAAATAATACATGTTTTGAGTTATAACTAAACCAAACTTAGGCCAACTCTTTAAAAATAATACATTTTTTGAGTAATAACTAAACCAATCTTAAGCCAACCCTTTAAAAATAATACATATTTTGAGTAATAACTAAACGAACCTTAGGCCAACTCTTTCTCTGAGTGGGTTTTTGCTTGGAAAAGAATAACTCTTGAAGGCATTTAACAAAACTGAAGAAATAGAAAAACAAACATAATCTTCTCTAACTAGTTTAAGAATTGGTGGGATACATTAATTCTTTTTTTGTTTTACAGTACACCGGTACGTGGATTGGTTGCCAATACAAAGTTATATTGAGTAATGTCATGAATGTGTCACATTGATGGACAAAAGTGCAACTCCTTAATTATATACAAGCTTTACATCCACAAGTAATGTAGAGAGCAATGTTGCTAAAATTGTGCCTCAAGGCGCAAAAAGCGTGCCTCACCCCACGGCAAGACCCTTTGTGCCTTGAGGCACAGACAAATAACGTAAAAGCCCTAAGACATATGCCTCATGGGTTATGAGGCGTACGCCTTAGAGCAAGCCGCGCCTCAGCAGCCCCCCTTTGACCAAGATTTTTGGGGAGGCCCGACCCTAATAACGGTCGGGCCTCTCTCTCTCTCTCTCTCTCTCTCTCTTTCCTCTCCCTCTCTGCATCTCGACTCTCCATTTTTTCTCTCGCCTCTCGACTCTACCTCTCTCTCTCGTGTCTCATCTCTAACAAAAAACATAATAATAATAATAATAATAATAAGACCTACAAGTATCACCCCCCTCTTCTTCCTCCCCTTTCTTCTTTCTTCCCCTTCTTCCTCGACTCTTTTTTCCCACTGTTTCTTCCTCTTCTCCCTTGTTCTTCTTCTTCTCCCCTGTTCTTCCTCCCTTCTCACCTCCTCCTCCCTCTTCTTCCTCTCCTTTCCCCCCTATGTATTTTCTCTTCTCCTTCATTTGCATATTCCCCCATTGTTTTTTCTTCTCCTTTATTCTTCTCGCCTATTCTTCTTCTTCTCTTCCACTTGCCTATTCCCTCTTCTTCCTCTCCTTTCTTCTTTCTCCCCCATTGTATTTTCTCTTCTCCTTCTTTATTTTCTCTTCTCCTTCTTGCTCTGCCTCTTCTTCCCCCATTGTTTCTTCCTCTTCTCCTCTACTTTTCTTCTTCTTCTTCCTCCCTTCCGCATACCTCCATCTTCTTTTGATTGTTATTTATATGTTTTTATTTTTCTAAATTTTTATTAATTGGATTTTTATTTTTCTCTAAAAGCATGAATAGTTAATTTTGTGATTAATTTTTTCTATAAAATCCTGAAAGCATGCTAATTTTCTTGATATATGCATAGTTATTAATTTTTGAATTTTATTTGTTTTTGTGAATTTTACTATAAAAGCCTGAAAGCATGCATAGTTAATTTTATTGATTAATTTTGTCATTAAAATCCTGAAAGCATGTTAGTTTTTTTTATATATGCATCTTCTAATGATGACATGATCGTTGAGAAATTTGATTGTTAGTGATTTTGTTCATATTTTATTTCTTAGATATTTACATAGATCAAGTTGTTGCCTATATGTTACTTTTACATGTTAATCTCATATATTTTGGTATTTATTTGAGACTTTCTATTTCTTATTTGGTTGTTGCTTCATCAACAAAGCATTTCTTTTATATGATATTTTTAAATGTTTTTTTAATTTATAAAAAAAAGAGGCATATGCTTTACGCCTCGCTTTAGTTTTTGGTGGAGCGCTGTGCTACGCCTCTAATGCTTTTCACAACATTGGTAGAGAGAGTACTAAACAAATAGCCTGACCCTTGTTCAAGATTTTTTGTTGTCATAGCTAACAAAAATAAGTGAACTTACCCGCTTCACCGAGTTGGATGAGCTATTGGTGGGACCATTTGGTTTTTGTGAGGCAGAACGAACAAGAGAATGGGATGTAGCTAATGAAGTGACTGCCCTTCTTTCTGACAATGCACACAGTGGTCTGTCAGCAATCAGCTTCAAGAAGCGGTCAATTCAATCAGTTTTAAAAGAGAACAACAAATCTCTGAAAGCTCAGCATTATTTCTCACAAAACCTGAAATTCCAAAGGTTCCAGTTCTCTGCGAAGGTGATGAAGAGCGCATGTTTCTGCATGCAATTCAGTAACCCAGTAAATGTGATACTCCAAATGCCTTTTGGACTAATGAAGAACTTGCAATTTTATATTCTAAACAAGGAATTCAGGATACAATCACTTAAAGTAAAGAAGAATAGGCATTTCTATGACACAAAATATGTCCTTACATTACTGAAGAAGATCGTGCTGTAGAATGAGATCCTACCTCAAACACAAGACAACAAGCAGACAATTGAGGTCACTTATCATGATAGAGAAAAATGCCATTAGTAAATAAGATGGTGTCTTTTCCGGTAAAAATAAAAAAGAAAAGAGTTTTGAAGTGCATATGTAACATAAAATAGAATTGGGCATGAGAAAGAGCAATAGTACCAGCCCGAATGGGTCGAACATCATTGTTCTTTTTTACTGGGTCCAATCCTTGAGAAATTTCAGTGGATTTTTCATATGCATGCAGCATGTTCTCTGGTGGAAGGAGAAGAAAACACCAACAAATACAGAAAACCTTCTTTGTTAACAATATGGCTGGATAGTTCTTTTAAGTAAAAATATGCATAAGCAGAAAAGCACAACATTAAATTCATTAATGTATAAAGAAAGTAGGGAAATCAAAGTATGCTGTTTACTTGGTAATACATAATGCTTGTGGTATACAGGATACTTAATGCTGATAGACTGCTGAACAAAGCCCTCACGATCAGTAAACTCTTGGCACATTTGAAGTCTCTAAAGCAACAAAGTGAACACGAATAAATGGAATTTGAAGAATACCAACATACTAGATGAAGACCATATCATAGCATAGTTCCCTTTTGTTTTTTCTTCTGAAAATGATCAAAAGGACTGCCTAATTTCAATTCTTTCTGTAAGATCACCTTTTTCTTAGCAATCTACACATCCATGAATTTAAGGGATCAATCAATAATCTACATTTTCTTTTCCCCTTAATTCACCAGTACTAATCCAACCAAAATATATCTGAAAGTTCAACATGCATAATAAAATAGATCACATACACCACCCAAATAAAGCAAAATACGTACTTGTTGGATGCAAGTGATTAGGAGCTCTATTGAAGAAAGTTCGTTCATATTCTCATTAAGAAGACCATTGACTTTGTAGGACATTGAACCCAGATGATCAACTGTATTAACAAGTGCCTTTACAGTGTAATCCTTCAAAGTATCCACCACTCTGTATGAAGAATGACAAAAATTGCAATTCTTTTAGCTATCTAAACTCTCAAAATACCCAAATAGATAAACTCACTAAAAGGAAAGTAATCATCATATGGTACATACATCTGTTTTTGTTCATCATTTGCATAGGAGAACTCAAAATACTCGGCAGCAGAATACAGTTGCGTCCTCAGTTTCTTTAAATCCTGAATAACCAAAAAATACCATCAAGTAAGGGTAGAAAAGATATAACAACAACAATTAATTTTTTCCAAATTTTATCAAAATTCTTCCAAGTCTCTTGAGTCCTTGGATGTTGACTCATTGAATAATATTAGTCAGTAGCGAGTCAAGTGCTCTGATAGATTCATCATAAGCTAGCCTAAAACTTGCTGATCCGTCATGAATGAATTGGTCACTCATGATGATTGAAAAGAGAACAGTTCCTAGAATTACTTGAAAAGGCATTCGCAGTAACCATATAACAAATTGCTGTTAATTTCACAATAACACCTAATAACAAGTTCTCATTACTTTTGAGATGTTTGATGATGATGATGACGATGGTAGTGATGAAGAAAAAAAGAAAAGAGGCAGCAGCAGCTTAGGGGATCAACGATTATGCTGTTGTTACACCAAAGAGAAGACAAATATCCAGCTACTTACACTCATGACGGTCACCATCAAACATTGGGATTTAGAAACAAATTACCATCCTCATCATCATCAAGAAACAGTAGCCATATGTTCACAAAATAACAGAAACAGAACATATCTACGGTAAAATAATAGGTGTAACTTTGCCAAATAAAAACAGAGGATCAACGGAAATGTTTCCATTCCCATTTTCCAAGGAACTCCAGACCACCTCATTGTCAGTAACCAAAATCACAATCACTTCCATATATAGGTATCTTGTGTGTTTAGACAAGACCAAGTAGAATTAAAGCACTCTTCATGACATCCCAATCAAAAGAGAGGCAAATGTCCAAGTTATGATGAATCAATGCATTTCTGCAACATGGGTCTGAGAGAGAGAGATTACTTGGAGGCTATCTAGGAAGAGCAAGCTCTTGTGCATGGATAGCTCATCATAGGTGGTGGTGGTGGTGGTGGTGGAGTCTGGTGGGCCAAAGGAAGCAGATCCTTGTGGAGGAGGAGAGGAGGAAGGAGAGAGTGGCTCCATAGCCATTCGATGCAGAAGGTGGAGCGTCCTATTCTGCTCATTTATGCAAACAGCAAACACCCATCTCACCATCCACATCGAATTTTGAAAAATGGCACCGGTAAAAACCAAAGAGCCCCACCAAACGAATATGATTACAAAAGACAAAAAGAATCGATTTATTGATTTGATTGAATAGATCTCACTCGCTTCCGAGAGAGAGAGAGAGAGAGATTTTGCTTTCGATGTGTACAGATAGGGGCAGTAAATTCACTGCTTACTGGACTCAGTTTTCACATATTTAAAATAAACTCACAGTTTTCAAATATTTAAAATAAACTCACCAAATCCAAGATTCTCTTATATCTATATTCTACAACTCAAACCCATTTAAGACCTTAGACTACTCGCTCAAACTGAATTAGTATAGGCTTTCACAAGTAGCTATGTATGATGTTTTTTAGAGTAGATCCAAAATTTTGTCTCAACCATTTGCTTTAGATTGGTTTAACCAATTTTATAGTGAAGGCATCTAGAGTAACTTTGGTTGGTTTAGAATGAATGTTCATGGTTTCAGTATATATATGTGTTGAGGTAAATCCTACTTGGTTCGTTCAGTTTATAGACCAACATTGAGATTTAGTTTCATGTTGTAAAACCATAACCCACAAGGTAAAACAAAATTGAAAAAAGTGCAAGCTGGATCCAAACTTTAATCTTTTTCAACCAAAGCAGAAGACTCGGGTCAAAAAAGGATCCAGTTGAATCTATCTTTTGTTTTTAGATTTCTTTAGATTGTATTTGGATATAAGATCTGTATTTGGATAGTTAGTTAAGATATAAATTCATCTTAATTAGAGTTTATGGCTTATGTAGTTGTTTTGATTGGGAATTCTCGTCTAAAGATGAGAAACCCAAACGCATATTAACAGTATCTGTTGCAGACAGTTACTGGATTGGATGTTTGTGAGATATTTTGTTAACTTAAGAGGTTAAATGTAATATACAAAACATTATTCATGTTTTTGTAAACATGCTAAAAAAATAAGTACCTCTTTAGTAAATTGTTCTTAAAAAAAATAACATAACCGGTTATATGAGCAATTTATTGAAAAAGTAGGTTAAATATGTGAAAACTGAAGAGGATAATGTAAATTACCCTAAGTGACGTGATAGCCGACACAGAGACATTCAAAATCTGTCCGTTGATTCTTTTCCCTTTTTTTTTTTTGACATTTTTTCTTTAAACCATGTTTATTTATATATTGCTTTAATAAGCAACATAATCATGATGTGCATACGGGTTATGTGCTGTTGCCCGAACTCCAAAGAGGCCTTCTTTTTCCTAAAATGACTAAAGTACCCTCTACTCGCTTTGTTCCCTAATCATGGTTTGAGTCCCAAGCTTTAATGAAAAAAAATGGAAAAGGTTTTGAGTAAGTATTAATTAAATCAGCTTATCACTCACGAGGGCAAACATGTGTTAAGGAAGGGTGCAAACTGATTGGATACGGGCCAGGTCATGTTAGATTCTAATCCAAACCCAGACTTAGAAACATATCCAATCAGGTAAGGTTGGATCTGGATCAGAAATGAATGTGATAAAACTTGATCCGGTAAAAAAAAATATTAAAAAGAGGAATTTTATGTTAACGATGCAATCAAATTGAATTTTGATCCAAACCCAAATTAGATCTGATCTAAAAGACGGATTCAAATGCGACTGAATCAAAAAATAATACGAGTAAGAAAAATGGAATCCAATTTGAATGCACATTTGGATCTTGTTCGAAAAATCCGAATCCAAAAATAAGATGTCTGATTTAGATTGGGTATGTAGCTATATCCAATCTGTTTGGGCCAACAACACCACATCAAACGGTCCATACTTCCAATGTGGGTTCCTAAACTGGGTTAGTCCGATGGCTTGCCGAGACAATTCTTCTAATAATTTGTTCAAGTGGAGCAAACCAAAGAAATTAGGACTCAAATTTGAACAGGACCATATTAAGCTCATCACCAATCTTGTCAAAATTGGTTTCCAAAATGATTCGGAGAATCGGCTTAAATCAGTTGAATCCATTCGTGCTGAATTGACCTTTTAAAAATCTTGTTTTTTTTAAACAAAGTCAAAAATTCATAAAAATAAAAAATAAAAAACTTAGAATTTTTTTATCTAAAGCAACGAAAGTACATAAATAAAGTAAATGGTGACTTATAGCATCCAATCAAATTCGAAATTATGCAATTAAATACAACAGCCAATAAATATCACAAAATTTATAAGTAAAAACGATGTCCAAAAAAATCAGTGAAAAACATATTAAATTTGAACCATCCAATCACATCAACTTGGCCTTAGCTAAACTTGTTTAAACCAATTGGGTCCGACCTAGATGCAATCCAGACAGGCTTATATTTGAATGGCATGAGTTAGACTTGATGCGAGTAGGGCTATAGGCTTATTCATTATTGACACAGCAAGTGCCTGTTCTAACCAAGTCAACAACTGAATTGGAATCATAAAACCTGGCTTCTCCAAATGAGAACTCATGACATTCAATGCAATGTTGTTAAGATTCGGTTTACTAAGCGGATCGGTTTTCAAAAAAAAAAATTAAATCAGTCTAAATCAAATTAAATCGGATCGTTTTTCAGTGTGGCCGTTCTCAAGGATTTTTTTTTAGATTTACTACTTACAAATATATATTTTGAAAATATCTAAGTGAATTGATTCAGGGTAGAATCGGTGGCCCCATTTTTAGATTCGGCCTAAAATCAGCCATTTTTCAAAGTGGGTCGAATCGACCCTTGTATCCTTTCAACAAAGCGCCGATTCGTTTTTAATCGACCGAATCGGAACAATTGAGGCCGGTTCAGATGGATCAGTTTTTATTTGTCATTTCTGGAAAACGTAGACATCTTTCTGTCAATTCAGGAAAAAAAAAAAAAAACTAAACCGTGATATTACAGTCTTTATTACGGAAAGGCTGTTGGTTTACGGCCTCTCCCTTCTGTCGGTGCAAAGTCATTTGCGGGGCCCATCTCATTTACTTTGAGATTCAGACTTCAGGGATGGCAGGGGCCTTCTTCACCAGACGACAACCCATAGACCAGACAGGTGGGTCCAGTCAGTGAACAGGCTGATTCTGGATCCTATCCATGAAACATGATCCAGATCCGAGACATGCCCATGAATTTCAAGAGATTGGTTTTGGTTTTGAATACCAGACTGACCCGTCACTGTTAGTCTAATTCGTTAGAGCAATCTAGCGTACCCAATTAAGCGAGTCATATTCAGTTGTAGAGTTTACTCCATCTGAATTTGAATAGGTAATGCCTCAAAATTTTAACTGGAAAATATATGGTTTTTTAAATTATGACATTTCTTTAATAGAATTGAGCTCTAAGAAGTCGGTTTGCGCACCTGCGTTTACTAACTCTCTATAATAGAATTCCAGAAAAGATGTTCAACTGATAAAACCTTTTATATTGAAAACATAGTTATTTTAAATTTCACAACAAAAATATTATTTTGAAAATGGTTAGACATTTTAGGTGAATTACAAGTATTTAAAACAACATCAACAAACCACCAACTAATCTAAATCATTTATTTAATAATCAAATGGTTCGTATAAAGGTTCAATTGAATAAACAGTTATCAGCGCCAAGTGAATTTCATATAACTAAACAAAATAAAAAAATAGTCCTCATAATGCCTTGCAGTATCATGCAAACATTCCTTATCTTACTCATTATCTGTAAATTATAAAAATAGGGTGTCAAACTCCCAACTGAATCTCGATAAGATACATATTAATGTTGTATGCATACACGACACTAAGCATAAGTAAGCAAGTCATATAATATCATATAACATATAATAACATATATTCAACTGAATCTCAACATCAGTTAATTTCATGAAATACATTATCATAACATGTCATTATTACACATCATAACATAAGCATGCTTTCAATAAAACAATAAATAAACATAACAGTTAATGTAAAGTGATCCTAATAATCTAATTAATTATTTCTCTTGCTTAATTCTATAGGCATTCCCAAACATAATTCTTCATCTAATCAAGACCATTTGGGCATTTATTATACTATATATTTTGTTATAGTTTAAATGACTAATTGAATGGATCCAATAAGAGAATGGTCAACAACAAAGAGAAAATCTCTTAAAAGTAACAACAATAGGATCGATCCCGTAAAAGAAGACTTTGCAGGCTAAAAGAACTACTACCTATGACAAATTAGTCTGACACCCTAACTCTTATGACTGAGAAGCAAGTGAGACCTTCTGCCCATAAACAATAATAATATCTTAGGAATTTGTACCCTCTACCCTCTTCAAGGTAGACTTGGGATGCTAAATCATGCGATTTCAATATCCTATCAAAGTACTAAAAAATGTTTAATGTAGGGTTATCTTTATTAAGGTCATAGGTCAATGATATATTTTCATAAATTGGTGCACAATCAACACCCATTCGCTCACAATTGAGCTGTCTCATGTGCTTGCATGTCACACACACGCCTTACAACACAAGAATATCATTTGAGTTCATCCCCACAACACTGCACATACAAAGCACATCTACATGAGCATATGCAACACATCAATTCAAACTCTCACGCATAGATAAGTTTCTTGAACCGTGAGTTCACACTAGCGCAAACTAATCATGCATCATATAATTTATATATCATGACATGCAACAAAAATAATTAATTATCATGATGCATGCACATAAACTATATCATAACATACGTTGCATATCATACTCATGTAAGCACATAAACATATTATGCATTCATGTAACTGTGCAAATATCATTCAGTATATGTATAATCGTAACATAAACATTATTTAAAATACCCACATATATGCATAATCATAATATAAATATCATTTAAAACACACAGGTATCTAAGCATCAATGTGTCCATCTGGTTCAGCTTTGGAATCAAGACTTATCCAACTGGTCATCTATTGGGACACAAACACAAGTACCACAAATGTTTCAACTTGGAACTATAAAAACTAAATTTTATCAATCGGTATAATATCTATCTCGATCAGATTACAATGAAGAAAAATCTAAAAAGTTTACAGTCGATGCATATATATATTAGCTAATCATAGTCATAAACATTTTCTCAATTGGATTTGGAGTAGGGAGAAATACGTATTTTACTGAAACTGGTTTTTTTGGTCAATAACTGACCTATTTGATTCATCCCCTCCGAAGAAGCATCAATTCAGTATCTTTACATAACCATTTTTTTTTTATAAAAATTACTGTAAACAAATGGATATGTCTGAAACAATCTCCCACAGAGATCAGGTCCAAACTCCATCAAAGTTGTGAACTAAAATTTATGGACCACAACTTATTCAGGTTCTTAGATAGACTGT
Organism: Nuphar pumila; assembly: GCF_984573655.1. Classification (NCBI taxonomy): domain Eukaryota; kingdom Viridiplantae; phylum Streptophyta; class Magnoliopsida; order Nymphaeales; family Nymphaeaceae; genus Nuphar; species Nuphar pumila. Next base: position 20,589,325 of record NC_143263.1, read on the forward strand.
ACTCCAAAAATTTTCAGGTTTCGGAACCAACTTTCATGATTTTTATCTCACATACCGTAATGAATCTGTGCACCCAAATTTTATTGAAACTTTCTCAATATGTAATCTAATATACATAAATTTCTTTATCCATAACTATAGAATATATTTAAAGAAATAAAATCAGCAAGACAATACAGTCAAAATACAAGATTTATGTAAGAAATCCTATTTCAAATTTTGGAGGTCATATTTTCTCATTCGGACTTCGTATAGAGCCAAAATTTCTCATGCGACTTCCTTAATGAGTTTGAAACATCTCTTAAAATTTATTTATTTTAGCCAAACCATTTAAGCATACGATAAAGTTCATGAAGTATCTTTGCTCATGAAAATATGTCATGTTATTTTTATTGAAAATCATGTATATTTCATATTTTCACAAAAATAAACCACATAAACATGATTTTCATGATTTGATTTATCGCAATACAATCAATATCATTATAAACATGCTTCAACATACTTTCATGTTGTATACAAAATCGCCCAATAGATGAAATTGAATCTGAAACACCCAAGAAATAGTTTTAAAAAACAAGTACTTGTACACCGAAATATGTATTAAAAAAATTAAAATTTAATTCTGAATCAAATACAAATCATGCACATGTATATCAGATCTAAGATAATGAACAAATCATAGGTTGATCATAATTTAATCAAACATACATCATAAATAAATTCATATAAACCATATATTTTCAAAAAAAACTTTCACAAACCCTAATCAATATGATCTATATGAATTTATTTATGAAAATAAATTCAGCCATAAATAAAATCATGCATCTAACATGAATATGGTTCAGATCATACAATATATAAATCATAATATGAAAAATAAGAGCAATAATTCCTTGAAACCAATTTTTTCAAAAAAAAACCCCGAATCCCCAAAAATGATTTTCTATATTCGGTTTCTTTTGTTCTTTTTTAATTTTTTAATTAAACCATAAATATCAATTTAATTATGGTTTATACATGTTGATCATGTCAAATACATCTCCATCATGATTTTAAAATATTGAACAAGATTTTTATGAAGAACGAACATGATTTAAGGTTTTTCTAAAAAATATTTTTGATAAAAATGCACTTGGAGGCTCGTAGCTCTCCAAAATCATAGGATATCTGTCCAAACTCGTGTTTAGGACTGATATCATCCAATATAAAGGTGTAAAAATTTAATCAGTCAAGCATATACAACCTTGGTGCTATGCACACATGCAAGTCAATGAGAGCATACATGAAATTGCATAGAATACCAAAACACCAAAATCACTAGGGGTAAAAAGTTTTCAACTTCACCAATTGGTTCTTTTTCTACCAGCAACACCTTCAACGGCTGCAATAATACCAGGGTCTTCCTCCTAGGGGTCGTGGGTTAGGTTGGAGGAAGGTAGAGTTATGAGAGGAGAGAGAAAATTAGAGAGAAAGAAAGTGAGTTAAGATTGAGATGGGAGAGGGGTATGTGTGGGGTCTATTTATAGACCCCCACCTCCCTTTTTATTCAATAAGATAAGGCTCTCTCTCCCCAAAACATGGATGGGGGAGAGAGTCCCTCTCATTCCCAATTGCTTGTTAATTAGCAAGTTTGAATGAAACTATAACTCCTACCACCTTAAGCTACTGCCTTTGACTTTTCTTTTGTTAATTATTTAATCAATTAGGGGAGATGAGAGGTGGGGACGTCCCACCCTCTCAACTCACCTCATCTAATGAAATCCTCATCTACATAGGCTCTAATTAGTGTAAATGGGTCCCACATTGGTGGTGTACCTTATTAGGGTCTAATCCATATATGATGGGATCCAAATCAAATAATTAATTTAGAATCTATATCCATAAGGTAAATCCAAAACCACATTAGATCCAAATACGAGGGTTTGGATCCATATCTAATATATTCATAATCTATTATAAAAATATTTGAGATCCAAATACAAATTAAATTTAAAAATTTGCACACATATATTAAACATAAAATGCATCTTTATTTATTTTATATTAAGAAAAATCACAAGCATTACAGGATTTGAATCCAGCTAATTGGATATGCTTCTTAAATGTTATTTTTCATATAAATCTGACTCAAAATTTGAATAGACTGGACCCAATTATACCAGATTCAGTCATGTCTACAACTGATCCATAGTTGACCTGTATACATCATTAATTTGATGCCCCATGTGAGTTGGGTTGTGGTCGATAGTAATGAGGGAAAGGGTAGGAGCCCACCTGCATGTGATCCATGTTTCTAGTTGTTATTCTAGTCCGGATATGGATCCAAAAAACCACATCCAGATGGTTTTGAATCTGGATATGATTCATCCATAATCCTTGTCATCCATTTTGAATTTGTATATGTTTCTGGCCCAATTGCATTTTGGGCTTGAGCAATGCGACTTCCCCTCTATGTCACAAAGATGTGGAACCATGACACATATGCTAGCTCGACTGGTGGGTTTGCAATTTTTTTAAAGAGTAGGGTATGAGGGCATAGATTTTCTTAATTTTTATTTGATTTCAAAATTTTTTGCTACGCTAATATATAAAAATTTACTTTTTGTTAAAACTATTAACTTTTAAAAAAATAATATAACAATTCATGTACATGTCATAATGTGTTATAGGCCAGGTTGTGTTCCATAAGGGCGTGTTTGATTGCATGTTCCAAGTGTCGCACGGGACATCGCGATGCGCATTGCACCAAACACTGGACATGGTGGATGTACGGCTGCGTCCTTGTTGTTCTGCCCAAAACGGGACCGTGTTCCCACATGTTAAAAAAAATTGGGCAGAGGGTGAGGTTATACCCTCTCTCTCTCTCTCTTTTCGTTTTTTCCTTCATTCTCTTGATTAGGCCTTTTTTATTTAGGTTTGGATTAGGGCTTTTCGATTTAGGGTTTCAAATTAGAGCTTGTCAATTTAGAGTTTTAATTAGGGTTTTTCTTTTATTTTAATTTTATGGTTTGAATTAAATATAGAAAAAAAGAAATTTCTTTGATTAGGGTTTTGAATAAAAAAAATTTAATTAGTGTTTTTTATATTTAATTTGATTAGGGATTTTCTTTGATTTGATTAGAGATTTTTATTTTCTTTGATTAGGGTTTGAATCAATGTTTTTTATATTTAATTTTACTGTTTGTTTATCTTGTATCTTAAGGTTTTTTGGTTTACTTATGATTTATTTTTTTGCAGTTTAGGGTTTATTTATGATTTATTTTTTAAATTTTATTTATTTTTAAATAAAAATACGATTTCCTATTTGAGTCAAAACAAACACAAAACAATTGTTATAAAACAGACAAAACATGTATTTTGTCTATTATGTTATACTGTTTTTCCCAATCTTGAACATGCAACCAAACACATCCTAAACTCAATTACCCTAAATAGCATGTCCCTGGGACATAGATTTTCTTCAGTTGAATGCTTTTTGATATAATTAATTGCTACTGACAATAGCTAGCAAGTAAGGTCTTGAAAACTAAATAATAGGTCCATTTGCAAACATAACCAGAAGATAAAAATTAGATAGCATCTCAAACACTAGGTTGCATATTGACAACTGCAACTTATTGTTGATTTTCATCAATAGGTACATGTTTAACATAATATGGAATGCTTATGGAGTGCATATGTACAATTGGGGGTATGCGGGCTTAGCTAGGGGGGGCGTGACCAAGGGCGTAGCTAGGGGGGGCAGAACTGGGCTGTAGCCAAACGTGATGGTGTCCACTTGGCATGGGAAACACGAGATGCCGGTGATTCGTCTTGCGACGGCCGGACGGCCAAATTGGGATCCTGGAATATTAGCTTCGTCCATCCACCACACATCTCTAGATGGACGGATCATTTCAATCCTGCGTTGAAACTTGGGACAAACAATTAACAAACCCAAATTGCTCTTTATCTCCTCCGAGCTTGGCATCAAAGCATATTCGTAAAGAATATCACGGCATTTGAAAAAGAATCTTCCTTTTTTATCAGTTCACCCCCAAGTATGCTTGGCGAACAAATGCGAGCCCCCCCCCTCTCTCTCTCTCAATTTGATACGAGAGGAAGATGTTTTCCAATATGTCAACCATAAGGTATGGCCCTTTGCCTTACTCTTGCTACTATTACTCATATCAATTTCATTGTATTGTTTAGTATTCAGAAAAATAAATAATTGTATATTCAAGGGTGCATCTGAAACTGGGTGTACTTCTTGACAGAAAGAGGTACCAATCCAAGGGTTTCTATACCAATGAGCTCATTTAAGTGAGGTGGGTCTCTCCTGTTTGCAAAGTGTGCCATCCATGTGGTTTGCAAAGTGTCCCCAACCAAAACCTGAGGACAGACTTTGATTGCCTACCTAGCAACGCTTCTTTGTACATGGCTATTTTGGCGGTCTTTATATCAATGAATTCATCTACTTCCATCGTTGATGGTCGGACTTGAATCAAATTCATGGCTAAAATAATTTAGTCTCTGTTTGGGAGGCGGAATTGCAGTGTAGATAAGGGAGATGATGGGAATGGAGTTGTTAACTACATCATGAGGATGTAGTTGAAATCAGGGGATGGGAGGTCATCTCCACTCTCAGATCCTAAATTCGAGCTCCCAAACAGGGGTGGGGGTAGGGGTAAACCGTCTTTTTTTAGTTTCTTTATTATTTTTTTTTGTGAATTTGACCTTACCTAATCTACATGTGAACAAGTTATTATAAGGTTTCAAAAATCAATGAGGGTTTGGTGGGCCTGTTAGAGCTCTCTTATAAATTTAAAAACTCATAAAATCATATTTTTTCATAAAAAAAAAAACACGATCCAAAAGCCGGTTCCTAGCAAATGGTCATGTTGAACACGTGTGAGGCAAGATTTACCAAACATGTCTAGAACATAAACCAGCAATGTCCACACCATAAGGACCATTAGGAGGAACCTAATTCTCTCTCTCTCTCTCTCTTTATATATATATATATATATATATATATATATATATATATATATATATATATATATATATATATATATATATATATGTCTTAAATCTGTCCGTACAGATGTGTTTGACACGGTAGATTTACTAGAAAATGGCACTTGGATCATGTTTTTTTTTTTATGAAAACATGATTTTTTAAGCCTTCAATATTTATGAAAATCTTAGACCATAGGTTTATCGAAAATGGATGATCCAAGAGTCAATTACTATAAAATCAAGTATGTAGAATACATCTATATGGTCAGATTGAAGAAAAACATTGAAAACCCCTTCGAAAGCCTGGTTAACAAGGCTGTTAGCTAGCAAAGTGGTTACCAGCTACCATCTTTTCTCTCTCTCTCTCTCTAGAGAGAGAGAGAGAGTTGGTTTCTCCTACCACTCATATGGTTTAGACAATGCTGATTTTTAATGTTTCAAGTCCGTTTGACAAATCTGACCTTAGAGATGTGTTCAACATCATTCATTTGCTAGGGATAGAGTGTTGAATTATGTTTTTCAATGCAAAAACATGATTTTGTGAATCCTTAAATTTATAAAAATTCAGAGTTGTCCATTTTTAATGCCTTATAAAACTAGCTCACTTGTCCTAATTGGATGATTCAAAAGCCTATTCTTACTAAACAAACCATGTAGATCGTATCTACAAGGTCATATTCCCTAAAAAAAATAGTAAAAATTGAACAATTAAGACTGCTCACACCCTCTCACCGTTAGGATGAGCCAATCTCTCTCTCTCTCTACATATATGTGTGTGTGTGTGATTAGGTCCTAACCAATTTATCCTCCTAATTATCCTAACTACTTAAAAAAAAATCATAGCTGTAAGGTTCTGAGCCTTTATATGTCTTTATCATTGCTTACTTACTAGAAAATATGTTTTAGATTCAATAATTTAATGAAAGAACTTGAACTTTTTATCATAAAATTTCAGTGCAGTATGAGTCATTGATTTTGTTCTCCTAAAGAAAATGTAAGCAGAAAATATACCAAATTCGATACATGTTTTCTACAGAGTAAGCTATAAAGAGTATCTATACGTTCAGATTAAGCAAACAACTCCAACAATGCTTTTTTGGGTAATTTTGGTTTCAATTTATACTGGATCCCTGCCAAAATAAGGTTGTATTGTTACCTGGGAAAGATGTTAAAATGCATGGCAGCACAGAACTGTGGAGTTTGATTTTGAAATGAAAAAAAATACTGATGCCAGTCATCCTCTAATATTTGTTTACAAAAGGACTGCTTTCTGCCATATGAAGAAACAAACTCCCAAGATTGTCAAGTGCCGGAAGTGTTTTTTTTATTAAATATTCTTTTTATATTTTTGTTGATCCCAAAAATAAATGTTTTATGCGCATGGGAGCACCAAACCCCACTTGATTTTCAAATTCTACTGGTAGTCACCTTATTGTTATTCTTTTATTTTATATCGAGTTTCTTCATTTAGAATAAAAGCTCTTAACTCTAGCTGATTTTACAATTAAATCATTCACATACATCATGATAATACATGTATCATGTACTTGCACAAGGATGAGGGCTGTCACGGGCATAATTTTGAAGGGCAAGAAACACCCCATTTTTTAGGGCTTACACCCGTGCAACACTAGGCAACATGGCTTAGTAAGCCTTTTCAACAAGTGTCATACTTGAACACGTTGACAACCAAACTACTTCTTTAAGTTTTCCTTCATAGAAATCCATAGAACATGGCCGTCGCATAGCCGATAGCCACTTACGTGCATAGTTATCCCATACTGGATATCACCTCCGACCGAAGAGTCCAATGCCTTACCGATCTCACCAATAAGTGAACACCATCACCAGGGTTGAACCATGCCTTGTTGGTACTACGGATCTTACCAACATCCAACGCGGGTCATAAGGAGCCTGACACATCACTTAGGCATTGCCGATGCACATTACGGCCTCGAGTTTCATTCCAATCTGATGTTCCCTTTTCCTTAGCCAACAAGGAGTTTTGCCGCACATTGAGACTTAGCTTCATGCATGGTGAGATGTATAATTAACGACCCCGTAAGCAGTCTCCATTAGAACCTCAATTCATCGAGGGGATGGCCATAAAAACCCCAACCCGAAGACCAGTTGATGAATGAAGCCATAGTGAAGAGCGCCACCCAAACTTATTCTCCAGCACAGAGCATTCATTAACTTAACCCCATGCAGTATCGCATGGTTGGGGCAACACTGCCACACCCAGAACACTTAATTGCATGTCCAAGGCCAATGCTAACGTTCCATGGGAGATTTGGCATACACACATGCATCCCCACACACTCCAAGTGTTGCCTATGCAACATAAGGGTGCATGTGCACAACCGACGCATTAACATGCCAATAGGCGGAGTAGACAAGCCCCTCCATAGGTGTTTTGGGAGCTAACCCCAACTGGCCAGAGGAGCTCGAAAAACCCTTGGTGGCCCAACCATTTTTTCAACTTCGGCGTAACTTGAATCCGACTTCACTATTGTGTAGGCCATGGTCCTTTGTGCAACAAACTTTCCATCTTGACCTCAAATGATAATAAATTAATGACACAATCGTGTCTCAAAGATTAATGCACAATGTTGCACACAAATGGTCTGTTGATGCTGCCTGCGATACTTGCAACGACATCGCATGTGCATTGCAGCATGCTACCGTGCGCTATGCATAACACACCTTATTGTTGTTGCATGCTAGGTGCACGACACTGCATAACACATGCGGGCAGGCGACAGTGGACCGTGCTGCATGCGGTGCCATTGTTGTGTGCCTATTACGATTCACCACCAGTCCGTCGATAAGGGTCTGATTCCCATGACCCGTGACTCAGATCCAGATTTGATCCGCTAGAGTCCCCATCAAAGGAGCCACCCAAGAATCCCAGGTCAAGCAGGACTGAAGGATGCACCTCCTTGTGGGATTCTCTCTCTCTCTCTTGAACTCCTTATATTCTTGGATTGTAATGACCCAACTTATCCTCATGAAAAGTAAATTTTTTTAAACAATTGCAGAAACAAAACCCAAGGATTTGGGGCCTCACAGGCTTAATAACTACCAAACCACAAGTGATCTTACATTGAATCAACCAACGAATGACCAACTTTATTAATTAATAAAATGAATGTCATAGAACATGAATAAAATAAAGTATGAAACCAAAAGTCACACTGTTAAGAAATATAAAAAACAAATCATGCTAACTTGCGGGCTCCATGTGGCAGTCACCCCCATGACTGAGCTCTAGGCTCTGAGGAAAAAATATTTGAAACACAGGGTAAGAACCAAAGATTCTTTGTACGAATTCCTCTAATAATCCAAGTAAAAAAAGAGAGCATAAATCAAATTAATACAATTGTTCAGAGAAATATGACAACAACAATAATTTCATAATCCATTTACCATTCAAGCATTTAAAAGCATTCATTGATTTGCATTTACCAATTTATCATTCATGCAATTGAAACAAGTTTCATGCAATAACAATTTTTGTACGAGTATGAATGCATAAACTAATGCAAAACAATAAAGATGCATGATTCAATGCATATGCATGAATAAATTATTAAGTTATTATTAGAGTTATCTTTTGCATACATGTCCCTATTAAATGTACGTAATTTTAGTTCTACTTTTCATTAAACCTGCGTATACTTAAAATGGACACAACAATTCTCGAGGTCCAAGTTAGGTTCTCAGTTGTAGCTTAATACACAATTTATATTTTATTACTAAGTTTCACACATGTTCTTCGACTGATATCAAGAATCAACACCATCCATCAGAACATTAGAAATCAACATCTAATGTTGGGACATCAGAAAAATCAGTATCCACTGATGCCACTTTCTTCGTATATCAATAACAACAGTTATGTCACAATACCACTCCCAGGCAAAGTGGCTGAAAACTTCTTAAAACCATGGCTGAGAGGTGAACCACCACATCGAGTTCAGAGGCATAAACGCACACAAAGTTTTAGTATCCTTACGGGTTTCCCAAAACCATTATTCAAGATTCTCACATTGTGGAAGGGACATCTAGAAAAAAATAATTACACTATTTATCTATTTTATCTTTTTAACAGAAATCAAGTTCTTTATATAAGAACTGTTTTGCAAATCAACATGCAAAACCCAACACGGGATCTGGCCCGCTATCATATTATCAGTGTAATTAAATTAGAAAGCCAATAATTTCAGAATGAATTTTGCAATGCATAAACCCAAATCTTAGAGAAACATATGCCCTTGGCCCACATAGCCTACAATGGTTCATATCTGACCATAAATGCATTTTATGCCAAATCCTTAGTGAACATACACACACAGTTGCTCAAAATATGTATACAACACACATTCAATCGTAAACAACAAGAATGTGCATGTAAATAAATTTGCATATGCATATGCATATGAATAAATGCTTGCAACATACCTTTTTCATGATCCATTTTATACATAAGCTCTCAAATATGCACATGATCATTTTCACACATACAATAAATTTCATAATTTTTGATGCATATGATATAAGCATTGCAACATGATAATTTGATGAATAACATATACAACAAGTACCCCACAATTCATATGGATCAGATTTGAATATAACTACTTAGTTCAAGAAGCATATCATACCAATCGGGTCATACCTATGTCGCAGCCTATGCACAAACCAACATGTTGTCTCTGGGCATTGGTATATTGTTGGCAGTATGTTTCTCATGCAGAAACATGCAACCACATGTTGTAGACAACAAACAGTCTTGCATAAAAATATACGACAATGTTCTGCCCTATAATAGCCCACCAAAATCATAAATAGACCACATTTGACAATATTAGAATAACTCATTTGATAACATTGAGAACAAATAAAATTCAGCCAATTATGACAGTATACAGGAAATATTTTTACAGGGTGCTAACATGGATAAAAAATCAGAATATCAAGATTGTTTTGATGTCAACCCATATGGCAGCATCAAACAACCTCATGACAACCATCTCATTGCTGAAAAAAAAACATGAATAGCTTGTTCTTAACCCACACAGGGGTCGGTTTATGTAAAGCAGAAAATAAACAACAAATCAGTGAACAGCCAACCGATAGCTAGAATAAACTTCTGGACAGACCTTAGACAGATCAGCATAATGACCAAGTCAAAGACATGATTTTGCAAACTCGGTTTTGGAGAACCGACACATAAGGACAATCGACCATCAAAAAAAGAATAACCCAGACAAATCTGGACCAAATCTGTCTAAGCAAAAATAAAGTGACAGATCTGCCTACATAGACGCAACAGATCTGATCCATATCTGTCCACGAGAGATAAGGTGATAGATTTATCTAGATCTGCTTGCGTAAATGCAGCAGATCTAATCCAGATCTGTCCATTAGCGAAGGCCTACAAGTTTGTCCAAATTTACCTGTGTAAACACAACAAATCTAGACCAGATTTGCTATATACAGTTAACAATTTTTAGAATAAAACAGATTAGCATATTTGAAGTCAAAATGAAAACCAATTTTAATTCTTAATTGCATCAAAATACAACTTTAAATATAAAAACAACAACGACAACCTACAAGTATCTTTAATATAATGCATTAATGGTGCTGAAAAAATAATTCTTTTATACATCTTAAGAGGAAAATTGACTCTAAATATTTTTGTATAGCCAACTGATTTTCAGCATAAGCAGATATGTTTGACAGTCAATCAAACACAGTCATATCAGCAGTCAAGTGAAAGAAAAACAACATGCTGGAAAAAGAAATCTGCTGCACAGTTATACCAAAAATTTGGTTCTTCTATTATTTTTAACAGCCAACATACTTTTGTGCACGTACATATGCCTTAATGGTAGTTTAAAAAAATACATTCAATATAGCAGTAATAAAGGCAGCATACTAGAATCTGCGACAGGTCTAGTTTGGATCGGATCTGATCCAAACCAGACCATGATAGGTCAGCCAAATGCACAGCCAATCCCTCCCCCCCACCTATATATATATATATATATATATATATATATATATATATATATATATATATATAGGTAGGTAGGTAGGTAGGTCTCTGCGGCAGGCCTGGTTTGGGGTCAGATCTAATCTCAAACCAACACCTTTGATGGGTTATCCAAGTCTATGGCCGACCCTTATATATATATATATATATATATATATATATATATATATATATATATATATATATATATATATATATATATATATATATATATATATATATATACACGCGCGCGTGCGTATCGAGCATGCTTTTGCTATATCAATAATTTAGACATGGATTTATACATGAATAAACAAGAAACAAAACATGCTTTTATAAAAAAAATTGAGTTACATGCAACTGGGCATCGAGGCATATGTTTGTATAAGCTTTAAAAATCAGATTTCTTATTTTTCAACTAAAATCTCACATAAACCTAATTTAGCCTATTTCTTTCCGTTTGAATAAAGAGAGAAACCCGTACCTTTGATCAAAAACTGAAAAAGAACGAAAAAATTGTTGGATGATCAGAATGGAAGGTGATCATCCCTTTATTCTTCTTTCCTTTCTTTCTTTCTTTTCTTTTCTCTCTCTCACGTGTTTCTCTCTCGCCTCTCTCTTTCTCTCTCTAGAATAATGATTTTAGAGGGAGAGAAAAACTCAACTCTTATAAGCTTCTCTAGATTTTTCTACTTTATCTTTTCTCTTTTTTTTTTGTATTATTTAATTAATGGGCTCCTCTAGAGAGTGATGCCCCTCTAGAGTCCCATCCAAATAGATGATAGAGTTCTACAAATGTAGAACTCTATCTCTCTTTAACCACTTATCTTTTTAACTACCTTTCTTATCTATTTATTATCTATTATTATTATTTTTTATTTATTTATTTATCTCTAACAATATTTGGGTCTTTCTAGAGGGTGACGCCCCTCTAGAATCCCCTCAAAATAGCTAGAGTTCCACAAATGTAGAACATCACCATATCCAAAATAAATTTTTTGAAATTTATTAATTATTTATTTTTCTTAATTATTTATTATTAAAATATTAAATAATAATTTTTAAGAATGTTTTAGAGGATGTCTCCCCCCTCTGGGAGTCTTCTTAACATGGAATTTTACTCAATTTAACTTTTTAATTGAATTTAAAGCTTTAAATTAGTTAAACTTGGATTTTGGATCTGGATCTAGATTAAAGATCCAAATCTATATCCAAAGTCCATATAAATCTCTATATGTACCAGATCCTAATTAATATGGGTCTTGGACTGTGTTTAGATCTATATTAACTTAGATTAAATGGATCACATTTAATCCGATCCGATCCAAAAGCTTGTAAAATAGAGACAAATTATTTTTTTAAAAATATAATTTTAGGGATAACTGTAGCCCAAATTTAGAAAAACAAAATATCGATGTTTTCAAAATTACAAGACGCATCTAATGATATACTACCTGATTTTTGCCTGAATTTAACTTAAATTTTGGTCGATTTTCACTTGATTTTAAAGGTTAAAAATAAAAAGGTTTTCAAATCTTATTTGCTTCATTTTGGTCTTGTTAATGGGGCCTGGGCCACACTTAGACTCAGTTGACGTTATCTAAAATCGAAGGTTTCTATCAACTTTACAAAATATTTAGCCAAAATTTCAAAAAAAAAAAAAATAGAATTTAAAATTATAGAAAAACACGCGATATTACATGGACTCTTAATTCTTTGGTATGTTATCATTTTTAGGATTCTTGGCAGACTCTATAAATAGGTGTTATTATCCTGATTACTAATCGATGAAGTTTATTAAGTGAAATCTTTATTCTTCATTCTTGCTTGTGATTTTTCAACCCTTGAGTGATCGTAATTCTCCCTCCATGTGCCTTGACCTTTATCCTTATGTAGAAAGTCGGTCAGAAGGGATCAATTTTAATATTAAAAAATTTCAAGAATAGTTGAATAAAATATTATGAATTTTACTCGTTCAAAATGGGTGTACATTGGTGAGTTTTAAATATTTAGTGATTTATTGTTATTTATTTAATATTTAATTATTAATTATCATTTTATAAATTTAGATTTTTTTAAGTTTAAAAACTGCAATTGGGGTTGGATCTCGATGACGGATCTAAGAGGATCAACCCACATAGTACTTAAGTTAAAAATATCCAATTGAAACACATAGGATTTATTAGATCTTAAAATTAATTTTGTTTTGATCTATGAGATCTAAATTGATCAACCCATATAATTGAGTTTGGATCTTAACGGATCCACACAAGTCAACCCACCCGAAACAAATTTGTAACCGGTTTGAGTGGATCCTTAATTATTCAAGGTGTTTATTCGGGTTTGATGGGCCAACCCATGAGAAAATGTGTTCAGTTTTGACCCAAAACCCATCCCCTCACTCCATCACTTCACCCCATCTCCTCAGCCGCATATCCCCTTTTTCCTCTCAAATCCCATATTCGATACATATGATTCAAACCTTATATAAACCCCTCTTACTTCACGAGACCACCACCCTCGGGAAGCAGATCAGGTAACATGAGCGTTTTTGCTCATGCCGACATCGTGGCCGTCCGATTTGCATTTAAAATAGCTAAAAAAGTCAACAAAACCACGTGGCAGTCATCCAAAATGCAAACAGACGGCCACGATGTCGGCATGAGCAAAAACGCTCATGTTCAGCGTGACCTGATCTGCACACCATGCCTAAGCCCCTTCGTTTCTGCTGACACCATTGATATCCATCACCTCTTCTTCTTTTGTTTTTGTTGAAGATGCCACAACACCCAGTGCAACCTCCTCAACCGCCTGCACCCACCCATCTTCCCACCTTTTCTTTCCGGTTTTCTGCAGACACCAGCACAGACCGCTCCGGTGCCACTCGAACCTCGCCTGCGCTCAGCCGCAGACACCACCTCTTCTTCATCAGTTTTTCTGCAGACGCCAGGCCACCTGCACCCTGCCTAACCCGACGCCCGACTGCACCCCTTCTTCCTTTTCCGGTGACAACAACCACCTTGCTGTTGGGGAGGCCACCATTGCTGCCCACCTGATTCGCTGCAACCACCACCACCTTTGTAGCCGCTTGAACTGCTACCCACCTCGTCCTCCTTCCGTCCTCTGCCTCCCTGCTGTTTTGAGCAAGCTCAGCTCGGCCGAGCTGTGCTCAGGCCAGCCGAGCAACGCCCGGCCTAGCCAAGCGCTTTGTACTCGGCTGCTAGTGACTGCACCCACACGTGTGGTGCTTAGCTGGAAAGTCATCCGGCTTCCTCTGCTGCCGCCGTAGTCGGACCCGCATACTGATGCCACATGGCACTCATGCTTATTTTCGTACTTGTGACCTGAGGCACTTTCTTGCTAGCAACGCGAAGCCCGAAGCATGCGCTAGTCCTCATTGTGTTTGCACCCTCAGCAAGCGCAATCTGCCTCATGCATTTTGGAAGGAAAATCCCTAGAGTATTTTCAGGAATTTTTGCTTCTGCATGGTTTACGAAGCCATTCTATTTTAAATTTATATAATATTAAAATATTTATTTAAACAAAAAGATATACATAAGATTTTATATATATCTTGTATTGTAAAAACATTGAAATATGTATAAAAAGTATGTATGCATACTCAGATTTGTTAAAATATTAATATTATGCATTCATGAAATTTTATGTATAATCTTTGCATGCATGTTAAATTAAATATTATTTTAAGTATAAATTCACATTCATGCTGATTAAATATTATTTTATGTATGAAATTTTGCATGCATGTCATTTAATGAGGTTTTACATACGAAACTTTGCATGCATGCAAGTTAAATAAAATATTATATACAAAATGTACATGCGTACATGGATTATGAATGTTATTAATGCATGCTCTATGCTACGAACCAATAATCATGCTTGTTCAAACTTTAAGTTATACAATATTGAGTTTCTTTGTATAAGCATTTATGAAATGCACAATTATAAGTCTTTGTCTGTATAATTGTGGAACTTTGATTATATGGACTAAGGTCGCACGTAAATCGAGTCTTTTTGATATGTACATGAGAAATCTGAATTTATCCTGACTTGAGGTTCAGGTATTATTTAAAAAAAATATCAATTTTTAACTACACTGGTTTTCCGATATACTCTTGGTTTTCAAATATGAACGCATAGACCTTTGGAAAACCTGAATACTAGTGTTGAATGTATGTTATGATATATAATGCTACATGTTGTGAAGTTTAATTATATGAATGAAATATTTATGGCCCATGTTGGAGCCTGTGGTTCAAGAAACCAAATTATGACTTGATAATTATGGTGTGTGGCATGTACATTGTATTGTAAGACGTGCAATAACATGGATGCATGGGTAATTGCTTTTGAGGAGCAAGGAGTTGTTAAGAATTTAGTTGAGTTCTTGAGCCGCACTCGTCTAAGAACCAAAACATACACATATAATTAATGATATTTATAGTCTTCACAAGCAATATGCTCATTTGGTTTAGACACCCGAGCTTAATAAATGAGTTATAAATAACTGAGTAATTAAAGACATTTGATTACCCTCGAGAAGTAGATGCTCATAGTGTTGTGGGTACCCATGACTCCTGAACCAACTCGAGGAGACTTGGAAACCTTACTCCAAGAGTTCGGCATCGTATTTGATGAGCCAAAAGGTCTTCCTCCCTTACGATCACATGACCACTATTTTCATCGTTGTGAAGCCAAACTAACAAATGTTTGACTATATCGATACACACATGTCCATAAGTTGAAAATCAAGTGTCTGGTGAGGGAGATGCTCAAGGAAGGAATCATTAAGGTCAGCAAGAATTTGTACTCTTCTTCAGTTCTATTAGTAAAGAAGAAGGATAGATCTTGGTGGTTCTGCATCGACTACAGGGCCCATAACCAGATTATGGTTAACGACAAATACATGATCTCTATGATCGATAAATTGTTGGATGAGTTACACGGGGCACACTACTTTTCAAAGCTAGATCTCAGGTTTGGCTATCATCATATATAGATGGCCCCAGAGGACGTTCTGAAGACGACGTTTCAGACTCACGATGGACACTACAAGTTTTTGGTGGTACCCTTTGGCCTCACCAACTCCCTTGCCATGTTTCAAGGTCTCATGATGACATCTTCAGGCCCTATATTCGTCGATCCATATTGGTCTTCTTCGATGATATTCTGATTTGTAACCCTACTTGGGAAGACCACCTGCAACACTTGTGGATTGCCTTGGACACCCTTGTTGAGCACCATTTATACGCCTGATGCTCTAAGTATAGTTTCGAGCATACATGTGTCCAATACTTAGGACACGTCATCTCGTGGTAGGGGGTAGAGGTTGACCACAATAAGATTGAGGCCATGTAAAGCTGGTCAGTTCCTCAATCTACCAAGGGACTGCAGAGTTTCCTTGGCTTTACCAGATACTACTGCTAGTTTATGTGGGGCATCCACAGATCACCCAACCCTTGAACGTCATATTGAAAAAATAAGCCTTTTGCTAGAAGGAAGAGGTTGTCAGGGCTTTCGAGTCCTTAAAGAACACCATGAACTGTGCTCCTGTATTGGCCCTGCCTGATTTTATGAAGATCTTTGTGGTGGAGACAGACACATTTGGGATGACGCTAAGGGTTTTCCTCACGTAGGAGGAGCACCCCCTAGCTTATTTCAACAGGGTGATCACTGAAGGGAATCACAAACTCTCAACATATGAGCAGGAGTTCCCGACCATTATTCTCGCAGTGGGCAAGTGATGGTCGTACTTGATTGTCGGCACTTCGTGGTTCACACAGATCATCACATCCTAAAGTACATGCTCAAGCAGAAGGTGAGTACCCTGACGCAACATAAGTGGATCTCGAAGATCCTTGGCTATGACTCTGAGATTCAATATCTCAAGGGCACTAGCAATCGATTATGCTTCAGCATGACAATGATAGCATTCTTGTTCTTAGATGACCTTCGACGGAAATATAAAGTGTGCGACTTACTCTCCACTATCTTCATGCAGATCTACAGATGGGGCCTCCTGAATTCGAGACTTGGGGATGCTTGGTGATGCACTATGAGCAAATAGTAGTCCCTCCCAAATAAGGTCTTATAGGGTTATTGATAGAGCAGTACCATGCTAGCCCGTTAGCAGGCCTTGAGGGGGGTTCAATGGACGTACTGACAGTTGAGTCGAGAGTTCACATGGATAGGTATGAAGAAGCAGATGCGTCAGATAGTAAGGTAGTGTGATGTGTGTCAGAGGGTCAAGTACGAGGCAGCCTTGCCTGCACGGTTACTGCATCCCTGTCGATGCTCAATCGCGTATGAGGGGACATCTCGATGGATTTCATCGATAGGCTTTTGTTCATCTAGAGAAAGTGTTGAATTGTTGCCAAGAGGACTAACTTTGTACATTCATGGGTGACTGACCTAGGGCCTGAGTGAGGCTTCTGCCCTGGGCTGAGTGGTCCTATAATACAACCTACATTCTGTGATACAGGCAAACATGTTTAAAGCTGCATATGAAAGGTTACCTCCCACCATTGCAGAGTATGTTGGAGGTGAGGCCCGAGCAAATGTCATAGAAGCATCATTGCTTGAGAGAGATTAGTTGTTGCGGTTACTATGACACATGACTACAACCCAGGAGAGTATGACAAGAGGCATAGCCCATGACAGTTCCACATGGGTGACCATGTGTTCGATTGCCACTACATTGGCAAGGCACCATCTGACGTGTCCCATATCACAAGTTGGCACCTCGATTCTATGGACCCTTTCATATTCTGGAGTAGATTGGTACAGTGGCCTATCATTTGGATATGCCTGTAGGAGTTTAGGTTCACCTTGTGATCCATGTCTCGTGTTTGAAAACCTATAAGGGTGAGTCACTAGATAAAATTTTAGACTTGCCTGACCTGGGGGAAGCATCGTAGCCCCAACCCATGCACATACTAGGCAAACAGAAGCACATACATGATAGTCGCTTGGTCACTAAGGTACTCGTGGAGTGGGTGGAAGCAGAGTAGACAAAGTGACATGTGAAGAAGAAGATCGGATTTTGACCTGCTTTTCAGAGTTCTCACCTTGAGGACATGGCAAATTTGAGAGGGGTGGATTGTTACAGACCACCCCTGGTCCGTCCACAAGGGTCTGACTCTCATGACCCGCAACCCAGATCCAGAATTGATTTGCCAGAGTCCCCACCAGAGGTGCCGCCCAAGAATCTCAGCTCGAGCAGGACTGAAGGACACCCCTCCTTGTTGGATTCCTACTCTTTATGGGATTCTCTCTCTTGAACTCTTTATTTTCTTAAACTTTTAATTTTTTGGTCTCTTATTGCTTTTAGGATTCTTGGTAGACTCTATAAATAGGTGTTATTATCCTAGTTATTAACCAATGAAGTTTATTGAGTGATATCTTTATTCTTCATTCTTGCTAGTGATTTTCCAACGCCTGAGGGATAAATATTCTTCCTCTACACGCCCCAACCTTCATCCCTATGTTGAACGCCGACCAGAAGGGATCAATATTCTCCCTCCAACCTACCGATGCCCCTTTAGGACTCACACCCAGTCTCTTTCCATGCAGAGACCAACCAAAACTGCCCCTTCCTGAGGCCGAGTTATGATAGTGCCCAACGTGTGTGACAATAGCCCGCACTGTGCGCACACCACTCTGCATGTGTCCCCTTTTCTTGCAAGCTTGTTGCTACACACGACAAGTCGTGCTGGGCTTATTGCACATGCAAGCAGACCCAAATGGGCATGCTAAGCTACACGCGACACTGTCAGCCTATCCATCACTCCAAGAGGCATTTCCACAACACCTCACACACACCCATGCTCGTTGATGCCTCCATGCACGTGCCAGGCCTTGCATAACCTAGTGTTGAACCTTGGCACAAGGCACACTCCATCGCACGCCCTTAGGCACACTCACTTATTCTGCACCTCACACCACACCATGTCCCATACCGTGACATGCCACTAGGGCCTCCAAACTTTGTGTGTAACAAGGGCATTTTTGTCATGTAAATGACTTAATAGGTTTTTAGTTGCCCCATACTTCCCCAAAAGTGCTCATCTTTTTGCATGGATCAATGAAAAGGGAAAAAGTTTTTTTTCTCATGAGGAACAAGGAAACCACCCCCGAGATCAGAGACCTAGTCACGCTAGCTATGCATGTTGTACTTACAGTCAGTTTTATGATGGTGTAAACCCATGGCACACCTCTTGTCCCTAGGGAGTCACCATGCTTTGGCACGAGCAAGGGGAATAATGTTCTTGCCCTTTCTTATATGTAAGTGGTTGGCACCCATAAAAATGGACCTCCAACAGCTAAGACCCCCTCCCACTATGCCAAACCCCTTGGGATTAAAAGAAAAAATGAAAAAAAAACTTACAAGCATAATTTTTTCAAAAAATGATGGTATTGTAAATAACGCATTTTTCAAAAAATACTATAATTTTTAAAAATCTATCTGTGTCCAAAACTGTAACTTTTTGGCTATAAAAGGACATTTTCACCCTTCACACATGCGAATTTTCTCTTATATGTGAACTTCCCTCTCAAATATCCAAATATGTTAATTTCCTCCCAAATATGTGAATTTTCTCACACATTTGTGAATGTTCTCTGGTATGCTTTCACATTTGAGAATGCCTTGACCTTCACACGTGAATGACCTCACACAATTGCGAACGTCCTCCTGCCTATGCCCCTTATGCGATTTTTGGTAAAAAAGGGTTTGTTGAAAAAAACCGATACTTCAAAAGCATGATGAGCATTTAGCTCCACTTCAAAAGTGCCACTAAAGCCTTTAGCTCCACTTCAAAAGTGAGATGGGCATTTAGCAACACTTCAAAAGCATTACTAAAGCCTTTAGCGATGCTTCAAAAATGCAATGGACATTATTTAGCGACACTTCAAAAGCACCATTAAAGCCTTTAACAATACTTCAAAAGCATGATATGCCTTTAGTGACACTTAAAAAGTGCCACTAAGCCTTTAGTGACACTTCAAAAGTGCGTATTTGAGGGAAAATCACAAAATACAGTACAACATTCACATATTTGAGAGGACATTCACATATTCTCATATTTTGAGAGAAAGTTTGCATGTGTGAAGGGTGAAAAGGTCCTTTTACAGTTGAAAAGTTATGATTTTGGACATGGACGGATTTTAAACACTTATAGGGTTTTTTGGGAAATGCATCATTTTTGTTGTACAGTATGTTTAATTTTCGTATTTTTTTTATCGCTGGTGGCTCAGTTTTCCTCTTGGATACAAAAACAATACAATATAATTTGTTATGAAGCATCAGATAGAGCATGTTTAGCTTGTTTATTTCACTGCAACCTTCCGTGACTCTCCAGATTCAAACAGTACTTGAGCATACAAGAGCTAAATATGAATAAGAAACTTAAGAACCTTCTTTATTATACAAGAAGCTATTACATGATATCGACCATTCCATTTAATATAGCTGAGTCAAAAAAGGTGTTTTTGAGTCTTTTGTCTTCAATAAATGTTGGGTTCACTTGCTAATGAATGCCTGTTTTGGAAAGAGATTTAACATTAACATCCATGAATGGAACCTGTATGCTTTAGTTGTTATAACGAGGTTAGTCATCAGCATTCTGCAAAAACTCCCAACCGCTTTTGGCTTTGGCAATTCAGCACTCTATCAGAGATCAGGTTTAATTATATCTTGCACCAACAGCTCTCTAGATGGCTCGTCATCATCTATTGAAAAGGTCACCCAAGTAACACCTCATTTCAATCCCACAAAATGCTGCGTGCAAAATCACCTCCTTCATGACATGTCGATTCACTCTAAGTCATTACTCATACCTTGCATTTGCAAAGGAATCAAAACGAGTCTTCCTTTCTGCTGTGTCTGTAGCTGTTATCCTTTGCAGTGCTTATTATTAAGTAGTACATTAACTTGCATCTGCATAACCTAGTGATAAGCAACATACCAAGCAAAATGTTGGTCCAGCTCCTGTGTATACATGTTATGGATTTCCAAAAACAAAAAAAAAAATTCGTATCTGTGATGTTTAAGTCTGGAGATGCTACCTTATGATGCAGCAGCTGCAATTCTCACTGGATTTATGTTCTGGAACAACCTCCTTCCATATTGTAATAGCACCACAAGTAATCCAAAAAGGTACACGAATATAAGTTGTAGCTTCATGACAAATTCTAATGTATGCTTGGAACAGGTTCTACTTGTCCTCCTAATCAACGACAGTGTCATCTCCTCCTCTGCTGACATGGCAAAAGATGTCAATGGACATAGCTTTCAAGAATTCCATGGCTGATCTCTCTCTCTCATGTGTGTGTGTGAAAGCATACTCACTTATTTCATTATTGAACAAGTTAGTCCACTCATCTGCACTCAACTTAGACTCAGAGGCCTTGATTAAATCCATTAGGGCTTCATTCACCTGAAAATCATTGCATGAGGTATGACTTCATGATAACCACATATGAAGCAACTTTATCAATGGATATTGTTGGAAAACAAGTCATGTTTTCATTTATAACATGTTATCACATAGAATAGAGTCCAATCAATATCTAGTAGCATCTAGGTGAAAATACAGAATTCTGGTGCTTGCATGATTATAGTTTTGGGGTTGTATCACACACAATGGAGAAGAAGATAGAAGAACCAATGAAAACTTTATTAGCTAAAAAATGAAAAGAGGAATACATCTTACACTACTCAGCACTCCCCCTCAAACTTGAGATGATGCTAAAAGAATCATCACAAAACCAACACTATCAGCAGCAAGATAGCCAAGAACAATTCAAGACAACCTATTGCCACACCATCCAAACTACAAATCTATATCTAACTCCAAAGGATTTGTGACCACACACAATACCTCCAAATATAGTGTACGTACGATATCAGCCAGAATATCCAAACCCCCACTCTACAATACCAAACTTGCACAAAAAAGAAAATAGGCACACCGAGCACCACACAAGTAAGCTTTATAGAGCCTCAACACAATATCTGAATTCTTAAGCTGACAAGAATTCAACCACAATCTCAAGCAAAAAAATGCTTGGCACACTTAAACCTCAAAAGAGTAGATAAACCAAAAGAAACTAGACAAAGAGTTTCAAACAGCAGCTAATAGTAGCCAACAACATGATTTCTTGAGTTAGCAACTGTGATTCATGAAGAATCACACTACCAATGCTCACAACAGTCAATGAAATTCAGTATAGATGAAACTCAGTTTACCGCTATAATAACACCCCGAAAACTCAATGAAACCCCTCCAAACCACCACGATTCATTGCCAGACCACAGCCAAACACTTCCTTACACAAAAACGACCCTATTAGATACAATTAGGGTCATCGAAAACCCCATTTCAGATCAGAAATGAGAGTCCAAACAAAACTGGCCAGAATTCGCACCCAAGAAACAAAAAATATTGAAAAATTTCTACAAAATCCAATACACCACCAAATCCAACTATTCTTGATTTGTTGAGTCACTAAAATCAAGCATTACCAAAGCCCCACATCAATTAAACAAGAACTCAACAATCCAAGATGACGACAGGAAATCTGGTGACATCAGCATAGATGTTCCAGATGCAGTCAATCAGCCAACAAAGAATGCAGTCTCCTTCCCTGAACAAATGAGGCTCTGATACCATATCACACACAATAGAGAAGAAGATAGAGAGAGACTATAGAAGAAGAAGAAGCTAAAGAATGAAGAGGAATACATCTTAACTTGGTTACACTACTGGACAAAATTAGTTGACTCTCTAACCTCTTGACAAAAAATAGAAATACCCTTCATAGATAATCTTATGTACAAGAGTGAGGGTAGTACAAAAGTTAAAAATACATATGATAAATCAGGGACCGTTATGAGGAAAGTCCTAAGAAAATGGAAAGGGATCTAGGAAAGGACAGATCCAAGGGGAAACAAGTGGCTAGATACAGAAGTAGTTTAGAATCAGATAGGTATATTCCCAAGAAATGGAGTTCCAGGGAAAGGTACGAAAGAGAGGATTTTTCCAGAAAAAGAAGCCCATCTGCTCGAGTCGGAAGAAAAGAAAGAAAAATCCCCAGAGGGAAATGTTGAGAAAGGGGAGCCATCACAAGACCTGGAACAAGGACAAACTATAATAGAATTGCAAAATTCCATGAAACAAATGGCTCTCCAAATAAAAAGGCCCGAATGGAAAAAGAGAATATTCCCAAGATCACATGGAGAAGATGAGTCAATTGAGCCTCCAAAAAAGTTTGTCAGATTCAATGGAGTTGGGAATCCTTCACCCACATGACAATGTTCATAAATGATTGTTCCAAGCACGATAATAATGATCGGGTGATGATAAGATAGTTCCTTCGCAGCCTCGAAGGTGACACATTAATGGTTCTCCACAGTGGACCTACAGAGGGTCAAGACCTTCAAAGAGTTGACCAACTTATTCCTAGACAGGTTCTGCTACAACATTGAAGCACTCCTGACCATAAATCGCATTTCTAATACAAAACAAAAGAAAGCGGACAGTGCATCAAAATTCATTCATTGATGGTGGACTGTCTACAACAGAATGGTTGAACCGATGTCCAAAAGGAATGCATTGACCATTATTCTGGACAACTTCACTCAGCCATTAAAAAGCCTTATTAGCACAGTCCAGGCATATAGCTTTGAGAAGCTGATTAAGAGGGCGGAATGAATAGAAATCAGAATCAAGCGGGGACTTTATGAGGGTATTATTATTAAATAGAGCCAAGAAAAATGATTACCGGAAAAATCAAGTGAATGCTGTCAAAGACAACAACAATAATTATAAGAAAGAACAAAAATTGGAAACGAAAGAACTAGGGGCAGAATTAGGTGCAACAGAAGCCCACCATCCAAAAAGCCCTTGAACAATGAAGGTTAGATCAGAAAGAGAGATGATTCTAGATGGCCAGAAAACAGAAAATTTACATAAATTGCCCAGTCATATAAGGAGGTTATCAATACAACGGTCCAAGCTGGATTACTGAAATTGCCACCAATTCATGACACAAAAAAGTGCTATGTCTTGAAAAATATAGTGCAAGATAACCTAGAGAAAGGGGACATTGTGTTCACCGGTGGAGAGCAACCTTTGACCTCTAACCAAGATCTGGGTATCTACCAAAATCCTTTCCCAACCCTCAAAAGAACCAAAACAACAATGTGGGGGCAGTAGAAGCTCATGCTTGGCCAAAAAGCAAAAGACCTCCTAGCCCTTCACAGTTAATCCAAATTCCTGAAGAACCTCTTGAACTTTCCTGTCAAGTAACTCCAAAGCAGCGTTCTCCAGAATCCTTGACTCTGATTGAGTATTCCCAATCTTCCGAAGTCATCGATATCCATCTCCAAGAAATTCCAGTCTTTCCCAAAGTAGAGTTTGACTTCGACAAAGAACCCTCATTCGCTTTACAAGATCTCTTTCGAGATGAGTTTCCCAAAGAATGTGTAGAGCAAAATTACCCATCTGAAACACCACCTCCATCTCCTGGAAAAATCCAAAATTGGTTTCCAAGAATCTCCAGCCTCTTTCATAGGATCCAACAACACGGGGGGAAACTTTAACAAAGAAGAAGCAACTTCTAGAAGAAAAACTCTTATCATTTTTTAAGTCACTGCATCTCTTGTAGCTTGCTCATCCATTTTTAATAGTTATCCATCAAGTCTAGGTAGTCATCAAAAAATGGTCCAAATGGATCCAAGAAGATGAGAACCGAACCTGAGTCCAACATTAATGTCATTTACGTTGATCCAGAAACCAGGAAATGGACCAAAGTACCACCACCCGAAAAACCTCCAAAACTCATTGCCAAAATCCTTCCTATCATTGCCATTCGTTCTGATCCCAATAAAGAAAAGGGGAAAGTTGACCATATAACTAAATCAGGGTGAATTTATCAAATCTCGAAGAATCAGAGGAAAAAGGATATGACATTAAAGCTCAGTTGAAAAGGACTCTGGCCAACATTTCTATTTTGGATCTGAATAAATCATCACATGAACATATTCATATTACACAACCTACACTACTCAAGATGGAAGGCCACAGAGCACTAGGATTAGATTCCTCCAACCATTGCACGTCCAGGGTGCCTATGATCAACTTTTGTTATTGGATGTGAATGAAGAGTACTAATTTTCCAATTAAAAATAAAGATACAGAGAAAAAGCTGGCATTGGGAAAAGTTGACCATGTGTTCCACCTTATATGAGTGCAATGTCACTTTTTGCTAATGTGTTGGGAAAAGCAATTGAAAAAAAGATAACCAAGCGATATAGTAATCCTTGCGTCAAAATGTTTTGCTCACTTGATGTTTTCCACTACCATTCTTTATCAAAGGTAAAAGAAAACCTACCTCTTCAGGTTTCTCATGGCTCACTAGATGGGCACCATGGAGTTCTACCATTCTTGCCACAGGATACAGCTTCTCTGCAGTTCTTCTTGCATGAGATACTTGAGCAATGATGTCATGCCTATAAAAAACAAACCAAAAAATTGAATGCTTAACCTAAACAATGTCAATACACTTTGTATACCACTCTTCAGTAAAACATTTTGATATGCATTCCATCAGATCACGACAAGCTTCCTATGTGCTCTAGCAGCGTTTTTTATTGGTGCAATGATTAGTAGTTGCAGAAAGTGGTAAAAAGTTCAGCATGTAGCAAAAGTTCCAGCATGCAACCAACCTGCCATGAATGACTGAAACGAGAAAACCAGATGAGCGAAGAATATCATATTCTTTTGATGTTATTTTGTGTGTCCAGCAAGCATTCACTTGTCCTTCAAAACCATGATTGGATTGCATACCAGTAGAGGAGATACCCTTCACATATTCCTGGAACATTTTTATTTCAAAGGTGAGTGCATCCTTGGCCTTTTGATAATGAAAGAGCCTCATCATGAATCTCCTATTCAAACAGTTTGTCAGACATGGCATTCTAATACATAATACAGCAGCATGTTTCTGTGAAAGATTTGGCAACAGAAATTAAGTTCTTGGAAATGCTAGTACGTTTTTGTGCTGGGTGAGAATCCATATAAAACCATTAACTGCAATAACAAGAGCCTTTTGATAAATCATTACATTTTTTATTTATTTTGATAGCAATGCTAGAGTTACTGTTAGACATTGATGCTCTAGTCTCGATAAATGACAAGGATATTGTGCTTCCTTTTACAACTTTTGCTACTTGATTATTCACTTTACAGTCAAAGATACCTTTCACACACTGACTGATTCCCCATTATCAACAAAGATCATATTATTATCCAATAGACCAAATAAAGAGAACGGGGCTGTCAAATGTTCTCACATTTTTTGAATGGTTGATTCACATTGGCTGCATTCAAGGCAAGACAGATAATCCGATACACAACCACCAAAAAGTTTCACATTATTTTAATGGTAAGGAATGATACATCAAATTAAAAGGGTCAATAAATCTGCCAACTATTGCAACTTAAATTAACAATATGAATATAGTTAAAATGTTCCATTGGTTGAGTCAGTACAGACAGTGTATATATTTTAGGGGAAAGAACAGTGGATATATGAGGAATTGCTTCAGCTGGTGCATGATAATGATCAGATAATGAATGAGGCAATGAAGCGTAACCTTCTACCTATAATTAGGCACACTTAATTGTTTGACCTTAAATTCATGTAATCTAAATGTTACTCTATTATACAGAGTCTTGAAATATTAGGCAGAGTAAACACATACACACACATGCACCTTTCAAGAAGGAAGGTGACTAGGTTTCATAAACTTACCTAGCAATATATTCAGTTAAGTCAAACTTGATTTATGAAATTATTTTTTTGGTTTTCTAAAAAATTTAAGCTATAACTAGAGAAAAGGAGGCTAGTGCATAGAAAGAAAATGTATGAGAGATTACAACTTTTTTCCTTTTTCTTTTTCCTAAAATTAAGATAAAAATAGAATGACGCTCTCTCTTTACACACACGGACACATGCATGCACACACGTACATAATTTTGTTCCAATCAGTAGAATCATGTAGTGTCGGTACAACATGATGATGGCAATGGCAATGAAGACGTCAATGATTACAAAAGGCAGAAATGATGTGACATGCAAGGGACAGCCATTTGATGAACTGATGATGATACAAAGCCCATCAACATCAAGAAAATTTGACTACTCGCCCTTGGAAAATGTCATTAGCTCTTATTGACTATGGGCAGTATAAATGCAAAGTCTCTCTCATCATTTGTTATTACTAACTATAGGCAACAAGATAGAAAGAGTGGAGAGGGTTGTGTATGTTCCCCCCCGATGATTCACTGAATCCCACGTCTGTGTTCGGGGCTTTGAATGAGCACCACGTATACAAGCACATGGGGCTCGTATTCCCGTGTATGTTGACATAACTTTGCATCGGACTCTGGTGATGTTGCAAAGACTTAATCACCCTTGCTTTTCTTGCCCTGAAATGACGGTTCGAGGAAATGACAAAAATATCCTCCATTCAAAAGTTGTGAAACGACGGGTGGGGAAAAGGACAAAAAAGCAGAAATTCCAGAAAGTTTGATGTTAACCATTTAAAGTGGAGACGTTCGCCTGCGCCATCTGCTGTAACGGTGCTCCCATTATCAACGTTCCAGTGTTACAAAACATTCCAGTGTCTTCTCTTCATTACTGCTGTCGTTAGGCATCATGGAAGAAAGCAATGATTCACAAACATTCCAACCAGTGCCATCAAGGCACAGTGAGTAGCTTTTCATCTCATCATGCTATCGATGAAGAAGGCACGTCGTCTTGTGTGCCATTAAGGCATTGTTTGGTTATTGCAGGTAGATCTTGTTATTACGAAGGTTGGAAACTTATCGATATTTGTAAGACGCTGGGACCTGTTGACAAGAACGCTTGTTTGCAGATTCTAGGAAGGGCCTCTACCCCATCAGGTATCCTACAGTCACTCATCATATGCATTGTATCTCAAACCGCTGTATTAGTAAGACTCTCGTTTTTGTGAGATACATTTTTGTTAGTTAATATCGATTTGTTTGCTATTATGTTCAAGTTCTTCCTTATCGATTTGTAATTTATTGTGCGATATATTTATCGACCTTTTAGATAGTATGTTTTTGTATCGTCGAGTTATAAGTTATAAAAACTGAACTGCTGTATCGATTTTCAATATCTGACAAATCGCTATACATATCGTTTTGTAAGATATTATATGTTTTGTAATATGTATTTGTAAGATATTTGTACACAGACTTTGAAAACGTTTGGGTGCAGAAACACATCTTGACACGCATGGCGGGACGATTTTCGCATGCATATCGTTTCTCTCTCAGCGACTTCTATTGAACTCGCTTTAGAGTCTCGTGGATATTATGAGAGCGTTATCGTCAACACACATGTACGACATGTTTATTTTATTGGCATGGTAAGCGACACGTCGATGCTCAGCACAAGCAAACATCAAACCGCACTTGCTTTGATACTTTCATTCATTAAATTATTGCTTTGACTTGCGTAACCCTAGTGGTATCCGTTCTTATATGCATCCTGATTAAATCGCAGTAAACCTATGCCGCTTGCTAACGGAAATTGATATATTGCTTACAAAACATTCCACTGTCTTCTTTTATTTGTCGTTGTTGTTAGGCATTAAGGAAGAAAGCAATGATGCACAAACATTCCAACCAGTTCCATCAAGGCGGCGTGAGTAGCTTCCCAGCATCATGCTATCGATGAAGAAGGCATGTCGTCTTGTGTGTCATTAAGGCTTTGTTTGGTTATTGCAGGTAGATCTTGTTCTTACGAAGGTTGGAAACTTATCGATATTTGTAAGACGCTGGGACCTGTTGACAGGAATGCTTGTTTGCAGATGCTAGGAAGGGCCTCTACCCCATCAGGTATCCTACATTCACTCATCATATGCATTGTATCTCAAATCGCTGTATTAGTAACAGACTCTCGTTTTTGTGAGATAATATCGACTTGTTTGCCATGTTACTGCAAACACAAATTGATATATTGCTTAAAACATTATTGAGCTTATCATCAGGTTGTAATAAAGACGATGTAACTCAATCAATAGAAAGATCTGGAGAATTGAATATCTATACTTATGACCCAACTGAAGAATTGAACATCTGCACTAACGATGCACATGAAAAGAAAGGTGCAGGCATTAGACCCACTATTGACTTGAATGTTCCAGTGGAAGAAATGCAATTCAATGATGAGGTAGACTACCATGACAGCGCACATAATAAAAGTGTATGCACCGGGAATGTACACGGAAGTACACCTGACTTCAATGTTCCAGGAGAAGAAATGCAATTCAGTAATGATCCTGATTTTGATGTCAGTACACTTAAGAAAACCGTAGGAACTGGGAATGTACATGGAATTGCACTTGACTATGTTCCTGTAGAAGGAATGCATTTTAATAACGAAGAAGATGCATATAAATTTTACAATGATTATGCCTTAAAAGTTGGCTTCAGTGTGAGAAGGTTTTCTTGGTCAAAAAATGCACAGGGTGTCTTGGTTAGAAAGACATATGTCTGTTCCAAGCAAGGTTGGAAGAAATCAATGGGAAATCCAACTAGGAGCACGCCAGAATCAAGATGTGGATGTCAGGCGAGATTGGTTTTGAGAAGACATCCGAATGGGAAATTTGTCGTGCATACTTTAATCAGTGATCATAATCATGATTTATCTGCATCATTTATGACTCCTATGCTAAGGTCACATCGTAAAGTAACTGTAGCTCATGCTGCAATGGCTGAAATAGCCGATAGCGCCGGCATTGCACCAAGGAAGACATACAATTTGTTTACCCGCATAGATGGTGGTCGCGAAAATGTGTCATTCACACCTTTGGATCTTAGAAACCACTTGAGCAGGAAGAGGACAGATAACATGAAGAACGGAGAAATATGTTGTTTGGTTCGTTACTTACAGAATAAATCAAGCAATAAACATGGTTTCTTTAGTGCAATGCAAGTGGACGCAGATGGATATGCCATGAATATGTTTTGGTCAGATTCAAGGTCTAGATTAGATTATGAATGCTTCAATGATGTGCTTGTGTTTGATACTACAGTAAAGATTAACACTGAACAGTGGCCATTTGCGCAGTTTGTGGGAGTGGACCATCACGCACAGAGTTGTATATTAGGCGGTGCTTTTGTGTATGACCAGACCAAGGAAACCTTTGAGTGGTTGTTCAGAGTATTTACACAGGCAATGAACGGGAAGCATCCTGAAACTGTACTCACAGATGGTGATCACGCAATTGCGGCTGCAGTGCTTCATGTGTGGCCAGATGCACATCATCGCGTGGCATATCTTTCAAAATGCAGCAAAGAACATAGGACACATATTTAATCAGAATACAGGGTTTGACAAACATTTTACAAGGTGTGTACTTCATAGCGTAGACGAGGTCACCTTTAAGTCAGATTGGGACAAAATGATTAAGACATACAACCTTGCTGACTGTCTGTGGTTACAAAATTTATATACAGAAAAAGAGAAGTGGGCATTGGCATATGGAAGACAATACTTTTGTGCAGGTATGATAAGCACACAAAGAGCCGAATCTATGCATGCCACGCTGAAGAAAACCCTGTATTCATGTTTAACAATGTTTCGTTTCATGGAACAATATGAATTATTTGTAGACAGTCTAAGACAGAATGAGCTTGAACAAGACGTGAAATGCTCCAATACACGACCTCTAACTTTTGGCATGAAAATATTGATGCGACCTGCAGCTCTATATACACTAACTGTATTTGAATGGATCAAGAAAGAGGTGTTTCATGTCATGAATTGCAGAATAGAAGAACTGGTGCAAACCGAGAATATGCACAAATACCATATTTTTTGTCAGGGCGAAAAGCATCAGGAAAGGCAAGAAGCGCATGTCACGTACAATGTCGACAACGGAAGGGTAGAATGTTCGTGCAAAATGTATGAATTCAAAGGTATCCTATGCTGTCATGCATTAAAGGCACTCAATCAAGAGAAGATACAAGAAATACCTGAGTCTTACGTAATGCGAAGATGGACGAGACGCGCGAAGATTGAAATGCTCGTTATGGACAATGCGAGTAAATCTGGTGTTGACGAGAAGTGCCACATAGCCTCCCGTTACCAACAACTGTGTAGGTCATTCATGCATGTTGCTGATTTGGCATCGAGAAGCGAAGAAGGCTATGCATGTGCGAGAAAAGCTGCAACGGAGTTACTTGAAAACGTGGAGTTAATTCACATTAAGTCTTTTGCAGCGAATGAATACCAGCCGAAGAAAATGGGATCGAACAACGTAGGTCAAAATCATGTCTCGCTTGACACTCCCGAGAAGTTGCGCCGAAGCGTAAACATTATCTTCAACAAGTCAGTAGTGAACGTTGTTGATTATGATGGACATATTCATGAAGCAAAGGGTATCAAAAGAAAACCTGCCTCTGATCGCAGTCGTCGGAGGGCAAAGGGTGCACTAGAATTGGTTGGCAAGAAAAGGACTAAGAAACAACCAACTTGTAATAAAAAACAACAAAGCCCTTCGAATGAACAGGTATGTAAAACATTATATTGCTCCCCATTGCGTGAAGCTTGTCAAATAGCTAAGTCGTGTAATGTCCATCATGCAGCAATACCCTGCAGAAGTACCAGCAAACGTTCAAACCTACATTCCTCCCGACCAGATTTCTGGCAACGATCGCTACAGTTTTACAAGGCTTTTGGTATGTTATCGATATTGCGAGGAGGTAGGCATTTCTTGTGAAACATAATTCAGTGTCTAATATTTTCTCTTTCATGACAGGCTATGATGCAGTCGACCGATTGGTTTGGGACACAGGAATCTCGTGTGGGCTATTAACTTAGTTGGCATGCCTCTTTGCATGACCCGATCTCCACAATGCCGGGTTTGTGGAGAGTTTATAGTCGTTTGTCATTGACGACTTGCGGTTCGTGGTTGAATTTGTTAAAATCGATAGATAGCAGGTTTTTGCTTCTAGTTGTTCTAGTTGTTTCAATAATATACCTATGTTTTCTTTCAGCTAGACTGTTTTGTTGTGGTGTTTTTGGACAAGATCTAT
Organism: Nuphar pumila; assembly: GCF_984573655.1. NCBI lineage: Eukaryota > Viridiplantae > Streptophyta > Magnoliopsida > Nymphaeales > Nymphaeaceae > Nuphar > Nuphar pumila. Next base: position 20,621,539 of record NC_143263.1, read on the forward strand.
GATGAACTATTCTATTGTTTTCAAGATAGTTTTTAAAATCATTTGAAAGATACTCTCCTCCGGAATCAACTCTAAAGATTTTTAAATTATCATTAAATTGATTTTTAATCATCATATGATATGTCTTAAACGATGCAAAGACTTCATGCTTATGTTTAAGGTAGTATATCCAACAAAATCTTGAATAATCATAAAAAAATAACATAGTAAGCTAATCCTCCCTTAGATACTACGGGTGTCTTCGCCTCGAAAGAATAGCGCGCAAAGTATTGGCGAAGACAAATACAGCGATTGTTTTCCATCGCTGACTACAGCGATGCAAATAATCAATAGATAAGGAAAGGATTTGTTGCCATCGCTGGATACTTCGTGCTTTGAGTCAGACAGCGATCTGTGGCATCGCAGCATAAATCCGAGTGCACAAGTTGAAAAGATTTGTTTGTAAATGTAGATCTTTGTTCGGAAGTCAAGCTTCTCATTTTTCCAAAAATGCAATGATTACAATTGAAATTACTATTACAGAGATCTTTGTCTTCGCAATCGCTGTATTTGTCTTCGCCTCGAAAGAATAGCGCGCAAAGTATTGGCAAAGACAAATACAGCGATTGTTTGCCATCGCTGACTACAGCGATGCAAATAATCAATAGATAAGGAAAGGATTTGTTGCCATCGCTGGATACTTCGTGCTTTGAGTCGGAGAGCGATCTGTGGCATCGCAGCATAAATCCGAGTGCACAAGTTGAAAAGATTTGTTTATAAACGTAGATCTTTGTTCGGAAGTCAAGCTTCTCATTTTTCCAAAAATGCAATGATTACAATTGAAATTACTATTACAGAGATCTTTGTCTTCGCAATCGCTGTATTTGTATTCGCCTCGAAAGAATAGCGCGCAAAGTATTGGCGAAGACAAATACAGCGATTGTTTTCCATCGCTGACTACAGCGATGCAAATAATCAATAAAAAAGGAAAGGATTTGTTGCCATCGCTGGATACTTCGTGCTTTGAGTCGGAGAGCGATCTGTGGCATCGCAGCATAAATCCGAGTGCACAAGTGGAAAAGATTTGTTTGTAAACGTAGATCTTTCTTAGGAAGTCAAGCTTCTCATTTTTCCAAAAATGCAATGATTATAATTAAAATTACTATTACAGAGATCTTTGTCTTCGCAATCGCTGTATTTGTCTTCGCCTCGAAAGAATAGCGCGCAAAGTATTGGCGAAGACAAATACAGCGATTGTTTTCCATCGCTGACTACAACGATGCAAATAATCAATAGATAAGGAAATGATTTGTTGACATCGCTTGATACTTCGTGCTTTGAGTCGGAGAGCGATCTGTGGCATCGCATCATAAATCCGAGTGCACAAGTTGAAAAGATTTGTTTGTAAACGTAGATCTTTGTTCGGAAGTCAAGCTTCTCATTTTTCCAAAAATGCAATGATTACAATTGAAATTACTATTACAGAGATCTTTGTCTTCGCAATCGCTGTATTTGTCTTCGCCTCGAAAGAATAGCGCGCAAAGTATTGGCGAAGACAAATACAACGATTGTTTTCCATCGCTGTCTACAGCGATGCAAATAATCAATAGATAAGGAAAGGATTTGTTGCCATCGCTGGATACTTCGTGCTTTGAGTCGGAGAGCGATCTGTGGCATCGTAGCATAAATCCGAGTGCACAAGTTGAAAAGATTTGTTTGTAAACGTAGATCTTTTTTCGGAAGTCAAGCTTCTCATTTTTCCAAAAATGCAATGATTACAATTGAAATTACTATTACAGAGATCTTTGTCTTCGCAATCGCTGTATTTGTCTTCGCCTCGAAAGAATAGCGCGCAAAGTATTGGCGAAGACAAATACAGCGATTGTTTGCCATCGCTGACTACAGCGATGCAAATAATCAATAGATAAGGAAACGATTTGTTGCCATCGCTGGATACTTCGTGCTTTGAGTCGGACAGCGATCTGTGGCATCGCAGCATAAATCCGAGTGCACAAGTTGAAAAGATTTGTTTGTAAACGTAGATCTTTGTTCGGAAGTCAAGCTTCTCATTTTTCCAAAAATGCAATGATTACAATTGAAATTACTATTACAGAGATCTTTGTCTTCGCAATCGCTGTATTTGTCTTCGCCTCAAAAGAATAGCGCGCAAAGTATTGGCGAAGACAAATACAGCGATTGTTTTCCATCGCTGACTACAGCGATGCAAATAATCAATAGATAAGGAAAGGATTTGTTGCCATCGCTGGATACTTCGTGTTTTGAGTCGGAGAGCGATCTGTGGCATCGCAGCATAAATCCGAGTGCACAAGTTGAAAAGATTTGTTTGTAAATGTAGATCTTTGTTCGGAAGTCAAGCTTCTCATTTTTTCAAAAATGCAATGATTACAATTGAAATTACTATTACGGAGATCTTTGTCTTCGCAATCGCTGTATTTGTCTTCGCCTCGAAAGAATAGCGCGCAAAGTATTGGCGAAGACAAATACATCGATTGTTTTTCATCGCTGACTACAGCGATGCAAATAATCAATAGATAAAGAAAGGATTTGTTGCCATCGCTGGATACTTCGTGCTTTGAGTCGGAGAGCGATCTGTGGCATCGCAGCATAAATCCGAGTGCACAAGTTGAAAAGATTTGTTTGTAAACGTAGATCTTTGTTCGGAAGTCAAGCTTCTCATTTTTCCAAAAATGCAATGATTACAATTGAAATTACTATTACAGGATCTTTGTCTTCGCAATCGCTGTATTTGTCTTCGCCTCGAAAGAATAGCGCGCAAAGTATTGGCGAAGACAAATACAACGATTGTTTTCCATCGCTGACTACAGCGATGCAAATAATCAATAGATAAGGAAAGGATTTGTTGCTATCGCTGGATACTTTATGCTTTGAGTCAGAGAGCGATCTGTGGCATCGCAGCATAAATCCGAGTGCACAAGTTGAAAAGATTTGTTTGTAAACGTAGATCTTTGTTCGGAAGTCAAGCTTCTCATTTTTCCAAAAATGCAATGATTACAATTGAATTTACTATTACAGAGATCTTTGTCTTCGCAATCGCAGTATTTGTCTTCGCCTCGAAAGAATAGCGCGCAAAGTATTGGCGAAGACAAATACAACGATTGTTTTCCATCGCTGACTACAGCGATGCAAATAATCAATAGATAAGGAAAGGATTTGTTGCCATCGCTGGATACTTCGTGCTTTGAGTCGGAGAGCGATCTGTGACATCGCAGCATAAATCCGAGTGCACAAGTTGAAAAGATTTGTTTGTAAACGTAGATCTTTTTTCGGAAGTCAAGCTTCTCATTTTTCCAAAAATGCAATGATTACAATTGAAATTACTATTACAGAGATCTTTGTCTTCGCAATCGCTGTATTTGTCTTCGCCTCGAAAGAATAGCGCGCAAAGTATTGGCGAAGACAAATACAACGATTGTTTGCCATCGGTGACTACAGTGATGCAAATAATCAATAGATAAGGAAAGGATTTGTTGCCATCGCTGGATACTTCGTGCTTTGAGTCAGAGAGCGATCTGTGGCATCGCAGCATAAATCCGAGTGCACAAGTTGAAAAGATTTGTTTGTAAACGTAGATCTTTGTTCGGAAGTCAAGCTTCTCATTTTTCCAAAAATGCAATGATTACAATTGAAATTACTATTACGGAGATCTTTGTCTTCACAATCGCTGTATTTGTCTTCGCCTCGAAAGAATAGCGCGCAAAGTATTGGCAAAGACAAATACAGTGATTGTTTTTCATCGCTGACTACAGCGATGCAAATAATCAATAGATAAGGAAAGGATTTGTTGCCATCGCTGGATACTTCGTGCTTTGAGTCAGAGAGCAATCTGTGGCATCGCAGCATAAATCCGAGTGCACAAGTTGAAAAGATTTGTTTATAAACGTAGATCTTTGTTCGGAAGTCAAGCTTCTCATTTTTCCAAAAATGCAATGATTACAATTGAAATTACTATTACAGAGATCTTTGTCTTCGCAATCGCTGTATTTGTCTTCGCCTCGAAAGAATAGCGCGCAAAGTATTGGCGAAGACAAATACAACGATTGTTTTCCATCGCTGACTACAGCGATGCAAATAATCAATAGAAAAGGAAAGGATTTGTTGCCATCGCTGGATACTTCATGCTTTGAGTCGGAGAGCGATCTGTGGCATCGCAGCATAAATCCGAGTGCACTAGTTGAAAAGATTTGTTTGTAAACGTAGATCTTTGTTCGGAAGTCAAGCTTCTCATTTTTCCAAAAATGCAATGATTACAATTGAAATTACTATTACAGAGATCTTTGTCTTCGCAATCGCTGTATTTGTCTTCGCCTCGAAAGAATAGCGCGCAAAGTATTGGCGAAGACAAATACAACGATTGTTTTCCATCGCTGACTACAGCGATGCAAATAATCAATAGATAAGGAAAGGATTTGTTGCCATCGCTGGATACTTCGTGCTTTGAGTCGGACAGCGATCTGTGTCATCGCAGCATAAATCCGAGTGCACAAGTTGAAAAGATTTGTTTGTAAACGTAGATCTTTGTTCGGAAGTCAAGCTTCTCATTTTTCCAAAAATGCAATGATTACAATTGAAATTACTATTACAGAGATCTTTGTCTTCGCAATCGCTGTATTTGTCTTCGCCTCGAAAGAATAGCGCGCAAAGTATTGGTGAATACAAATACAACGATTGTTTGCCATCGCTGACTACAGCGATGCAAATAATCAATAGATAAGGAAAGAATTTGTTGCCATCGCTGGATACTTTGTGCTTTGAGTCAGAGAGCGATCTGTGGCATCGCAGCATAAATCCGAGTGCACAAGTTGAAAAGATTTGTTTGTAAACGTAGATCTTTGTTCGGAAGTCAAGCTTCTCATTTTTCCAAAAATGCAATGATTACAATTGAAATTACTATTACAGAGATCTTTGTCTTCGCAATCGTTGTATTTGTATTCGCCTCGAAAGAATAGCGCGCAAAGTATTGGCGAAGACAAATACAGCGATTGTTTTCCATCGCTGACTACAACGATGTAAATAATCAATAGATAAGGAAAGGATTTGTTGCCATCGCTGGATACTTCGTGCTTTGAGTCGGACAGCGATCTGTGGCATCGCAGCACAGTGATTTGTGGGTATTGTTCGAATGTCAAATCACACGTGGAAAACGTATTTTTGAATATTTAAAACTTAATGAGCGGCATGGAAAGATGTATTTTTGAATGCTTCGAACGCAAGCATTTAATTTGGCGGCGGTTATCAAAAAAAGGCGGCATTCGAAAAGCCGTATTTATATTTTTTTAAACGCAATCAATTAATTAGCTTCGTGCTTTGAGTCGGAGAGCGATCTGTGGCATCGATTATTTGGCAATCTATAAAATTATTTGGCAACATTACAACCCATATATGCATATCTTTGGCAACATTACAGCCACAGATCGCTCTCCGACTCAAAGCACGAAGTATCCAGCGATGGCAACAAATCCTTTCCTTATCTATTGATTATTTGCATCGCTGTAGTCAGCGATGGAAAACAATCGCTGTATTTTCTTCGCCAATACTTTGCGCGCTATTCTTTCGAGGCGAAGACAAATACAGCGATTGCGAAGACAAAGATCTCTATAATAGTAATTTCAATTGTAATCATTGCATTTTTGGAAAAATGAGAAGCTTGACTTCGGAACAAAGATCTACGTTTACAAACAAATCTTTTCAACTTGTGCACTCGGATTTATGCTGCGATGCCACAGATCGCTCTCTGACTCAAAGCACAAAGTATCCAGCGATGGCAACAAATCCTTTCCTTATCTATTGATTATTTGCATCGCTGTAGTCAGCGATGGCAAACAATCGCTGTATTTGTCTTCGCCAATACTTTGCGCGCTATTCTTTCGAGGCGAAGACAAATACAGCGATTGCGAAGACAAAGATCTCTATAATAGTAATTTCAATTGTAATCATTGCATTTTTGGAAAAATGAGAAGCTTGACTTCCGAACAAAGATCTACGTTTACAAACAAATCTTTTCAACTTGTGCACTCGGATTTATGCTGCGATGCCACAGATCGCTCTCTGACTCAAAGCACAAAGTATCCAGCGATGGCAACAAATCCTTTCCTTATCTATTGATTATTTGCATCGCTGTAGTCAGCGATGGCAAACAATCGCTGTATTTGTCTTCGCCAATACTTTGCGCGCTATTCTTTCGAGGCGAAGACAAATACAGCGATTGCGAAGACAAAGATCTCTGTAATAGTAATTTCAATTGTAATCATTGCATTTTTGGAAAAATGAGAAGCTTGACTTCCGAACAAAGATCTACGTTTACAAACAAATCTTTTCAAATTGTGCACTCGGATTTATGCTGCGATGCCACAGATCGCTCTCCGACTCAAAGCACGAAGTATCCAGCGATGGCAACAAATCCTTTCCTTATCTATTGATTATTTGCATCGCTGTAGTCTGCGATGGCAAACAATCGCTGTATTTGTCTTCGCCAATACTTTGCGCGCTATTCTTTCGAGGCGAAGACAAATACAGCGATTGCGAAGACAAAGATCTCTATAATAGTAATTTCAATTGTAATCATTGCATTTTTGGAAAAATGATAAGCTTGACTTCCGAACAAAGATCTACGTTTACAAACAAATCTTTTCAACTTGTGCACTCGGATTTATGCTGCGATGCCACAGATCGCTCTCCGACTCAAAGCACGAAGTATCGAGCGATGACAACAAATCCTTTCCTTATCTATTGATTATTTGCATCGCTGTAGTCAGCGATGGAAAACAATCGCTGTATTTGTCTTCGCCAATACTTTGCGCGCTATTCTTTCGAGGCGAATACAAATACAGCGATTGCGAAGACAAAGATCTCTGTAATAGTAATTTCAATTGTAATCATTGCATTTTTGGGAAAATGAGAAGCTTGACTTCCGAACAAAGATCTACATTTACAAACAAATCTTTTCAACTTGTGCACTCGGATTTATGCTGCGATGTCACAGATCGCTCTCCGACTCAAAGCACGAAGTATCCAGCGATGGCAACAAATCCTTTCCTTATCTATTGATTATTTGCATCGCTGTAGTCAGCGATGGAAAACAATCGCTGTATTTGTCTTCGCCAATACTTTGCGCGCTATTCTTTCGAGGCGAAGACAAATACAGCGATTGCGAAGACAAAGATCTCTGTAATAGTAATTTTAATTGTAATCATTGCATTTTTGGAAAAATGAGAAGCTTGACTTCCGAACAAAGATCTACGTTTACAAACAAATCTTTTCAACTTGTGCACTCAGATTTATGCTGCGATGCCACAGATCGCTGTCCGACTCAAAGCACGAAGTATCCAGCGATGGCAACAAATCCTTTCCTTATCTATTGATTATTTGCATCGCTGTAGTCAGCGATGGCAAACAATCGCTGTATTTGTCTTCGCCAATACTTTGCGCGCTATTCTTTCGAGGCGAAGACAAATACAGCGATTGCGAAGACAAAGATCTCTGTAATAGTAATTTCAATTGTAATCATTGCATTTTTGAAAAATGAGAAGCTTGACTTCCGAACAAAGATGTACGTTTACAAACAAATCTTTTCAACTTGTGCACTCAGATTTATGCTGCGATGCCACAGATCGCTCTCCGACTCAAAGCATGAAGTATCCAGCGATGGCAACAAATCCTTTCCTTATCTATTGATTATTTGCATCGCTGTAGTCAGCGATGGAAAACAATCGCTGTATTTGTCTTCGCCAATACTTTGCGCGCTATTCTTTCGAGGCGAAGACACCCGTAGTATCTAAGGGAAGATTAGCTTACTATGTTATTTTTTTTATGATTATTCAAGATTTTGTTGGATATACTACCTTAAACATAAGCATGAAGTCTTTGCATCGTTTAAGACATATCATATGATGATTAAAAATCAATTTAATGATAATTTAAAAATCTTTAGAGTTGATTCCGGAGGAGAGTATCTTTCAAATGATTTTAAAAACTATCTTGAAAACCATAGAATAGTTCATCATAGATCTTGTCCAAAAACACCACAACAAAACAGTCTAGCTGAAAGAAAACACAGGTATATTATTGAAACAACTAGAACTTTACTCATTTCTCAAAACATTCCAAAAAGTTTTTGGGCCGAGGCGGCTCTTACATCCGTTTATCTTATAAATCACATTTCTTCAAAAAATCTAAACAAAACTTCAGCTTTTAAAATTTTATACCAAAAGGAACCCGACTAAAATAGGTTAAGAATCTTTGGATGTAAATGTTTTATCCTTACCGACAAAAATGACAAACTCTCACCAAAAGTCATTCCTAATGCATTTCTTGGATATTCTGAAACTCAAAAAAGATTTAGATGCTATGATGTTAAGAACGACAAACTATACGTTTCTAGGAATGTGACTTTCTTAGATAACGTTAGTGGTTTTGAGAAGGATGAATCCCATAAAGAGAATATGGATTACTCTTTTTTGTTTAAGTTACTATCTAGAAATGATGATATTTTTATTGATGATGAACTCAATTAGTTTAGTAAAAAAGAAAATATAGATGAAGACAACCATCCTTCTTATGAACCTACTAATCCTCCCATAGAGGAAAGTTTATTTATTACCGAGACCCAAAGTCGGAAAGATGTAATAATAAAGAATTAAAAAGTAAAAGAATTTCACGTTACCGCAACTCATTATACAATTACAACAAATGTATAGCGTGATAAAAAATAAAATCTAGGATTTATTCTGAGTCACTGGACGAATCTGATGAAATTTCATAGACTTGTCTCTCACTTTTTATTGGTGGACCGTCTATCCTGGGTGGCCTCCACGTTGCGACACCTTGCCTAAGAAGACTGGTCATCATGTCCACCACTGCATTCAATTGGGTCCCCATAGTGCTTACTTTTGTCCTTAATTTCTTATTTTCCCTCTCAATAAGTTCGAACCTTGCGACAGAGACAGTCTTCTCTTTTGGAGCAAGAGTTCGATCTTCCTCGTGATTTGTTACTGATGGACTAGTCGTATTAACCTGACCGAGGCGACGTTTTGGTTGTAGAGGCTGAGCTACAACATGAGAAGGGACAGTTGGGAGACATGGGTTGACAATTTTCTCAATCTTCCGATTTCGCCGCATTGGTTCCCAATAGCTTTCGAAATAGAAGGGATCAAATTGTCGTCCTTCATGATCATACGGTACGACACGGACACCACCTGAGTTCCAATTCAATAATTCGTCCCTGTACCGATCGCTCCAATTCACGTGTCTGCCCCCACCATTATTCATCTTCCTTCTCACCTCCAAAGGCTTATTTGGGATAGACTGCCCCAAGCCAGATTGTAGGAGAACTCGACTACCTTGCTGCATCTCGGCTTCAAAATTGCAGAATAGCCACAAATCGCGACCAGACAATCTGGCAGCCTCCGCAACAACGTCTTCATCATCGTCCTCCTCATCTCCATAAGGTCTCCACAAAACCTGTACATTGGTAATTCTTTTTAATAACGAATGACAAATATATTAAAATTTATTTACGCATTATATGGAAACAACGATATGCACTACGGAAGACAATCCTGCAGCGATGTATACTTAAGAATGCTGAACATTACAACGACTTATAATACTCAATGGTAAATGCTGACGCGATTGTAAACAATTTTAGAACGTTTACCTCGTTTAATTGCAGCCCATCCAAAATGGACTTAGCATTATAAACTGCGACGTTTATTCTGGCCCAGCGACCGATCTTTGGAAAACCACAAATCGGAGGGCCACACCGTGGACGCAATGGGATAATATGTTCCAACGCCCAGGCCTAACAAAAAAATTTATTATTAGCAACGCCACAGACTGCAATGAGATTTGTCTACAAATACTAAGTATGTAATAAATAAATACCTGAACAAATGGCCAAAATCCGCCAACTGTTTTCGTACCATTACTCGCACGGTGGAGTTGACTGTACAGGTGTGCGAGCATAGCGGCACCCCAGGCATAGTTGTCGACTTCGTCTAAGTCTGCCAGGTACTGCAGCCACATGAAACTTATTCTCGAACCAGAACAATCGGAAAATAATGTAAGAGCAAAAAAATATAGAAGGAAGCCGCGCAACTCTTGGTCAGCTGTTTCAGATGCACAAGTAGCGGAGTGGCCTTCCCATTTATTACGGAAAACTGAGACCTTCATTGATGTGAAATTGCTTCCACCAGAAATACATTGACTCCATTCGTCCATCGACATTCCTAGAAGGGCAGTGCAGTTTTCCCTTGCGTTATAGTTTGAATGCCGTAATAGGACAGCACTGCCAGCGCACTTAAGGCCAATGATCCTCGCCACATCTTCTAGAGTCATGGTGATCTCAAAAGAATCAAACTGGAATGTGTTAGTCTTATCATTCCACTTATTTACCAGGTGAGTCATGGTATTCCAGCAAGTTTCAAAATATTGCTGGTCCAAAAGGCCACCGAAGTGCATATTTCGTAGTCGGTCCTTCTGATATGCACTCAGTTGACCATACCAAGACAGAACTACAGGCCATTGACAGCGACCTCCGAGCTTTTCACCTGGTGCTCTATTTCTCCTGTGACCTCCCTGTAACACAAAATAACATATTATTCCTACAAATTATAAATTACTTCCATTTGTACTTACAAATTATAAATCCTCATCCTTCTTCTCAAATTCTCAGCAATATTTCTTGCCTTTGCCTTCTCTTCGTCATCCTTGTTCTGCATCTTCCGTTCTTCAGAGTTCTTCCTTTGGTCCGCAACCTCGATATCTGATGGATAATCCTCCGCAAAATACGATTCCAAGGCTTTTTCCCTGTCTTCATCGTTCCCAATCTTAAGTATATTTTGGTATCTTTCAAAAACTTTAGATAGATGGGACTGGCGGATCACTTCTCTAATAGACAACCCATAGAACGATGGGGTATCTCTAATCTGATGAGGCGCAGACATTGCTAACCTGCACAACACAATACACGATCATCATCATTAGAAATCGTCGGAATATTTGGGTTCATAATACAAATCCTTGTATAAGAACCAATCTTCAGATTGAAGAAAGAAAACTTACACGAAACTCACCGAAACGATGGGAATTTGGATATTCCAACTGTAGAGTAAGCAACAGTAACAACTAATACGCAACAGAAGGTGGCAACGATGCTGCGACTGCGCGTAAGACGGAAACAGATGCTCTGGTAAAAAGGAAAGGATGCTCCGGCAACTCGAGATGAAAGCAAAGAATCTCCGGTAGAGTGCTTAGAGCGGAAAAGGATTTTTTTGAACTATTTGTATCATACAACATAACGCTTGCTACATACGCAAACTCTGCGGAACGTTTTCCCGCGATATCGATGGAGGGCAGTTTTGTCATTTTCACGAACCGACGATTCAGTTTTCTAGAAGGAGGGCATTTATGTCCGTCCGAGGAAGAGGAACCGACGATTCAGTTTTCTAGAAGGAGGGCATTTATTTCTGTAAATTTTCAGCGATATCTATTGTAATTTCATTCCCCATTTTAACTTCAATGATACATTACAACCACCTGCGGAACGTTTTCCCGCGATATCGATGGAGGGCAGTTTTGTCATTTTCACGAACCGACAATTCAGTTTTCTAAAAGGAGGGCATTTATGTCCGTCCGAGGAAGAGGAACCGACGATTCAGTTTTCTAGAAGGAGGGCATTTATTTCTGTAAATTTTCAGCGATATCTATTGTAATTTCATTCTCCATTTTAACTTCAACGATACATTACAACCACCTGCGGAACGTTTTCCCGCGATATCGATGGAGGGCAGTTTTGTCATTTTCACAAACCGACGATTCAGTTTTCTAGAGGGAGGGCATTTATGTGCGTCCGAGGAAGAGGAAGCGAATGGCGGTAAAGGTTACTTGAGTCTTTGCTGCGGCACCAAATTACGATGCAATATGATGGCGACCCACATGGGGATACATGCCGGTCTGCATCTTATACGTGGCCCGGTTTGGAACCCCCGAACATGAGATCTCAGTACCGGCTCTGTAAATAATTCCGCAAATCGCTATAGCGATTTGTAGTGTCTTCCGCAAATCGCTATAGCGATTTGTAGTGTTATTCAGTAAGCAAATCGCTGTAAATCCCGACCCAAATTAGGACCAACTTGTCAGGGCCATATCTCCCTAACCGGAGGTCATATTCCAAATCCGTAAAAAGTGGTGTCTTCGTTATTGAGTCTAGTTTATTTCTGTAAATTTTCAGCGATTTCTATTGTCAGTTCATTTCCCATTTTAACTTCAACGATACATTACAACCACAATCATCAAAAGAAAGATTGCCCAAGCCTTGCCGGATTTTGCACTGTTGCTTTAGAAATTATTGGGGTCCTCTCGAGCGATCTCTCCAAGCAATGAGAGTCCCATCATCGCCAAATCTTCCAAGGTGATCGTCATCTCTCCCCACGGAAACACAAAGGTGTTGGTCTCCCAGCACCATGCTTCAAACAGAGCCCTTATCACGTTGGCCTGGCACTTTATGTTCCCTAAGGATGCCTTCAAAGCCCCGTAGATCCCAACCTTGTTCCAACCTCCTCCGAACTTGGGTTCCAGTCGCCGGAACCAGTCGGACAGCCCGGGCAGCGGCCTCATTGAACCTTCTAACCTGCAATTTCCGGACCAATCTGCCCTGCCGGACTTGATTTCGGCTTCGAGGGGTGGCATTTCCATCGACGTCTCAAACGCCGCAACCTCCTCTTCTTCTTCCACCTCTCCAACGATTGGCTGCAACAGTTGGGCTTCACCCTTCCAAACAGCTATGCTCAGAGCAACATGTCAACGTCCTACTGATAGGCAAAACAACATTTCAAAGGTTATTTATCATAATGCCAGCTTTAGTTGAATCTGTTTTGATTGCAATGTTTGAAGCATCTCTTTCTTGCTTTGATTGTTTGTGTTTGTTGCTTGCTGCTTAAGTGCTTCTCAGTAAGCAGAATCTGGCCCTCATGCTCATCTCGATTGGATTACTGAGATTCCACCAGTAAGATCCGTAGTCCTTCTTGCTGCTAACTCTTTACATTTGCAGGTTGTTTCTTCAAATGATTATAATAATGACAAATATGCGAAGGAGTTCAGTATCAGTGTTTTTAATGCGCTTGCTACTTGTCCTGCTCGGGTTTTGCCAACTCCTCGTGTGAGTTGATCATATGTAATTTATTATTTTGTTCATTATTCTGATCAACTCACACGAGGAGTTGGCAAAACCCGAGCAGGACAAGTAGCAAGCGCATTAGAAACACTGATATTGAACTCCTTCGTATATTTGTCATTATTATAATCATTTGAAGAAACAACCTGCAAATGTAAAGAGTTAGCAGCAAGAAGGACTACGGATCTTACTGGTGGAATCTCAACCCTCTAACTCGCTCTCTCTCCCTTCTATTTATGCTTCTGTGCACATCCATCAGAAGATCCTACATTGCTCCATCAAGCACCGACTGACCTGCACATTGACTGTTGTGGGTCCTTACTGATGAGCTGCCTCTAAATTTATTCGACTCTGGGTCCTTACTGCACTTGAAGTTGAGTCGTTGTATTTTTTGTTATTCGGTGGGTGGTGAGGCCCTCCTCTACTCTCTCAAGACTCTTAGCTTGGGCAATCTTTCTTTTGATAGACTACCATGATTGTGGTTGTAATGTATCCACAATCATCAAAAGAAAGATTGCCCAAGCTAAGAGTCTTGAGAGAGTAGAGGAGGGCCTCACCACCCACCGAATAACGAAAAATACAACGACTCAACTTCAAGTGCAGTAAGGACCCAGAGTCGAATAAATTTAGAGGCAGCTCATCAGTAAGGACCCACAACAGTCAATGTGCAGGTCAGTCGGTGCTTGATGGAGCAATGTAGGATCTTCTGATGGATGTGCACAGAAGCATAAATAGAATGGAGAGAGAGCGAGAGAGGGTTGATGAGCCCCCGGACCCCCCTCCTGTAAGGGCAAAAGGCCATGAACACGCTGGGAGGAGCCCTCAGACCCCCCTTCTGTAAGGGTAAAAGCTCTGAATCAGACTCCATAACTCTTCAAGTTGAATGATGCTACCCACACTGGGAGGAGCTCTCAGACCCCCCTTTCTGTAAGGGTAAAAACTCTAAATCAGACTCCACAACTCTTTAAGTTGAATGATGCTACCCACGCTGAGAGGAGCCCCCAGACCCTCCTCCTGTAAGGGTAAAAACTCTGAATCAGGCTCCACAACAGTAAATGTGCAGGTCAGTCGGTGCTTGATGGAGCAATGTATGATCTTCTAATGGATGTGCACAAAAGCAGAAATAGAAGGGAGAGAGAGAGAGAGAGAGTTGAATGATGCTACCCACGCTGGGATGAGCCCCCAAACCCTCCTCCTGTAAGGGTAAAAACTTTGAATCAGGCTCCACAACAGTCAATGTGCAGGTCAGTCGGTGCTTGATGGAGCAATATATGATCTTCTAATGGATGTGCACAGAAGCAGAAATAGAAGGGAGAGAGAGAGAGTGAGAGGGTTGATGGCACTGGTTGGAATGTTTGTGAATCATTGCTTTCTTCCATGATGCCTAACGACAACAGTAATGAAGAGAAGACACTGAAATGTTTTGTAACACTGGAACGTTGATAATGGGAGCACCGTTACAGCAGATGGCGCAGGCGAACGTCTCCACTTTAAATGGTTAACATCAAACTTTCTGGAATTTCTGCTTTTTTGTCCTTTTCCCCACCTGTCGTTTCACAACTTTTGAATGGAGGATATTTTCGTCATTTCCTCGAACCGTCATTTCAGGGCAAGAAAAGCAAGGGTGATTAAGTCTTTGCAACATCACCAGAGTCCGATGCAAAGTTATGTCAACATACACGGGAATACGAGCCCCATGTGCTTGTATACGTGGTGCTCATTCAAAGCCCCGAACACAGACGTGGGATTCAGTGAATCATCGGGGGGGAACATATAACCTGCTTCGGAAAGAGTGTTGTGTTTAGCCAAAATGGGTATTATAGGAACACTAAATTAATGTTCACCCAGTTGATGTTGATCACGAGGCTTCCTGGTACAGAATTGGATTCCAAATCATGACATAAGACATCTTTCATGTTAATTTGAATTTCAGAATATCATGTAAGTAAAACCAGAGAGACACATAAGCAATTAAGCGTAGAAAGCAAAGCTAACATGCCATAAAAGGAAATAGCACCGTTTGTGAATCAGCAGCCTCTTTGCAGATTACCACATTTTTTTATATAAAGAATGGATGCCAAACATTAGCTCTTTCCCATGAAATGATACGAGTATTCTATAATTTAGCCTTAATAACCTAAGGACTACAGTCCAGTTTCATATTTTGAAGTCCTTAATAAAGACCTCTAGGTTCTTTAACCATAAATTTTAATGATTTGATTTATGTGAACTAGATGAATCTATTATTGGTTTTGTGCAAAAATATATATATATATATATATATATATATATATATATAATGAATTAAACAATCTTCCCAAGTTTAATCCAGATATCCGAAAGCCATAGGCATGACATGCTGCTGTTGCTCTTAAATGTGTTTCAGTTTCATTCCTCATGAATCAAGCCTTGAACAATGTAATTTACATGTCCAATCAACCTTTTGTGGAGTAGCATTAGTTTATGGTGTCACCATCCATATATCAAGGTTCTCTATATATCTATCCAACTTAGTTCATCTTTTGTCCTTTACTTGCACATTTTGAACTATTTTAGTCACACACTTGAAATTATTTTAGTCATGTGGTTGCTTTTAGACCTGTGGAAATTTTGGGAAATTGTTTCAGTATCATTTATGGGACTGAACTATCATCGCCAGAGTTTCTCCAGAATCTTGGAGAGAATCAGACAGAAGACTGATCCGTTATCAACATGTAAAACTCAACTAACTATACTCAACACCTTCATGTTTGAACTAGTGAGACCTTTCAAAAACTTTAGCATTCTCGAAAAAAAAAGAATCCATCCCTACAGGATCAAAAAAATAAAAGAACAATGCATCTAGTACACAAAGTAATTCTGATGATACACGGATTTCCCTTACTTGATGCAAAATTTCTCTTCTTGTGTGGTTTTCAATCTTTTCATTGAGATATTCCTGCACAAACACAATATTGTGATGAATGTTTAGAGGTGACCAAATAGGCACTTATCAGTTCCATAGCAACTTCAAGAATGATCATTTGTAATATACTCTATACCAAGCAAATGATGGCATATAAACATAAAAGAAGCAAAATAAATCAGTCTAAAATTATATAAAAGCAGAAGCAAGGTACTGGGGTTCAGAAAAATATCTCCATAGAACTTTTCTCAACAATTGGAGGATGTATAACTATATACAAAGATTTTCTGTTTTATCACTACTCCTTTATTATTTGTTTTGTTTGTGCATGTGTGTGTGCGTTTTTGTTGGTTGCAGAGGAGAGGGGTGGAGCCTATTGAAATCTAAGTATTGTAGTTTGATATAGTGTTTTACCTTTCGTATGTAATGCCCTATGTATTAGGTGTTAGTGTACATTACCTAATACTTGGGGATATTTTAGACTTTATCTCTTTTATTATTTTTGTACTCAAGGGGGTTGACCATTTTAGGTTATAGAGGCATGCCCTTTTAGAAATATGTCATTGAATAAAGCTCAAGTTATTTTGTGGCTTCTCTCCTCATGTTCTCTCCTCCTTACCTCTGCAAATTCCATGGTATCAGAGTCATACCAAGATCAAAGAGGGGATTGAGAGCTGTGTTTTGGAGGGGTAGAAAGGTTCGGTGCAAGGGTCTCGCCTGAAAGTGCTAACATCGTCACTGACCATTCGGGCTTCGAGGTTTGGGTCATATAAGGCTACCGTTTGGTAGATCTGGATTTTAGAAGACCAGCAAACCAAAATTTGTGGTTATCGGTGTAGTATTTTATTTTATTTGAATTTTTCTTTGAATTTCTGAAAAGGGCATGAACAGTGACCTGATTTACATTTTTGGCCCATTCTGATCCGATCGGTGGGTTTGGATAGGTTGGGTTTGATCCTTATGGGTCGTTTTTTAATGTAGAATGTGTTGGAAGTCTGTTTGATGAGATTTGGTGTTTTTTGGGTGAGTTATTTCATGCCTTTGGTGTGTCCCTAGGTGGCGGTAACTATATTTGGATATATAAAGGACATCAGAGTTCATGTTTTGGCATGTTTGGCTGATTTTCTTAGTGTTGTGCCTGTTAGAAACTGACTTTGGTGGAGTATATACAAATTTTGGAGCATGATTGTGTGTGTTTTTCGTCAAAATCACTTAATCTTGTGTGTTCGATATATGCTTTTCCTCTTGTGATCGACATTTGCAAACTGTGATAGTTGCTTTGTATTGAAGTGCTGTTTTTTTACAGCATATTTGGTATTGCTTGTTGTATTGGTATTAGTGTGTGCAGCTCTTATTGTAGTTTGGGGGCTGTTTGAGGTACGAAGAAAGAAGGCATACTGATTGTCCCAGTAAAGCTGGATGAAACTAATTATGCATATTGGCTGATTTCATGGAGGCGGTGGTTATTGGGAAAGGTTTGAGAAGTTACTTCAATGTCTCAAAAACAAAACCCAAGGCTTCCAAAGAAGGTTTCCATAAACCTATATAAGAATGGGCCATGAACAATGCGAAAGTCAAGGTATGGATTCTCCAAACTGTGGAACAATGAATTGCCATGAATATTTCAAAATTTTATGAGGCAAAAGAAGCTTGGACGTAACTCAGGCAAGTCTATAGATAAGAAAATTGGGCAAGACACTATAAACTCGCTTAAGAGTTGAGAAGTATGCGCCAAAGGAACAAGTTTATTGAAGAATTTTATTCTGATATGCAAAGAATTTGTGATGCTCTTATTCTTATGGAGGGCCAGAAGAAGTGTGAAGTGTACTAAGTGTGAGTCTTGTACATCATGTCAAACCTGTCGGGGGCTTCTTGATCAACACAAGGAGACTGATAGAGTTATTGAGTTCCTTATGACTCTTAGACTTGAGTTTGATGGAACAAGGAGTACCATTCTTTATCGCTCCCACTTACCATTTGTAACTCACGTTATTGCAAAATTAATTGCAGAAAAGGCCAAGATAAAGTCTTTTGGTTCATATCCATTTTAGAATAATGTTATGGTTGTGCCTAGGCAAATGAGTCCACTACTGCAAGAACTTTGGGCATATGAAAAATTATTGCTCAGTTTTAATACTACTTGGACTGGATTAATACGAGGGAACAAAAGGAGGCTTGAATTGGATATGGAGTTTCAGCTATAGATGAGTTTGTTTTGTGGCACCAGAGACTGAGTCATATTTTTAGCTCCAGCTATAGATGAGTTTGTTTTGTGGCACCAGAGACTGAGTCATATTTTTAGCTCTAGGTTGCAAAGTTTGGTATCTTCAGAAAGTTATGAAAAGTCCAAGTTGTGTCAAATCATATAAAAAATTATGTGAGTTCTAGACTGACTAAGAGTCATGCTTTGTCTTTCAAGTCTAGTGATAGAGAATCAGAAAGAATCCTTTTGATCTGGTACATTCAAATGTATAGAGTCTTTTTTTTATTTTGTTAAAGGGTGGATCATCATATTTTGTTTCTTTTACAAATGATTGTATAAGATTTACATAGATATATTTTATGAGAAAGAGAAGTGATCTTTTTGAAATTTTTAAGAGTTTTTGTGCCATAATTAAGAATCAGTTTGCAGCCAAAATTAAAACTCTTTGAACTGAATTTGGAGGTGAACATATAAGTTGTGTGTTTGAAAGGTTCCTGCAGAAGAAAGGTGCGGTTCATAAAAAATTTTGTCCCTACACCCCTGAGCAAAATGGTGCAACTGAAAGAAAGAATAGACACGTATTGGAGATGGCAAAAACTCTTCTGTTTGGAGGAGAACTACCCAAAGTGTTTTGCGCAGATGCAGTGTAACTAATCTTTTATAAATTATATGCCTTCTGGAGTTCTTAAGGGCATATCTCATTTTCAAGATTATATGAAAAAGTTTCAAATTATGATGTGTTGAAGGTGTTTGGTTGTGTATGTTTTGTTTTGTTACCTGACAAATACAAAGATAAATTATCTCTTAAGGTTGTCAAGTATTGTTTTCTTGGTTTTGTTAATGAACAAAAAGGAGATAAGTGCTATAATCCTGTTAGAAAGAAAGTATGGGTATCTCGACATGATTTTCATAAGAATATGCTATACTTTAGTTAGCATGAAGAAAAGACAGGAAATGTGGCAGAATTATCCTTTTTGGTTCCTTTTGGAGAAAAGGATGGTAGAATGGTCTGTTTAAGAAAAATAGGTTTGGTCAGACTTACTCAAGGCGTAATTAAAATTTTATTCTTAGATCAAGTGGAAAAGTAGGGAGGTGAAGAGGCCAATCCTGATCGTATTCCCGTATCAGCTGATCCAAGCCAAATTCTTCGCCTATGGCAATCCATTTTAATATGTTTAGTCCTTTTATGAAATGTATGGTTGTCAGCTATGTATATAGCACTCTTATTGTCACAACATAATCTGGAAGATGTCTGCAAATGAACTGCCATATCTTCAAGCAGTCTATGTAGCCAAACAATCTTTAATGTTGTAGTAGTCATTGTTAAGATTAATGTAACATTTTATATATATATATATATATATATATATGTATATATATATATGTTGGGAGTTGAGTCAAAGCTAGTTTGACTAGCTCTCAATTCTAATTGTTAGGAGCACTCTCTTATTCCTTAATGAGAGAGGACTTCCCCTCTCATTTTCACTCTTCTCTATTTTTTTTCTCTCTTTCTCCTCTATAAATAAGAGTATAATTAAGAGTGTGCGTGAATGTGTAAGGGATGAGAGAGTGATGGGTAGTATTAGGCTTGTGTGTTGAGTATATTTGTAGTGAGGATTAAATATAATTTTCTTTTTGTATTTTTAGAGTCCATTATGGATAGTGTTATTCGTTGATCAATGGACGACCAACGCGATTGACCACTGATTTAGTACCTAAGTGTTTCACAGCTACCAATTTCTCTCTCTCTCTCTCTCTCTCTCTCTCTCTCTCTCTCTATATATATATATATATATATATATATATATATATATATATATATATATATGCATGTGTGTGTGTGTGTTAACATAATCCAATGGGTTTCAGACTGAGCCTGATAGGCTGTTAGTGGGACAGGCCTTCTCAGCGCATTAGGATCGGCCCAAGTCAATGTCCACCCTAGGTGCAATATGGGTGTGAGGGTAATATTTCATTTTGCAAGTTAATATTGTGCTCATCGAGAAACACAATAAGATGATGATGTGTAGCCAATATTTCGAGTTAATACTGTGCTCATAGAAAAACACAAGATTATGATGCTAAAAGCAACAATCAAGCCAAAAGATCTCCAGTGAAATTATGTATAGCTCCTAATAACGGAAACACATAAATGTTACAATTATATGCCAAAAGCTTTAGAGCACGACACATTTCTACAATTATCAAACATACTGTAACAAGACAAAACTATTATCTGGAAGCATACATAAGGCAACTAACCTCTGTATAATGGGTATCCAAATCAACAGCAGCTCTTTGCTCAGGAGTCTTTGCCTTTAAGAAACGGACCGCAATTGATATGAATTTTCGATCAACCTACATGACCAAATAACATAGCTGGATTCAACTTAGAGCACATTCTGAATCCAATTCAATTTATTGAAAGTTTTCCACAAAGTTCAGATGGAATATGACACGTCCCATCTCTCATTAATATCAGTTTATTGCCATCAATTCATAAAATAAGTCTTCATGCAACTATTTTGTGTATGTTCATTCTACATGTGAAATTAATAAAGGACTTAATCACAAAATCAATACAAAATGCTCAGAATTTCCATGCAATGCTGATCATTAAGAAATTGCATGGTCTTCTAGACATTTCCACGGTCAAGTTTCAGATGTTTATCAAGGTGCAGGTGTATCCAACCTCTCACTGGATCAGCCCCAAATTTGTCTTAAAGAAAATAATGGAGTACACAAACATGTCTAAATAAAAAAAACAACCTGCATTTATCATCCAGCTCTCAAATATGGCAAAGATGGATATCCTTACCATGCATATTGATTGAAGATGGAAAATTGTATGATCTTCACCAATACAAATAGGTATCCAGAAGCTAATGGGTTTGCCTATGTAAAATCAAACTTAATCTAAACCTGCCAATTAATCAAGGCTTTTTCTCTGCTGGATTCAACCTGGGTATGTTTTTCGGACATAATAATAGTATTTTCTTCTTCCTTGAGTTAGCACACATGTGACATGCCATGACGTTTGAAAGGGTAAATGGCATAAGGTGAACCATATATAGCTCGCTTTGCAATCACACAGTTCTATACTGTTATGTTCAAAATTTCAGATACAGTAGCCAACAGATTGCTAGTTACTAGCAACAATTCATAGAAAATGAAAAATCCAAAAATTAATAGAATTTAGCCCTCCTGATGAGGAAAATGCATTTTCAGAGAAATAATATAAAGTGGTGACTCCCTGAGGGCAAGGGGTGTAAGCCCATAGAATTTCACATTACCAGGACAGTGGTCGTAAATACGGCAAGCAGAGAGAGCATGGCTAGGTCTCTGATTCTATGGGTGGTTTCTCCCTGTAAATATAAAAGGTTTTTTGATATATGATTTTTGTATCCATTTAATTTACAAAATAAAGTTCTGGATTTCATATCTATAACGGCCAACATTATTTTGACCCTGTAACATATAGGTGGGATTGGATTTACAAGTCTATTTCACAAAAGAATGAAAAACAAGGTATCTTTTCTTCTAATATCTTAAAGACCAAGTTTATTCATCTGTAAATAGACATGTTCATTAGGGACATTTTTGTATTTTTGTATTTTATTTTTATTATTTAAAGGGGTAAAAAGGAGATTCCCAGACTCTCCCCAATGGTCACTTTTGGGAGCTCCCCTTGGTCCCCCTTTGAGGTGTACAAAAAGGGGTTTTCCCCCTTCTCTTCTTAATGCTTTTTCAAGTATTTTATCAATAAACATTTTATTATTTTAAGCTCTCTCTCTCCTCCTTTGTAAGCATATTTGTGTTTGCCATTTGTGGCATATTGTATCTTGTCCATTAGAGACAACTTGCTTATGTGTTTGTGCCTTCTTGTAGTCACTTTGTGACATTATTCTTGGCACTTGTATTTTATTACATGGAATCAGAGCTCCTAGGTGTTTGAACACTCTTGTAACTTCTTTCTTTTGTATTTGAGTGTGTTTAAGCTTCACGTTCTTTTTCTTCTTCAACTCTTCCGCAATGGCTGACAAAGATGCAAAGATTGATCTCTCATTCAAATTGAATGTGACCAACTATAGAATATGGGTGGTTACTATGGAAAACAATCTCAAAGACAAGAAACTTTGGGGATATGTATGTGGCATCATTCTGAAACCACAATTAAAGCTTACCAAGAAGGGAGAAAATAAAGAAAAAACTTTGAGTGATGAAAAAAAAAACCAAGGTTATTAAAGAATACCAATCCAAAGTTGAAGATTAAGAAAGTGAGCATGCCAAAATATTAGCATGGTTCATGAATAATATGAAGCTCAAAATTTGTACTAATCTAGCCAAATTTAAGAAGGCAAATGAAGAATGGTTCTTTATGAAAGGTATCTATACTCAAAAAGACATTGCTAGATATTTCTTTTTACGAGAAAAAATAAGAGGAACCAATCAAGGGGATATGAGTATTAGAGACTATTATAGTACTCTATCTCCTCTATAGGATGAGCTTGTTCTCCTTAAACTACAATGGAAAGAAAGTATTGTTGCCATGAGGCAAGAGAAAATAGAGAGAGAAAAAATGTTTCAATTCATTCATGGGCTTCGACCTGAATTTGAATAATTAAGAGGATCCCTTCTTTATAAGGCTTCTATTCTTCTTAGTGAAGTTTGTGTTGATCTATACCAAGAAGAAACTTGTTTGGCTCTTAAAAAAGACATTGATGAGGTTCATACGTTATGTAAACTGGGAAATAGCATGAGGACATATAAACCCCCTCACTTTTGAAAAAAATAACTATAACAATGGTAGAGGAAGAAAATTTGTTTTTCACCATTGTAATAAGTCGGGACATCTTAGACTCGATTATCCAAGCAATTCAAGTGAAGAATCAAAAAGAGAAGAAGACATAGAGGACTCCATAGCTTAACTTACGAAAACTCTCCAACAATTTATGAGAAACAACTATTCCACACCCTCCACCTCCGGTGTCGTGGTCTCGTCAACTTTCGGTATGTCCTCTTCGATCCTTGATTTTATTGTCATTTTATATGACTTCAAATGCATCTCTTTTATTCAAACTAAGTCTTAATTCTTTCAAATTATTTGTTTTCACGGCTAATGGATATCTTTAGATGTTAAAGAAATGAGAAACCTTGAAAAGTTTTTAAGCAAAAATAAAGAATTTTATGTTCCAAAAATTGGAATTATTCTAAAACTTAAATCTTTTTTCTATTTCTCAAATAACCGATTTTGGATATAGAGTATCTTTTTCACCTACCAATTGCTATGTGTAGGATCTCCAGTTTGGGAAGCGGATTGGGCAAGACCATAGAAGATGAGACCTATATTATATAATTTTTTTGTCATTGTCATTCAAATCATTTTGTAATCATGTTCAATCTAAAGATGTTACTTGGCACAAAAAGTTTGGTCATCCTAGTGTCTATAAGTTGTATCTTTTTTCTTTCTTGAAAAAAATTTGTAATGAAAAATAATTTACATGCAATGATTATATTCTTGAAAAATGCATTATATTTCTTATCAACATAAAAACTTTATTTCTAAGAGACCATTTGAATTAGTACATTCAGATGTATGGGGACCGACACCCATTATGTCTAAAGGAGCATATTTATATTATATTATTTTTATTGATGATTTCATTAGATACACTTGGGTTTACTTTATTAAAGACAAATCTGATGTTTTCTCTATTTTTAAAGAATTTTATATCCTTATTTAAAATCAATTTCAAAATAATATAGCAAATTTTAGATCCGATTCTGGAGGAGAATATATGTCAAATGAATTTTAAAACTACCTTAAACAAAATGACATTATTCATTAAAGATCTTGTCCTAAAACTTCTCGACAAAATGGCCTTGCCGAAAGAAAACATAGGCATCTTATCAAAACAAGAACTCTTCTTATTTCTAAAAATGTTTCAAAAAACTTTTGGGCTGAAGCCACTCTTTCTACAATTTATCTTATAAATAGGATGTCATCTTTATACAACAACAACAACAACTACGCCTTCATCCCAAAACAATTGGGGTCGGCGATATGAACCAAAAAAGAAAATCATTCTGGGTCTTCCACATAAATCCTTCTCCTCCAATCATTTTTATCCAATGCCATGTCCTCGATGAGGTTCAAAGCATTCATATCCTTTCCTATCATCTCCATCCATGTCTTCCTAGGCCTACCCCGACCTCTTTTAACTAATATATTTTCCCATTTCTCCATCGTTCTAACTGGAGCATCATTAGGCCTTCGCCGAATATGTCCAAACCACCGTAAACGATTCTCTCTCGTCTTATTTTCAATGGGTGCAATGCCTACCTTCTTACGTATCTCCTTGCTCTAAATTTTATCTTTTATTGTATTTCCACACACCCATCTAAGCATACGCATCTCAGCTACACTCATTTTTTGAATATGATGTCTCTTGGTAGCCCAACATTTCGTACCATATAGTAAAGCGGGCCTAATAGTCGA
Organism: Nuphar pumila; assembly: GCF_984573655.1. NCBI lineage: Eukaryota > Viridiplantae > Streptophyta > Magnoliopsida > Nymphaeales > Nymphaeaceae > Nuphar > Nuphar pumila. Next base: position 20,646,335 of record NC_143263.1, read on the forward strand.
CCTATAAAACTTTTCATTCAACCGCAATGGCATTCTACGATCGCATAACATTCCAGTTGCACTTTTCCATTTCATCCACTCAACCTTTATCCTATGATTTACATCTCTATCAATTTCTCCATACTTTTGAATGATAGATCCCAAATATTCGAAATAATCATCCACCGGTATTTCTTGCTCACCAAGCTTCACTACACTCCCATCATTACTTCATTGCTTACTAAACCGACATTCCATATATTTTGTCTTACTCTTACTCAACTTAAAACCTCTTGCTTCCAATGTCTGTCTCCATAATTCTAACTTAGCATTAACCCCAGCTCTAGACTCATCAATCAAAACAATATCATCAGCAAACAACATACACCATGACACATTTTCTTGAATTGATCTCGTAAGCTCATCCATCACTATAGCAAATAGGAAAGGGCTTAAAGCAAATATTGATGTAACCCAACCGTTATAGGAAAATTGGTGGTCACCCCTCCACAAGTACGGACATTTGTTACTACTCCTTCATACATCTCTTTAATTACGCTAATGTACTTGAGAGAAACACCTTTCTTTATCATTGTCCACCAGAGAACGTCCCTAGGTACTATATCGTATGCCTTCTCCAAATCAATAAAAAACATATGCAAATCTTTGTTCTTCTCTCTGTTTCTTTCAATAAGTTGTCTAAGAAGATGTATAGCTTCCATAGTTGATCTTCCAGGCATAAAACCAAATTGATTCTCCGATATCATGACAACCTTCCTCAACCTAGACTCAATCACCCTCTCCCAAAGTTTCATAGTATGACTCATGAGTTTTATACCACGATAGTTTGTGCAATCTTGTATATCACCCTTATTCTTATATAGAGGCACCAAAGTACTCTTCCTTCACTCATTAGGCATCTTATTTGTCCACCAAATATTGTTAAAAAGATTTGTCAATCATTCTAAACGTTTCTCTCCCAAGCATTTCCAAGCCTCGATAGGTATACCATCTAGGCCAACTGCCCTTCTTGATTTTATTTTCTTTAAAGCCTCTGTAATTTCTTTCTTTTGAATCTTGCGCATGAAGTTACAATTCATCTCATGAAAAGGAATGAAGAAGTCTCCAAGATCCTGATCAAAATAATCTTTTCATCTCTCCTTAATCTCCTCATCTTTGACTAAAACCCTTTGTGTTTCATCTTTGATACATCTAACCATACCCAGATCCCTCAATTTCCTATCTCTCATCTCTGTAAGCCTATAAATATTCTTTTCGCCCTCTTTGGTATCTAACTTGTCATAAATCTCCTTATATACCTTATCCCTCGCGTTTCAAACTACTTTTTTAGCTTTCTTCTTTGCTATCATATACTTTTCCAAATTCTCATTATCACGACTCTTACTTAGATTTCTATAACACTCGCTTTTAACCTTAATAGCTAATTTTAAAATATCATCTTTATCTTTAAAAAATATTTTCTCCTTTGAAAAATTGTTCAAAATATCTTCAAATTTCAAAAGATTAAGAATTTTTTGTTGTAAATGCTTTGTTCTTTTTTAAGGACAAGATAAACTTTCACCAAAAGCTCTTAAATGTGTTTTTGTTGGCTATGGTGAAAATCAAAAGGGATATAGGTGTTATGATGTTAAAAATAACAAACTTTATATTTCAAGAAATGCGATTTTTCTTAAAGAACAAAATGGATTTGTATTTCAAAAACCCATGAAAGATGTTGATTATTCTTTTCTCTTTGACTTATTACCTAGAAATGAGTCTAAAGATTCTAATTATATTATTTGTAATAATGTTTGTGATGACAATTCTCATCAAAATGATGATTCTCCCAATGAAAATCCTAATGATATCTATGTGTATACTAGGCGAGAAGGAAATGAGCATCAAAATTCTCTTGACATGTATTCACAAAACATTTCCTTAGAGGACAAAGTAGAAGAATTCCTACCTAGGTGATCTTCTAGGAGTACTAGACTTCCTTGAAAATTTATGTCATATGATATTTTTTTTCCAAATTATAGAACTTGTCTAATGATGATTCATTTCTATCATGAGCCTTCCAACTTTAAAGAAGCCATGCAACATCCACATTAGATTGATGGTATGAAACTTGAATTAGAAGTATTCAACAAAGCTAACACTCGAACAATTGTAAGTCTCCCTTTAGGAAAAAATGTTATTGGGTGTACATGGGTTTATAAAGTCAAAACTAAAAGTGATGAGACATTAGAAAGATACAAAGCTAGGTCAGTTGCTAAAAGGTATGCATTATAATATGAAATTGATTATGAAGGAACCTTTGTTTTGGTTACTAGGATGACTGGTGTAAGAACTTTAATAGCCTTAGCATCTATTAAACAATGACCTATCTACCAATTAGATGTCAAACATGTTTTTTCAAATGAGGACTTTTGTGAAGATGCAAAATCCATGGATTTGTAATGGTTCTTCAAAAAAAATGGATTGGATTGGATCCAAGTTAGATCCAACCGGATACAACTCGGATTCAGGTTGGATGTCAACTAACCAGTCAACATCCCCACTATTACTCATTTAAACCCCCACAGGGGGTTTCTTTTTAAAACAAAACCCCAACTCCCCCCGATTCTCTCCCTGTCTTTCTCTCCTTCGTTGAAACCTCCACGCCAGAGCCCTCGACCCCGAATCCATCTCTCCCCTTTGTGTACCTCTCTCTCTCTCTCGATTTCGCCAACAGGAGGGCATCACCCTCCTGCCTGTTTCATTTTCTCCAACAGGAGGGTGCTGCCCTCTTGCCTATTTAAAATTATTCGGCAGGAGGGCGCCACCCTCCTACCTATTTCAATTCTTCTGGTAGGAGGGTGCCACCCTACTTCCTGTCTCATTTTTTCAGCTAATCTCATTTTTTGGCAGGACGTTGCTGCCCTCCTGCCTGGACCTATCTACCGAGCCGAGCTCGGTTTAAACCAATCCCAACTCAGTTCCTTAAGTAGAAGGACCAAGCCTAGGCTTGATCATGTCTCGTTTGGGGCCCAGACTCGACTCAGTGTAATAGTTGAGCCCTCTGTCCCTCCGTCCCCTTTTTCTAGTTGTGCTCGAACAACATCAGCTCCTAGTGTTGTTGTTGCCTTGAGTATGGTCAAGTCGAGCAAAACTTGGCTATCATCAAGCGCAACTCGGGTTGGTCTAGTACCCCGGGCTGACTCGTACGCACCAAATATCAACTCAATTCTCTGTCGAACTAAACCTGACTTTTTATGCTTTGTTCCACCCGACTCGGCTTGCTAGCGAAGCCGACCCGATTTCTTGTACCAAGCCCAGCTCGGTCCGATCGGCTCGAACTGAGTTTGGGTTTGACCCCTACAACACAATCGTTGCCTCATTCGCTAATATAAGGTTTTAACATTATTCTTTATGCAACATGATAAAATCTTTTTTTTAGCGCTTCATATCGGCACAACGGACGAGACACACTTATTGAGGTATGCACCTTTAAGAACCTATGCTCGAAATCGTCAAAGATTCAAACCATCTCCAAGGTAGGAGAAAGTTGCATGCAAGAACAATATTGGAATACTTCTAGTATATACATATTATATTTATGTTATATATATATATATATTTATTATATGATTTTATCTCAAGAACATAGTTTTGCGTATTCTTGTCAATTTTAAATTGCATCATTCACTTTGTCGTCACACTGTAATATGCAGAGGATCTAATTTTCTGTAATTTATTTAGCTCGATGTGTGGTTTCACACATTGGGCTCTGCTTTATGTCATTTACTTTGTCGTCATGCTGTAACGTGCACAGGCTCTTGCTTTATGTAATTTACTTAGCTCGATGTATGGTTTCGTACACCGAGCCTCGCTTACACAATTTATTTATCTCAATGTGTGATTTCATACATCGGGCCTTGCTTTGCGTCATTTACCTTTTCATCGCATTGTAATGTGCACAGACTTATGCTTTAATATATATGTATTCTATATACATATATAATTTTATAAAGTACGTAATTTTTGCGTACTCTTGCCTGCTTTAAATTATGCTAGTATATATTTAAAGATGCAAATTTATGCATCATCGCCGAAACTCGATTTTTGATAGATTTTTCATGCGAGATTTCAAGCTCGCATTTTCCAATGTCTCAAAAAGCAAAACAAGTGTTTTGTGTTTGCATATTCGTAACATTCATCAATTTCATACATAACTTATCCCAAGTATAAAACATGACTCCCTTGCATACTGGTATCAATGTTGTCACGTCCGTGCTTACCGAACAAACTCTGTAGCATTGGAAGGTTCCTCCAAACACCTTTCCAACATGTTCGAACTTTAAAATGAGTTGAGATTGACATAACTTAAGAATTCAAAACTGAGTTTTCTCTTCGAACCAACATAATAAAAAGGCTTCGACTACATAGTTTTCAATGATACATACATCAAGTCCTTTTTTGTATCCAAAATGACTTGGATATTTCTTAGCATAATTAAGGCACGAGATATCATAATTTTCAATGTTGTATTTGGGTTTTTTTTTTCTGAAAAACCAATATCTTTTTCATCGTAGTGGTACTATTAGACATGCACGACATGTAAGTATGATGATGATTTGATTGGAGGTTTATGGTAACATCGTAGTACGACAATGCATCATGATTAAAAGAAAATCACATAAACGGAGATGATCGCCTTCACAGGCAAGATGCTCGATTTGATTTAAAAGACCAGAACATATTGAAGGGGTTATCAGATAAAATAAGACCTGATGTACTCATTTATTCTTTGGTTCTGTCAAGGGAGAAGATAAGATGATACAAAAACTTTGATGGACAAGTTATTAACAACTATGCTCTTCGAGTAACAATGACTTGGTATCTCCGGTCATCGGAGTTAGGGGACTGAGCTAACAAATATTATCCTAGGTAATAAACCCCAATGACTTTTGTAGAAGTTCAGATGCATCTCCTGGTAACGAGTGGCATCTGGAAAATTCTCTCTCGATCATTGGGTTGTCCCCTTAGAAGCGGACTCAACTAGTTGTCTGAGGTATTAAAATACATGTTATAATAAACCTTTAAATAGTCTAAGTTATTTCCTAGTTTTATCCTGTGCATACCTGCAGGTCAGTAATTATCGAAATAAGATTACCATGTTCATTTTACTTATTCTAAAACTACACATTGTGAAATAACACATATGTTAGTCTTGTTCTAACTTTTGATATCTATGCACCTACCAGACTTTCATAAGTCTGACCCATTTTATGTGATACAAGTGATGATTAGTTTGATGCGATAGGTGATGACACGATGACGTGATGATATCAAGAACCCACTCTCTCTGTTGTTTCACTTCTGAGCATGTTTTGTAATTTTGTATAAGGGTTTCTTTTATAATATCTCATTTTGTGTAAACTTTAATTATCAAAAATCTTGTTTTGAATCTACGTGGTTTCAATGATTGTATAGAGATACAAATCCATTGTGTAAAGGAAGGTTCGATTGTAATGTGCCCAAGGTCCATTGATTTGTTCTTTCAAACATTGTTTTTCGTTGAACTGCCATTTTAAACTCTAAAAGATGATTGTTTGCAAAGCTTCAAATTTTTCCTAAAAAGTTTATAAGTTTGGGATTTTGGGGCATTACAAAAGAAGTCTACATGGATCCTCCGTTGGGTCAAGAGATTGAGAATTCAAAAGCTTGGTATGATCACTTTAATAAAGTTGATCTTGATAGTGAATTTACTTTTTGTTATACTGATACTGCCCTTTTTGTTAAGAATTCAGGTGATCACATAACTATTTTATTGTTATATATTGATGATATGATCATCATTGAGAATGATAAAAATGGCATTGACTTTATTAAAAATGCTCTTAAATAATTTTGCTATGTCTGACCTTGGATTTCTAAGGTATTTTTTAGATATTGAAGTTGCATATTCTCCTCGAAGATATGTTCTGTCTCAAATGAAGCAATAGCCACAACTACAATTGAACTTGTTTAGTTAAGAAGTTTGCTTAAATATATGAGAGTTATTATTTCTATTCCTTCGAAATTGTGTTGCGACAATAAGAGTGTCATCTATGTTGTTAGCAATTACACATTTCATGAACGAACAAAGCACATTGAGATGAATTGTCATTATGTTCGAGATGAATTTTTATGGGGCATCATTCAACTGCCATATGTCACTTCAGAGTATCAGCTCAGAGGTTTTTTTACCAAAGCTTTGCCATCACCTTGTTTCTACTTTCTCCTAAGCAAATTCTTGATGATCTCACTGTTAGTTTGAGGGAGGGTGATAAAATATATGGATCTCATATATATATATATATATAATGCCTACTAGGGGCAATTTTGTTTTTTTATTTATTTGTAAATAGACATGTCCATTAGGGACATTTTTGTATTTTTGTAATTTTATTTTTTATTATTTAAAGGGGTAAAAAGAGGATTCCCTTAAGAGTCATTGGGATTCTCCCCAACGGTCACAGGACTCCCCAGTGGTCACAAATGTGATCGTTGGAGAGCTCCTAACAACTCTTTTGGGAGCTCTCCTTGCCCCCCCTTGAGGTGTATAAAAAGGGATTTTCTCCCCTTCTCTTTATGCTTTTTCAAGCATTTTTATTAATAAACATTTTATTATTTTAAGCTCTCTCTCTCTCTCTCTCTCTCTCTCTCTCTCTCTCCTCCTTTGTAAGTGTGTTTGGTGTTTGCCCTTTGTGACAATGTATCTTGTCCATTAGAGACAACTTGCTTATGTGTTTGTGCCCTTTTGGAGTCACTTTGTGTCATTATTCTTGGCACTTGTATTTCATTACAAGTTTCATGTCATTAATTTTTCTGAACCTCTTTGTAAATGGTTATACCTCATCAGAGATTACTTATCATCAATGGGCATATCAGGTTCAATAAATTATACCATCATTAACATGTAAAGTTTGATCAGATTAATATCCTAAGAAGAAAAATATGCAACCAACCAATGTGAAATCTAATTATTATCTACTCTGCATCACAAGATGTTGGGTCTCTTTCTGATTTGCAGTTCAAAGCATCAACTACAAGAAATTAAATTCTTCGGACTTCTTGGGCAAGCACTCAAGTTTTAAAAGAATAATTCACATACCTTGGGGAAGCATTCGAAACCCCCTCCTGTTCCATTAAGTAAAGCTAATGATAGAATTCTCTCTGGTGCGATAGATGCTAGTTTGCTGGCTATCATGGAACCTGTTCTGACAGAAACAACAGTTAAATCCCCAAGACTACCATAATGCACAATGATGATTTCTCTTTAAAAGTATCTGAAACAGATTTTTGTAGAATGTCAATACATGATGGCCAACTTGGAACTCAGCATGTTTAAAGCGATTCAGCCAAAGTTTTGAATTGAAAATCATACGGGATTCAAAGCATAGTTGCTAGAGTAAGAAATGGGTGTGAGATTGAAGCGAGGCTGCAGGAGGCCAGAAACAAGTGCTTAAGAGATGCCTTGATGCATGAAACATCAAGTATTTAAAAAGCATGAGGTGTTTTACTTCACACATTTTGCGGCCCTTTTTATCAAAAACTATCCACTATATATGTAGGTAGGCTTCATGAGAAAAACACAAATTTTGAAAAGTACAATTCCTCCTGCAACTAAAGTGCATTTCCAATATCAAGAAAGTTTGATTTTTAAATTGGGTAAAGAAAGTTTCCATTCTCTGGAAATGCACATCTCTTGGTGTCCGATGTGCATAGTTTTACAGTTCTCAAGTAATCTTCTTAGGTGATGATCTTCAGAGGTTCTAAGAAAGCTTCAGGTAAGCATGGTTCAAACTAATACGTTCATCTGCATTACTGATTTATATAGTAAACCAATGTGGGACTCAAGCGAATGTAGGACATGGTATTAAATATTTGAGGCTTTCAGTTCTAGTGATTGTGGTCATTAACCAATTCAGTATAGTGCTGTTAATATGGGGCAGATATCTAAAAAAATATTAAGAGAACACGGTCTCACCCATTGAATGCCCAAAGACGTGAGCTTTCCTCCAGCCTAAATGATCCATGAGAGCTAAGGCATCCTTTGCCATGATGGTTGTGCTGTCACCAGTAAGAACTTCAGCAAGCACTTTAACATATACTAAATATTTTGTGTTTTATCCCTCAATTCATTCTCGAAATAGAAATTACTGCATCATTTAACGAATGAACTATCTTACAAAATTTAGTTGTAGAACGGCTAAAATTACAGAGAGACATCTCTTTCAAATGTTAACATGGTGACAAGTTGGGAAGAGTAACAAGATTTTGAATAGCAATTGTTTCATTTGATGAAGATGGTCATCTTTTTTTGGATAATCCAAGGGAAACCAACAAACCCTCGCCCGCCCCTCCAATCACCGACTGCACAGTGGCTGGCCTCAGATTGGTAAAACCCTTGAGGTCCCTGCCCACTGGCACTGGGGAGTACACCCTTCTGCCTTGCGGCAAGGGACACCACCCGTGAGTTTCGAACTTGTGACGTCCTGTCAACTTGTGACATTCACAAGTGGCCCCTACAAGATGAGCGGGAAGATGGACATCTTTACACAAGCCAAAGCTCTGTGGAAGCACATCAACATGAACATGCAGAAGATAGTTATCAGCACTTCAGAAAGTGAAAAAAAAAAAACACAGAACACGAGAGAGAGAGAGAGAGAGAGAGAGAGTTCTGCAGGTCATAAAAAGGAAGTGATTTTAGAACATACAATTTACTACGAGTCCAGAATAAAGTAACATGTTCCTTTCACATTACTTAATTCAATTTGTTCATTGGTGTTGAAAAACCAAAAAGCAAAAAGCAAAAGAAACTTCGTGGTTAGGGGTGTGAACTGGCTGGGTTTGGTTGAGACCTAGGTGAAACCAGGACCAGATTTTCGGGTATGGTATCGGGTCATGACCCAGGTCTAATCAGGTCTACTATAAGAGAAACCATACCCGGTAAAATAATGTTTTTTTATTACTTTTACATTGAAAATTTGTGGGTCTTAATGGGAACTCGGGTAGGACCCAAGTATGGTATAAAATTTTACAAACTATACCCCAATCTATGTAATAATTGGAACTTCGCGTCAGGACCCAGGTCTTAATCGGGTCTTTTTTTTGTCATCGTACCTGAACCCTATAGGGTTTGGTCCGGGTAAATCCGACCCTTTGACACCCCTTGGCGTACCATTTTTGAGAGAATGGGGCCCCTGAAATAAAATTATTTTAGTCATTTAAAAGACAAACTAAATTATTGTTATCATCAAAGTCGTCATATAAAGAAACTTCAGACCAATTCCTCTCTTCTGCTGAGATGAAGGCAACGGATCAAACCCGGCTTCAGTTAGGGTGGTCGTGGGCCCCACCTGAGCGAGGGTTTCCCGTCATAAAAAACAAAACAAAACTTTAGAGATGTACAGACTATTTCCTCTCTTCTACTGCACCGACAAAAAAAAAAATCAAATCGCAATATCAATTCATGACACAATTTCAATCGAGGACATCATTTTCATTATACCGAATCAATTCACATGAAACCAACATTGAAGAAAATGAACAAAATGGAAATAAAAATTATCAGAGGTAAATAAAAAAATGAAATCTGGTGCGCGAGACTACTTTTAGTGGGCAAAACAACCGTGTTATTCAATTAAAATCCATTTACATAAAACCAAAAGACACAGAAAACAAAAGGGATTACAGGAAAGATATTGGGTCTGGAAATTTATTGAATTGTTCTTGTTTAAGAATTTTGTATTTCTGCCGCTAATTTTATTAATCAAACCCATCCATATAAAGGCAACATTGAGAAAAGAAAGAAACGAAATGAAGTTTCTGGGCAAGAAAGATTTAAATATTTCATCTAAAAAAGATTTAAACATTTCCATCATGATTTGAAAATCTACACTGAACATTAGAAGATTAAATCACATCAAATTAGATAAATTCAATACATTGGAAAAGGAGAATTTTCGTCGAAAAGAACAATCAGATACAGAATTGAAATTAGGAATTCGTGGTACAACGCAATTCTCTTCCAAATGAAGATTCTTGCCCAATAAAAATCTACCAAAAACGATTCGTGAGAACTAAACTTACGTATACTGCGACTTGTCTTCAGGCACAGAGCTCTGACCCACCCCACGATTGTCGAAAGTACACACCACAATGCCATCATGGGCAGTCACGGATCCAGTGCCGTCACTCCCATCACTACCATCCGAGCCGTTGGATTCAGGATCAACGACCTCGAACAGAGCCGGCTGTCCTCTCCCTTCTTGGTTGTTAGGCGTGTCAGTCCCCGCCAATCCTCTGATCTGAGGACCCCATGAATCGTGGGTACCGGCCAAACCTACCCAAGAATCCGCAGAAATTCAACACCGACCATATGTGTGTGTGTGTGTGAGAGAGAGAGATATGCGCACCAATTATGAGGAGGACCTTGGTGAAGCCACGACCATACGTCTGGAAGAAGATTTTCAACCCATTCTCCTCGCAAAATGGCATCTTTGAGAGAGAGAGAGAGAGAGAGAGAGAGAGAGAGAGAGAGAGAGAGAGAGAGAGGATCTTTTCTTCCGTTTATGGCTGGACGTTTGCCTCTCTCCTCCTTCCCATATTCAGAAACAGAGATGGATATATGGGGGAGGAGAAGTTAATTTGACCGTATGCTGTCTATTAGTGTCGCCACTGTTATATTAAATGCTGTCCTTTTTGTGGCGGTCAATCTTGTGGGCGTTCTTTGCTCAATTTTCTGTTCAAACCTGTGTGGGACACTCGGACGTGGATGGGTAGTAACGGGGATGTTTTGCCTCTCTTCATGTATGCATGCTGATGGCCCATGCACCAAAGCCACCCCACTTTGTTGAGAGCCATCCAATCTTAAGATTGATGGCAATGGTTGGCTCTTCATGTCCTTATGGAGATGCTTTATTATTGTATGCGTTGTGATGGGCCATGCACCACCCACCTTTTTGAGGTCAGCGCTTGGCCCTCTAGATGGTTGACTTGACCCATTCAAGAGTTGGTTTGGGGGGTCCTCCTAGCTATATCTTTTCTTATTGGTTGGTGTTTCGTAGTAGTTAGTAAAGACCTCTGCACTTTCCTCCCACCTCACAAATTTGAACGTGATATCATATTTACACACAGAGTCCAAATGGTGGGTTGGAAGTTGGAACCTTATGAGGAAATCCTGCCTAAATACCGGGCCACAATTTAAAGAAAGGCTGTGCTGCTGGAGGATCCTCCGTGACATGGTTCATGGCCTTGTCCATCACAGACAGAACTATCCCTTTTGATGCCTTGTGATCTCCTGTAAGCAAGGTGATACCTGCTGCGGAATCATGGCCTAATACAGGATCTCCTTAGGATTACCCCTTTAGATGTTGCCGAAAGGAATCATATATAGTCTCATACAGGATCTCTATAGGATCATCAAGAAATCACCCTTTAGACTGCGGAAAGGTACTTGCTATTTAAAATAAGTATAAAATGACAAGGAGCAATTTATAAATTGATCCAAACAAGGGGATAGAGTTTCCACCCGGTTTACAGCATATAGATATCTAATTCCATTGGTTCTTCCATCTTTGGAGTTTATACTCTGTTTGAGAATCATAACATTTTTTCACTCAGTGGCAAGAATAATAATAGCCTGCTTCAACTTCACCTTTTAGTTAGCTCAATCTTGTCCTGTCATTTTAGGATGAAGGGCTCTATCTTGTACTAGATGATGGCGCTCATCATAGCCTCATTGTTATTCAGCTAGGGAGGTGGCCTAATCGTTTTCGGTTCAGCAAGCTCAGATCATGCAGATTCAGGTTAGAGCTGTAACGCCCAAAAATCGTGGACTTGAAACATTTTATGGAAAATGTTGAAAGCTTTGAAATCAATCATTTATCAGAGTTTAAAACAGAGGTTCAGTGGAAAATCAGGTTCAAAACAGCAAGTCCCTAGACCTTGGGCGCATTACAACCAAAAGCAGATTTTCTCTTATAAACCGATTTGCAATTCAAATATATATTTTATTGAAATGAAAAGAAGAACCACATTTTGGTAATATAGTTTCAGAAATGCAGAGTTCTAATCAAAAGAGATGCTTTCAAAGAAACCTTATACCACAGCTATCAAAAGAGTCTCCAAGAGCGCAACGTCAGGAAAGGGTATTGCCTTGAATGTATCGCGTCATCGTGCCATCGCAAGCTGTCTCAACCTGTTCACCACCTGCCCATGAAAATGGGTCAGTCTCACAACAGACTAGTAGGGGTGCAAAGGACAAGAAAGAGCAAAAGCTGCAATAAGCAATATAAACGCTAGATCAAGCAGGAACAAGCAAGACTAGCAGATCTAACCAAAAGTGTTATAGAGTAAGCATGACTCTAGTCAGGCAAACAGCTACCTGCAAGAGCAATAAGGATTATAGTGCTAAACAAACAACTATAACAATCCCACAGATATAATAGGTGAAGAGTAACTAACTCTATCCACCAGCCAAGCAAAGCAATTGCATAAGACAAGTATTCATGACAACACTCGTAAAACAAGTATCATAGGATGGCTCAGTCCATCGACAAGTGATTACAATAATCATGAGGCACAAGCTATTGCATCACAAGCAATACATAAGCTACACAGGATAAGCAATCAACTAGTATGAGAAGCTAGTTATTAGTAAGCAAGGAACTGCGTAAGCAGTTTAACCAACAAGGATAACGCCTCGACAGGCATACCTAGCTCAACGAGTAGCATACCGAACTACCGAGCTAACAAGCAAGCAAACAATGCACGTCACAGCACGCATATCTCATGATCATGAGTATAAGTTATATCTTGTCTCATTACTGAGCAGGCCGTTGTGGGTACGCACAAGGTAAAACGTAGAAACAGTCGAGATCGATTCGGGGGTCCATTATGCTATGTATTTTATTATACCCCGAATGACTGACTGAGTCCGCTTCCTAAGGGGACGGTCTGTGACCAAGAGAGTAAATCCCCAAAGGCAAACAAAGGCCCAATGGATGTGCATACGTACTTCTGCAGAAGTGGCCCAAAGGATTTCCCCTAACCTCCGATGACTGGGGAAGGTCGGATCTTTGTCCGAGATTGCCATTAATGACTGTCCATCGGAGTTTTGTACCATCCATCCTCTCTCTTGATGAACTGTCCCGAATAAGCACGACGGAGGGTTTCTTAACCGCCGTCTCATTATCATGCTCTGGTCTTTCAACCCAATCCAGCATCTTGCCTGTGAAGGCGCATGATTATTATTTAGGTGAATTATACGCGCCATTGCGCGTTCGAGGCAACCATACAATTCACATCCTACTCACCGCAGTACGCATCATACCTATTCAAATGTATAATCACGATGAAAGGGGGTCAATCCATAATGAGGGCAGAAACATCACTCTTGTGATCTCAAACACATGCCATTGCATGTTCGAGGCAGATATAGACCTCTCATCCTGCTCATCGTAGTACGCAACATACATGTTCAAAAGTACAACCACGATGAGAGGGGTATGGATCTCTCGCAGGAGATCTCAATGCTTCTACCTTATAGAAGCCTATAGTGAACTCATTCCAGTTCCAACTGATCGTGCTCGGGTCCTTTAGACAATCGCGAGCAGACTGCCTATTAGGCAAAAATCAACATAACAGGATTTAGCTTAATGTGTCAATACACGTTTAGAGGTTACTATAGACCTTTCATCCTGTTCTTCGTAGTCCAAACATATCGTACGTGACTAAGGGTATAACTACAAGAGGAGGAACATGGATCCCTCGTAAGAGATCCAACAATACCTTCGCAAAGGAAGGAAGGCGCTACCATCTGGGTTTGGCCAGAAAGCCTAGAACTAGGTCTTGCATCAGAAGTGATGCAACACTGATCTAGCGATGACCAAAGTACCTCGAACGGATTCACGTCCTACTCGTGCACATGCTTCTAAACAAGGCTATCTGAGTCATATCGGATAGGTGAACTAAGGTTGTAACACATCTATCCCAAATACATCGATTTGGGAGGTCTGACCGCTATCACTGCTTTACAAGCTATACATTCCTGAAAATAGGATCACACCTAAGGCCATTATCTTTAGAGAACTGAAGTGCATAAGTGTGTGTCGTGACCTTTAAGACAAGCAAAACGATATACACTATACATTCGAAGCTACACTCAGGGAGTGCAAGCTGACAAGAGGCAAACTCATGCACATACTAATACAAAGGCAAATCGAGGGGCAAGACTCGTTGGCGGAGCTGCACCGCGAGGGTAGAACGCTAGGGCTACTCACGAGGTATGAGATCATACCTCGATCATCGTAACGTACAAGCAGACAACTACGTGAGCAACTGGTGAAGTAGGGGATCCTATACTGACTACGCAAGTGTAAAAGACTACTCACGAGGTCGATAGATCGCTAAGCGTAAGCAAGTAAAGAAGCATACGGCAAGGATAGAATACATGCATGAGCAAGGCATATGCACGAAGTGCGGCAACATGGTAAATACGAACACATACAAAAGGTAAGTGCAAGAGCAAGCACGACAGCACAGGAAGGTAAAGCACGAAGAGTAAAGCGAGAAGCAAAGCCATGGCGCATAAAGCGCGGGGCAACAAGTAAATGCAGGAAGTAAAGTGCAAGAACTTAAAGGAGGACCAGGATGTCCTGGAGTAAAGACAGACATATACAAGTAATTGTCAGGGCGCAAAGCGCGGGGCAACAGGAAAGAAAAGTGCAGGAAAGTAAAGAGGACAAGGAGCACGAAACCGCGCCCTTGAGTTAAAAGACAGGAAATGTAAAGACAAGAATGGAAAGCCTAGGCACATATAGCGCAACGGCGACAGAAAGGAAAGTGCGAGAAAGTAAAGATGACAAGGATTGCGAAATCGCGTCCTTGAAGGTAAAGACATATGTATATATATTATACGTATACATATATCGTCCTCTTTTAGTTATCTATCTTGTTTTAGCATTTATCAGTTCATTGTTCTTTCACACAAAAATCCCCTACCTTAAGGGGTTGCGGGTCCTCGTATGAATACAGCGTAGGCAAGCAGGAGCTCGAGCCACAGAGGGCGAGCTGGGTCCACCGTTCAACCTGGAGAGCTTAGAACGTTAGAATATGCCGAAGATAAACAAGCAACGAGGTAGCAAGGTCTCTTGCCTGCAGGAGGCAGAGGCAGGAGCTTCTGCATCCTGCAGACAAGGGTGCCAGAGGCAGGGGCCTTAGCCCTGCTTGGCAACAGCAGCGGCAGCAGGACGCAAGAGCTCCCTGTCTGCCAGCACAAAGAAAGACAGGGGAGGGAGGAGAGGCTCCCTGCCACACCTGCCGTAACATGGCCGGAGGCAAACACCCCCTGTCAGAACACGAGACAGGGGCGTAGCCCCATGCCGGCAGCAAGAACAAGGCAAGGGCGCAAAGCCCCTTGCCGGAGAACAAACACAGAGATGCAGGGGGCAAGCCTGTGCTCGAAAACAGAAAAGCGAGGGGGGCCTCGCCCCCTGCCGGCACAACGCATAGTCAGGGGGACAGAACCCCCTGTCGAGGAGAAATAGATGGTGCAGGGGGGCTCCGCCCCTTGCAGGGGAAACAACCACACAGAGCAGGGGACTTCAATCCCTGCTGAGAAAAACCAGAAGGCAGGTGGTACACCTTCTGTCAGAACACGAGACAGGGGCGCAGCCCCCTGCCGGCAGCAAAAACAAGGCAAGGGGGAAAACCCCTTGCCGGAGAACAGCAGAGATGCAGGGGGCAAGCCCCTGCTCGAAAAACAGGAAAGTAGGGGGCTTCGCACCCTGCTGGCACAACGCAGGAGGCAGGGGGACAGAGCCCCCTGCCGAGGAGCAATAGGAGAGCAGGGGGGAGGCTCCGCCCCCTGCTGGGACATCAAGAACAGGGGGAGCCTCGCCCCCTACCCAAGAGCACAAAAAAAAGGGACAGGGGGGAAGGAACCCCCTGTCGAAAGGCAAATGGCAAGGGGACAAAGCCCCCTACCGACAAAAGGAATGGCAAGGGAGCAGAGCCCCCTACCGGCAAAGCGGATGGCAGGGGGACCAAGCCCCCTCCCGGCACAACAAGGGCAGGGGGAAAGTGGATTCCCCACTGCCGACCCAGCAGGAACAGGGGGAAACGGAATCCCCCAGCGAAAAAGCGGCGACGAGAGGGGGATCGGTCCCCCTGTCGATCGACTCACAGAGGAAAGCAGGGGAGGGGTTAACCCCCCCCCCCTATCGACAAGAGGTGTCGACGGGGGCGCAACCCCCGCCCCTCCCTATCGACCCATCCCGCACAAAGGAGAAAGAGAGGGGAGGGTTTACCTCTGAAATCAGGGGAGTCGTCAGGCCGGAAGGTCGAGGGCTACCGTCGGCTGAGCTGCCTCGACAAGGGTGGCGACGTCGCTGGCCGGCAGGGCTCGAAGGTCGCCGGCGCACGAGGTTGGTTGTTGCCGGAGCCGATCGTCGAAAAAGGGTGGCCAATAGCGAGATGCTGGCGGTAGCAGGGAGGTACAGCCGAGAGGAAGAAAGGGTGGTGGCCGGCGGCGATTCGCCAGCGTCGATGACACAGGAGACAGCAAGGGGGAGGCGACGATCGCCGGCGGCTGCAGCACCTAGGACGGCGGTTGTGGCTGACGGCGAGTCGTCGGTGCTCGAGGTCGCTGGCGCTGATCGGCAGGTCGTCGGAGGTCACTGCCCTCACAACCAAAAGAGAGGGAAGAACGTAGTCGCTGGTGGCGCAGTCGTCGGCAGACAGGGGGAGTGTTGGATCGCCCGAAACTCAGAGGGGAGGCGGCCTGACGGGAACGTTCGCCGGCATCTCCGATCGCGGGCGGCGGCGGCGTGAGGAGGGCGGAGCAGATGAGAGAGAGAAGGGGCAAAAGTTTTGCCCCTCGCCCGAGACGCTGTGTCCTTTTAAGGACACCGGCTTCTCGAGAATTCGAGAAGCCGGGGCGCGGGTCGGCTCGAGTCCAGCCCGGATCCGGGCCCGACACAGGGGTTCAGACCCTGACTCGTGTCCGACACGTGTCGAACACGTGTCATACACGATTTTTTTTTCACAGTTGTTACATCCTACCCCCCTTAAAAGAATTTCGTCCTCGAAATCTCATAGGAAGGTAATCTGCCTAGACCGCAGCGTGAGGAAACTAGGTAGATTATGATGTACATGCGCACATGAACCCCCAAACACATAAGCTTCTAAAGAGATCAGGACAACACATAATGAGTCCCAAAGAAAGTTTCGAAATCAACAACTTGATCGAACAAAACGTATGTGTGAATTCACTAATAACTTGTCTTCGCAAGAGTTCATAGAGCCGCGAATAGAAAGGGAGTTTAGCAGAAGGCTATAAGAAAGGTTATTCGCTATCTTCAAGGATGAAGAGACACAACGAGTCATCAAAGAAAAGGAGTTTAGTAGAAGACCATAGGCAAGATTTAATCATTAACTTCTACTTGATCTGATAAGGGATGAAGAGACAAAACGAGACATTGCTCTAGCTTACGTTCCTTGAACGGGGTCTCTAAATCACTATCAAGATGTCGTGTGTCATACTCGCAAACTCTAACAAACTCCGCGTCATGAATAAACACAATCTATACTCTCTCAAGGCCTTATGCGGCCAACTGCCACCTATCAAGACTCACTTAAGGCGAGATACTTTCTTATAAAAGCCCACCCTTCCACAGAAGGTCTAAAACATGATCAAGATCTAAAAATCAATCTGATCTGATTCACACATCTGAGCTGGGCATATAATCATGCTAAAACAGAAAGCCAAATCTATAGATTCACAACTGGCTATATTCATCAATATCAGAAGATCAACACGGCTCATCGTAACTTTTCATGAAAATCAAAGTCTACAAGTTCCCCGCCGGAACTCCTCATATGGGAAACGTACGACCTCATAAGGGATTATCGCTCTAGATGGTATACCTGGTCTTAGACCATACACTTCCTCACAGTTCACCGTCTCCGCGGTTACCCGCTCTTGGACAGTGTATATCCTCACAGAGATTCTACCACTCTAGCCGGGTTACCAGATCTTGGTCATACGAACCCTCACAGAAAACCTTTGGGAACCCAAACCTCAACAAAGGCCATATTCACAAAAAATCACTGCGATACACGCATCAACACAAATGACCACTCACTGGGTCGATAGCCACTAATAATCAACAAGATCCATGCCGAATCACCTGGTCTGAGAAAATGTACGACCTCACAAGGAATTACCGCCCTAGATGGTATACTTGGTCTTGGACCATACACTTCCTCACAGTTCACCGTCTTCGCGGCTACCCGGTCTTGGACAATGCACGTCTTCACAGAATTCTACCACTCTAGTGGGTCACCTGATCTTGGTCATACACCCCCCCCCCTCGCAGATAATCCATTGGAGATCAGATCCTCAACCGATACCATACATAGTGATACATGCATCAACACAATCGACTGATCAAAACAATTGACCGCACTCGGGGTCAACAACCACAAATATGGGCATAAGCATATATGTCAGCAATATGCATCGTATCACTTCACATGGCAAAACGAAACACAGAATCACACATTCTTCCAACAAGGTTCCACGAACCATAATTATATATCAAATATAAGCATTCATCGCATGCTCTCAACAATTCTTATCACGTGGCATATCAAACACATCATACAGAAGATTTAAACTACGCAACTTATCAATGCCACAAGAAATATTACATCCTCAAATAGGACCTCAAAGCATGCGCAATCAAAGCATGAATTCTATACATAGAAACATGCAGGTAATATATTATGAAGCAACTTAACTTCAACTTACGTAACTCCTACGTAGTTCAATAAATTCATAGGATTCAAGTTATATGTGCAAATATTCTGATCATTGCATCATCATATGCATTCACAATTCTTACCTCAAAGCACATCGCATTCGACCACTTCGGTGTGAAACACACTCACATATCTACATGACATTTTAGTTCAATATACATGATACTCATCAATCATGCTATACAAAGATGATATAATCACAGAACCAATCATAATGCAAAACCCTCTGCAACACAGTTATGTAGGCGTGATGTATCATCAAAAATTAATCATTTGTAGTTGTGAGGTGTCATCCACCTAAAAGTCAAAACTGATCATCTGTAGGCGTAACAAGTCAACTACCCAAAACTAATCAGTTGTAGGCGTGACACGTCATTCACCTAATAAGCATCACAATCATTAAGATCACAAAGATACCAAAGTCACACGTAATTCCATTGATAAGCCTTTACTTAACAAAAATACGCAACAACACACACAAAAAGTCATAAATAAGACTATCAAAAAGTGTCTACTCGACGGTTTCTGTGTTCTGTTGCTATTGCTGAGGAGGTTGGGGCGTACTGCCCACTCGCTGGAGGTCATCGACCTTCTTTATACGACAATCACGGATAAAGTGACCCATCTTGCCACAATAAAAACAACCACCAGAGGCTCGGGGACATGCCTGTTCACGGTGAACACGATCGCATCTCAAACACTTTGGGTTTAATGGTCGTTGAGGCTCATTTTCTTTGCTTAGTTTCTGTCTTTTAGCAGCTCGACGCTTGTTGTCAGCACTATCTTCGGCAGACTTTTCATCGCGACGTTGTTTAAAGTGGTATTCTTCAGCAGAATGACCCACCTTTCCGCAAAAATAACAATCATCGAGGTCCTGAAGGCACACCGGACCGGACAAAACATGAGGGCCGACACTCCGACCTAGGTTGGTGATCTCGCAACCCAACCCATCAACCTTATGATCAAGGTTCTGGACCATCGCTTGGAGCTGCTCAACTGCTCCAGTTAATGCGTATATAGATTTGATCAGTTTATTGAACGACATCTAAGCAAAAACATATTCTTTAATTAAAATAACTACAAAATAATTTAAGAGAAATAATACTCACAATGCGATGCAGATGGCGGATGATCAAGGATTACCACTTTCCTTGTTGCTCTGATACCAAAAGCTGTAACGCCCCAAAATCGTGGACTTGAAACCTTTTATGGAAAATGTTGAAAGCTTTGAAATCAATCATTTATCAGAGTTTAAAACAGAGGTTCAGTGAAAGATCAGGTTCAAAACAGCAAGTCCCTAGACCTTGGGCGCATTACAACCAAAAGCAGATTTTCTCTTATAAACCGATTTGCAATTCAAATATATATTTTATTGAAATGAAAAGAAGAACCACATTTTGGTAATATAGTTTCAGAAATGCAGAGTTTTAATCAAAAGAGATGCTTTCAAAGAAACCTTATACCACAGCTATCAAAAGAGTCCCCAAGAGCGCAACGTCAGGAAAGGGTATTGCCTTGAATGCATCGCGTCATCGTGCCATCGCAAGCTGTCTCAACCTGTTCACCACCTGCCCATGAAAATGGGTCAGTCTCACAACAGACTAGTAGGGGTGCAAAGGACAAGAAAGAGCAAAGGCTGTAATAAGCAATATAAACGCTAGATCAAGCAGGAACAAGCAAGACTAGCAGATCTAACCAAAAGTGTTATAAAGTAAGCATGACTCTAGTCAGGCAAACAGCTACCTGCAAGAGCAATAAGGATTATAGTGCTAAACAAACAACTATAACAATCCCACAGATATAATAGGTGAAGAGTAACTAACTCTATCCACCAGCCAGGCAAAACAATTGCATAAGACAAGTATTCATGACAACACTCGTAAAACAAGTATCATAGGATGGCTCAGTCCATCGACAAGTGATTACATTAATCATGAGGCACAAGCTATTGCATCACAAACAATACATAAGCTATGCAGGATAAGCAATCGACTAGTATGAGAAGCTAGTTATTACTAAGCAAGGAACTGCGTAAGCAGTTTAACCAACAAGGATAACGCCTCGACAGGAGTACCTAGCTCAACGAGTAGCATACCGAACTACCGAGCTAACAAGCAAGCAAGCAATGCACGTCACAGCATGCATATCTCATGATCATGAGTATAAGTTATATCTTGTCTCATTACTGAGCAGGCCATTGTGGGTACGCACAAGGCAAAACGTAGAAACAACTGAGATCGATTCGGGGGTCCATTATGCTATGTATTTTATTATACCCCGAATGACTGACTGAGTCCGCTTCCTAAGGGGATGGTCTGTGACCAAGAGAGTAAATCCCCAAAGGCAAACAAAGGCCCAATGGATGTGCATCCGTACTTCTGCAGAAGTGGCCCAAAGGATTTCCCCTAACCTCCGATGACTGGGGAAGGTCGGATCTTTGCCCGTGATTGCCATTAATGACTGTCCATCGGAGTTTTGTACCATCCATCATCTCTCCTGATAAACCGTCCCGAATGAGCACGACGGAGGGTTTCTTAACCGCCGTCCTATTCTCAGGCTCTGGTCTTTCAACCCAATTGAGCATCTTGCCTGTGAAGGCGCATGATTATTATTTATGTGAATTATACGCGCCATTGTGCGTTCGAGGCAACCATACAATTCACATCCTACTCACCGCAGTACACATCGTACCTATTCAAATGTATAATCACGATGAAAGGGGGTCAATCCATAATGAGGGCAGAAACATCACTCTTGTGATCTCAAACACATGCCATTGCATGTTCGAGACAGATATAGACCTCTCATCATGCTCATCGTAGTACGCAACATACCTGTTCAAAAGTACAACCACGATGAGAGGGGTATGGATCTCTCGCAGGAGATCCCAATGCTTCTACCTTATAGAAGCCTACAGTGAACTCATTCTAGTTCCAACTGATCGTGCTCGGGTCCTTTAGACAATCGCGAGCAGACTGCCTATTAGGCAAAAATCAACATAACAGGATTTAGCTTAATGTGTCAATACACGTTTAGAGGTTACTATAGACCTTTCATCCTGTTCTTCGTAGTCCAAACATATCATACGTGACTAAGGGTATAACTACAAGAGGAGGAACATGGATCCCTCGTAAGAGATCCAACAATACCTTCGCAAAGGAAGGAAGGCGCTACCATCTGGGTTTGGCCAGAAAGCCTAGAACTAGGTCTTGCATCAGAAGTGATGCAACGCTGATCTAGCGATGACCCAAGTACCTCGAAAGGATTCATGTCCTACTCATGCACAGGCTTCTAAACAAGGCTATCTGAGTCATAGCGGATAGGTGAACTAAGGTTGTAACACATCTATCCCAAATACATCGATTTGGGAGGTTTGACCGCTATCACTGCTTTACAAGCTATACATTCCTGAAAAAAGGATCGCACCTAAGGCCATTATCTTTGGAGAACCGATGTGCATAAGTGTGTGTCGTGACCTTTAAGACAAGCAAAATGATATACACTATACATTCGAAGCTGCACTCAGGGAGTGCAAGCTGACAAGAGGCAAACTCATGCACATACTAATACAAAGGCAAATCGAGGGGCAAGACTCGTTGGCGGAGCAGCACCGCGAGGGTAGAACGCTAGGGCTACTCACAAGGTATGAGATCATACCTTAATCATCGTAACACACAAGCAGGCAACTACGTAAGCAACTCGTGAAGTAGGAGATCCTATACTGACTACGCAAGTGTAAAGGACTACTCACGAGGCATGAGGTTGCACCTCGATAGATCGCTAAGCGTAAGCAAGTAAAGAAGCATACGGCAAGGATAGAATACATGCATGAGCAAGGCATATGCACGAAGTGCGGCAACATGGTAAAGATGAACACATACAAAAGGTAAGTGCAAGAGCAAGCACGACAACACAGGAAGGTAAAGCACGAAGAGTAAAGCGAGAAGCAAAGCCATGGCGCATAAAGCGCGTGGCAACAAGTAAATGCAGGAAGTAAAGTGCAAGAACTTAAAGGAGGACAAGGATGTCCTGGAGTAAAGACAGACATGTACAAGTAAATGTCAGAGCGCAAAGCGCGGCGCAGCAGGAAAGTAAAGAGGACAAGGAGCGCGAAACCGCGTCCTTGAGTTAAAAGACAGGAAATGTAAAGACAAGAATGGAAAGCCTAGGCACATATAGCGCGGCGGCGACAGAAAGGAAAGTGCGAGAAAGTAAAAAGGACAAGGATCGCGAAACCGCGTCCTTGAAGGTAAAGACATACGTATATATATTATACATATACATATATCGTCCTCTTTTAGTTATCTTTCTTGTTTTAGCATTTATCAGTTCATTGTCCTTTCACGCAAGAATCCCCAACATTAAGGGGTTGCGGGTCCTCGTACGCATGCAGCGTAGGCAAGCAGGAGCTCGAGCCACAGAGGGCGAGCTGGGTCCACCGTTCAACCTGGAGAGCTTAGAACGTTAGAATATGCTGAAGATAAACAAGCAACAAGGCAGCAAGGTCTCTTGCCTGCAGGAGGCAGAGGCAGGAGCTTCTGCATCCTGCAGACAAGGGTGCCAGAGGCAGGGGCCTCAGCCCTGCTTGGCAACAGCAGCGGCGACAGGGAGCAGGAGCTCCCTGTCTGCCAGCACAAAGAAAGATAGGGGAGGGAGCAGAGGCTCCCTACCACACCTGCCGCAACATGGCAGGAGGCAAACACCCCTGTCAGAACACGAGACAGTGGTGCAGCCCCCTGCCGGTAGGAAGAACAAGGCAAGTGGGCAAAGCCCCTTGCCGGAGAACAAACACAGAGATGCAGGGGGCAAGCCCGTGCTCGAAAACAGAAAAGCGAGGGGGGCCTCGCCCCCTGCTGGCGCAACGCAGGAGGCAGGGGGCCTCGCCCCCTGCCGGCACAACGCATAGTCAGGGGGACAGAACCCCCTGCCGAGGAGAAACAGATGGTGCAGGGGGGCTCCGCCCCCTGCAGGGGAAACAACCACACAGAGCAGGGGACTTCAATCCCTGCTGAGAAAAACCAGAAGGCAGGTGGTACACCTCCTGTCAGAACACGAGACAGGGGCGCAGCCCCCTGCCGGCAGCAAAAACAAGGCAAGGGGAGAATGCCCCTTGCCGGAGAACAGCAGAGATGCAGGGGGCAAGCCCCTGCTCGAAAAACAGGAAAGCAGGGGGGCTTCGCCCCCTACTGGCACAACGCAGGAGGCAGGGGGACAGAGCCCTCTGCCGAGGAGCAATAGGAGAGCAGGGGGGAGGCTCCGCCCCCTGCTGGGACATCAAGAACAGGGGGAGCCTCGCCCCCTACCCAAGAGCACAAAAAAATGGGACAGGGGGGAAGGAACCCCCTGTCGAAAGGCGAATGGCAAGGGGACAAAGCCCCCTACCGACAAAAGGAATGGCAAGGGGGCAGAGCCCCCTACCGGTAAAGCGGATGGCAGGGGGACCGAGCCCCCTCCCGGCACAACAAGGGCAGGGGGAAAGCGGATTCCCCCCTGCCGACCCAGCAGGGACAGGGGGAAACGGAATCCCCCTGCGAAAAAGCGGCGACGACAGGGGGATCAGTCCCCCTGTCGATCGACTCACAGAGGAAAGCAGGGGAGGGGTTAACCCCCCCCCCCCCCCCCCCGCCCCCCTACCGACAAGAGGTGTCGACAGGGGCGCAACCCCCGCCCCTCCCTGTCGACCCATCCCGCACAAAGGAGAAAGAGAGGGGAGGGTTTACCTCCGAAATCAGGGGAGTCGTCAGGCCGGAAGATCGAGGGCTACCGTCGGCTGAGCTGCCTCGACAAGGGTGGCGACGTCGCTTGCCGGCAGGGCTCGAAGGTCGCCGGTGCACGAGGTTGGTTGTTGCCGGAGCCGATCATCGAAAAAGGGTGGCCAATAGCGAGATGCTGGCGGTAGCAGGGAGGTACAACAGAGAGGAAGAAAGGGTGGTGGTCGGCGGCGATTCGCCGGCGTCGACGACACAGGAGACAGCAAGGGGGAGGCGACGATCGCCGGCGGCTGCAGCACCTGGGACGGCGGTCGTGGCTGACGGCGAGTCGTCGGTGCTCGAGGTCGCTGGCGCTGATCGGCAGGTCGTCGGAGGTCACCGCCCTCACAGCCAAAAGAGGGGGAAGAACGTGGTCGCTGGTGGCGCAATCGTCGACAGACAGGGGGAGTGCTGGATCGCCCGAATCTCAGAGGAGAGGCGGCCTGACGGGAACGCTCGCCGGCATCTCCGATCGTCGACGGCGACGACGTGAGGAGGGCGGAGCAGATGAGAGAGAGAAGGGGTGAGGGTTTTGCCCCTCGCCCGAGACGTTGTCCTTTTAAGGACACCGGCTTCTCGAGAATTCGAGAATCCGGGGCGCGGGTCGGCTCGAGCTCGGGTCCAGCCCGGATCCGGGCCCGACACAGGGGTTCAGACCTTGACTCGTGTCTGACACGCGCCGGCCACGTGTCTGACACGAGTCAGACACGATTTTTTTTCCACGGTTGTTACAAGAGCAATGCTATTCATGATTCTAAGAAACTTAGATTTAGATGTTTATACAAGCAATTCATAAGATGCTTGCAAGATTTCATGGATAACCAACATCCCATGATTATTATTGCTGTGAAACCAAAAGAGACTGGTCAGCGGTTTATCTTTCCAAAGCACAGGGGAACCTGGCTTTCCTATTAAGACTTACATCTGCAACGTCCTGTAAAAATTGCATTTTCTCAAGATCTTGTAATTGCAAATCACAATTACAGCACTTTCTCAAGTTTTTATCTGAGAAACTGCAATCTGTGATTGTGGTTCCTGCTTGAGAATGCTCTTTTATTGAAACTTCAAAAAGTGGGTCACAAGACTGCCCCACGACCAACTTTGTCAAGGTGCAACCTTCTCGGTGTGATAGCTCACCCCACCTGTGGGTCTGGGACCAAAGCAAACGTGGGCCTGTTTGCTTCATGGGAAATGGCTGCTTTCCTGGTGGAGTGAAACAAACAGCCCAAAGAGAAAATGCAGGGCCCATGTGCGGTATAGGTGGCAGTGCATTGAGCCCCATGTTTTCTTGCAGGACTCACCATTTCATATGAAATGGCTTCCACAATGGGAGGTGAGAGGTAGACATTCCGTGTGAAAGTCCGGTGATTTTTCAAACTGCATGCCCCCTTCACAAGGGAATTCCCTTCCATCCAGTGCAACACAGACCTGGCTGCTATTCAATCTCAAGATCCCAATTGAACAGTTGTCAGATGCATATACAATGGGAACAATAGGCATAAGAAAGAATCGTCTTTTCTTGGTCATGGTCTGGATGGAAAATGTGTGCATGTCCATTGCATAAATTTCTCCGTTCTTCATGTTATCTATCCTCTTCCTTCTCAAGTGGCTTCTTAGATCCAAAGGAGTGAATGACACATTTTCGCGACCACCATCTATGCGGGTAAACAAATTGTATGTCTTCCTTGGTGCAATGCCGACGCTATCGGCTATTTCAGCCATTGCAGCATGCGCTACAGTTACTTTACGATGTGACCTTAGCATAGCAGTCATAAATGATGCAGATAAATCATGATTATGATCACTGATTAAAGTACGTACGGCAAATTTCCCATTCATATGTCTTCTCAAAACCAATCTCGCCTGACATCCACATCTTGATTCTGGCATACTCCTTGTTGGATTTCCCATTGATTTCTTCCAACCTTGCTTCGAACAGACATATGTCTTTCTAACCAAGACACCCTGTGCATTTTTTGACCAAGAAAACCTTCTCACACTGAAGCCAACTTTTAAGGCATAATCATTACAAAATTTATATGCATCTTCCTCGTTATTAAACTGCATTCCTTCTACAGGAACATAGTCACGTGTAATTCCATGTACATTCCCAGTTCCTACGGTATCAAAATCTACCTCATTATTGAATTGCATTTCTTCTCCTGGAACATTCAAGTCAAGCGTACTTCCGTGTACATTCCCGGGGCCTACACTTTTATTATGTGCACTGTCATCAAAATCTACCTCATTATTGAATTGCATTTCTTCTCCTGGAATATTCAAGTCAAGTGTACTTCCGTGTACATTCCCGGGGCCTACACTTTTATTATGTGCACTGTCATGGTAGTCTAACTCATCATTGAATTGCATTTCTTCCGCTGGAACATTCAAGTCAAGAGTGGGTCTAATGCCTGCACCCTTCTTTTCATGTGCATTGTTAGTGCAGATGTTCAATACTTCAGTTGCGTCATAAGTATAGATAGTCAATTCTCTAGATCTTTCGATGGATTCAGCTACATCGTCTTTATTACAACCTGATGATAAGCTCGACAATGTTTTAAGCAATATATCAATTTGTGTTTTGCAGCAAAATAGCAAACAAATCGATATTAACTAACAAAACGAGAGTCTGTTATTAATACAGCGGTTTGAGATACAATGCATACGATGAATGAATGTAGGATACCTGATGGGGTAGAGGCCCTTTCTAGCATCTGCAAACAAGCATTCTTGTCAATAGGTCCCAGCGTCTTACAAATATCGATAAGTTTCCAACCTTCGTAAGAACAAGATCTACCTGCAATAACCAAACAATGCCTTAATGGCACACAAGACGACATGCCTTCTTCATCGATCGCATGATGAGATGAAAAGCTACTCACGCTGCCTTAATGGCACTGGTTGGAATGTTTGTGCATCATTGCTTTCTTCGATAATGCCTAACAACAACGACAAATAAAATAAGACAGTGGAATGTTTTGTAAGCAATATATCAATTTGCGTTAGCAAGCGGCATAGCTTTACTACGATTTAATCAGGATGCATATAACAACGGATACCACTAGGGTTAAGCAAGTCAAAGCAACGATTTAATGCATGACAGTATCAAATCAAGTGCAGTTTGATGTTTGCTTATACTGAGCATCGACTTATCGCTTACCATGCCAATAAAATACACATGTCGTACATGTGTGTTGACGATAACGCTCTCATAATATCCACGAGTCTCTAAAGCGAGTTCAATAGAAGTCGCTGAGAGAGCAGCGATATGCATGCGAAAATCGCCCCGCCATTCGTGTAACGATGTGTTTCTGCATCCACATGTTTTCAAAGTCTGTGTACAAATATCTTACAAATACATATTACATGAAATATAATACCTTACACAAACGATATGTATGTATAGCGATTTGTAAGATATTGAAAATCGATGCGGCAGTTCAGCATAATAACTTACAACTCGACGATACAAAACCATACTATCTAAAAGGTCGATAAATATATCGCACAATAAATTACAAATCGATAAGGAAGAACTTGAGCCAGGTCGATAATGTCATAGATTGCACCATTCAGAATTCAAGACGTTGCCGGCTCCTTAAAGAAAGAATACAGCATATTTTCTTATATACATTCATGTAGTCAGGTAGATGTAAGTGTTAAAACTAGAATATACAAAATTACATATTACATGTGGTATATGTACACATAGTGAGAAGACTTATAAATACATACATGGCAAAGCGACGTACCCATGGTGTCCCATATTCATAGCAAACAAACAATGCTGCACGAACGACAACTTCTGAGTCAAATCTAGAAAGAGGGTAGCAACCATCCCAAAGTCCAGCCCAGGAACAGCCCAGCACCGGCAAGACTCATGCCAACCGCCACCGCAAACACAAACTTACCAGCATCATACTTGCGTTCACCACACCTCTTCCTCTTCTTGTTCCCAGCCTCTCGATACTCTTCGCTTCTTGCTGATAACCAAGGGAAGAGTGCAGAGAGCTGATCCCATGGCACCACGGCATTGTCTTTGCATTTAAGTTCGAGGTATATGGTCTCTAACTGCAAGAGCCGGAACCACTGTTTGTATGCGAAGAGATGTGTAGCTTGCTTGAAGAACAGCTTGATAATGTGTTCCTTCTCCGAATGCGCTCGTTGGGCTGCACTTTCTGCCTCTCGTGCTCGTGTTTGGGAATGACAAAGGGCCTCCAACAGCTTCACCTTGCTTGCATCAACATCAAAGCTGTGCCCGCTTCCACTGGATTCCTTGTTGCTGACACTGGAGCTGCCGCACATAAATTCACAGAGCCTGGTTAATGTCAAAACTAGCAAGTTCTTGAGAATAGACATCAAATAGAGAGGAAAAAGAGGTTGGCTTAGCCTCATCAATTTCAAGTAACAAGAAATAGGTTCAAGAATCTGTGCATAAAGAAATAGGTTTAAGCATCTGCGCATATCATCTTCACCGTTATCAAGTCTGCCAAATTTGTCTCAACCAGGCCTAAAAAGAATCTTAATAGGTCATGCCACAAGAAACGGGGTAGGTACATGAGTGAATTGGACTAGCCTATATCTGGCAGGAAATGGTCACCCAGAAATGAATGGCCGATCTGCAGACACTTGTATTGATGTACACTTAGATGGTCAACTTCAAATCAGTGTCTCTGCAGACACTTGTATTAATGTACACGTAGATGATCTGCAAGCCTGTTGAACCAGCTCTTGATGCAGGTCAATGAATCAAAGTCATTCGATAAAAAAACATGTGCAAAAATAAACACATCAAGATATCCAGTTCAATAAGGACAATTTGTTTTTCCATGTAAATATTATGGATATAACTGCATGACGTTTCCATGAAATATTATGGATACAACTGCATGACGATTCAATGCTTGGTGGAGTCATCTCAACAAATGACAAATGAGACACACCAGCAAACCAGAAACTACCCTCTCTAGATGGCTATAGCCA
Organism: Nuphar pumila; assembly: GCF_984573655.1. Classification (NCBI taxonomy): domain Eukaryota; kingdom Viridiplantae; phylum Streptophyta; class Magnoliopsida; order Nymphaeales; family Nymphaeaceae; genus Nuphar; species Nuphar pumila. The sequence goes on from NC_143263.1 coordinate 20,675,902, forward strand.
TAAACAACCAGAAAATTTAGGAACCATCAAAACCAAGCACCAATATATAAGCCACAATTCATAAGATGAGAAATTTGACATTAATGAATATCCCTGACAGATACGCTTCATTTTCCTGAGATTTCAAAGCAATAGCTAGAACATTACCTGGAAGTTTTATCTAAGCCATGGGCAGATGGCAGTGATTCAGCAGATCGCCACTGAACTCTATTGGTCCTTCCAGAAGGAAGATTTTGCTGAGGATCTTCAACAGGATTACAGAAAGCTGCTGGATTTAGCTCCTCATTATCAAAACCCTCAAAACTGCCTAGTGGACTCCTCCTTGAATGTGTATTTTGGGGTCGTGGAAGATCACAATTCTCTATATGTCGCAATGAACTCTGTGCAACCAAGGATGCCAATTCATCCTTATCAGTAATTCGCCACCAGGGTCCTGCCTTGTCAGTCACCCAAGGCATTGAAATATCAGGGGAACCCTTTTCTGCTTGTTCTGATATTAAGTGGTCAAACTGCTTCCAATTCATCGACATTTTCTCACTTAATTCTGCCTTTGGATGACCACTAACAATTGCTTCATGTTTAACCGATTGAACCACATTTGCTGATTTCAGCTCTTGGGCTCTTGATTCAAACTCTTGTTTCAAACAAGTTGAAACCCTGCAGGGTGACTCAACAGGATGGCTGACCTTCTCAGGGTCCGCACAGCCATCTTGGCTGGCCTCTGTTGCCACTTCGCTAAACACAGAGGATGGATGAAAATCACCAGATGCCATACCATCAAGCTCGGCCTCCAAGGCTTTCAGCTGCTCGAATGCAAAATCCCGCTGGTTTGCAAAGTTAGGTTGCATCTGGAGCCACCACTTTATGTCTGGAGACAGATTAAAATTGGAAGGATTCCAGTTCAGTGGCAAAAAATGGGAACCAGATTTATCAACTCCATTTCCTGCATCTCCCTGACATTGGTCAGGTTGGAGTTTTGAAGATGATGATGGACAGCAGGCTAATTTAGGAGCTCTCTTGGCATCCTCTTGGACAAAGCAACGGTTTGCAGTACGCTGCCAAGCAGCCCTTGCTTCTGCTGCTGCCATCACAAGTTCATTCTGCACAATCTATCACTGCAATGGAAAAGTTAAAAAATAAAAACAAGAAACTCTACAACAATGAAATATGAATATAAAACAACCAAGTCAAAAACATAACAGATAAAAATTTGACAAGGTTACTGCAATGACACTTACAGTTATCTAATCATGAGAACCATGGACTTACTGCATGCATCACTGTCATATTTATTCATTTTTTGCATAATTAGTTTCTACCTAAATTCCTTCTTTTGTACATGTGTTTAATTATTTTTAAGCAGCTGAGAAAACTTTCCCAATAATTTAAGGACAATTTACCCTGGTCAGATGAAGCATAAGCGACAATTGTTATGGCATGAATTATATGAAGACGTATAGTGCAACTCCTACCAAAAAGTGTTCTGTACCTTCAAATTTTAAGGGTTCAGAAGTTTATGACCGGAGAAACTAAAAAAAGGCTTAATAGGGGATAATATTAAGATATGAAAACTAAGAAAAAGGAACTATGGAAAGCAAGAATTGGAGTGTGAAGAGAAAAGGTAATAATTTAATTAGTATAATCATGAAAATGAAAAATAAGGAAACTATGATGAATTTAATATAGAAACACTAAGATCCTAAACTAGAGACCCATGAGTTGATGTCATTTCAAGTTCTGAAGATTAGGACCCTCATCATCAACAAATATTCTAAGCTTAGCAAGTTCGCAGAGTTCAGTGTCCCGTTGGGTGAACCTGAAGCTTATTCTCAGGATGGTATCTTGAATGGGTTCAAGCAAAATCATAAACTAATGTTATCACCATAGATAAAAGATAACAAACCAAGAAAAAAAATTTTGTGCACCTATCAATACTATAAAACTATCAGCAGCTAAGCTGCATATATATCAAGGCTAAGGTGTCCATCTAGTATTATGTCATTCAAGTTTGCTGCCTCAAGCTGTCATATGGAAGCAAAAGGCTTGGGCCTCACCAAGAGGTGTGAATTTGGAACAACATACAATCCGTGCTTATGGGACTTATGGGGTCCCATCTCCAGTAAACCTAGGTATATACTAGCAACATCTAAAAGGGACCCACATAACTATTGTGCAGGCAAAGAGTACAAGAAGCTTTCAAGATTTCAAATTTTCTATATGTAACAGATCGTGGTTTTTTGGACTAGAAATTTCTCCCACCTTAGATATCCAGGGCTTGGAATATAATCCACTAAATCCTGTTTCTCTGCAAATATTTTATGTAAGCTGTATTTGGTTTATCTTCTTCCATGTCTTCTGTCCTCTAAAGGACAATCTACATTTCTATTTCTCCTTAAATTGCTCATCACCATCCACAAACAACAAAGAAAACAGTGTATGCCAATGAAAGATGGACAATAAAATCCTAACTAATTACATCGCAGAGACATGATAAACAGTGTCATGCATTTAGCAGCTGGGCACAACACAGTGACACATTATGACGTGTTGGACACCATGTACTTTTTAACATTTTACTATTTTCCTTCATTATTTTTTCCTTTCTAAATAATTTTGAGTTTGATCCTTGTTTGTGTATGTGTGTATACATTTAGAAAAAGTGTATATATATATATATATTAATAAATATTTTTATACAAATGTATTACCTATAAATAAAATATTAAAAAATGTGCCTCATGTCTTAATTTTCATAAAAAACATAATTTTGTGTCACATATCCTTATCATATCGTGTCTGTATCTGTGTCAATGTGACATAGCAACCAATTTATGTTCCAAAAAAGATTAGAGAAAGATCATTGAACTTTACAATCAAATTGAAATATGAGAGGTTAATCATCTTTATCAACAGTAAACCACTCTCTTGCCACCACTCTCCTGTTTCCAGCTTCTTCTTCTTTGGTCTCTCCCTTCAGAACACAATTCTCTTGATTTTCATTTTCCTATTACAAATGAACAGAACAGAAGAACCATACTAGCCATGAATCCTCCTCCCAATACTTATATTGATCAGATCTAAAGGCAGTTTCCAGGTCTCTTCATTATTCTCAACATTTTCTCATCTTGTGTGCGTTTCTGATTTGCTGAGCAGGTTTTTTACATCATTTGTCAATTGTCCTCACGTCAAAACCTATGCCTTCAATTTCAAATATCTCCACAACTGTGTCTAGTGCATGACCCTTCTCATGCTAAATTTCAAGATTGCTAAAACTAAAGATACATTTATTTGCGTGAGGAAAATGTTGCACCTTTACAAACACATATTATAGTGTGCCATCAATGGAACTACATAAATGCCTTTCATATCCATGTATTTGACATTCTTAGAAAAGAAGTTCAAACACTACGGATGAAAACATGGTTTCATTCAGCAGTTTGAAGTTTTCCATTTGTTTAAAGACACACAACCGTGATTTTATTCAAGAAAGTCTAAAAATACTTATGAAACAAAAATAATAAAAAAATTGATTCAAATTTTAAAATATAGAAAATTTTGACTTAGGATAGGTTTTGCTCAGTTGTTGAGTTGCTAAGCCACCAGGTCTGGTTGAACTTACTTACTTGGCTGATTGATCATGGACTCAAAAAACCTAATCCAAAGCACATAGTCTAACAAAGTGATATTAAAATGTTTCAGTTGTGGTGCCACAATCTTTTCATAGCTTTGATGATTAGGTAAATCACTCAGTTATCGAGCCTGTAAACACAGCAAAAATTATTACTTGTCAAATAAAAATAAGTTGACAAAAGGGAATTTGTTATAAAATCCAAGTGCTCCTAAAAAACTACATGTCCTTGTAGATCATCCCACTGCGACCAAGTACAATAATCATCATCATCATCACCAAGACCTGTCCCATCTCCATGAGATGGGCATTGTTTCTGACAGCATATCCCAAATTCTACATAAATATCAAGGAAATGCGAGCTTTCCCAATTATTTCTTGTGAAAACCATCAGTCAGATCCTACTGTAGCATAGCCAATCTCAACAAAGTTAACAAATAACAACAGATAAAGTAACAACAAGAATATCTATGATCTACTATTCTGCCCGTTCTGAATATTAATCTCCTCCTCGAAAGGAAGATTTTGTGTGATAGGCTACATATACCATATGGATGTATATTAATATCACTTTCTGCTGATCTGAACCTCTGGTGAATCAAGATTTAGAACAAAGCCCTGAACCCATAGTATGTATCATCCAAACCCTTAATTTGGAAACAGGGAATTTTTTTTAATATAAAACCATTTCACTTGGGCAACCGCTTCTTGACAGGTGGCAGTTTCACATCATTTGGCCAATGAAAAAGAGAAAAAGAGAAGAAAAAGAAAAAAGAAAAGCAAAAGAAAAAAAATTGAAGGAAAATAAAAACAATGCAGCAGAAAGGAAAAAGAAAATGAGAAAGAACAATTGTTACAAAACTTGAAGAGCCCATTCATTGCAATATTAGATGCACCTGAGTTCTAAAGAGAAGCCTCCGGAAAAAACATACTACAAGTCAAACAAGGAATGGGCAAAGGAACAAGTGCAAACTCATTAAGCCAAGAAATTGGTTGTTTTGCACCCTTTTTCTTCTCTTTGAATCATACTTTTTTCTCCTTCCTTTTCTTATTCCTCTCTTACACACTTTCCCATTATTACTAACAAATTATGGTTTTCTCTCCCACAACAAAGGAGTTCTCAAGGTAAGGACTGACTTATTCATGTTCTTGGTTAAAAACACAGATTTCCTTCCAAGCCAGCATTTAGCAGATTGGGCCTGCTGTATTAATTTTCTGAGAAGTCTTTCCAAGTGGCAAGAGTGATCAAATTTCATTTACACATAGTGGCTCAGATCCATGCCTTATACAAGTTCAGACATGTAGAATACCATATGGATCTCCTCTCACTTACACCATGCACATAAATTGACACAAAGACAACAAAAACTCAACATGAACAAAGATCTTCTAAACATGATTCATGCATACTTCAAGCAGATAACCTGTCTCTAAAGTCTTGCAATACTTGTTACATAAGACCTCTCAATTAATTAAGCATGAAGCAACAAGATCTGAATTGAGATAGATCAGGCTTCAGTGAACAGCGTAGCATTGTCTATTGCTGAAAATCAGCCACACAATCTTCCTGATGTGGTAAATGATGCAAAATTTCTCATTCTGACTCAAAAGCAAACAACCACTAAGCATACTTTGTGATTCTTTATATATTGGCCTGGTAAAGTCCACATTCAATTTACTCACAGAACCATTTTCTTAATAAATTATCTAAGAAAAGTAGTTGTCATCCAAATATTTGATCAGTACCTTTCTACATGATACTACTACATTTTCTGACTGATCAATAATCCATGGACATGTTTGACTAGTCTGAAAACTGAGTTTCTCTCTGAAGATGGTCGACCAAGTATTTTGCTAATCAAGATATAACAACTCCAAAGCATAAGTTATATAAGACATGAAATATTTTCAGAACCACCAACAAATTGATAAGGTACTTACCAAATTTCAAAGCAGAAATAAAACTATTGACTCAAAAATACCATGAATTGAGTCACTTTTTTTCTTTTTTGTTTTTCAATAAGAATGAAATGAATCACTTACCAAGACGCCTTGACCAACATGGGCTCAGTTGGAGAAGATCTGGTGGCTCAACCAAGACTATCCAAATTACATGAATCCCGGTGATCCTATACTTGGAAAATGGAAAATTTGTGCTTGGTTTAGCAAGTATTCAACTGTTTTATGTAGATTTGATTTAACACATGGCACTGTCCTGATAGTAAAAGGGTCACAATATTAAACATGGCACAGCAGTTAGTGCGCCATTTGTCATATTGCATGAAAGGAAATGCTGATTAACTATAATCTTTAATTCTCTAAAATGAAGTTTCAAAAACTTTATGAGACCCACAGACTAGCATTCAAACTTGTGTTTGACATCACCAGTGACAGCAATATGAATAAGGAACCAAAGAAGGCATTCTATGGCAGTTTCTGATTACAAAGATCCGTCATTCTTCTTCTCCAAAGAAAAAGACCATTATACTTATGGATCTAACTTTGCAGAATATAATGACATACAAAATTCATGAATTATACACAATCAGGTCTCCTTCATGTTTCCTTAACCAAGAACTCAGAAAAGAAAAATGAGCAAGATAAGTAGCAAAATATTCCAAACTATGCATGTGTTTCGTGCAGTTGATCACTAGCAATAAATGACAATCCTTCTTAGTCATTTGCATGCATCAAATACAACAACCCACAATAGATGTGAACTGAAATCTCAAAAGAGAACTCAATAATCTCAACTTTAGGATGAAATCCACATCATCAACCAACATCTTCACTTAAAAAAATTCCTTATTTATAAAATTCAAATATCAAAATTCCCTTATTTATAAAGTCCAGATACCCCAACCCCAATTCCTTACCATAGTTCCGTACTCCTCCACAAACAGAAGCAAACCGAAAACTGCCACAACCAACATCGTTTCAAAACCAAATCCCAGAAAAACAATCATAAACTCTATCCAAGATTCAGGACCATGTTTACAGGCACCGTAATTTCCCCCATTTCCGAATACCCAACGACAGATCCAGGCAAAACCGATAGCAAACACTTACCACCATCCGTAAATAAAACCTTTTCTTAGCGAAATAACACAAGGAAAAAAAAAGCACAATTGTTCACCGTTCAACAAAGAATTCAAAACAAAACAAGGGGGAAATGATGGCGAACTCGATCCAGACGAAGATTGTATCGAAATAAGCGGAGTACGAATCGCAAAATCGAAAAAACATGAAAGGGTTGAAGCAAATTTTGACAGATCGGATGTTGGGGAAGACTCACTTTCGGTGCTTGTCCTGACGCCCCCGCGAGCGAGAGAGAGAGAGAGACTGGGGGTGAATCTGTGTGCTTTATGATGGAGAGTTGTAGATCATATGACGCTAAGATTCGGAAAAGGAAGGGAAAAAACTATGTGCTACTCCAAATAAAAATCTCGCTCGGTATATATATATAGAGAGAGATAGACGTTAATTTTCCTGTTTTGAACAAGGGACAAAAGAATTATAAAAATATCTGCTAACATACCATTTCACCTTGTTTATCCTTTCTTTTTATTTTTTATTTTATTTTATGCCACACTTGCAAAGTCATCCGCCTTAGTTCACATCCCCAAACAAAAACAGTTATTAGTTACTAGTGGTTAACCTTTTAATAGATTATAATACTGATCCTAATCCATTTTGTGTGAAAGTTATCAAACTTCATCAATGTAAATTTTACCAAGGTTAGTATGAAACATCCTATGGTTTTTTTTTTTACTATTTAGGTGTTATTTTGTGTCCCCCAAGTTGGAAGTCCTTCCTAGTTTTGGTCTTAATCAATGTGCAAAATGGCTTGAATTTCTATAAACCATATGCAGTCGAAAATTAACAAGCTTGAACCTCAAGTTTAGGCCATATTGTGAGGCTTTGAAGCCCCTAGCTTATACGTTAACATGCACCTATGCATTTCATGAAATTCCTATTTAGTACAAGTTATATCCATATGATTGAATTGTTTTATACCTTGTTATAGTAGCTAGGCAACCTTTATTTGGTATACCATGAAGGAAGGCTCATCCAAACCACCCCATGTTTCAGCCTAAATCCACGGTCAGGTTTTTTGGTGCCTAAAACATAAAATTAAGTGACCATCTTTTCTTTTAATCCAGAGATGAAGTGATTTTCTAATATTATATTTGTGCGGAGTTGGACTCTAGCGTGGTTCCTGCCAATTTCCAACACCACTTTAGGCTGAAACTTGACTAGGGCTCCAAGAAAGTCCTCCCGCTGTATTCTAACTAAACTGCTCATTCACTATAGCATATTAAAATGTAAAAATAAAAGTACGGTTGGATTTACAAAAAAAAGTGTTGGAAATGCCCATGTTTCTAGTTTTCATATCAAGGGACTCTCTCTCTCTCTTAGGGATGGCAGTGGGGAGAGGCCGGGCTGGGGACAAGGTCTCCACCCCTGCCCCGCCTCAAGATTTTATCCTCCACCTCCATCCTCGGCGGGGATGGATTTTATCCTCCACCCCCGCCTTCATCCCCTCCATCCCCAGTTCAAACGGGGATGAAGTGGGATGGGGTGGGGCGGGGATATTGTGGGGAAAAGTGGTCAGGGCGGGGATGAGGCAGAGATCATGGCGGGGATGGGACGGGGCGGGGCAGGGAAAAGTGCACGGCCATCCCCGCCTCCACCCCCGGACGGGGATGGATTTTAACCTTCGTCCCCACCTCCATCCCCGCTTCATACCCTTCATCCCCGGTCCAAACGGGGCGAGGTGGGGCAGGGCCCCGCTTTCCCCAGTCGACTGCCATCCCTACTCTCTCTCTCTCTCTCTCTATATATATATATATATAGAGAGAGAGAGAGAGAAAGAGAGAGAGAGAGAGAGAGAATTGAACATATTAGGCCCCATTTCTCGTTTCTGCCATATAGGTTTTAAGTATTTTATGATAGATTTGAACCAGTAGATGTGTTAAGTATGCTGGATTTAGTGGGAATCAATTCTTGGATCATATTTTTTCCATGAAAAAAAAACAGATTTTTATGAGCCGGAAAAAACTAATACCTTTGTAGCCATTGATTTTTAGATCACCTAAGAAACCTATATATATTTCAGATTCCCGAGATCAAAAAGCCGGTTCCCACTAAACAAAATCTATCACATCTATGGTATTAGCTATGAGAAATAATACTTAAAACTATGATTTTTGAAAGAGCCTATGGACACATTACTCATGCTTTTGTACCATGATAACCGCTAAGTGATATACATTCCTGTTTGTATGGATCTAGCCATCAAAGAGAAGATCTAACCATACAGATGTGTTTAACATCGGTTGTTTATTATGTTAAAATGTTTTATCACCTCTATTGCACCATAAACTTACTTTTTAGACACGAAAAATCAACAACTCATAATTCATAAAAACAAGGGTGATCTAAAAATGAAATAAAACATCATAATTCAATCAACTATCACATGAAATAGTAAATAAAACATATTAAACATGATCCAAAAGTTAGATTTTGCATTTGGAGCTTAAATTTATGTAAATCAAGTGTGTACCTATGGAGTACGGTATCACCTTAGAAGCGTCTATATATAACCAAAATATATTGTTTTCAGTGAAATATAGCAAATACAAACATAGCTACTATAACAAAAGTGTAGATATCTTGCCTGTTTAAACTAATGACCCAAATATCGCCATATCTTCATGGCTAACATTTGTCAGCATCTATATCGGTACCTCATTATCCTAAGAAACAAGTGGATCGTTTTCAATTTATATGAGATATACAAAAGTTTGTATGTTGGTAGGGATAACTCATATAGGATGTCACAAGTTGGAAACCTGTAATTTTTGTTGGGAAGATGAAGCTGAGTACACTTTTTTTAGTAGGCAGACTATTAGAAAGCATTATGGCTGTCACTAAAGTAAAGGCCCCCTGTGACGTGCCCTGCTGTACTTTAATACCGGAACGGCCTTTCAAGTGCACAACAGAAATTGAGTTGATGATCGCTCATTAAGCACACTAGCACAGTTGCATAAAATGAGCAAGCAGGCAAAAAGAACAGAAGAAGGCAAAAATGCAAGAACTTCTATTAGCCAAAGTTAATGAGTGCAGAAAGACGACAAATTCACCTTGTACCCTAGTGTTCTTAGGAAAAAGCCCTTTACAAGCACTTTAGAGTACCGAGAGGTATTTACCTCAAAAAAACAAAAAGTGAAAAACATGGCAGTCTCCAAGATGCTCTCTTGCTTAAGTTCGCACCGTCTTCAACAACAATCGTGTGTGGTACTCCACAAGTTCATGGTGCTTCCACATGCTGGTTACTTTTTTCCAAGTAGCTTCACTCTTCGGTAGACCTTTTCATTGCACCAGATACTTTTTCACTTAACCAAGGCAATTGTTTGAGTAGATGATGATGACTTTCAATTCTCTATCTGGAATGTTAGTTGTTGAAAGCATGTGTTGTGAGATAGGTAGGGGTGCACAACGAGCCAAGCTAACTCGGGCTCGACTTAATTAAGCTCGGCTCAAACTTGCTTGATAAGTAAACGAGTCAAGCTTGAACAAAAGCTCATGCTAGATAAACATAAACGAGAGCTTGATCAAGTTTTAAAACTTGATTAAGCTCGTTAAGCTCAGTTAATGCAGTTGTCATGAAAAGTTGTACTATATGTATAATTTTTATTCCATTTAAATCACAAAAGTTGGCTTCACCCAAGTGGTTAGGGTGTTAAATGTATTATTTTGTGAGAGGTGGAGTCCAATTCTTGTCGTTTACACACTTATTTCAATTTTTTTACAATAAATCAACTCGGCTCGAGCAGAGCTTGAACAAATCTTTTTTTTAAACAAGCCAAGCTTTTTTAGCCTAAGTTCGGCTTGAGCCTAGCTCATGTGCACCCCTAGAGATAGGTCACACCGAGATATGTGGATCTCCTTAATCTTCATATGTTACAGCTCAAAATCAACCTTAATTTATCTTGATGTTCTTTTGATTTTGGTAAGATTTGATGTCTCAATTTTTTGCTCCAATGGAGCGAGTGTAGTGGAAGTAGTGGGACATTGAGTTTTGATATTAGTTTGCAGTATATTTATTTTTAAAGTAGTGAGTAGAATTTATATGCGTCAAGATCTAGTAGTCATCCTTAGAACTTGTTATACAACCCATACTGTGAAAAATACCTTAGAATCCGCTCTTTAGACCCCAAGAAGTCACCTCATGCTCCATGCGAGCAACTTCAACTTATGGGGAGTCCAATATGTTGATGTGGAAGCTTATGTGATTGAATGTAAGGTAGAAAAGTCAAAAGATACATGTTTTCTTCATATTCAAGTAAAGAAGGAGGATGCATGACACATAAAGAGAGCCCTTATAAGGAGAAAAACTTTTTTAACTTGTGAGGATACTTGGCACATGAAGGGAGAATGAGAAAAGTAAAGGGAAGTACATAAATTAGAGGAGCCACAAAGTCAACAAGTGAGGGCTACCTTGTAAAGGAGAAAAGTATAAAAGGAAGGAAACAAGAGGAGACATCCCACCCACTTTCTCCTCTCTCTCTTCTATTTTCTATTTTGTCATATGGATCCAATGAAGTATGTTCATCTTTTCATTTTGATTATACTTTTAGTAATTTACTTAGGTCTTTAGGATCTAGTTAGAGAGAGATCTCAGTTAGGCTAACTGATGACTTATCTAGTCTAGTTTTGACTGCCAATTAGGATCCTATTTTGACAGTTAAAGAGTGTATGGGGTTTACGAGTTAGTATTTCTTTTTTGGATTGGGGTTGGACCCAAACCCAAGTCACGTACTATATAAAGTAGCCTATGGTCTTCATTTATAGATTACACAAATTTAAGAAATTGATTTCTCTCTCTCTCTCGTCTCTCTCTCTCTTGTCTCCCTTTCTTACCTCTGATTTATCTCTCATTCACATGAAGGCTAGGTTTCCAATGGCTGGTCGTTTATCCTCGTCGGAAGGCTCAAGCTTTCTCGGCATCCTGATTGTGCGGTCTTGCTTTTCGTCGATCTCGTCGGCGTTGTTGCATTGCAGATCATGTGTTAGAGTTGCAGAATGTGGACGACAATTTATCCACCTTTTGCAAACCTTTAAGGTACTCCTAGGATCCCTCCATACCCTTAGATTAGTCTTCACATATTGTCCGGAGCCCATGACCCAAAACTGCACCTTACGGGGTACTCGATTTATTTATCCAATTTGCTTAAACTGTGTTCTATTGACCTACTTCAGCCAGAAATTGTACCAAGCCCTCATACATGTCCCTAGACCAGGTCCTACACGTTCTGGACCTCAAACCATATCAGATTCCCCAACCCAGTCCAAACTCCATTACCCGATTAGTTTTTTTTGTTGTTTTAACCCTTCCTTGCCATGATTGCTTAATTGCCATAATAAGGAACCTTCACCTTTTCTCCATCATGTAAACTAGGGTTCAAACCCTAGGACATATCACCCACAGGTCCCAAGACTGAGAAATAGTAGGTTTGATCCTCTTGCATCTCTCAGACTATGTTTGGAGTACCCATTGGTTGCGGATTCGGGTCTTTCGACTGGTTTATCTTCTAGTTTAACCCGAGTTTGTCCAACATGAACCTCGACAAACCAGCATGTACAACATCATATAATGGCTTCAGGTTGGATACGTGAAAGACTAGATGCACTTAAAATTTTGTTGGCAAGTCCAACTTATATGCCAAGTTCCTAGCGCACTTTGTGATGGTGAAGGAGCCATCATATTTTTGAATGAGGTCTCATTGGTATCCCCAAAAAATGGTCGGGCATTCAGAAAAGATCTTCACTAACACCTTATCTCCAACGCAAAACTCTGCAAGTCAACGCTTCTCATCCATCCATTTTCTTTTTGTGCTTAGCCGCCTTGTTATGCTATATGTTTGCCACTTGGTCCTACTAGTTTCTAACAAACTAGTATGCATAAGGCACTTTTCTATGACCTCAAGTAGCAAGAGGTGTGGAGTCTACAATTGTTATCTTGTTGCAACTTCAAATGGATTGTGGCCAGATAACTCACTATTTTCAAGGTTGTAGCAGAATTGAGTGACATCAAGCAAATCCACCTAATCTCTCTAGTTGGCAATAACAAAATAATAAAGATACTCCTCCAGCATGCCATTAATCTGCTTGGTCTACCAATATGTCTTGGGATGAAAACTTATGTTAAAATGCAAGTTTGTCCCCATCATGCGAAATACCTTATGCAAAAACTTTCCAGTGAAGTGAGCATATCAATCACTGACAATGCTCTATGTTATTCCCTAATATTTGATTGTGTGTTGCATGGACAACTTTGTAGTGTTGACAACACTGCAAGTGGCAAAGGAGTACAAACAAATCAAGCAAAACATAAATCCTGTTTTTGAAAACAGGTTTCATAGTTTTCCTCTAAAACTCTATGGATATGGGAGGTCTGCTCCAGGTAGGTTTTAATAGAATGGGCTTTCTTCATACTGGACCTTTCGCAATATACCCAAACTAAGGTTTCTAGTACTGTGAGGGGGTTATCGATCTCCTTGGACCATTACAGATATACTCAAGTTGATAGTTTCTGGTACTAGTAGGGGGGATTTGAAGATCCAAAAAAGATAGGATGAGTTGGAAGGTTTTGAAAATTCACACAGAAAACCAATCTTTACATCCAAAGTGCTAAGAAAAAATATAAAAATGAGAGAACATAAACGATGCATACATTGTTTTCAATTAAAATATTTTTCTAACTTGTTGGGAGTTTGATATTTTCTTAGGGAAATCTAGATGACATGCAATTTTTCAACCAGGTTTTCTAGGTTATTTCATAAACTAAAGCCAAAAAAATTAATCACACAATCTGCTTAGTGTTTTTACCTAAGAAAACAGAAAATAAACATAAAGGAAAACAATATGGTTTTGTACCCAAAATAATTTTTACGCGGAAAAATAAAATTGGATCAGATTTTACATCTAGATTTGGATCTTATCCAAAAGATCTACCCAAATCAAAATGCCATAAAACACACACAAGATCAGGATGCATACATGGGTATCAGAAATCGAGCCTTTGAAACCCTGAAAAAATTGGATCTGATTCACACAAAAAAGGTGTTTTCTAAAAAAAATCCAAGTCAAGAAACAATTAGACGTTGTTACTAATTTTTTACCAAGAAAATGTAGAAATTTAGAAAAATACAAATTAGAAAAAAGATGGCAAATAAAAATATCTTTCCAACAATATAAGGCATGACAGAAACCAATAGGAGGGCATTGAGACACGTATCCAAAACACTCCTAAAAATAGGTATTAAACAGGCATTGCTACCTCTATTTTATTTGTTTTAACCTATTTTCTGATACCCTATGCCAAAAATCTGACAATACATCAAAAAGGGCAGAGAAAGAAGAGTTTGTTTCCAATGCCACTAAGATCACAAAGATTTGACTGTCGAATGGGGAGATAAGCTTCTATGAACATAAATGAGTTGATTGTTTCATAACATAAGAAGAATACTAGTGCCAGATTTTGAGTCAAAAAAATGAGCACTCCAGAGGAGTTTTTAACTCCAACTCAAAACTAGGCAGACATTGATTTGAGACTCAACTTTTCAATGAGCCCCAAAACATTAGTTTTCATTACTAGATCATTGAGATACAGATAACGGAATAAGTATTTTTGTGAAAAAATAGTCATCAAAATGACTATTTGTTTTACTACTCATACCCATTTTCAGAGGTTATGGAGACATAATTTGAAAATGGACTGAACATGTAAAAAGTAGCCATGTTAGTTTGCTTTCCAAAGAATCTAAAAACGCAAAAGAGTATGCTACGAGCGTAGATATGGCTCTGTCACTGTGATGGTGCCAAAAAAAAGAAAACAAAAAACAAAGCAGGATTTGGATCCAAGGTGAATCCAAATCCGAAAACACAAAAAATGGTACTAACCTCATTACGCTATCCTAGCAACTTTGATCTTCATATCACAAGAATGGTCCCATCATGACCGCCATTCTATGGATCCTGAATTTTTAAAGTGATAAAAATGCAACTTTTCAACAAAAAATATTTTAGAAAATGGATATGAGATCTGGATCTGAATTTGAGAAGATTATGAGAATCGTTCTTCAAGATCTCACATATTTCCTCCAACATTGACTAGGGATCAACTAGATCAAGGACTAAAGATCGTTGTTGTTGGAACATGCATTATGAATGTGAGCATACCTCAAACATAGATTCTTAAAAAAAGCAAATTTGATGGTGGAAACCACCAAAACTCAAGAAAAATAAGAAACACAAACAATATAATATTCATTAAAAAAAACAAACTTAATAAATAACATAAAATAAACAAATAAATAAAAAGAAGAAAGGACTAAATCTCACATCAGACTTAGGTAGCCCTTTTTACGTTCGACGAGTATGGGTGAAACTTCGACTAAGTTTGAGCTTCAAAAAGGGGGTGAGACAAGGGATTTGGGTCCTAGACTAGGCTAGGTGGGCTTGATTGGCTAGGCTTGGTGGACTAGGCTATGTAGATAGGTTAGGTCGGCTAGACTAGGCCTTATAGAGACTCGAGCATAGTAAGGACGTGAACACCAGATACAAAATAAGGGGTGGCTCCCTAATTATAGTTGTCTAGGCAGATTCAGATACATTTTTTGTGTATCCAGAATCCAAAACTTTGAAACCTGTCCAAATTATGATAGACAACTTCTAATAGATTATTTTTTAATCAAAGACTAAGATTTAGCCAAGGTAGGTTGCCTAGGATAGCGATTTTCTAAAGAAAGGAGTTTTGAAACTTGGAAGCTTTCCAAATCCGAGTTTGAAAGGCTTAAGGGGCAATTTTTATCTAAAGGGTGTGCAAATAATATGGCTAACGACAAGAAAATAAAGGTTAACAACAACTCTTGATGACAAGTTCCTCTAACAACAAGTTAGATGGGGGCGCTAACAACAACTCTTGACCTCTGATGATATGGGTTCATTGATGGCTTGTGGTAACAGGACTGATTCATCTATCAAAAACTTGACACACCTTACGAGGGGTTCTCTTATGGAAGTGGATTGAAGATGCTGCCATGCAACTCAAACTTTTATTTAGAGTTTCTGCACCTAGTCGAGGGCTTGTTGAAGGCTGGCTTCGAAACTAACCATGTGAACACCATAGACTTTGTTGTTGGTCCTCTTGGCAAATCGGCTCCCTACGACAAAACTCATTTTAAAATTTTAGAGGAATGAAAATTGTTTGCTCTAATACCACTTTGATGCATTCTCATTTTGCGGCTAAGCCTGGGTTAGGGAATTTAGGCAGTGGATAGGCTTGGTTAGGTTTAGGATTAGGTCAAGGACAAAACTGGGTAAAATAGGGTCGGTAAACTGACAAGCTTCAGTAGAGAAATTGGTGTGCCCAAATAGTGTGGTGAAAAAATCCCAAATTTGGAGAAATTGTTTTAGACACCTTAATTAAGGTAGAGACCAAGTTTTTGGGTCAGACAATCCCAAGACAGGTCTGTATGGATTTAGGAACGGGATGAATAAACAGGACAAGGCAACATCTGGTTTAGTTTGCTTCAGATAGAGTCTAGGAGAAAATTTAATTCTCTCAAACTACTTCACACAAAATTATCAAACTTTTGGAAAAGGCTCTAGACATGTGGAAAGAGATCCTATTAAAATATCAAGGCCTAACTCCACTAGGTTAGGGAGATATGAAGTCGGGAACATGCAACAAGGTTTAGGTTTTGGACCGAGACATTACTGATAGGTTTGAGCATAAAATCAGGATCTCATAACTGGGATGGAGACAAAGGCTGATTTTTATAGGATAGGCTAGGGACACGTTAGAGGACCTGGGGTTAAAATCTAGGCTTTAGATAAGCTCTGATTTGGGAGATATGACTGAGACAAGTTAGACGAGTTTTTGTACCTCACAACAAATAGAAATGTGGCCAGAACTAGGTTCACTCAATTTGGGTGAGTTCAAGGGTGGGTCTAGGCTTAAGGTAAATGTTGGTTCAACATGCTAGGGTCAAGTAGACTTGCTAGGAGTGTCTACTAATGGGGCCATTGGGCTGGAAAGGTCAACCTTGATGGATGCTGGTATGTGAAGGGGCCGACCACCAAAGTGCTTGCTTGAGTCCACCGTTCATCCCTCACGACTTTGTAGCAACCAAGAGTCAAGACCTACTAGAGGTCATGACCACGTGCTTTTGAGAGTAGAGATTAGAGTAGAGAGAGAAAAAGAGTGACTAGGATCACTTAGATAGGGAGAAAGTGTGATTAGAGTCACTAGATAGAAGAGAGAGATGTTTGTAGAGAGGGAGAGAGCAATTCATTCAAATGGTTTTTCTTTCTTCATTGATAAGGCAGAAAATGAGACCTATATATAGGCTAGAAAGAGATATTTACATTCCTCGCAAGTTACAAAGCTTGAATTAAATCAACTACTAAAAACAGATAACACCTTGAGACAACCTAGATTAGAAAACACCTACATGGCCCTTAGATAACACCTCACTTGACTTAAGCTATTGTTGGATACCACCTTCCTAAGCTTAGGTACTACCTCCTAATTTTAGGGCCTTCAAAAACTAGCTCACATGTTCTCCACTTTCCATAAATAGAAAAAGTTGACCCCCAAATGTAGGCCCCACACAGACATTGGGCAAACTATCTTCCAGCCTTTAGCACCTCCCACCACCCTCTCTTCTTTCTAACACACGAGTCATGTACACATGTGAGCCTCTAGATGAGGGAGCTCGCTTCACAGGTACTGGATTCATCTGTGACTTCCACCCAGACAAAAATAATGATTGAGTTTAATCCAAACACTATTAGATACACTAAGATGATCTCTCTTTGGTGCTTTTATTAAGATGTGGATTCAAAGAACCTATGCCAGTCAATGTGTTTTCGCAAGTTGGATCCACCAAAAGGCTGGTTAACATTTGTATGATGCCTAAGTGGTCCTACCCGTCGACCACTATATTGAGGAGACCACCTATGCAATGAGCAAACACATCTCAATTCACACTCTCGGCCTCTCGATAAAGGTGAGATCATGCCATAGTTGGGTTGCCGCCAACTCAAGATAAGGGTTGCTCTGTTGCTCTTTTGAATTCAGATTTCTCAAAGGGGTTGCACACATTGAACAACAAGCCTCAATGGTGGGATCGATGCACAACCAAGTAAGCAGCCACGAAAGTGATGTTGCATGGTCAAGCTTGTTTTCTTTAACCGAACAGTATGAGTGCCAAACCCAACACAAGCTAATGAGGTCACAAGGCAAGGCTGCCCTGAGCTTATGAATCTGAACCAATGCCACCCAAGCTGATAGGATGGTTGGTATAGTCACCAATTGGGGCAACCTTACAGGCCTTTCTCCAATGCTGCAAGGGACGACAGTTAGGTGTAATTGCCCCTAGAGGATGTCCAGGCCATGTGAGCAAGTAATTGGTTCACAACACTTCATTCTGATGCAACCACTTCAAAAAAATTTGTTGCATCAATGGGCTGCATACGAATTCCTTTGAGATCATCGTACTTCTACACCATTAATTGAGTGTATACTTGCAGCCATGAGTTGAGAGTTGCCTAGTGTCAAAATCACCTTGGCGTCACACCTCCATGCCCAAGCGGTCCGCCCCACCCATTGCATGAGGACATTTCTTAATATAGAGGGGACTTTCCATCACACTATTCCTCGCTTGGCAAACAACAAGAGACATTGGAAAAATGGCCTTCGTGCCAATCATGGGGCTGCTGTCATAATAGTCATGACCAATAGCGACTAGCCCTTGGGTTAACCAACCTAGCATAGTTTTGAAAAGGTGGGGCTCCTCATTACAAGCTAGCTAGTCTGACATCACTATAACATTTGCACACATCCCAAAACCACCCAGGGAATCAACATCATTGGCCATTTCTTGTGGCATCAATGGTTCAACTTCAACCCACATGCAAACCCTTTTTCCCACACTATGTTTGGTGGGAAAAGCTCTCACTTGCACACAACATAGTGGGTTCTCCCGCTTCCTACTTCCTGATCATCGCATAGACCACAGTCCATGACGAGTTTCAAAACCAACCCAAAATGAGCAAGGGCAAGCTCATATTGCAACCACACCACACCATGCATAAGCATTGAAGGGGCACAAACTACGTGCTCTCAATCAATCATACGAGCATGAAAACCTAGCAACTAGTGTAGGGGGTTCGATACATTGCTCTCACTGTTGAGCTATGGACCCTAGTCTACTTTCGCGGGCATTCATTTGGCTCATACATCGCTTTGTTATATTACATACTTCTTCATGCAAAATTTCTCCCACGGAAGTAAGGAAAAGAGACTTCATCGCTTGCTGATGTGGAACCTCATTATCTTGGGACTCTTTGGCAACACCACTATTAGTGGGTTGTAGTTGCTGTCATGAGGTGGATCATACACCCACTTTGGAGTTGCTGCACCAAGTCGAGGGCTTGTTGAAGGTTGGCTTTAGAGTCAGCCATGCGCATATCACCGATTTTGGCATTTGTGGCACCAACGACATGATTTTCGACCACACTGTGCTTAGTGTTAACCGTTTTTTTGGCGATTTGGCTAATGAAGGCGTAACTCATTTAAAAAAAACTAGGAGAACGAGGATCATTACTCTAATACCAATTTGTTGTGTTATTGAACCCACGAGATTGGATTGGGTTAGGTCAGTTAGGTTAAATAGGCTAACTCTCTCAAGACATGGTTTGGTTTCGTTGTGCTCTGACAAAGTTCAGGAGAAAATTTATTTCTCAAAAACGACCACAAAAAAGGCTGTTTTTTTAGATCAAGCTACTAGACATGTGAGGGAAGGTCCTGTTAAAAATTCAGGGCATAGGTTCAAGAACAAACATTAGGGATTAGGTTATGGACTGGATAAGACTATGTTTTGGGTTTGACAAGTTGCACTAAAAAAATCAGATTTTTTGGTTCTGATTTTTTAAAGGTAGGCTAAGGACACATTGAGGAAGATACAATTTAAATTTCAGACCTAGACTCGTTATGGACAGGGAGATATGAGGTTTGCAAGTCAGACCAATTTATGCACTTCATAACAACAGAAATGTGGGCCAAACTGGGTTCACACAGGTTAGGTGGGTTCAGGGAAAGGGTCTAGGCTTAGGATAAGGGTTGGTTCGACTTTCTAGGGTGTACATAGACTAGGTCAACAACTTGGGAAGGTCTAAGGGTCTGCAGAGCATTTGAATTCACTAGGTGAGTTAGCTTAGCCATCGAGCACACCAAGTTCATGCCTTCAGTACTTAGAATGTGATGCAACCTAGCCCTTGAGCTCCACGACCTAGGGAAGGCTTGGTTCACAATACCAGAGAACAAGAAAAAAGAGAGAGATAAGAGAGAAGGCCTAGGGGCCAATAGAGAGAGAAAGTGAGAGAGTGTGTGAGGCATCTTTTAGAGAGAGTGATAAATTTTTGAGAGAGGAATTTATGGCAACTCAATATTTCATTCCTCATTCTTGTATTCAACTTACAAAAGAGTCTTTATATATAGCCTTAAAAAAGGCTATTAATACCTCAACACAACCTACAATATTCAATATGCATAAAGCTAAAAACAAGATAAACCTTGCTGACCCCCTAGGATTCTCCATACATTTAAGAGGTAACACCTACCTTGGGTCTAAATAACATGTAAGCACCCCCATAAACACCCCTACATATCCATCCATCAAGGACCTTTATAGTGGGGAGGTCGACCTCTCTAGGTGGGCCCCAAAAGGGCTAGCCAGTCTTTGGTGGATCCCGATCTCGATCAATTCATATCGTTGGATTCAGGTCCATATTTGTTCTTTCAAGGTTGCAACGAGGTGGCACCCTTGGAGCAAATCATGTTGGTCCAAAATAGTGCCTAAGATGAGGTGACTTGCTTCAGATGAAACTTGGATCTCGGACCCGAACTGATCATACTTGGATCCATTCAGCATAATTGGACCCTTGAAGTTGAATCTGGGCTTCTCCCCCACTCGGTCCGTATCACGAACTTGGGAAATGGATTCAGAGAGGGCACTTCAAAAATTCGGTCTGTATCAAGAATTTATGCAATTTGAAAATTAAATTTCATTCACACTCTCAAGCCGTCCCCCTCTCTCCCTAGATGAATAAGACATCTCTCTCTGAATTCACGTGAAGGTTAGAGCCTTCCTAAGCTGGTCATTCATCTCTCTCGAAAAGCCCAAGCTCTTCCTACAGCATGATTGTGCAGTCTTGCATTCCAGCAACCCTACCAGAGTTCTGTCGCTGTGGATCGTGTGCCTGCTCCTCAAAATACGTGGGATACCTCTATAACCTGCAAGTACACCCTAGACTCTGATCCCAACCTTGGCCAAGCCCCTTCATACTTGATCATCTTGAGTCCGTTGGCCGATTACAATACCAGTCCATTGCAAACTCAAACCTCCCAACCAGTCCGACTTCTGAACTGTCCACATCAAAAATTTTGGAGGGTGTAACAGAGGCTGGTGCTTAGATCGTCTGATTATGACTTGTAGGCACAATTTTATGATTCTTAAAAAACCAATGGCTTACACTGTACCATATTTTTTCTGACTCATAAGATTGTAGTTTTTCATCAAAAACACATGATCCAACAACAAGTTCCTAGCATTTGGACCATGCTGAATCCATCCATGTGGCCAGATTAGCTCAATACGACCCACACATATGATTTTCAGCTCATTCAGACGGTCAGGTCGACATTAGCAAATGTTAACACACACACACACATATATATATATATATATATATTTTTCATGTTCTAAACGTTTCTCTCAAAAAATGAGTTCTGTTTAAAAGATTCGTTTTCAATAATGGAAAAAGACTATTTTAACCATAATTTTGCCAGTGTTGCTGTGGTTCAGACGACCCCATACTTCCATGTGACTCCCTTCGGACCATATATATATAAGATTCAACGCGGTTCAAGAAGTTCTGATCAACTTTGATCTATATCCGAGTTTTTCTAACTGCACTTGTAAAGTATAATTTTCATGTTCTAAACGTTTCTCTCAGAATATGAGTTCTGTTTAACATTTTTTCCTTTTTTTTTTAACATTCATGGAAAAAGATTATTTTAACCATAGTTTGGCAAGTGTTGCTGTGGTTCGGACGACCCCGTACTTCCGTTCGGCTGAGAAAGAACCTAGCACATCGCCAAGCACCACCTCAAAAGTCTAATGAGCCGCACTGTTTGACTTTGAGTTTGGCTTCCTTTTCACATCATTCAGTCCATCAGTTCCTCTTTCAATGCTAAGACGAGATAGTCCTGCACTAAAATCTTGTCACACACAAATCACCATCACCAAAAAACAAAAAGCTTCTCCCATCTACCCTGCCGTCTCTTCTCTCACTCCCACAACATCATCAATTCTCACAATCTGGTACACCATCTTCACTTTTATGAAGCACCCAAATTATTAAAAGGACCAAACATCATAAACGAAGCCTCCACTTTTGCTCGTTCTCTCCCTTTCTCTCTCTAAAAATCCACCTCCCTGCAAAAACTTCACTGCCCATCGAGAGAGAGAGAGAGAGAGAGAGAGAGACTTGTGTAGGTGAGTATATGATGGTATGTGCGTACGTAGGTCTATGTTGGTATCCACGTACCACGTACGGAATACGCGTGGTCGCGTAGCCATGGATCCACCGCCATGCCCCACCTCGTCTTCTTCCTCAAGCGCCCGATGGTTTGTTGTTTCTAGGGTTTCTGCAGAGGGGGAGTAGGTAGGTGTCTCGGATTTGGCCTCCGGGAGGACAGGTCTGGCCGGGATGGCGAAGATCCCGTGCTGCTCGGTGTGCCAGATGAGCTACGACGAGGCGGGGAGGGTTCCCATGCTGCTCCAGTGCGGCCATGGCTTCTGCAGGGATTGCCTCTCGCAAATGTTTGCGGCATCGGCCGACGACTCGCTCTCGTGCCCGCGGTGCCGCCACCCATCACGGGTCGGCAACAGCGTCGACGCTCTCCGCAAAAACTTCACTATCCTCTCTCTCATCCACCGCTCGGGGTTCGATTGCAGCGATGAAGACGAGGATGAGGAGGACGGCGAGGATGAGAGGCCGGGCCGGGGATTCGGGAGGCGCGGGCATGCTGCCTCGTGCTCGGGATCGATAGATTTGGGTTCGCACAACCTGAAATTGGTGAGGCAGATTGGCGAGGGGCGGCGGGCAGGGACGGATCTGTGGGCGGGAGTCCTGACTGGTCCGGTTGGTTGCCGGCATCGGGTGGTGGTGAAGAGGCTGAGGATCACGCCGGAGACTGATGTGGCCTGGGTGCAGAGCCGGCTGGAGGCCCTCAGGAGGGCATCAATGTGGTGCAGGAACGTCTGCGCCTTTCACGGAGCATTGAGAATAGAAGACCGGCTCTGCCTTGTGATGGACCGGTACGATGGTTCAGTGCAGTTGGCGATGCAGAACAACGAGGGGAGGCTTACCCTTGAGCAGATTCTGAGGTATTCAAATTTTTATTTTGTTTATTTTTTTCTTTTCATGTATAATTTCCTGTTGGAACTGGGAGAGGACAGGTTGTATCATCAAAAAAAACATTTTGTTTTGGAGTGTTGGCATGAAGGACAACGGAGAAAAGAAAAAAACCACCACCCTCCCATTTTTTTTTTAAATATTTTGCACTAGTCTTTTTCTGTAGAGTGTGAATTATGACATTTGTTTTACTCCCCTTTGGTTTCTCTTATTGCATTTGCAGTACATTTTTTGGAATGCTGACATTGGCCTGCTTACTAATTTCACTATATCAAGAACGATCTGCAAACCAAACATTCACCTTTTTTTTTCATGTATTCCGGAGGTGCTTGAAGAAGCAAAACTATGTGATCTCGCGTCCATGTCTTCTCCTAGGTAGAATATGGCAAGTTTTATTTCGTTATCTTGAGAAGGGCCTCCGGGTTGTATATGTCAATAAATCTCAATATTTGGTAAAATGGCGTTGGTTGAACAACACTATCCTTGCATCTTATCCGGGGCTAAATTAGTATGTGACATCGTTTGGTTGTGAAATTCTGCTGCTTGATGAGAAATTTTAGTCCATCAATGGTTCATGCCTGTATGTTGTTAACTTGTGCTTTTATTGAGACCATGCAACGGAATGATACGGTCTTTTGGTGCTTAGGCTGTGTATTTCTAGTTTCTGGTTTTTATATATGCCAGTGCAACTAGTGATGGACAGTTTATGAAAAACATTATCTGGTTTTTTTGTTGTGAAAGCACACATATTTGATGGAATTAGGATTATCTACTGGGACGTCATATAATTTGCTGGTGGACTTGGGAACTTGGAGGCTTTTTCTAAAACACCCTCATCTCCCTGTTAAATCAAGCAAAGAGTAACCATGTCTTGACTTTATATTTACACTGTTCTAATAAGGACTTACAAATTACAATTGAATGCGAGAATTGCTATATCTGGGTAACACTATATTTAACCAAGTGATCTGCTTTATGCCACTCCTCTTGATATTTTTTGAGATTTATTTTGCCTTATCTTGAAAGTGGTTATAAGTGTATTTTTTCAGTGTTAATCTTTCTGGCATCTCTCCCTCTTCCATCTTTGTACGTTCGATATTCTTGTGTTTTCTGATGCTACCGTTAGATTCACCATGCTCCATATGTCTGAGATTGTAATGGACCTCTTGCAAAACTTGAGAAGGCAATCCAAAAGAATGACTTAAAATTTTGATGCATGTCCTCTTAAATTACCTAGGCATGCCATCTATGTTACATGGACACTTCACCTAAGCTGAAGTGTCAGATGTTGGACACTTCACACACCGTTTTAAAATTAGAAGTGTCCAAAAATTTGGACATGCGTGTCGGGTGTCCTACACCAAAAAGTTGTGTTTGGACACACCGTGTCCAAGAAGTGTCTAGTTTCTTGCATAAAGGATAGGGGTGTCCAGCTTTATGGACACTTGTTAAACAACGAAGTGTCAACTATTCTAGGGTGTGGAAGATTGTAACGACCCCAACGCATGCCCCTCGAAAATGTGATTTTTTTTTCTAGATGTGACTATATTCCCAGAGACTTGGGGTCTTTACAGTTTCACTCACCGCTGGATAACCACACACCACAATAGAGCTTACACTTATCTTCCATACCAAAACAAACCATGATTCATTTATTGAAATACTAATAAATATGTCTAAAGACACTTGCATAAATGAATTTTTCAGAGTACAATAACGATTAAATGAACAAAAAAGGAAAACAAAAGCAGAGTCATGATGTCCCTCTGCGATTTATCCAGCAAGTGCGTGACACCCGTGACTTGCCCAAACACCAGTCGCTTCACTGAGTTCCTGCTCCTGTGAAAAACCATAAAAAGGAGGGATCAGAAATCCGAATGATTCTGTGTACAGATCCCTCTAATGAAAATAAATGAGCATAAAGAACACAAGTACAATTTTATGCAATTCTCCTTAAGGAAAAGCAATTATTACATCTACTCAATCCAACTTAAGCATTCATGCAACATCTTTTAAGTATGCAAAAACTTTAATCAATAACAGGTATTCACTTTGGGTAAGCAGGGTATTCCACATACATTAAAGAGTAACCATCACCCATCCAACAACATATATCAGGGAAGAGAAACAGACCATGCATGATCTAATGCATAGCAAAATTATGCATGATATATGTGAAATGTATGAACACCTTATTTTCTTTCATTTAAGTTCATGTTTCCATATGCATGCTCTATTAAATGCATATAATTTAAGTTCCTCTTTTTAATTCCCATCGCCCGCGGATACACCAAACGGGTAAAATCCTCGAGGTCAAGTTAGGTTCCCAAGGTAGCTTAGCACACAATTTGTATTTTATTACTGGGTTCCAATTTAACCCTCGATTGAATCACCTTCGGAACATTAGACCTCCACATCTAATGTCGGGGACACAAGGGACACCCCACGTCCACAAGTGTCACTTTCTTGGTACCATAACCTCACAACTATGACTAACACACCACTTCCGGGTAAAGTGACAGACTCTCCCTAAAATCGTGACCAGGAGAAGGAACCTCAATATCGGGTTCAGGGGACCAAATTTAAGCACACGGAGTTTTTGTATCCTCACAGTCTCCCCAAGACTGGACTTCTAAGATCTCCATTCTCCAGATGGAAGATCCCAGAACATAAGTTACACTGTTCTTATTAAAGTCAATTCTTTAAGTGTGCAACACCATATGCAAAGGTAAAGTGAAAACCCACATCCCCCCTTGCGGGAACCCTTACGGGACTCCAGTCCGTGAGGACAACGGGAACAGTGTAGTAGTGTGTCCTACCAACTTGTGTGGTTTGAGTGATGCTATTAAACATATAAGAAAAACAACCAAGTCCACGGCTCTACAGGCCGATGATGATCCATTAGGCCATCAATGCATCACAACAAAAGCAAAAGTAGTGTTTTATTTATAACACTAGGCCAAAGTGTCAAAAGCATGTCCACTCATGCAACAATAAACCCAATTATAAGCATGTCATTTTTACATTCTCACTACGTGTACTACCTCCATCACATATGGGTATCCACCAATACATATCTCCTGCGAGTATGTGCACGCGAATAAACCCCGCAATTTCGCATACTTATGTTCAATGAGACATCAATAGTCTAGTAGAAGCATGATTATACATTTTACATGTATACTAATAACCTTGCTTATTTCCATTAAAATGTGCATCTATTAAAAACTCACACTCCTCCTGTCAAACCGAACAATATATCACTGAAGGAGGAAAGCAGAAATTATATATTATTTTTCTTTTTGTTTTAATAAACAAATCCAGCCCAGCCGACCTTGTCGGCTGGGTCTGACAGCATATGCACAGGCCCGGTCTGGGCCTGTGTATGCTGTCAAGACCTAAACAACATAGAGAAAATCCCCTTTATGAAATTCTGTATATATATATATATATTTTAACCTGCGAAGCCCAACCGACCCTATCGGTCGGGCCCAACAGAATACACCCAGGCCCAGTTTGGGCATGTGTGTGCTGCCAGTAAACAACATCATACATGTTTAACAACTATTTATGTATATATTTTCTTGTAACACCTGTACCACAGGCCAACAAAAGCAAGTCATTCATCACATGGAATAGGCTACAGATTTCTCTCTGATTTAACTATACCATGAAGACATTAATTCGATAATATTCAATCATATGTAAGAAAAAATAAAGAAAGCAAGAGTGTGAATGGATAACATGATTTCAAGCCCATCTCAAGCGAAACTCCATCCTGAAAGAACACGAACTGTACTATCAGCCTAGTGTGATCTTAGCCCACGACAACAAGGTAAAAATAAGCAAGCCAATATACACAGTTGAAGTCTTAAACAAAACACAAGCTGAATTGTGTAATGGCAATCCAACATAGGTTTATAAACACACATTACTTGGTGGAACAACTCAGCGTGAACCCGACACGGATGTGTCCATAATCATATGTAGAGTTCTCCCCCTACTTCCATTTAGACTATTCCAGAAGATGCAAGAAGATACACAGGGTTTTATCCATGGGTCCTAACATAAAAGGAATCCCACTACCTATACCCAACCCATAGCTTTTGTTTTTACATAAAGAAAGTTTCCTAACGTAAGCCCAAAAATCCAGATTTTTCATTTACAGAAAAACAAAAGTCACCACTATGGGAAACACGCACAGGCTGATCAAATTTATGAAACATACAAAAAAGGAAATGACTAACGTCACACTAGAGTCAAGGATGTCAATGTACTTATCAATGCCAAGCAAGAACATCAGGATATTGAACCTAAACCCCCCTTTTTTTTTACCTGAGACCCCAGGCCAACACCCAACCGATTGACTGAGTTGGTTGGGCCTGCCTTGGCCCTGCCACAACCAGCACCTGTACCCAGCCAACTGGGTCGGTTGGGACCCTGCCAAAACTAACACAACGCCCAGCCGACTGGGTCGGCTGGGCCTATCGCCTACCACCATCAACTAAAGCGACGACCCCAATCCTTTTTTTTTCAGGGTTTCCATCCAAAGGAAAGAGCACAAAATCGAACCAGGGTTCGATTTCTCATTCATTTCCACGAGAGGGGACCCGTACCTCTTACGGTGGTTTTTCGGTGGCCGGAGACGAACGTCGCAGAGGGGTGCCCAGACTGGTGACGCTCCTCCCAACTGCCGTGAAAGGAGATGCTCGAGGGGCCCTTGACACCTGCGGATGGCCGGGGATTCGCCGGTAATGGGGCTCCTTCCTCCGGCGTGCGCACACCGAGAGAGAGAGAGAGAGAGAGAGAGAGAGAGAGAGAGAGAGAGAGAGAGAGAGAGAGAGAGAGAGAGAGCTGAGTGAAAAAAAATGGGGAAGGAGACCAACTTGGGACCCCCTTTTGAAGAGGAAGGCCCGGCAAAATCGGAGCCCCCTTCCCTCCAGCGGCTGCGCTTCAAGCCCCCTCCCTTTCTTTCCTGCGATTTCGGTTAGGGTTCTCTCTCAGAACCCTAACCCCCTTTCTTCTTTCATTTCAGACTTATCGGGCAACCCTTATCGGGTTGCCCCTTTTTCTTATAAGCCCTGTTACACAGGGCACGGCTCGGGTCCGGACCCGAGACCCGCAACCCGCCCCCAAATGATATGGATCCACAAGTTGGATCCAAATGGATCCAACCGTGGATCCTCAGATTAACTTTATAATTAATTTTTTTTATTATTTTTTTTATTATTATTAACTTGTGGTTGATATCATTTATACCTGATTACCCCTTTATGGATCCTAGATCCGAAATGTGGATCTAGTCCCAATTTGCATTTTTTTTTAAATATTTTGTAGTATAAACAAAATTTATTAGCAAAACTTTTCGGTTTTTACAAAGATACCTGGAAAGTATCCATCATGCATTGATACTCCCATAAGTCGTGATGATTTGTTTTTGACTTTTAGTACTTACAATCTTACATGTTCATAAAACTGTAAATGATCAAAGATCAAATTACAAATAGGAAAGGAATGCACATTTTTATATTTTATGGTTTTGTTTGCATAATTCTTCAAATCTCTCTCTCTCTCTCTCCATCTCTATCTATCTATATATAGATATAGATATATAGAGAGAGGGGATTATACTGCCCCCTTTTTGTTAGGTCACCATTAGGAGTCAAGACTCTTAAAAAATCATAGCTTTAGGTGTTTTATGCTAGATCTGAACCATTAAATGTGTTTATCAAATCTTTCCTTGGCAGAAGGTTTCATTAACAAATAAACTTGAAACGGTAACAGGAAAAGGCCTTGGGTTTATGAAGCTATCTGCTAAAAAATTGAGATCTTTTTAAAGGTACAATAGCCAAGAATGTTTTATGATGAGGCACACAACTTGTTTCATGTATTAACAACTTGAAATTGGGTTGTGATATTTATCTGAGACAAACCAAAGAAAAAGAAGGAAACACATGGTTACTTGAGATGTTTAAAACATGAGAAATGTGTAAGTTTAATTTTTATGGTAAGATGCAGGCATTTTTAAGATCTTGTTGTTCTCTTTAAGGAATTGACAAAATCATTAATCTTTTGATTTTTACTGATATTAATGAAATTTGGTCTAATATTCTCATTCAGGACAAAATTTGCATTAATAACCGATTTACGTTGCAAATCACATTGGTTGTTTTGTATAATTTGGTCAAATTGGAAATGGTTGATCTGCTGACCTCATTTTTACAATATTATTCATGACCATCATTTGGTGATTGCCATTTAGGGTGTGTTTGATATGCTGAAAAAAAGTGGTGCCAAAAAATCTGCAGACAATTTTTCGGTGGAGAAAAAGTTGGACCATCCAACTTTTTCTCCTCAGTTTTGGAGATATTTTGTCTCCCATAACGAGCGCCTGAGTGGCCGTTTTTCTGGTGTGTTTGATAGCACCGTGGGACCCACATTATATGGGGACAAAATATCTCCAGGGATCTTTTCTATCAAACACATCCTTACAAAGAATCAAGTCCATTAAGTGTGGGCTGTTGGATTGATCTATTAAATGGCCAATAATTGTCGTAGATGTTCCACAGAGTTCTTTGTACACATGCACACACATGGACTCCCTCTCTCTCTCTCTCTCTCTCTCTACAGGAGGTGCACCTGGGTTCACTGAATCAAAATTCTTAGGTCTAATAAGACTCCCACTTACTGGGCAGGATCATAGAGGTGCTCGGGTGTTGGAATTATTACTTATTATAGTGGCATATATATATATAAGTATATATATATATATTATGAGAGAAAAAGTAGGGTGTAAGATTGAACACCCAAATTGTTTTTATTAAATTCGGACGCACGCGCGCCGCTGATCAGCAGCACACACTTAACATGCAGAAAAAACACCTTTAGCAGCGGTCAGTGACCATCGCTAAAGCATCCAAAAATGGAGTTACGACATGCGGCTGATGGCGTTTGATGGCCAAGGGGTTCGATGTTACCCCTTTTCACACACACACACACACACACGTACACACGCACAAATAAATAAATAAATATATATAGTCACTAGAATATGAGAACTAATGTATGAACCATAATTTTTATGATTTTTTTATTCTTTTCTCTTGAATCTAACCGTACGGATGTGATCTACATGCTTGGTTTCATAAGAACACGCTCTTGAATCATCCAATTTTGATGCATAAATGAGATTTTTTAAGGCTTTAAAATCAATGGCTCATATTCTTCATAAATATTCAAGCATTCAAAAGTCATATTTTTTTTATCGAAAATACACGATGCAATGGTTGATTCTTAGAAAATTCATCATGCCAAGCACATCTACATGGTTGGATTTGCAAAAAAGTGTTGGAAATGCCCATATTTTCAGTTCTCATATTCTAGTGATTATATATATATATATATATATATATATATATATATATATATATATATATATATATATATATATCAAAGTCACCTGTATCGTTAAAGGTAATTTCTCGGAGAGATTTTCAAAAGTTGATAAATCTCATAAATATCTCGGGAATATCTCACAATATATAAAAAATTAAATAAAAATTCTAAAAAATAAGTAAAAATCCAGAAAATAAAAAAAATGAAAGAAAAATAAAATAAAGACCTTAAAATAGACAAGATAAATTGACAAATGAGCAACTAAGTTAGCGGCTAACACCTAACAAACAATAAATTAGTAACTACATAACTAACAAGTAACAACATAACAAATAAATATAGCATCTATCGAACAATAGGAAAAAGAGAACAATTTAGAACTTAGAAGTAAACATGACTTGACTAGCAAGTAACAACTAACAAGTAACACGTAAACAACTCCAAAAAAAAGTCATAACTCATAACCCATAACTCCATAAGTCATAGCCCATACAATGCCAAAATAAAGTTTAAGGTTAAACATCATAATTTCTCAAAAGAAATAAATAAAAAAAGATCATCCATCATTTGATGATGCAGAAGCCAGATCAAGTGCTCTACGTCTTTCACGAATATATTCTTCTTCACTATCTTCTGAAGGTGGATTTTCCTCTATGCCATCATCAACAAATAGATCTACGTGATCGATGTAGATTGGATTTGCATTCTTTGTCTCTATTTGTGGAGCCATCTTTTTCATAAGCATATTCATCCTAATAAACACCAAATTAGTTGGCCTTGTGGGTCCTAATAAACACCAAATTAGTTGTCTTTGTGGGTCCAAGATTTGATCTCCTCTTGATATTAACTGCATCAAATGCACTCCAAATCCTCTCACAAGCTGAAGCATTGCATGGTTGGCTTAAGATTTTGATTGCTACTCGCCGAAGCACAAAAACGAAGCTTTCAAACATCTCCCACCAAATCCCAATTGTTAAAAAGTAAAAACAAAATATAATAAATCAACAATAAGGCATAAAATAAGGAACCATAGAGTAAGCGATAAAACTTAAAAAGAATTGAGTAAAAAAAATATTTATGTGGATATTCAGAGTGAATAAGATCCATGGCTAACCACTCGTGAAACAAAGAAGGATCTCTGACATGATATTTCAGAAGATCTTTGGCCATTATCTTCCCATCTTCATAAGAAAGCAACTTCTTTTTCACTATATCCAAGCCTTCACGAACTTCATCATCCATCTTTACCATTCTTTCCCAAAACAAATGGGGATTTAGGTAAGCAGATGCTGCATTTATAGGGTTATGAAAATTACGGTTTCATCTCTTATCAATGATATTCCAATATGACATATTTTTCTTCTTTATCCCCATAAACATGCATAATGACCTCTTTAGCTCTATCAAGTGCCTCATACAAATATCCCATGGTAGCCCCATCTCCATCTACCATTTTCAAAACTTTTACCAATGGCTCAATGGACATGATTACTTCTTTTCCACCCTTTCAAAAAGCATCACCTTGAATAATGTCAGTTGCCTCTTTTCCTTGTGTTTTAAATTCTTCTAATTGCCTATATTCATTGGAAGCTATGTCACATGGGTGCGGGTGCGACACGGGTGCGGCGCAATTTTAAAAATTTTGGATACGGGGACTCGGCTATATATATATATATATCCTGTGTGCATATATGTGTATATTGTCCTCTAAAGTTTGGCACCAGCATGAGTGTTTTTATAAACTTTGCAAATTGTACTTTTGCTCTCGCAGAAAGGGGGGTCCGGGGGCTCCCCCCAGTGCGGGTCCCGCTGCGCGGTCAGCGGGCGGGGGTCCAGGGGGGGCCGTAGGGGGGCAGCGCCCCTTGGAATTTTTTTTTTTGGGGCTTATGTTTAATACTCATGCTATATATATATATTTTTTAAAAAAATATATAAAAAGATCAATTTTTTTGTTTTTTACCCTAAAAATGGACAAAATTAGACTCGGTCAATGTTGACCAAGTCCAAAACAAGGATGGACTCGGCCTCGACTCGTTGACCGAGTCCGACTCGGCGTTGACCGAGTCCAGGCCGTGTCCGAAGCCGCACCCGTGTCGGGGCGTGTCGACTCGGGTGCGGCACCTCCCTAGCCAAGTCCGTGTGACATAGATTGGAAGCAACCATAAACCTAAGATTCTCTTTTTGCTTCAAAATGACTCTAAACAAATAAATTTGGTTGCAAATCTTGTCACATCGGACTTCTTCAACTCTCTTTTCTTTGTGTGAACCCTCATCAAATCCAAAACTTGTTGCTTATTATATAAAAAATTCACAATCTACCTTTCATTGTTCATAGTAGGTAATACATGTTCCAAACAATTGATAACTTCAAGCATTAAATCAATGCAATGAGCAGCACATGCTGTAGTAAAAATATTTCGATAGCGCTCTTCAAGAATAATTTTTTCTTTTCTATAATTGCTTCCATTGTCAGTTACAATTTGAACAATATTTTTAGGTTCAATCTCCTTTAATGCAGAGGAAAGAAACCCAACTACAAAGTCTGCATGCATACAAGTACGTTCAACATTTTTTGCTTTCCAAAATATAGTGACCTTTGGGGAGCTCACTATCAAATTCATATATGGTATACTTCTAGTTGTATTTTTTCAAATGTCGGACATAATGGTACATACGGTTTGCGACCATGTAGATTTCATTTCATTAACATAGGCTCTTATTTTATTGTTTGCATCATCAAATAACCTTGTTCTTGCCAATTCAATATCTGGTGGAAAGTATCCTGGACCATAATTTGAAATGGCAATAGAAAAATTCTTGAACTCTTTAGACCAGAGCAAATTAAAGGACAAATTGTTCATTGCAATACAATAAAAAAGCAGAGAATCAATGCACTCTTTTCCTTGTTTTCTAAAGATCCAAGGAACTGTTTGTTGTTTTGTTTGAGTCCCTTGAAATGAACTAGTAGAAGCCAAAGGGGGTGTTACCTGAAGATGTACTCTACCTTGTATACTGGAAGTGCTAAAGTAATGATGGATTTTCCCCTTCTTAGGAGGCCAATTATCAAGTTCTTGAATTGCTTTCAATGCCATTTCTTTCACAATAGGCGACGCTTGCATGGTGCAACATCGTTATGCCTGCTAAATGATATTTGAAGCGTGTGATTCCTCTATAATATTCTTTTTCACAATAGTGGCAAAATGCTTTCCCACCTTCACGTTCATCTGCATGCCTCCAAAAAAGATCTTTTCCCTTAGGCATCTTCTCTTTTTCCCTTCCTTTTTTCCATTTCTTTCTTTTCCTTCCTTTCCTTTCCTTTTCTTCCTTCTTCACTTCTTCCCTTTCTTCTTTTCCTTTCCTTCTTCTCTTTCTTCTTTTCCTTCCTTTCCTTTCCTTCTCTTCCTTCTTTTCTTTCCTTCCTTTTCTTCTTCTTTTCTTTTCCTTTCGTTCTTTCCTTTCCTTCCCTCCCTTCTTCCTTTCCTTCTCTTGTTGCTGTCCACTGTAACCCACTCAACCGAGTCAGTCGAGGTCCTCATATCTCTTAAAAAGCTTTTAAAACCCTTAAAACACGTTTCTACTTCAAAACTTTTTAAGACCCCACGTTTTAAAGTTTTGAATAATCTCCAAAATGCCCTTTTTTCAGAAACAGCCCCTCACAACACTCGATTTGGGGATTTTTTCATCTCACCCAATACTCGAGTTTTTTTTGCAAATCATTCCATTTTTATTAATAGAAATTAATAGTATTTTTTTGTTTTTAAAATCCTCCATTTTTCATATTTTTTGAAAACAAGATCTTTTGAAAAAAAACCATGAAATGTGCAAAACACATCGATTTGATTTGGTTTTTGAACCAAATCAAACCAAATTTTGAGGCCAAGTTTGTTTTTCTTTAAATTATAATGATTTTTCCAAAATTTTATCTATAATATTTTTTTAAAAAAAATTAGAATCTGAAAATCACACAGTTTCTCTAGCAATATATCTCGCAATAATATCGCGATATTATCATGAGATGTATGAATTGCCGATATATTGAATATGTCGCGATATATTCCTGTTACTAATGTTTGGCTTGAAATTGCCGATATTTTCAATATATCGGCGATATTGGTGACTATATATATATATATATATATATATATATATATATATATATATATATATATATATATATATATATATATATATGGGATTGCATTTGCTACCCTCATGGGTAAGGAACCCCTTAGTTGCAACTCACAAGGGGAGGTTGTTTTTACCAAATCTAACCACATGGATGTGTTCAGCATGGTCAAAATAGTAGGAATGGACCCTTGGACCATAGTATGCCGTTGATTTTTTAACCCTCATAAAATCTGTGACATAAATGTAGAAAAACATGATTCAAAGGTCAGTTTCTACTAAATATGTAAATCATGTCTGGAGGGTCAGATGTGCAAAAAATCTGAAAAAGTAAAACTATTACATTTTTTCACGGGGGGTTCCTTACCCACGTGTGTAGCAAACATTACTCCAATATATATAGGGTACCCTCGTGTGTACCATACCCTCAAGTAGAAACAGCCCATTCCATCATATTTTTGTGATTTTTTTGTTGATCAAGCCCTATGGATATGATCTATATGGCTTGTTTAGTCAAAAACATGTTTTAGATCAGCTGATTGCATTGTATAAGCAGATTAAAGGCTTCAAAATTCAACGGTCCACGATATGTAAAAATTTCATGATTGAGAAAATCATGTTTCTAAATTGGACCTACTCAATCAAAAGTGCATTTCCTAGTAAATGGACCATGCTGAACACATCTATGGGGACAAATGGATGAAATAAAACTCGTAGCTATGAGTTTTAGTAAGAGAACACGGTACTCTAGAGTGTAACTAATGTTTTCTCATATATATATATATATATATATATATATATATATATATATATATATATATATATAGAGAGAGAGAGAGAGAGAGAGAGAGAGAGAGAGAGAGAGAGAGAGAGAGCGAGTAGGTGGTAGCTGCCTACCACTTTTCTGGCCTACCGCTAGCCTATCGGACTTTTGAAGGAGTTTTCCATCTTGTCCTTAAATCTGACCGTACAGATGTGTTCTACATGCTTGATTTTATAGGAATTGACTCTTGGATCGTCTGATTCCGACACACAAGTAGGTTTTTATAAGGTTTAAAAATCAACAGTCTAAAATTTTCATAAATATTCAAGGCTTAAAAAGATCATGTTTTTATCAAAAAAACATGATCCAAGTGTTGTTTTGTTTCCTAGCAACCGACCATGCTGAACACATTTGCAGGTCAGATTTGCAAAAAATATGGACACACCCATTCGCTCGCGATAAGCCAGAAAAGTGGTTGGCAGCTACCACTTTTCTTATATATGTATGTATGTATGTATGTAGTAGTACATTCACATCATTTGTTTGTTGTTGCAAGTGCACTTGGTTTTATCTTTATGTGTATGTTTAAGATCAGCAATCTTTATTTTTTGGGTTTTTACTAATTTTGTATGTGTAATTAACTTTCCTCTGGTACCCTGTTTTTTTGCATGTATGCGTGCATTATTATGCTGTTCAAATTCCTTCAGTTTCTACCTTGATATGTGAAATTGTTCAATTCCTCAGGTATGGGGCTGATATTGCTCGTGGTGTTGCTGAACTTCATGCAGCCGGTATTTTTTGCATGAATATAAAGCCATCTAATCTTCTTTTAGATGCGAGTGGGCGTGCTGCAGTTTCTGATTATGGGCTACTTGAGATTTTAAAAAAGCCAGATTGCCGTAAGGCTCGCTCTGTCCCTGAGGTTGATTCATCAAGGATGCATTCATGTATGGATTGTACCTTGCTTAGTCCAAATTACACAGCTCCTGAGGCATGGGAACCGGGTAAAAAATCACTGAATCTATTCTGGGATGATGCACTTGGCATGTCTGCAGAGTCTGATGCCTGGAGCTTTGGCTGTACTTTGGTGGATATGTGCACTGGTTCCATTCCGTAAGTGTTGTTTTTCGTTTTCTATGTTCTGTTTCATGGTGGCATAGTGGTTAAATGAACATTATCTTGCTATAGGTGGGCTGGTTTAAGTTCAGAGGAAATCTACCGTGCAGTTGTCAAGGCTCGTAGGCTACCTCCACAATATGCCAGTGTAGTTGGTGTTGGAATACCTAGAGAATTATGGAAGATGGTTGGGGAGTGCCTACAGTTCAAAGCTTCAAAAAGGCCAACCTTCCATTCAATGTTAGCGACTTTTCTTCGTCAACTGCAAGAAATACCGCGTAGTCCTCCTGCAAGCCCTGACAAGTAAGGAATCCATAGAACCAGTATGATTCCAATGCCTGTATTAAAAATTTATAATCTTTTTTATGATTTTACTTTGGAGCCAGGGTTTTAACTATTTTCCTGAAATCAAACCTCTCGAGTTATTTTGAAGGTCATAAACAAAAGAAAAAAGTAAATTGATGTGTAAGTGCTAAGTTGCAAATGCTATGAAATGCTTCACACAGAAAATTCATGTAGTACCTGTTGTAGTTGAGAACTGGAAACTAGAGGAACTAACATTACCCACATGATGGTGCCACCTTTTTGCTGTTTATTATTGCAATTTAATTAGTATCTAGTTATTTCCTTTATCTTTCATTGTTTCAGTAAAACTGTGTGGATGAGTGAGGTATGAATATTGATTAGACCATTTTTTTTATTTTCTTGCCTGAATTGAGGAACTATGATATTTCAGCAACCTGGCCAAGGATTCTGGGACAAACTCCGTGGAACCTTCCCCATCATCAGTTCTAGAGTTTTTCCAGGATAACCAGATGAGCCTTCATCACCTTGTATCCCAAGGAGATCTGGATGGTGTTAGGTAAGCCTGGAATATATAGGTTGTGCATCGAGTTAATTGTGTGATGCTTGAGGAGCTTGGGCTGTACAAATTAAATTCTATTGGTTTTCATTCTTTTTATTTTGATCTACAGAGATCTTCTTGCTAGGGCTGCATCTGAAAACGACAGAAGTTCACTTGCTTCCCTTCTAGATGGACAGAATGATGACGGTGAGACAGCTTTGCATTTGGCATGTAGGCGGGGTTGTGCAGAACTTGTTGAAGCTATTCTGGAATATAAAGAGGCTGATGCCGACATACTGGATAGAGATGGGGATCCACCAATCCTCTTTGCATTAGCGGCTGGGTCCCCAGAATGTGTTCGTGCTCTGATAAGAAGATCTGCTAATGTCAATGCAAGACTTAAAGATGGTTTAGGTCCATCTGTTGCACACGTTTGTGCTCTTCATGGTCAGCCAGATTGTATGCGTGTAAGGCTTGTTTTGTTAATGCAATCACTTGTGCAGAGTGTTTTTTGGTTCTTGTTATGTTCAGAGGTACTTTATGTGCATTAAAAGACTTAATTTGGTGATGTTCACAGGAACTACTTTTAGCTGGGGCAGATCCGAATGCAGTTGATGATGAGGGTGAAACTGTACTGCATAGAGCCATCACAAAGAGATACACTGAATGTGCGATCATTATTTTGGAGCATGGGGGCTGCAGATCGATGGGTGTTTTGAATTCAAAAAATTTGTCGTAAGGACTTGATACATCTTAACTTGATCTGGATATTAGTTTTTCTGTCTGTGTTTTTATGCTAAGTAGTGATTTCGTCCTGTCTATCTATTACTTTGCAAAATTTGTTGGAGTTAACTCATGTCTTTAGTTGACTTGGAGGATTCTCGTTCTAGAACAATTTGTCTAGGTGAAGTGTATAGCATTCCAGGCCTGTTATGAGAGTTCATTAAAAAACACTAAAGCAGAATATGCATTGTATAAAAAGAAAAGGTCATGATCATTTAGTGACTTTGGTTTTATTGCTTTCTAATGACATATAAGTTGAATCCTCCTTATCCCAGAACCATGCCTTTCATTGACTAGTTGGCTCAGAATATTTGGTTGTGTCGTTTCCATATTGGTGGTTCATATGATGCATTTAGTCTTTTTAGAAAGTTGATGTTTAGTCATTTTGATGATGCAGGCCATTGCATTTGTGCGTATCAACCCAGAAAGTTTTGATTGTTAGAAGATGGGTGGAGGTTGCATCTCCAGAAGAAATAAAGGCGGCAATTGATATTCCTAGCCCGGTTGGAACAGCATTGTGCATGGCAGCTGATCTTAAGAAAGACCATGAAGATGGTAATTTTTTTGGTGGACGTTATATTTATGTCTGGTATTTAACTATCCATCATTTTTACACCCTTGCAAGTTTCTGGAAGTTATATTTATGTCTCTTATTTGACTTTCCAGCCTTTTTTCACCCTTGCAAGCTTCTGGAAAACAATTTAGTTTTTTCTTTCCTTAGCCATATCTTGAACAATTTGTTATCCAACACCTAATGATTACCTTATTTTAACTGCATTTGGTGCGGAAATGCAATGTGAAATTCTTTCTTGAAGGATTGAATCCTGTATGATGATTATTCTGCCTTACAGATTGCAGAGAGCTGGTGAAAACTTTGCTTGCTGCTGGTGCTGATCCAACAGCCCAAGAGGCACAGCATGGGCGAACAGCCCTGCATATGGCAGCCATAGCCAATGATGTTGAGATGGTCAAGGTATGTTGCTCGGGTTATTTTCTGCCTAAACAAATGAAGTCTTAGATCAAAACACTTCATATGGTCGGGCAGGGATGGGAGCTGGAGTAGTCGAGCTCCCAATGCATGGTAGAAAGCTTGGCCAGCTTGATCACGTCTGCCATGATGGGTCATGAGTGTGGTGCTGGATTCCAGCAATCAACAAGGAGAGTTCCAATCTCCTCTCTTCCACCCAGGAGATATCCCTGCTAGTAGGGCTGGTAAATGAGCCGAGGCTGAGGTGTTCATGCTCAGTCTCATGTTTGTGGCAAGCTGAGCTCGAGCTCATGAAGAGTGAACTGAAACCAGATGAAATGGACTGGCTCGTTTACAATAAAAATACATTGTTTTGAAGCTTTCAGTAATAGGATTTGAACTCTAGAACTAGTGAGCTGAGCTCGAGGTGGCTCGTTTAACCAAAAAAGAGGGAAAAAAAAGATGTTCCAAATCTGGAAGCAATAGGATTTAAACTCTAAACCTATTTCTTGCAAGCCTAACACTTCAACCATTTGTTCTACACTTAACTGTGAGATATAAAGTATGTCTAAAATATATTCATTACTACTTAACAAGCCTGTATGAGCCAAACACCTGTCTGTATTTGGCTCACTGAGCCTATTTTACAAGTTTGAAAGAGCACTTTATGAGCTGCTCTATGACTGTCTTGCCTCATTTCCCTGACCTACCTGCTAGGCCATTTAGTATATGGTGAAAATATGTCACTCAGTGATGACCTACACATTTTCTGGGAAAGACGTTTTTAGACTAATGCCAACATCCGGATGGATACTTTTAATATTGAAATCTTTGTGCTTTGTGTAATTCATCTGTTTTGTCCTGATTAGATAATTCTGGATGCTGGAGTTGATGTAAATACTAGGGATGCTCACAATTCAATACCCCTTCATGTTGCACTGGCAAGAGGTGCAAAACCTTGTGTCCATTTGCTGTTATCTAGTGGAGCAAACTGTAATTTACAGGTATTGTATGTGTTTTAGGAAGTTCTTTATTCTATATTTTTTACTGTTGTAATCCTTTTGATTGTTTACGCTTCACTCCTCTAGGATAACTGATAAAATTGGACAACTGAAGGAATATTTTTGGTAATAATTAGTATATTGTACTGTCAAAGAATCT
Organism: Nuphar pumila; assembly: GCF_984573655.1. Taxonomy (NCBI): domain Eukaryota; kingdom Viridiplantae; phylum Streptophyta; class Magnoliopsida; order Nymphaeales; family Nymphaeaceae; genus Nuphar; species Nuphar pumila. The sequence goes on from NC_143263.1 coordinate 20,716,241, forward strand.
CTTAGTTATATCATATTCAATGATCTGTTAAGTCCAGAATTTGCTCCAGGACCCTCCATGAAGTTCATTAACGTACATCTTTGTTCATGTCTCAGCTATCATGCAGGCTCTGCTTCATCTGTTTATGTACTGTTTGTTCTTTGATATGTCGATTCATGTGTAAAACTGAAATTATCTTGCGCAATGCTCCGACTTTTGCTTCCGTGGATACTGAAACTAATTTATTGTTCATATCTGGTCAAACCTTGCCTTCAACAAATGCTAATTTTCAAAGTTTGACTTTTTTTCTTCCTCTACTCGTCGAGGTCATATTTGTGCATCTGTGACAGGAATCAGATTTTATATCTGTGAGGTCATGTAAGAGTTTAACATTCTGGAGGTGTGAGCTTGTCATTTTGGAGCTTTATACTTATCATCTGAATAAAATTGCTTGAAAGATTTCATGGTAGTTGTAACTGAAATTTAGGGCACGGATTCCTCAATTGTGGTACACAAGACAAAGGGAGAAGATGGAAGTAGAAGCTGATGCCCACAATGTGATTTCTCTCTCTGAGTGGGTCGGTTTGCACATCTCATATTTATATATGTTACAGCTGCATTAGGATTTTGGTATTTTACCAAAATACCCTCATTACAATATAATACAAACAAAATAAATAAATTTTCCATACAGCCCGATGACCTAAAATATTTCATATTTTTAACAACCTCCCTCAAGCTGTACTTGTCCTGATCATGGACATCTTGCCTTTAAGAAACCAAAATCGCGCCTTGGTTAGCCCTTTAGTAAAAATATTTACAACCTGATTCTTATCCTACAAACCGAGCTTCTATCTCCTGGTCCTCTATCTTCTCTTTGATAAAATGTTGATTTATCTGAATATGTTTGGTTTTCCCATGAGAGACATGATTCAATGAGATCTTGATGGCACTTTGTCACAATAAATAATAGATCGAGCAATGCTTTGATTCAAGATTAAGAGTAAATGCCTTATCCAAGTCACCTTTGCAGCTAAAGACACCATTGACCTATATTCTGCATCTGTGCTCAATCTTGCTAGTGTTTTGTTGCTTTTTGGTACTCCAGGATATCAAATTCCTTCCAAGAAATACACAAAATCCAGATATTGATCTTTTCATGTCTGGATCTTTTCAGTCTGCATCACTATAGGCAACAATGATTGGAGGATTATCTTGACTCTTGTCATATCTCAACCCATCATTTATCGTGTCTTTGAGATATCTTAATACATGTTTCACTGCTTCCATGTATTCCATCTCTTGGATCATGCATGAATTATGACACTTAGGCTGACTGCATATTGATCCGATTTTCATATCTAGAATATTCTATTAATTTTCATATCTGAAGATATCTTGTTTCTTTCAGATCAGAAAATAAGGTTTCGTCCAAGACACGTGACGTTTATATTCACAGGAAGAAATTTGTCTTCATCAGTCTGATTTTAGATAAAAAAATTAGTAATATATATTTTGAGATTTGATATATCTGATGTGCAACAAAAAAAAAGTTGTGAAAAATCGTATGGGTTTCAGTGTTATTTTTCTTTACTTAGCTTCATCTTCTATTATTTCAAATTGGTCTCATTCTCTTTATTGTTTATGCCCGTTTTCTTTATCGTTCGTGCTCGTCATGGAATCTTCAATATCTTCTTCCCTTTCAGTCAGTTTCCTGAATCAACTTGTTTCTGAAAAGCTTGCCAATGCAATTTTTTTTCTTGGAAACGTCAAATCATCCCATTTATTCGCAGCCAAGATCTTTCGGGTCACTTGGATGGCTCGGTCTCGACCCCACCAGAATTCATTGTGCAAGAAAAGAAAGATGATAAAGGGGCTGTTGTGACTACTCATGTTCGGAGTCCCAAATATATTTCTTGGATGAAGCAAGATCAAGCTCTTGTGGCGTATATTAGTTCTACCTTGTCTCAGGAGGTTCTGATCAACATACCCGATGATTGCGCTGCCATGGAACTCTGGAGTAAGTTAGTACAAACCTATTATCAAGTTTCTGAAACCAGGGTTATGTTCTTGAAGAGGGAATTTCAGAATTTCAAGAAAGGTTCCATGTCCATAATGGAATACTTAAACATGATGAAGCATATCACAAATCAATTAGCTACCATTGAATGTGTAGTATCTGAAAAGGATAAAGTGAAACAAGCTTCAAATGGATTGGGACCAGCGTACAACATTGTCTACACCACATTATCGTGCCTACCTGAGCTGCCGGACTTTAAGGCTCTGAGGTCAAAGCTGCTCATGTTTGAAATGAACATGTTAAGAGGTTCAGGAAGCAAGTCCTCCAGTGCTGATGACCATAATGTATTGATAACTGATTCCCAGTATGGTAGAGGTCGGGGAGGAATGAGAGGTGGTAGAGGACATGGTCGATTTGGGAACCAGGGAGGTCAAGGTCTACTTCCACTTCCAAATGTTCCACCTCTAACAAATCAAGGAAGAAGAATTCTCACATATTATGTTTGCAAAAAGCCATGCCATGTAAAGAAAGATTGTTGGTATAAAAATGATCCCATATACAATTCAAAAGCTAAAATTCAAGGAAAACCAACAGATAAAGTGGAAGGAGCATAGGCAAGTTTAGAGTCCTAGACACTGGTGGATAGAAAGCTTCTATTGGCAGCACTTGCAGGGCTCAGTTTGAAGCAAAATGAACAGGGTGTTTGGTATGTCGATTTAGGATCCGCCAATCATATTACCGGGGATGCATGTAAATTTTGAAACTTGATTCCTTATGTTGAAAATGATAGTCATTACTGGAGATGAAACTTGCCACTCCATCACTCACACTGGAAAGGTTTCTATTCTCATGTCTCTCACTAATCTCCAATTATCAAATGTTTTTCTTGTCCCAATTATTCAAAAGAACCTAGTGTCTGTCTCTAAGTTAGTTGATGATATCAATTTTTGTGTTGTTTTTTACCCCTTCTATTTATGTGAAGGATCTTCACATGAAGAGGATGTACGCTGAAGGACGAAGGCGAGAAAATATATACATCTTTATGGAAGATCCTTTGGCTGGATTCAATAAAAACTTACAACAATCCAAGGGTCTTATTTTGTATTCATGTTGTGTCAATAAGTCAATGTCAGGTGATTCTAATCTTTGGCATAGTCGTCTTGCACATTGTAATGAAACTTTTATTAGAAAGCTTGTTTCGAATATGTTGATTTCAGTTTCTAGTGAGAGTCAGGTTTTTCAGGGTCAAGTTTGTCATAGTTGCCAAGTGTCCAAGAGTCATGCACTTCCATTTGTTTCTAGCAATAAAAGATCTTCTAGACCTTTTGAGATTATTCACTCTCATATATGGGGTCCAACTCCTAAATGTTCGTCTTCTGGAAGTTGTTTCTATGTGATCTTTATTAATAACTTTTCTCGATACACCTAGATATATTTTATGAAACATAAGCATGAGGTTTTTTGGCATATTAAAAAATTTTCATGTTATAGTTCAAAATCAATTCTCTTTGTCCATCTTGAATTTCCATTGTGATGGTAGGGGTGAATACTCCTCTAATGATTTTATTGAATATCTTAAGATGAATGGGATCAATCGAAGAATTTTATGTCCTCGAACACCTCAACAGAATGGCCTTGCTGAGCTAAATGCTTTCCTATGTATTTATGGACAGAGGCATTTCACATTGCAGTTCACATTATAAATATGCTGCCAATGAAGATAATTCAAGACAAATCTCCATATTATGAACTTTTTGTGTAACACCCCAAAATTTCAACTTGTAATTTTGAAAACATTTAGAGAAAACCTTTCAAAGCTCAAGATTTTGATCTTTCAAATCGTAAGCTGAAGCAATTTTCTTTTAGAGAAAAAAATAAGTTGACAATTATGAGCACGTTAGCTTACAAACCAATCTTACTTACAGAGAATAGCCAGGATGCTAGTAGAAAGAGGGTGATCTCGAGCCATGTTGCATCGCACCATCAACTGTCTGTAAAGTCTTACTCGTCACCTGCCCATAAAATGGGTCAGTTTCATAACAAACTGGTAGGTGCACAAATAGACAATGTAGAATAAATAAAGTAGGACATCACAAGATAAACAGTTTATTCCATTGAAAGCAGTAATAACATTTGTAATTTTCGAGAAATTAAATCTGAGCATTAAAGACATTTAACATGCATTAAGAAACAAATTATACATTCACCAACATTTAACAGTTAAGGGAACAAGTAAATATGCATGATTTCAATGCACATGTATGAACACATTATTGTCTTTAGTCAAGTCTCCTTTTCCATATGCATGTTTCTATTAAATACACACAATTTAAGTTTCTCTTTTTAATTACCGTTGTCCGCGGATACACCAAACGGGTAAAATCTTCGAGGTCAAGTTAGGTTCTCAGGGTAGCTTAGCATACAAGTTGTATTTTATTACTGAGTTCCAAACTTAGCCTTCGACCGATATCAGGAAACAACACCATCCATCGGAACATTGAAAATCAACATCCAATGTCGGGGACACCATGGAAATCAGCATCCACTAGCGTCACTTTCTTGGTATACCAAAACAACAGCTGTATCTACACACCACTTTCAGGCAAAGTGGCGGACTTTTCCTAAAACCATGGTCAGGAGAAGAACCTCAATATCGGGTTCAGGGGCAATAAGTAAAGCACACAAAGTTTTTATATCCTCACGGTCCCCAAACCGCTAAGCCCAAGATTTTCTTTCTATAAAAAGAACATCAAGGAAACGTTAATTACACTGTTCTCTTTCTTATCTTATTGTTAATATTAATTCCATAAATTTGCAAATCAACATGCAAACATAAGCTCGCAAATAAGCATGCACAATCTTTCACGGTCTACCACCCATGGCAACAATAAAACAATGTAATTAAAACCACAATACCAAATATGACTTTTGCAATGCAAAAACAAGTAAAGCAAGGAGCACACCGACTCAAGGCATCTCACAACCCGTGATGATCCATCTTGATCATCTATTCATTCATATGCAAAAATCTTAAGGAACATGTCAATGCATTCTGTTCATATTATATGCCTTTAGATGCACGAATGCCAATTTAGAGATGTGCATGAAATAATAATATTCATATACATGTATTCATTATTATAATACATGCTTTCATATAATCATGTCAAATGCACACTTCCATTCATGAACCAATTCAATTAAACATGTAAACCAATACATGATTTTATTCATGAATCGTACTACTGAACATGTGAACACTCATGCCACTGATCACATGCAAGACATGATAATTTCGGGTCTTTACCTGCATAAGAAAAACAACTATGCATTAATACCATGAACATGCATGTCATGAACAACCTAGACATGTGTGCAATGTCATATTCTCTTGCATGCATAAAACCAAGTGTAATCCAATTAACACATGCAAACACTCATTTAAGGCTCATTGCACACTTTCCTTTATTACGCATACTCATGTCAATTGCACACTTGCATTGCATACACTTATCCACATTAAGGCGTAATTTCTTTAAGTGTTCATATACTTGCCAATGCATAAGTAAACAAGTAAAGCAAATAAAGGAAATTGATGACAGAAAACTAACTGCAGAACTAATTTATACATGCAGAATATGGTAACTATAGGAAGCATGTAATAAAGACAAGTAAAGAACACAAGTCATATGAGTATCATCTGTCATTATCTCGATTTCCTAAATCTTTATTTAATTCATCCAAAGTCCTCGTGCGACTTTTCCCTACCTCGGGAGGTTGCGTCGCTGCGTGCGCCTACGAGTGTCGGTGATGCGGAGCTCGGGCCATAGAGCACGAACGGGATCCATCGCACGAACTGAAAAGGTAAAAGTACTTAGCATGATATAGCCGTAATAGTGTTCGGAAAGAGGCAAAGGTACAACCCCCACAACACTCTGATGGCAACTAAAAAGGAAAGCGGCAGGGGCGTTGCCCCTGCCCACTGTCTTGCCCGCAACAAGGGCAGGGGCAACGTGCCGCTGCCAGCCTAAGGACAACAATGGGAAGGCGGCAGGGGGTGCACCCCTACCTGCTGACAAGACAAACAGAGGCAGGGGTTGCACCCCTGCCTTCAAAGACATGCCAGAGGCGGGGGATCGCACCCCTGCCTTTCGAAAGTTGAGCGCCGGTAGGGGCCTCACCCCCGCCTACTGGGAACATACGACAGCAGGGGCGTGCCCCTGCCTGCCTAGATACCAAAGGCAGTAAGAGCGATGCCCCTGCTTGATGGGAAGATCTGCGGCAACAGGGGTGTGCCCCTGCTCGCCAGGAAGAACCACGACAGCAGGGGTGTGCCTCTGCCTATCGGGAAAACCCATGGCAGCAGGGGCGTGCCCCTACCTGTCGGGAAGCAAACAGTAGCAGGGGCGACTGCCCCTGCCGAAGCCATGAACAAGAGGCGGAGAGAGAGGGAGGCGAGAGAGGAGGAGCGCAGGGGTGAGGGCTCCTCCCTCACTCTTGCGTGCTGTTAAAGGTACGGGAGGGGGGTGCGCGATTCGGGAAACCCCAAAGGGGTTTCCTTTTTCTCGCAGAGGGGGAAAGGGAGAGGCACGACTGCGAGGGGGAAAGAGAAAACAGAGAGAGAAAGAGAAGAAGACAAGTAGAGAGAGATAGTGACTTACCTACGAGGGTCGACGTCGCTGCTCGGAGGCACAACAGGGGGGGGGGAGTCGTCGAGGTACGCCGACGATGGCGATGGTGGTGGCGACGTTGATCAAAACAAGAGGGAGGAGGAGGCATCAGACGCGAGGTTGTCGGCGCCGGGTAAGCCAGACGAAAGGAAACAAGGGAGAGGCAAGCGTCTGGCTCGCTGGGGGTTGCAGAGAGGAGGTCACCGAAAGTCGGAGCATGGAGGGCGCAAGTTAGAGAGCCCTTCCTCCCCTCTGCACAATTTAAAAGGGGCACGGGGGGGCGTTAATCGGGTTTCCCTTTTTAGCAGAGCGGGGAAACAAAAGGCCGTGGCCGCACGAATGTAAAAGAAAAGAAAAAAAAATCTTAAAGGGAAAACCCTTAGGGTTTTCCCTAGACGCGGTTCGGGTCTGGTCCGAATCTGACCCAGGCTCGATGTTTTTTTTTTAAAATGTGGATTTTACATTTTGGTAGGCAGCCCGACTATGGATTCTTGAAGGCTTATGGCTGTGTTTGTTATGTGCACATTGATGCAACCTTAAGGAATAAATTTGATAAAATAGGACATTCCTACAAATTTGTTGGTTATGCTGGTGAATATAAGGGATATCGATGTTATGATATTTAAACTAAATGCATTCGCATACCGAGGAATGTAGTTTTTGATGAAAGAAATTTTGACAGCAAAAGGGATGATTACGCAAAAGTGCAAGCAACTGAATGTTATCGGCCTTGGCTGAGTGCTGAACTCTTTCCGACCGAAAGTGATGAATCAGCCCAAGAAAGCATTGATAGTGATTTATGTGGAACTGCGTTACATGAGCAACAAGCTGACATTCAACAAAATGTTGATCAAAATAACCAGTAGAAGGGAAGATTCATTGGGAAAGTGTACGACCACAGAAATTTGTGCAATGATACCTCTGAACCCGTGCAAATAGAGGCTGAATCAGAAACACATCCATTACAACATAATATAACCAGCATTGAAGGCAGCCATATGCAATCAGATGTAAGGAGATCAAACCGAATCAAACATCCAGTAGAGAGATGGGTTAGTTATGAAAATTTCAGTATAGATCATCAATTATTTTGATTGCTGTCTCGAAGCACAAAGCGCCCAGAACATATCATATTGCATCAAAATCTAATAGGTAGATAGAAGCTATGAATGAGGAGATAAGGGCGCTATATGAGTGCCAAACATGAGACATCGTTCAAAGACTTGATAAAAATGTTGTGAGATTGAAGTGGGTTTATAAGATTAAATATAAACCCGATGAAAGTATAGAAAGGTACAAAGCCAGGTTGGTGGCAAAAGACTTCACACAAGAATACATGTTGGACTATGATGAAACCTTTAGTCCAGTGGTGAAAATGAGGACCATGCACATTATTTTATCTCTTGTTGTTGAATATGGTTGGATGTTAAGCCAAATTGATGTTAAGAAAACATTTTTATATGGGGACTTGAAGGAGAAAGTTTATATGGAGCAACCTCAAGGATATAGTGAAAAAGATTCCTATCGATATGTATGCAAATTAAATAGGGCTATATATGGTCTTAAGCAGACATCCATATCCTGGTTTGAGAGCTTCTCCATTGAGATTCAAAGGCATGGATTTGTCGGATCACAACTTGATCACTCTCTTTTTATATACAAAGGTAAAGGTTGGCTAATTGTTCTACTCATCTTTGTAGATGATATAATACTTGCAAGAAATTTTAAGGAGCATATAGCGGAAATTGAAGAAATCTTGAGCTATGGGTTTAAGATAAAGGATCTGGGTAAGCTGAAATTTTTCTTGAGAGTTGAAGTTGATAGAGGAAAGGACAAATTAGTGTTAACACAACATAAATATACTATTGATTTACTGAACAAAGCCGACATGAAAGACTGTAAGCCTCTCTTAACTCTCAGTCCATTGAATCTGAAACTTAGTTGTGATGAAGGAGATTTATATGATGATCTTACCAAGTACAACAGTATCATGGGTATTCTACGATACCTTACATTCATAAGGCCTAATATTGTTTATACCAAGGTTGCCAAACTAGGAAGCGAAAGCAGGAAATGATACAGGAAGCGAAAGCGAGAAGCGAGAAGCGAGAAGCGAGAAGCGAGGCATTTTAAAATTTATAGGAAGCGGGAAGCAAAGTATCAATTTAAAAGCTAAATATTAAAAAAATGAAGCAATATGGTAATTGAATAGGAATCAAACAAGAAACAAATAAAAACTAAAATAAAATTGATCATTTTTATATTTCATGATTTTTGAGTAAAAGAGTTAAATTTTGTTAAAATTTAACAATGATGGTTACCAATTTAAAAAAAGTACATGGAAAGTGAGTGAAGGCATGAGAGAAAATACATGAAAAACATGAAAAGAAACGTGAGAAAAACATATAGGAAGCATAGACCATGTGTGTGGGAAGCAAAGAAGAAGCGTGGGGGAATCGAGATTCCCATGAAGTTTCGGAAGCGAGGAGTATCGCGCTTTTGAAGCAAGTTTCCGAGAAGCGAGCTTGTAAAACCCGTAATTTTTAAGGATTATTAATAAATAAATAACTCATTTTTTTTTATCTTCAAATTAGAAATGTGTTTCTAGCTTTTGAATTTCATTTATTTATTTATTACATATTCATTTATTCATTCAAGCCAATCAAGGTATAATTTGCATTTATAGAACTATTTTGGGCTATAAATCACTATATATATATTATATATTATATTTAAATATATTTTTGATGGAGTTTGTAAATTATTGGAGTGTATTTGTGTGTTATTTGGCTCTTGGTAATGATATATAGGGTAATTTGCTATTTTTGGCTAATCTTGTTATAATTGACATTTTTTGAGTTTTTGACATTTGCGATCGCACACGAAGGGTTCGTTGTATTGCTTGGGTAGCGGTCTTTGCGGACTTCGAAACTCTTCGGTGTTTTGAGTTTCGATTCATTATTCTTCACATTATCAAGGTAAGATACCTTAACTGGACTTATAGAGAGCATGTTTAGGCGCTAATTGTGTAAGCATAATGTTGCACTGAATATCTAAATGAATTGCAAATACAAGTTATGCTCACACACTTCACTTAGTTGTGGATATCTAAGACTCTTGTGATCATAGTTCGGAGATCATGCTTGTCATGATTGTAGTTAGCGGAATATGGAATGTGTTTGCTGCAGGTACACCTGTGTGTATGTTTGAATGCCTGTGCACTTATGAATGTATAATATGTACGTAATGTGTGTCATCATACTTTGGTTTGCGCATACTATGTTGCTTTGTGTGTTTGTATGAATTTGATACATGATGCACATATAACTACTATGAATATGTATAAGTCGTGTTCGATGCATACTGTGAATGTTATATATATTGTCTTGTCATTATGATTGACTCATTTATTCTTGTATAGAAGAATGCATGCGAATGTTATAAATTGTTTTGAACTTATACGTCTTGTTTGCTTGAGAAATATGTGTATGATGTACGGTAGGATGGTCAATGAGATTTTGACCAACCCTTACACAATTATATCTAAGGTGATATATCGATTCATGTGGTGAAAAATGCATATGACTTTTATCGTGTGCAAATCTTGAACTACGTGAGAGTTATGTATGTGAGGTTTAGTTACTTTATATTATGAAATGTGCATGTTCACGTATGCATGCATATAACTCATGTTTTGTTTACGCATGCTTCCAAGTTCAATTTACGAAGTGCAATGTTCTTTGTGGCAATGATATGATGCGTAGGATAATATGCTTATGTATGATATGATTTGTTGAAACCACGATTGAGTATGCAGGAAGAGAGAGAGAGAGAGAGAGTCTACTTAAATAGAGATTAAACAAGAGCACCAAATTACAAAAATAACCCTCACACAATATATAATAACACGTAAACCCAAAATGCCTTTATAGCATGTCTCAACACTCCCCCTCAAGCTGGAGCATAGATATCAATCATGCTCAGCTTGTCACAATAGCGAGAGAAACTCGGCCTAGCCAGAGCCTTGGTAAAGACATCAGCTACTTGATCTTCGGATGATACATGATCGGTGCAGATATACCCAGCTTGAACCAAGTCTCGAACATAGTGACAGTCAACTTCAATATGTTTAGTCCTTTCATGAAACACTGGGTTGTTGGCAATATATGTAGCAGCCCTATTGTCACACATCATCAACATAGGTAGGGATACTTTTACCTGAAGCTCGGTCAAAACTGATTTTACCCACATAATCTTAGCTGCGGTCTGGGCCATCGCTCGGTATTCAGATTCAACACTTGACCTGGCTACAACAGTTTGTTTCTTACTCCTCCAGGAAACAAGATCTCCTCCCACAAACACACAAAATTCAGATGTTGACTTCCTATCTTTAACAGACCCCGCGCGTCAGTGTAAGCAACAACGTCCAATGAGGGATTTCGTTTAAACAACAGACCTTTACCAGGAGATGACTTTAAGTACCTGAGAACCATCATAGCTGCGCATCCCAATGAACTTTGGTAGGTTTGTCTATGAACTGACTGATTTTACTCACGGCTAATAAAATGGTCTAGTAACAGTCACATATAACAACTTACCCACCAAGGATCTAAAGTTGGTACTATCCACATAGTCTGACTTCTCATCGAACATGTGAGTTTTGGGATCCATTGGAATGTTAGCTGGCTTAGCTCCTAGCATTCCAGTCTCTTTTAATAAATCCAACACATACTTTCTTTGCGACAAAACTAAGCCCTTTTTGTTTCTTGCAACCTCGATACCCAGAAAATATTGAAGGTGGCCAAGATTTTTAATAACAAAGTGTTTCTGAAGATGATCCTTTGTTCCAGAAAGATCTTGGGCACTGCTCCCTGTTAATATGATGTCATCGACATATACCACCATAACAACAATTCCAGCATTGGTTTTCTTGATAAACAAGGAGTGATCTGAAGCTGACCTGACAAATCCAAACTTCGACATTACCTCAAATAATTTGTGAAACCATGCCCGAGGGCTCTGCTTCAGGCCATAAATAACCTTCTTCAACTTGCACGCCTTCTGATACTCCCCCTGAACCTCGAAGCCTGGGGGTTGTTGCATGTAGACAGTTTCATGCAAATCCCCGTACAAAAAGACATTCTTGACATCCAACTAAAACAGGGGCCATTCATGGTGCACAACAACAAAAAGAACGAGACGAATAGTGCCAAGACGAGCAACTGGGGAAAAAGTTTCAAAAAAGTCAACCCCATAAGTTTGAGTATAGCCTTTTGCAACCAATAGGGCTTTGTACCGTTCAATTGACCTATCAGAGTTATATTTAATGCTATATACCCATTTGCAGCCTACAATATCTGCATCAGTGGGAGGATCAACCAAGTCCCAAGTGCCTCGAGACCGTAGGGCATCCATCTCATCACGCATAGCCTTCATCCATTTGGAGTCGAGTAGAGCTTGACTGTGATGAAGCAGAACAGAGGAGGCAGACAGAGCTGAAATAAAATTCTCCATAGATGCCCCAAGGTTAACTTCTGAAACAAATTGCGAGATGGGGTGGAGAGTGCATTGTCTCTTTCCCTTGCGCAAAGCAATGGGAAGATCATCATCAGAAGCAGAAACTGCAGTATGCTCAGAAATACTTACCTCAGGAGAAGGATATAACAGAGGCATGGAGGTAGGTGGTACCCTGTGAGAGTATACTATGGGAGGGTTTCGATAGCGAGACATCCCATACGATAGAGCCAAGGACTGAGGAGGAAGCGACTCTAACAGAAAGAGAGGAATTGGCAGAGGAAGGGAATCACCAAAGCTCTCTTGTAATCTTGGAGTAGTACTCGAAAAGTATGGAATAGACTCAAAGAAGGTAACGTCGGCACTGACATACTCTTTATGAGATATAGGGTCATAACAACGATATCCTTTTTGGTTTTTAGGATACCCAAGGAAAACACATTTAATAGACAGTGCAGCAAGTTTATCTCGATCAGGACCCAACTTATGCACAAAACATACACATCCAAAAACTTTAGGGGGGATAGGAAAGAGAGGAGCCTCCGGATGAAGAATTTGAATTGGGATCTGGTCTTCTACAGAACTTGAAGGCAATTTATAAGAAAGCCAGAAGTCAAAACCGCATCGCCACAGTATGAAGCAGGCATATTGGATTGAATCATTAGGCACCGAGCAACATTGAGGATTTGTCTATGTTTCCTCTCAGCCACACCATTTTGCTGGGAGGTACGGGGTCATGTAAATTGAGGTTGAATCCCATTAGCAGAATAGAATTGAAGCAAGTCTTTGGATTTGAACTCAAGAGCATTATCAGTGTGAACAATTTTAACACACACGTCAATTTGAGTTTTTATCTCAGCAATTAAAGATTTAAGAATGACAGGACCTTGAGATCGATCTTTTACCAGGAACACCCACGATAACCTTGAGAAGTCATCAACAATAGCTAGATAATAATGACACTGAGTTCTACTCGGAATCCTACTCGGACCCCACACATCGACATGAAGAAGACCAAATAATCCTTGACTTGACGGACTCTGACGGGAGGGAAAAGAACTTCGACAATGTTTTTCCAATTGACATGTTTCACACTGAAAGGAAACTGAAGGAGGTATATGAGGAATGACACGACGAAGTTTTGTCACTGGAAGGTGACCCAGACGATGATGCCACAATAGAGGACTTGAGGATGATGAAACAACAGAATAGGCCGAAACCTCCGGTTGATGTAGGTAATACAGACCACCTTCCTCATAGCCGCTACCAATCATTTTCCCCGTCAGCAAGTCCTGAACTGTGCACCCCATGGGATAAAAAATCATCTTACAATTCAACTCTTTTGTCATTCGACTGACGAATAATAAATTCTGTGGAAACTAAGGAGCATGAAGAACATGCGACAATTGAAAGGTAGGGGAAATAGATATGTTTCCCTGCCCTACAATTGGGGAAGAGCTCCCATTAGCAAGAACTACCCCTTTTTGATCAGTCATAGGATTTAAACTTAAAAAGTTACTCGAGTTTCCGCACAAGTGTCTGGATGCTCTAGAATCAATGATTCACCTACCACCTTGGCCAGATAGGCCATCACCTGCCAAGCTCGCAACCTTCGCAACAGAAGACTTCGAAGAGGATGAGCATAAAGCAAGAAGCTTGTTATATTCAGCCCGACTAAGAGTTACATAATCATTGGAGTAATCTGCGTCTGATTTAACCACTTGAGCCATAAGAAAAAGTAATGGGTTAAAAACGAATAGGTACAATCACATGCGCACACCAACAACCAACTATGAAACCGACTATATCTCGATTGGATTTTACCAATGAAATCTGAGACACACGATTGCTGCCTGTTTAGATCCACACTTCAAGTATAATTTTAAAAGAACTTGACCAAAACCTTCCACCTCAACAAAGGATTGCTATAGAATGTATATCAATACCACACATCCAACATGATAAAGATGTGTTTGGTTCATACCTGAAACTGCGACACTTCCAGCTGACAATGGTAGACTCAACTCTCCACCACAACAGTCAATCTGATATAAACTCAGATCAGATCCACAACAATAGACTGAATATCACGACCCATTTCATAACTGAATAATACAAATTCGAACTGATCTACTCAGCAGTTGCTACCATAGACAATACCAAGACCGTGACGCGACTGGTTCATGACGGAACTTGCAGACTTGTTCGACATCCACGCTACCACCATAGATATGATCAGAAGATGCAGACAACTAAACCCCTTTCTGGATGATCTCAGCAAAACTATTGAGATGCTTATACACCAGCAAATCAATATTTGAGCAAGCATATCAAGTTGGGAACCTAGGTGTTGGTCTGCAGTAGACGACTTCAATTACACCAAAAACAAATATCAGATCTGAATATGATCTGACTTAACATCACCACGTCAACCCACTTCAACTTAGAGACTGCTGATCGCCAGCACCACAACGATATTAACAGCAACAACTCACGACCACACCAGATCAGATCTGATCACATCTTTAACACACCTGCAATGAAGACTGATCTGGTCCACACCATGCGATAGGCTCAAAATCACCACCAACTGCAACCTCGTCGAAGCCACGACTTCAACACACAGATATTAACCTGCTGCTCCAGCTTGCCAAATCACGATGATCCATATCTTTACACAAATCTGCGTGGATCTTATGCCCACAACTACCTTACCAATCAATCAGATCCACACCCTATTCAGATCAATGACATATGTGAGTCATGCCACTGCAAAGTCAGATCTGCGACCAGATCTGTTTCACTTCTACACTTTTCATATCAGCAACAAGACCTTTTCACGACCACACAACTCACGACTACTGCACTCAGATCTGAGACTAGATCCGATCCACGACTTCAACCTCAACCACAAGATTCAGATTAGATGCTAGATTTGAATCACATTGACAACATCAACAACTTTCAGATCTGCGACAAGCCAGATCTGTATTAGGTCCACAACGTTGACGGCGGCTGCAACTTTGATGTTCTCCAGACGCCACCTGATGATCTTCAGCTACCCAGAGATATGCCAGACTCTGATACCATGTTGAAACCACGATTGAGTACGCAGGAATCGAGAGAGAGAGAGAGAGAGAGAGAGAGAGAGAGAGAGAGAGAGATGCGAAGGTCCAGACCCACGAGTGGGAGCAGGGGGGCAGTGTGGACAGGTCTGGACCTGCGAAGGTCCAGACCCGAGTTCGTGGAAACGAGCCCCGGGCCCGGGACAGGGAACCATCCTTTGGGTCCCCGAGAGCGGGACCATCAACAACTGTTTCAACCAATCAGTGAACAAAAACAACGTTTTGCAGCTGTTGCTGAATTGGCTGCAACATTACTCTCAGTCCTCTACTTGAGATGGTGCAAGAAGCGGCAGGTCTTCCATGATAATATATCAAGCGGAAAAATGGTGATCTTGAAATCATCAGTCATGCAGTCTCTTACCTTTGAGGCTTTCCTCAAGAAGCCAATAAAGCTATTAAGCAAGGCCATTATCGGACCCGAAACAAATGACTTAGAGGAGTGGAGTCGAGATCCTGAAAGCTTTCATCAAGAGCAGGATCTGTTGCAGAAAACTGAAAAGCTTAGGCCTTGTGTTGAAGCTCTGTTCATTATGTTATTTGAAAATCATAGTAATCTTCTAGGCCCTTTTGTGGTTTCCACTCTTCATGTAGCAATGATTGGATTCTCAGAAATAGAACCTGAAATACCGACTGCCTTATTTCTCAAGGAAGCCACCTATGGTTCTGCTGGACATACATATCACGAACTGTCAAAATATCACAGCTTCAAGACTTGGTATGAAGGGGCTTTGTCTCTTGAACTCTCAAATAACCATCCTAATCAGCGAATTATACATTGAAAAGTTGCATGGATTTTTGGAAGATGGGTTTCAGAGATCAAAGGCGGCTTAAGGAAACCAGTGTGGTATGCTTTGATTATCTTGCTCCAGGATAACGATCTAGCAGTTAAACTTGCAACAATTTGGTCGCTGTATTCTCTTATTGATGATGATAACTGTTACGAACTAGGTCCTTCTGATTGTTTCCCAATGTGTTGGAGTCTGTGTTTCAAGTTGTTTGGAGCGGTGCAAATGTTTGAATCGAAGGTGGTAGTTTCAAACTTGGTATCTTTGATCGTTGAACATCTTGGTGATAGAATCATTCCATTTGCAAATGAGCTGGCTAAGTTTTTTCAGAAGTTATAGGGTGAATCAGCTGATGAACTTTTTTTTCTGGAGGACAATATGCAACTATGGGGAGCCACAGTGATTCAAGCACCTTCAATGGCACTGCAGCTACTAGATCTCTTTACATACCTTGTGGCGATTATGGGAAGGAGTTTCAATCACTAAAAAGTTGCAACGAATATCACTGAGTGCTACATTATCTTAGGTGGAATGTACTTTTTAAATGTTCGTGCCCAAAACTTGGCCAAACTTTTAGATGGAATTGTGAACAGTGTGGTGACAATAAATCGTCGGAGCCGTCTTCTTCCCAACCCGGGGAGAATGATGCAGGACAGGCCCAAAATAATGATGCAGAGCAGGCCCAGGCATCACAGACCCAACAGCATGCAGACATTGTTTCGGGTCTGGGTCCGGACCCGAGACCCAGATCCAAACTGAAGCTCTTTAAATAAGCTGCCTAGGGTTTCGTGAGAAGACAGAGAATATTGAAAACACAGTCGTCTTTTCTGTTTTGGTTTTCTTTTCTTTCCAGCCATTTCCTTTACAGAGTTTTGCTCATTCCTTTTTCATTTGTCTTCATTCCGTCAGTACTATCTTTTTTTTATTAAGCTCGTTGCTTTACTTCTGTCTGTTCGTATTATTAGATCGTAAGACTGCCATTCCATTAATACATTGTTCCCTGGATTCCATTGATCCTACCTTTTATTCTCTTCAACGGAACTTCTTTTTTTTTGGGTTGTCTGATAGTGCACAGCCGTGCATCATAAAAAGGAAGTGGCACCCACAGCCACCCATCGGTAGTGCAGAGCCGATCCTTTCATTGTATCAGCAACCATCTACGTCAGGCCTGTTACGAGGTTATCACTCTTTTTTTTTTTCTGCCGTGGCGTCGAGAAGCAGCAGTGTCAGCATCGTTATCGTGAAAATATCGCACCATCGCTGCATCAAGAACTCAGGTTGTGTACCCAATCTGGTGGGAAAACCCCCAGATCTGTTATGTCATTTAAAAAAATAAACTATATGCAGTGGGACTCAAACCCCCAGTGCCCCACCATATTCCATGAAACACTTAAGGCTTTCCACTACACCAAGATGCCCTCTGTTGGGAAGATTTGGAAAGAAACATATCTATATCTATGTTGTAAAACAGATTCCTATAAAATGACCTGACCCAACACCAATCCTACTTGTTAACAAGCCGACCAGGTTCATGTTTGGGAATTTGAAAAGAACATATGGGTGGGTATGATTTCCTTTGTGTCCGACCCGGTAACCTTACTTATGTGGGCGAATCAGGGCTGACCCGACCCATTTATAGCCCTACCTCAACTACCAGGTACAAAAGAGCCTTAACATAAATGAACCCTTCCTCCTCTCTTTTTATAAAATTCTGGGGGGTCTATTTATTTTTCTCTTTGTTTCTTAAACATAAGTAACCATCAATTCATCCTGTTTGTTTCTTAAACATAACAGTCAGCTCATCCAAACAGCATCTTGTTTAAAATAAGCATAACCAATATACCTAAAAATTATCTTAGTTGTTTACAGCTTCCACTGCATAATTTGTCCATATATAGATCTATTAGGTTGAGGCTTTTCTTCTGCTACTTTGTTGCATATTCCTTTAACTCATTTTTTATTGCATGTGTGCTTAATCATCCTATTTGGCCAGATGATTGTTCATATGTCTGGTCAGTTAGAAACATTTTTATGCTTTGTTATTTTGTTATTCATGGAATTCATATAAGATTTTGTTTACCATGTGTGATTTTCTTTTTTTCCTCATAAGTTCTTTTTATAATTAGGATGATGAAGGTAATACTGCTTTTCACATAGCAGCTGAGACATCAAAAATGGTGAGGGAGAACCTTCAATGGATTGTTGTTATGCTTCAGTATCCAGATGCTGCTGTTGATGTGAGAAATCACAGGTAAAATCCTCTATTAGCAAATGTCTTTTCTTATCACTTCTAGATGGTGTATTATCTTTTTTTTAGGGCATCCAGTTGCCAAAACTCTCTGTTCATGTTTCATGCTTTGTCATTACTTGCCAGATTGAGTGAGAGTGGAACAATACTTCATTGCTTGATTTAGTAGTAGCCAGTGTTGTTAAAAACGCGGTTCAAGGTGCAAAAAGCGTGCCTCGCCTCGAGGCGAGGGCCTTTGTGCCTTGAGGCACAGTAAAAAAGTGTAAAAGCATAAAGGCGTACGCCTCATGCGCCTTGAGGCGAGGTGTGCCTCACCGTGACGCGCATTAAAAAAAATTGGATGGGCCCGGACCCGAGTTCGACCCGGACCCGTATTCTCAAAGGTTCGAGAAAACCTTGTGTCTTTAAAAAAGAAACAGACGCCTCGGGCGAGGGGTAAAATCCCTCGCCCCTTCTCTCTCCACTCCGTCCCCTCTCATCCCCCGCGACCGCTGTCACCGGCGACCACCCGACGCCGGTCATCGCCTCTTCCACTTTCTTCTTTCCTCTGCTGAGAAGGTGTCGACGTCCCGCCGGCCACCACCATCTTCCTTTCTCTGTTGCGAGGGTGCCAACGACTCACTGCCACCGCTGTCCGTTCCGGCAACCTCAACCGACATCCCCGCCGCCGCCTTTCCTTTGTGTTTTCTGGTGACGTCGGAGTCGTCACCGCCAGGTAAACCCTTCTTCTTTACTTCTTTTTCTCCGTGAGGGGTCGACCGACAGAGGGCAGAGCCCCCTGTCGTCGCCTCTCTTCGGCAGGGGGTTACCCCCTGCCTTTCTTTTGGGGTCGACCGACAGGGGGGCGGTGCCCCCTGTCTTCGCCTCTCGTCGGCAGGGGTCCCCCCCCTGTTGTCGCCTCTCGTCGGCAGTGGGCTCCGCCCCCTGTCGCTTTCTTTTTCTGCAGGGGGCTTCGCCCCTGTTGCTTTCTTTTTCGGTAGGGAGCTCCACCCCCTGTTGCTCACCTTGTCGTCAGACAGGGGGCTCTGCACCCCCTGTCCTTCTTGTTTTGTTGGCAGGGGGCTCCACCCCCCTGCCATTTGCCTTGTCGACAGGGGGGCTCTGCTCCCCCTTGTCCTCCTTGCTCTGCCAGCAGGGGGCTCCACCCCCCCTGCCATTTGCCTTGTCGATAGGAGGGCTCTGCTCCCCCTGTCCTTTTTGCTCTGTCGACAGGGGGCTCCACTCCCCTTGTCGTCGCCGTTCGTCGGTCGGGGGGGGGGGGGGTCTCCCCCCTGCCTCTTTCTTTGGGTCGACCGGCAGGGGGTGGAGCCCCTTGTCGTCGCCTCTCGTCGGCAGGGGGCTTCACCCCCTATCACCTTCTGTTTTTCTTATAACATTGTGTAGTTATTTAGTTTTTTATTATTTAGCCAAATAGATTAGATTTATTTATTGTTTCCATCAGTTAGTTAAGTTTATTTTCAATCTCAGAAATTTTATTTCTTGTATTTAGATTAGAATTTAGTTGTTAATTTATTAATTATCGTTTTTAGATACATTAATACTTGTGAGACTAGTTAAAAAAACTGAAGTACATTAATACTTATGTTGAAGTTTTGTTACTCTAAATTTATATTATCTTGACAAGCGGTCTGGGTCACATAAAACAGATTATAACACATTCAAATTACATCATGCCTGTTTCAGTTTTAAATGTACATCCTGATAGCCCTCCTGTGTTTGAGTTCGGTTTCTTGCAGCACCGACCGTTGCCTCTTGTGGTGATTTGTAAGAGTCCCTGGCGCCCTCATCCATGAGGTCTACAAACCTTGAAGTGGGCATTCTAACTGAGATGCTGCTTGCTTCAATAGTGCTAGTTTTGGTGCTCCCACTAGAGCACCTTCCACATGAACCTTCTTTCTGCTCCACACAAAATTGATTTTAATGAAAAGACTTGTTTTTTAAGTTTTAGTGTAATACAATATGTTGTTTTTTAGATTTCTTTAAAAATTTGACTAAACATGAAAAGTTTTGAATGTGGTATGTGTTTTCAACTAAAAGAACTAAAGAGATCACAATCATGGGTCTGGTTTACAAAACCTGCAACAGACCAAACCTGGTTAAGATGGACAAATTACTTAAAGGACCTTTCAACTCACATTATATTTTGATAGATTTGCAACTTCCTGACTACTATGCCTTCAGTTAGCATGTTGTATATTAGTCTCTTATATTACAGAAGAGTTATGTATGCCGTCATTGTTCTGTTACTGCATGATATTAATATATATTTTGTTATATGTATGTTTGCAGTTGAATAATGGAAAAAGATGTAGGATGTGATCATGGAGTTAAAGTTCCAAATTCCACTAAAGATCCCAAACTCGTAGGACATGTAATTTGCAATTACTGTCATAAAGAGATTACAGGAGGCATCTATAGGCTAAAACATCACTTAGCTGGCACAAAACATGGTGTAAGCATGTGCGAAGCGGTTCCACCTGATGTGAAAAGATTTTTTCAGAATCATCTAAAGGATCAGAAGCAAAAGAAAGAAGAGTTAGAACAAAACAAGTTGGATATCGGTAGAATTGTTTATTATGGATCATCAATAGGCGATAATGTGAATAAAAAAACTAGTGGATCATGTAGTAATGCAAAAACAAGCCCAGGTGGTCCTATGGGCCTTTTTGTAAACAAAAAAACACGACAAACCACAATAAACACTGCTTTCAAAAGAAATGAAATAAAAAATGTATGTCACGCCATTGGTAGATTTTTTTATGCAAATGACTTATCATTTAATCTTTGCAGTAGTCCATATTTTGGTGCAATGGTATAAGCTATTGCAAATTATGGGCAAGGGTTCAAACCGCCTTCTTATCACGAGATCAGAACGTGGATTTTGAAGGACGAGGTAGATTGTACTCATGAAATTTTAAAAGAGTTCAAAAAAGAATGACCAAAGGTTGGTTGCAGCATTATGGCAGATGGTTGGACAAATGGAAAAAGAAGAAAATTAATTTTCTTGTGAACAGCTCATCTGAGACAATATTTTTGAAGTTCGTTGACATCAGCGACATGGAAAAAACTGGCGCAAATTTGTGTAAGTTTGAAGAAGTTGTCAAAGAAGTTGGTGAAAGTAATGTGGTGCAATTCATTACAGATAATGCACCAAATTATGTGGCAGCTGAGAATATTAACAACAGAAAAAAACATGTTTTGAACACCATATGCAGCGCATTACTTGGATCTTATGTTAGAAGATATTGAAAAGATATCAATTTTTAAAGATACAGTGGAAAAGGCAAAAAAAATTACAAGATACATTTATAGTCATGCATGGGTATTAAATTTAATGAGAAAATTCACAAAGAAGAAAGAACTTCTACCTCCAGCTGTCACTCGTTTTGCCACAACATATCTTACACTTCATAGTATTGGATATTATAAGAAATAGTTAAAGTCAATGTTATTATCTTAAAATTTTAAATCATCTGGTGCATACCTTTCGAGGCACACAATCTTCTTCAACAATCACCTTTCTTCTTCAATAATTTTCAACGTCTTTGATACCATGTGAAGAATCCTTGCAAACAATCAAGTTTTCAAATAACTTGATACTTCAGATACTCAAGACACAAAATAAATGCAATGTTTATAAGCTTTACACCACGAAAGAAGTGCAATAAATGCACAATGTTTATAAGCTTAAGGAGACAAAACTCCTTACTATAATACATACCTTTACAATGGGCTTACAACCCTTATTTATAAGCTTAGCAACTCATAAGAGTTGTTGGGCTGATTCCCAACAGCTCTAATTAGAGCAGTTGGGAGTCAACCCAACGTCTCTTATTCTTAACTGTGTATAATAGTCAGTGACTGATTGTTGTACACTATACACAGTCAACTACTGACCAGTGCTATTAAAAATGCGCCTCAAGGCGCAAAAAGCGTGCCTCACCTCAAGGCGCAAAAAGCGTGCCTCGCCTCAAGGCGCAAAAAGCATGCCTCGCCTCAAGGCAAGGGCCTTTGTGCCTTGAGGTGCAGGCTTGATGCGCAAATGCATAGAGGCGTACGCCTCATAGACCTTGAGGCGCACGCTTCGTGATTATGGTCAAATGAGGGTCAAAGCCCTCATTTGATCATAATTAAAATCTTGCCCCCTAGGGTCGGGGGCCCTAATTAATCTCTCGCAGCCCCTCTCTCTCTTGTCTCTCGCAATCTCTCCCTCTCTCTCGCAACCCCATGGGCCTTGAGGCGTGCACGCCTCGTGATTATGGTCAAATGAGGGTCAAAGCCCTCATTTGACCATAATTAAAATCTTGCCCTCGACCCTAACGAGGGTCGGGGGCCCTAATTAATCTCTCGCAGCCCCTCTCTCTCTCGTCTCTCGCAATCTCTCCCTCTCTCTCGCAGCCCCTCTCCCACTCTCTCACAGTCTTTCTCTCTCCCTCTCTCTCACAGCCCCTCTCCCTCTCTCTCGCAGTCCCTCTCTAGCGTCTCTCCCTTATCGGCCTCCTCCTCGCCGGAAGCAGCTGCGACGCCGGAAGCAGTCATACCCCAAGTAACCTGACCCCCTTCATTCTTTTTCATTCATGTCTGCCTCCCTCTCTTGAATCTTTGTAGCAGGCAGGGGCACGACCCCTGCCGTGCGATTTATTCCGGCAAGCCCGACCCCCTTCATAGACCTTGAGACCAAGGTTGGGAAGTTGGTTATACCAATGTTTATAGAGAAGAGCAGTGGGTAAACGAACCAAACTGAAAGCCTTGTTCGGGCTCGGTTCGATTACAACCTAGCTAAACATGAGCTTGCACAAGCTCGAGCTAGCCAAAACTGAGTTGGCTCGTTAAGCAGAACTAGGTTTTTTTTTACTAGAAGCCACAACAAAAATGAACCAGTGACCTCATTGGTTTTATCATATCTGCATAACCAGTTCATTTACTCTTATGTTTGTTGGCATATGATAAACCTAATCGTGCTCGTTTCACTTATATTGCACGAACTGCTTCTTGCTTCTTGCTCAGCTCACTGAGCTCAAGTCTGAATGAGCTTTGTACGAGCCAACTGAGTCGAGCAGTGAGCTGCTCTATTTGCTTACCATCCCTAACAGTGGGGTGAATGAGATAGCTGGATGCTAAAGCTGCACTAATCTTTTTTTTCCATAGGAAATGTTGGGGAGCTCAAGTTTGGGGACGGTTTCTCTGCGTAAGAATAAAAAAAGTAGCTTTTAATATATATTTTAAATTATTTCAATAGAAATGTATAAAAGATGCAGTAAAATATCACAAAATTATTCTTGTGTATTGATTAAAAAGTCAAAAAAATTGGTGTTCTCATGTGCTATGTTTCAAAAATTTTACAAACTCCCATCTCAAACTCTTTCGTTTGTGGGTACACCCTTATTGAGTTGGTGGTTCAGTGGCCATATTTTGAATGACCTTACTTCAGGCCACTCAGTGGCGCTTTTCTACATGAAAGATATTAGAATTAAATACATTTGCATTAGTTACATTCATTTGTGCACGTGGCAGCATTCCATTGGTGTTTTTTTCATATGGTAGTCATACCACTAATATGGGGCATATCAAAGTGCAAAGGAACTCATTAAGAAAACATCCTTTGTTCCTATTAAGGTCACAAGATCATGCTTGGTGTGATTCTATGTAAGTGGTGATTTGGTATAAAGGAGAACAAGTGAGTAGGGCGCCAATCAAAATGTCAAGATCCAAACTTTCTTGTTACGTTTGTTATATTGTGCCAAATCATGGACATGCTTATTTGGTCTTTTTGGCTGTGGTTCCCTTTGTCTATTTTTCATGTAATGTGGTCAGCAGAATGCATGATGTTAATATATATTTTGTTATATGTATTTTTGCAGTTGAACAATGGGAAAAGATGTAGGATGGGATCATGGAGTTAAAGTTCCAAATCCCACTAAAGATCCCAAACTCGTAGGACATATAATTTGCAATTATTGTCATAAAGAGACTGTAGGAGGCATCTATAGGCTAAAACATCACTTAGCTGGCACAAAACATGGTGTAAGCATGTGCGAAACGGTTCCACCTGATGTGAAAAGATTTTTTCAGAATCATCTTAATGATCAGAAGCAAAAGAAATAAGAGTTAGAACAAAACAAGTTGGATATCGGGAGAAGTGTTTATTTTGGATCATCAACAGGCGATAATGTGAATAGAGAAACTAGTGAATCATGTAGTGATGCAAAAATAAGCATAGGTGGTTCTATGGACCTTTTTGTGAACAAAGAAGCACGACAAACCATAATAAACACTGCTTTCAAAAAGGATAAAAGAAAAAATGTATGTCGTGCATTAATAGATTTTTTTTAATCTTTGCAACAATCCATATTTTGGTGTAATGGTAGAAGCTATTGTAAATTATAGGCGAGGGTTCAAACCGCCTTCTTATCACGAGATCAGAACGTGGATTTTGAAGGACAAGGTAGATTGTACTCATGAAATTTTAAAAGAGTTCAAAAAGGAATGGTCAAAGGTTGGTTGCAGCATTATGGCGGATGGTTGGATAGATGGAAAAAGAAGAAACTTAATTAATTTTCTTGTGAACAACTCATTTGGGACAATATTTTTGAAGTCCGTTGACATCAGCGACATGTAAAAAACTGGTGCAAATTTGTGTAAGTTATTTGAAGAAATTGTTAAAGAAGTTAGTGAAAGTAATGTGGTGCAATTCATTACAGATAATACACCAAATTATGTGGCAACTGAGAATATGCTAACAGTAGGAAAAACTTGTTTTTGGACACCATGTGCAGCGCATTGCTTGGATCTTATGTTAGAAGATATTGGAAAGATATCAATTTTTAAAGATGCAGTGGAAAAGGCAAAAAAAATTACAAGATACATTTATAGTCATGCATGAGTATAAATTTAATGAAAAAATTCACAAAGAAGAAAGAACTTCTACGTCCAGCTGTCACTCGTTTTGCCACAACATATCTTACACTTCATAGTATTGGATATTATATTCTTATCTTCAAATTTTAGATCAATCTAATTACTATAAGAAATCTGATGCTAAGAACATTTCTTATATTTTTCTTAATGATCATATGTTTTGGGTTACCATATCATATGCAATTAAAACTACACTGTCTCTCGTGAAAGTGTTGCGACTAGTTGATGCAGACGAACCTGCTATGAGATTTTTGTATGAGGCAATGGATAGAGCGAAGGAGGAAATTGCTTCAAACCTTGACAAGGTTGAAAGAAAATATAAACCTATTTGGGATATCATTGATAGACAATGAGACTTGTAACTTCATAAGCCTTTGCATGCAACTGCCTATTATTTAAATCCACATTTTCATTATGTTGACAACTTCAACCCGGATGGAGAAATTATGAGTGACTTTTATAATTGTGTTGAAAAATTGGTTTCTAATGCAAATATTCGGTTGAAAATTACAACACAAATCGATGCATTTAAAAAGGCAAAGGGGTTGTTTGGTAGAGAGGTAACTGTTACAACAAGAAAATTAAAAAGTCCTCGTAAGTTTGCAATTATGTTGTTATTTGTCAATATTTTTGTATGTTTTTGTTAATTATGATATTCTTAATGTTTTTATCAATTTTTTATTATTTTATTTGAATGCAGCTGATTGGTGGAGTTCATTTGAGCACAAAATTCTTGAGTTGATGAATTTTGCAATTCGAATTCTAAGTTTGACGTGCAGTGCATCGGGCTGTGAGAAGAATTGGAGTACTTTATCATTGGTTTGTGACTTTGTATTTTATTTTTTAAATATATTTTTATAAGTTTAATTATCTTATAATTGATTATCAATGATTTGAAATTATAGGTGTATACAAAACGAAGGAATAGACTTGAACAAGAGAAGATGAATGCATTGGTTTTTGTAATGTATAATATGAAATTAAGAGAGAAATATGAGGAGGAGGGCTACCAAAGACCCTATATGTCTAGATCATATAGACTCAGACGATGAGTGAATTGTGGAGAAGGAAGATCCAGTGTTGCCCAAGTTATCTCAATTGGTTGGAGGATTCATGGTTGGATCTAAACTTCGACATAAATGTCATTGAGCATATGCCTATTGAAAAAGTCACTTCACCTCATGTTTCACAAAGTGGTTCTAGGCAAGATAGGTTTTCAAGAGATCGAGGTAAAGTTATATTCTTTTTACCTAGCTATGAATATAATTGTATTTTTTTAATTACATAACATAAATATTTAATACATGATTTTTTATTGAAGGAAAAAGAAAAGCAAAAGAAGTGACTGAGGACGTGAATGAAGAAAGTGTAGATGATGAAGTGTGAGAGAATGAAGATGAAGGAGATCCTATTTATATGGATTCTTCAGATATGCTGATGTTGAAGACTTATATATTGATGATGACGAGACACAAGAAGAGCCTAGGCTCTAATTCATATCATAGAGCTATTGGTCATTTATATGTTTTTGAGGTCTTTTAGTTGTAATTGTGAATGTTAACACTCTCATTTTGAAGAGTTCTGGACAAATACATTAACATTTGGTTGTTAATGTTAACATGCATTTTCTAATTATGACGTGATGTTGTTAGTGCTAATATGCATTTTGTTGTTAATGTTAGTTTTTTATTAAATGAATGCTCATATTTTATTTCTTAGATACATAGATCAAGTTGCATTAATGTTACTTTTACATGTTAATCTCATATTTTTTCCGTATTTATTTGAGATTTTTTATTTCGTGTTGGTTGGTGCTTCATCAATAAAGCATTTCTTATTTATTTATAATTTTAGATAATTTTTATAGCTTTTTTAAGTTTAATTTTTTTTTTTGAGGCTTATGCTTTGCGCCTCGAGGCTTACGCCTCGCCTCAGATTTTGGTGGAGCGCCTCGCTACGCCTCAATGCTTTTCACAACACTGGTAGTAGCAAAAATTAGAAAAGGGTGTTCTACTTTCTAAGTTGCTAAAAGCTCGCATAGTTATTCGCCTACTCTAGAATGTGGCCTGAAACATATTACATCTTAGATGCATGGTGATACAGCATTAATGTCTCAAGACAGCAAATCAAATTTCAAAAGTTAGAGATGCACTCTGTGACCCCTTGGGCAAATCCTTGAGGAAGACTGAATATGGTGATTGATTAAATGTTGAATAGTTTCATGTAGTTTTTTGCCAAACATTATGAGGCACAATCCATTTACAAGGTTAATACAAACCCCCATGAATACATCTTGATGTCCTGTGACCCCAGCACAATCCATTTACAAGGATATAATGATGCCATTGCATTGTAATATGCTTTTACAACTGTCTTATACAGGGCAAATGCCTGAGCCCATTTTCCCTAATTTCTGACAGCAGATGTCTCACACTCATTTTTTCCAAAATAAGTTTGCTTAGATTATGTGGTGCATCATACATAACATATAAATTTTTTGCAAATTAAATGGAAAGAGATAATATAAAAAAGTATGTAACTATAGAAAAATAGGAGAAATTTAAGATTCATTTGAATCACAGTCACAAATATTGTTCTCAGGAATTTCTCGACAAGAGAAAATATTGGGAGACTTTTAAAAAACTTTTTTTTCTCGAAAAAATCTTGGGGCATTAAGAAAGAAATAGGAAATATTATATGATTAAGATTAAAATTCTAAAATGTTTTATAAGTAGCTAATAACTAGGTTTTATGGATAAAACTTTATTTAAGAATTAAAGAATAAAGATAATAAATTGGGTTTAGAAAATAGAAAGGGAATGGGTTTGAAAAATACAAAGAGAATAATCATGTATCAATCAGGATGAGGAGGTAGGGCTCCTCTCATGTTTATTTAAGGAACCCCCGCCCCCCTTTCTTTTCGTATTTGGAATATGCATAGGAGTGCTGCTCTGGGATTGCCATGTAAGCTCTCTTCATCAAGAGCTTTAAAAGTAGCAATTTTCCTTTACTAGAAAAGGGAAAGTGAGATTGCCACATAGACATCTTCTCTTTAATTAGGAGTTTTCAAAATGGGCAAAGGTATGAGCTGTCCCCCTAAAAAAATTTATTTGACGATATTGTCTATTAATTCACGATAATAAACCGACAATATTGCAAGATATTGAACATAAGTGAAATTTTGAAAATCTCGTGATATTATCAGTATAATCTTGTTTTGTGAATAAAATGTGAAAATATCGCAAGATTTTCAAGATCTTGGCGATATTTGTGACTATATAAATATTTGAGATGATAATTGGCTAAAATTTGAAACAAAATTTATCACAAGCTCAGCACAATCGATCTTGCAGTAATTGGGTGTATTTCAACAAAAGGGGGCTGTTAACCATCAATTTTTTTGAAACAACTAATAAGAATTTTAAGAAAATACAATCCACAAGCTCAATTTGTAAATAAAATGGAGAATTTGAATTTAAATTTATGAACTCCATTTTGTTATCTATACTATAAATTCTACTTGTGATTTTGATTCAGAGTGTTTCACAAAATGTGGCTTTTTTGGTTGCCCTCCTGTTTTGCTTTCCTGAACCAATATGCGCAGTTCTTGCTGATTCATCTTTTGTTCATGGACAGTGGGAAGACTTTACGTAATTTTTTGGAGGCTCTTCCTCGAGAGTGGATTTCAGAAGATCTCATGGATGCTCTCATAAGTAAGGGAATTCATCTTTCTCCAACCCTGTAAGTGTAGAGTGAACATTCTTGTGATTTGTGTTATCATGTCACTGTTTGAGTGAGGGGTGGCTTGTTTTGTTTCTTTCCTAAATATTGACTACGTTGCTTTCGATGGTATCTAGTTATGACATAGGAGACTGGGTAAAGTTCAAAAGAAGCATCAAGGAACCTTCTTTTGGATGGCAAGGTGCAACCCATAAAAGTGTTGGCTTTGTTCAGAGTTTTCCAGATAAAGATGTCCTCATTGTCTCTTTTTGCACCGGAGAAGCTCGTGTTCTGGTTAATGAGGTTGTGAAGGTGATTCCTTTAGACAGAGGACAACATGTGCAACTCAAACCGGATGTAAAAGAGCCAAGGTAATTAGCAATATTTTTTCAAATTTCATAGGTCAAAAGTTTCTTTTTTGAAAGGGCATGTGTTTTCCAAAGGTGGTTGCCATCATTTAACTTGAACTGTATATCTCGTTATCTAAAGCTACTCATTTAATGCATTGGCATTCTGCTGTTATTCCTTGAACAGCAACATGGTTCTCTAATTTTCTATTCTTCATGCGTTGTTGCTATGTTATTTCATCTAGGAATATGATATGCATTACAGTTTATAATCCCTGAGGCAGTCATTGTTAAGCAGCTCTGACCATAGGTACTGGAGGTGTTACCATCTTGCAGGAAGCATGCGTTGTATACTTGAGAAGCTAGTTCCCATTAGAATGGGAAGCACAGTGCTTATTTATAGCAAAAATGTTCTCTATTGGGGAATTAAAATAGATTCTAGTATCTAATTTGTAATTAATTGATTAAGATGTATAAAAAATCTATCAGATTATTTCACTAAAAGATGTTATAAAATATTAAGAGATGTACATTAAAATTTATATTTGTATCAATTTATGTCCGAGACTATCTTTGGTATAGTAATATTCTTCGTTGGACCCATAAGATCCTTGTAAATAAAGCTGGGCCTTTTATAAACCAGCCTAAGATCTGGAACTTGTACATATTAAAAATGGAGATTTTACTAGGTCAGTACTTCTCCAAAGTCGGAGCTGGATCTCGTCCTGACTAAGCCAGGTCAAGCCAGACCTGGTACCAGCGCTGAAATATGAATCCAGTCTAGACCCACTAAGATCACTCAGGGCCGTCCTGTTGACAGGCCTATTTAAGTTTTTTTAACATTTGAAATTTCAAAAAATCCACTTTCTAAATTCTGCACTCCCCAACTCACTTCTCTTTCATTTCCCAGTCCTCACTTCACATGGCCCCTAAATATACTAGCCTTTTGCTTCCTCTTCCCACATTCCTTGTTAAAAACCTTGTTTCTTTTCTGTTTTTTTTTTACTTTAAATTCATTGGGCTTGGACCATGTCTCGGAATCTGGTCTGTATAGCTGAAATAATTGGCATAGTTATTTTGGTGGAATTTCAATCTAATTGTAATCTGGTGGATTAAGCTGACAAGAGGTTGGCTTCTGTGGTCAGTTCATTGTTGTATATTCATTACTACTGCACATTTCTGCAGCATACGCTATATGTTCTTGCAGTATTGTTCTTTGGCATGATAGGATTAATTTGTCTTTGCCTTAAGCAACTGAGCTACAAAATTATGATGTTTTTGCTATCAGGTTTGGGTGGCGTGGTCAGTCTCGTGACAGCATTGGAACTGTACTGTGCATTGATGATGATGGGATTCTTCGTGTTGGATTTCCAGGAGCATCAAGGGGATGGAAAGCTGATCCTGCCGAGATGGAAAGGATTGAAGAATTCAAAGTTGGTGATTGGGTGAGGATCCGCCCTGCTCTTACTATAGCAAAACATGGTTTGGGACCTGTAACACCTGGAAGTATTGGGATAGTATCTTATATCAGACCAGACTGCAGTTTGTTGTTGGAATTAAGCTACTTGCCAGTTCCATGGCATTGTGAGCCGGAAGAGGTTGAGCCTGTTGAACCATTCAGGGTAAAAGCTTTTGACAGCCATTAATGCCATTCTGTAGGAAGCTGTTTATTTGTTTCTCGCAATTAATGATTGTAGTATCTTCTTGTAGATTGGTGACCAAGTCTGTGTGAAGAGATCTGTAGCTGAACCAAGATATGCCTGGGGTGGTGAGACACATCACAGTGTAGGCAGAATAAGTGAGGTAGGAAGTAATGGATTGCTCATAATTGACATACCAGGTCGACCTATTTCATGGCAAGCCGATCCTTCTGACATGGAGAAGGTGGAGGATTTCAAGGCAAGACTTTTTCATCACTGTTTTGGTTGACTTTGTGATCATTTGTCAACATTGCAACTGTTGATTATTATAGTTATTATTTTTTGTTTTTGGGTGGATTTTGTTTGTTTATACAAGCCTCTGTTGAGCAGGTTGGGGATTGGGTCAGAGTGAAAGCTGCTGTCTCATCTCCAAAATATGGATGGGAAGATGTCACAAGGAATAGCATTGGCATAATCCATGGTCTAGAGGAGGATGGAGATATGAGTGTTGCATTTTGTTTCAGGAGCAAGCCTTTCTGCTGCTCTGTGACAGACATGGAGAAACTGCCACCCTTTGAAGTGGGAGAAGAGATCCATGTGATGCCATCTATTATGCAGCCACGGCTTGGATGGTCTCAGGAAACACATGGCACGACAGGGAAGATTGCAAGAATTAACATGGATGGGACACTTAATGTGAGACACGAGTCTTCCTTCTTGTGTTTATGGCATTGTGTTTGACAGTTCGTTTATTTTGAACTTGATGCTTCTTTCGTGCAGGTGAGAGTGGCTGGAAGAGCAAGCTTATGGAAAGTTGCTCCAGGAGATGCAGAACGGCTGCCAGGCTTTGAAGTCGGTGACTGGGTCAGGTTGAAGCCTAGTCTCGGAACAAGGCCTAGTTATGATTGGCACAGCATAAGCAAAGAAAGCTACGCCGTAGTTTACACAGTGCCTGATAATGGTTATCTGGAGCTGGCTAGTTGTTACAGAAAAGGGAGATGGATGACACACTACTCGGATGTTGAAAAGGTTCCCTCCTTCAAGATAGGGCAGCATGTAAAATTTCGTGCTGGACTTGCAGAACCAAGATGGGGATGGAGGGATGCTCGCCCTGACTCAAGGGGTGTCATAATTGGTGTACATGCTGATGGAGAAGTGAAGGTCTCTTTCCCTGGTGAGGCAGGACCATGGAGAGCAGACCCAGCTGATCTTGAGAAGGTGGACATTTTTGAAGTTGGGGAATGGGTGAGGATAAAACAAGATGTGTTGGAGCCGAAGAATGGTTGGAAGTCCCTAAGGCCAGGAAGTATCGGTATAGTACAAGGAATAGGATATGAAAGTGGGGATCTCATGAGTGTTAATGTGCTTGTTGGGTTTTGTGGGGAACAGGAAAGATGGGTTGGGCTTCCAAGTGAGCTTGAGGGGGTCAGTGCGCTCAAAGTTGGGCAGCATGTGAGGGTGAAACCGTGCATAAAACAGCCGAGGTTCGGGTGGTCTGGCCATAGCCATTCTAGTCTTGGAACCATATCTGCAATAGATGCAGATGGTAGGCTCAGGATTTATACACCTGCAGGTTCAAAAGCATGGATGCTTGATCCAGCAGAAGTCGAGAGGGTGGAAGAAGAGGAATTGTGCATTGGGGATTGGGTGAGGGTTAAGGCCTCGGTTAGCAGCCCAACATACCATTGGGGGGAGGTGACTCATGAAAGCATTGGCTTAATTTACAGGATGGAGGACGATGGAGACCTCTGGGTGGCGTTCTGTTTCTTGGAACGGCTATGGGTTTGCAGGGCTGGGGAGATGGAGAAGGTGAGAGCATTTAAGGTGGGCGACAAAGTGAGGGTGAAGAGCAGCGTGGTAGGGCCGAGGTGGGGTTGGGGGATGGAGACACATGCGAGCAGAGGACAGGTTGTAGGTGTGGATGCAAATGGGAAGCTGCGTATAAGGTTCCAGTGGAGGGAAGGCAGACATTGGATGGGAGATCCTGCAGACATTGAGCTAGACCAAGACACTGGACCTAATAAATAAGGTTCACTACCACTTTCTCATTTCATGCATCCCTTTGGTTTGAAAGCGGGTGACTCACATTGATTTATCATATGCATGGCATTAAGCCTCTCACAGTGTGTAGGTATTTGCAACCTATCCTTTTATGGTTTTACCACTAACCAGAGCGGCTCACAGATGATTTTTCCTTGTTGTGTATGCGGAGATGCAGGTTAATTTGGATTGCATGCTTTTGTACCAATAGATAGGGATTAGTCATTTGTTGTGTATGTAATACTCTCCCTCTCTCTCTCTCGTATGTAACATCATATGCTGTGTACAAATTGGGATTGATTTATTGGACAGACAAATGAGCCAATACTAATCATGCATCTTTTTGTGAGCAACTGTGGAATCATTGTCAAGGTGCAATACTTGAGTTTTTTGTTAATGTAGGTCCACTGGTTTTCTGAATGTGCATGTTTAATGGAGGTGTAGGTTTACTGTGGCTCAGAAATCGTGGTCACTACCAGGGGATCTTGTGTTCGAATCACATTTGGGGCAACCCCTAGTTTGACTGTCATGGCATCTAAGCATAAACAGAGGATCAGTCTGTATGTGCAGGTATTGCCCATGCTCAAGTAAACCTTGATAAGGTCTAATTCGACTACCGAATTTGAGCATTTCTGAACTGATTTGCATCAACTTGGAGTGATGATTTTGGTGTGGTGTAATGAGTTTAGCCACATTTGAATTTATGAAGAACCATATACCATGCCAATTCTGGTCTGTTTGCTGGGTGAAGTGAAAATGGGAGATGAGACTGGATTTATCAACTAAATCCATTTTGAGAAGGGTATCGGAGGAGCTTGGACGGTGTCGGACATGCTTACATGACATGGCAGGTTCCAAATAGATGTGGACTGTGTTTGTAAGAGGTAAGTGGAGGAAAGTGTGAATGTCGTTTGGGAACAACCAAACTTCAAATAATATAAATTTCAAATTTCAACTCCTCTAATAAAGAAGAGGTATTCACAACTCCTTGAATCACAATGATTCCTGTGGGTTCCTGAATTTCTGGAGGTTCAAAATTTTTACCCCATTTACTTCAGCGAATCTTATATTCACCTCTTTTACCCCATTATTGATTGCAATAATGGTGCAGTCAAGAGGCTTACAACTGCACTCACCTACAATCAAGCATGGTGAGGAATTAGGAGTTGAAAGCCTGAATCCTTGAAAGTGTTACTTATGCTTCCAAACAATAGAGGAAATCCACAACTCCTTTGAAATCCATCTCCCTTGAAGTCCAGTTTTTGTAATTCCCTGGACTTCTTGCAAATCCCTCCAACACCGGTCCCCAAACAGAGCCTAACAGTGTGGGTTTAGGGATTCCCCATCTTGCATCTTATCTATCCATCTCGGTTATCATCTCCAGCTCCCAAACAAAGCCTGAGTTGCCTATGTATTGGGTAAAGACACTGTCTAAGGTTTTGTGTGCATTGGGCAAGATCTAGATTTCATTTGGTTGGTTTATCTGGATCCCGTCTGATAATTCTGTTTATGTGAATTTCATTTGAACAATCGAAGTCTGATAATAATTGATCCACATCTGGTTTCAGGTTGCTGTCCTTGTCTAAATATGATCATCCCATATTTTTGTTGGTTTTAGTGGATCTTATGTTGGGATGTAAATGGGTCAAATTTATTTTGGATGTGGGCATTTCTGAATCTAACGTAATCAGATGCTGATTTGGATGAGAAAAAGGTAAACTGAATCCAGATCCAATTAGCTAATCAGATATATTCTGTCATCGAATCAGATTATTAGTCAGATTTGTATTTGAATGAAAAACTGCATATTGAATCTGAACTGATAATCAGATCCAACTCGCTTTACAGAATCTGACTAATTGTATTCAGATTCCATTTGATATTGAATCCAAACCCAATCCATTACATCCCTAATCTTATAGGCTTCAACCAAGGTAGATCTATTTCTATATCTCACTGAGCCAATTTTCTAGTATCCTGTTCAAGTCCATGAAGGGTCCATATCATAGCCAACTCCCCTTATCCTATTTGTCTAATGCGGCTATGTTGAAGGCCACAATAAGGTTTGAGGATTACGAGATAAGGAAAGAAAAAAAAAGCATTTTAGTAGAACAAGCTCAATCCTGTTCAATAGAAAGCACATTTGTTTGTCAATTAATGCAGCTCTGACTATTTTTATCGTGTGTGGCTTCAGTAAATAGTATATTGGTCTTCTAGAAAAGTCAGGCATAAAAGAAGTTTCATAAAGTCTTGCATATTGGTTATAATATGAGCTCACCTAGGCCTCCAAGTTAATGAATTTTAGGTGAGTCTTTAGTTGTGTCCATGGAATGACAGTCACTTCCGTGTCCATTAAACACTTCCAGTACATCCCATCATCCAAGGAAATTTCCATACTACATTTATTTATACCAAAGGAAAGACTAAAAAGGAAACAACATACCAAGAACTGGTATCCAATTATATAAAAAGAGGATCACATTTAAGTCTTACAGATCTCAATAACAGAGGTAGATGGTGTCTGACCAAAGTAGAGAGTTTAATTACTCGTGTATTAGGTGAACTCAAAACCAAGAAACATTTGATACTACTCAAAGGGAATGGTTTAAGGGTGAACCGAGACCAACAATGAGTTTAGGCCAGATCATGAGGCTCTACCTCAGTTGCCTGAGACAAAAGTGGGTTTTCAAAATTCAGTATGAATTCTTCACTCATGAGTTCTTCCACCATTTGCACTGCGATTGATTCCTCATCCTCCCACCCCTCATTTGATTCTTTAGGTGATGGTGACAGTTTCTTACTCTGTAATGTCCCCAGCTCCATTCTCATAACCCAATTTGAGTCTGAACTGCTGCCAGCACCCTTCCTCCAAAGTCCAATGCGTAATGCCTCCGGATCGAGACGAAGGCATGTGAGTGATGGTGATGCCGTGTGATGAAACTTGGCAAGTTTTGAAGTAAAAGTGCTTATGTTAAGAGTGCTCATGTTATAAAGAGACTCTTTAGGCAGTGACAATGAAGAATTACTGCCAGAATCATCTTTTAAGCTTTGAGAATTGTTGATGGGGAAGTTGGTCTTAGCATTTGGTCCATTGATCAACAATGCAGCTTCATCATAAGCCTTAGCAGCTTTCTCAGCACTTTCAAACGTCCCCAGCCACACTCTCCTCTTCCTGTGTCATTAGCCAGACAGTAACAACAGCAAAGAAGCCATCAGCAAACTAACCCACATACTGGGTGAGATTGTTTTTTCTGGTGCATTACCGGTCCACATTACATGATCCAAAGTCAGATTCCATCAGTTCTATTTGAATTGAATCGATTCATATGGAGAAAGTGAATTAGAACATCAACTTACCTCCACTATCTACTTTCTAAACTGGACTTGGATAAGCACCATGCACATGTGAATTAAGTGAACAGGAGAAATGGAGTTCTTTTTTCACAAGTTCAAGAATGAATCTACTGAAAAAACATTGTCAGACATCTTTGATCGCCCATATGGACCATATACTGTTGACATGCTTATGAAAAATTAACCATGTAGCTCAGTTGAACTGAACACAGAAGCGGGTGATGAATCTCTGATCAGAGAACAGAAAAAGTGAATTTCTTTTTTTCATAAGATCATGAATGAATCAACTGAAAAAACATTGTCAGACATTTGAACGCCCATATATATAGACTATGTACCATTAACATACTTATGAAAAACTAACTCTGTAGCTCAGTTGAACTAGAACTTACAGAAGCGGGTGACGAATCTCCGATACCCATGATCCCCAGTGTCTTTGCCTTACTCCTCTTAACTTGCTTGGTCTCACCATGGTGCAGTATGCAGCTTAAAGGACGGACAATAACAAAGAAATAAGGACAAGCTAAATAAACAGACTAACTCATTGGACTAGAACCTAGCAGATGAAGTGTATCAAAAGAGGACTTGATTTTGTCAGCGACCCTTTTGATAAGGCAGGGAATTACATAATTTATTGTATATGAAAACAGTTAATAAGTGCATAACATTGTGAATTCCATTGCAGTATGTAGGAGAAAGAAGTGCAAGTGATTATTGAACAATTACAGTATAGATGCTTTATGAATGTGGTGTTGTTTGTTGAGTAAAACAGGCAATTGATTTCCTTGTTAATGAGAAAGTTGAAAAAGTTCACCTAACCTCCCTTTCGTTGCTATGTGTGGTCATGAAAATATAAATCTTGAGAAACAATATGCAGTGGTTATATGTAAGATTTGGGGAAAATATATATGGCTCCACCTACCATATATCTTCTAGCTAGGCATGTGTGGTCCAATACTTTGGTCCAAGCACTCTTCACCTTGAGTGGTTGAGAAAAACTTGTAGGGCTATGTCCATAGGGTCTGCTTTCGAAAAATCTACATGAAACCTTTTTTTATAGATAATAGAGTTAGGGCTAGGCAGACCACTACCGGTTCATTGCAACTAATGCATGCTTGGGCCGAGTGGTTCAGACACGGAAAGGGTTAAGTCTAAACTGGGTCAACTCGGGTAGACAGGGTGGCTCATGGTCTGGGAGAAAAATAGGTTCTTCAAATTGGTATAGCAGAAAAATCTCAATTTTGGTGGGATGATTCTAGACACCTTAAGGTAGGTTCAGTTCAAATTTCAGGGTAAGAGGATATGAGAACAAGGAGTTGCATATTTTTAAAGTTGCTGAAAATTTCGGAACTGGATAGGGGAAAGCAGGTTAGGGTTCACGCATTCCAGTTTGTAAAATTTGGTTATGGAAATTAGGAACTCAGTTGGCTCTAAAAATTTTAGGATTGACTAAAGACACGTTGAAGCACTTTAGATCCAAAATTCAGGACCAAACTCTCTATGGTTTGGTGTAGGGGAGTTTTCAAAATCTGATGAGTTTTCAGGGACTGTAGTGTTTAGGTAGGCTCAGATTCAAACTAGGTTGGGGAATTAGGGAAGGGGGGTTCAGACCTACACATACCACTGAGACCACATGAAGGGCTTCTCAAAAGCTTTGAACATGGTAGATGAGGTCCACAACACCAGGGAAGGCTTGGGATGGTTGAAACACATCGACACTATAAGCTTGGGGCGTACAAACTTGGCTGAACCTTAGGCAACACCCAAAGTCCCAAGCCAAGCTTCACATGACCTACTGGAGGTCAGTTAATTAGAGAAGGGCGAGCCTTAGATAGAGAGACATGAGAA
This sequence comes from Nuphar pumila, assembly GCF_984573655.1. Lineage (NCBI taxonomy): Eukaryota > Viridiplantae > Streptophyta > Magnoliopsida > Nymphaeales > Nymphaeaceae > Nuphar > Nuphar pumila. The sequence continues at coordinate 20,754,449 of NC_143263.1, forward strand.
TTAAGAGAGAAATTCTAATTTTCATTCATCCTCCATAAGGGAAAATACAAGACTTTTTTTTATAGGCGAAGGAGGCCCTCATTGAACCCATACACAAATTCCATGAAATATTAAAATTCTCCTAATTTTGGTTAAGCTTCTTTGGACTCCAAGTTGACTAGGCTATTTCTAGAATCCCGACCTTCAGAAATAGCCCAACCTCATATCCTCTCATTCCCATTCTTAGCACCCTCTTAACTCCACCTTAAGAGGGCTTCACACTCCTCAAGCATGGTCAAAAATAGGGGAAGATGCCATCTAGGTAGGCCCCAACAAGCCTAGCTGCTCTAGCTCCTGGGACCCTAGATCCACTTTGACCCGATCCATATCATTTCTTCTCCCTTGAGTTTTGCCTAGTCTACTAGCAAAGAGTTTGGGATACCGTTTTCAGAGGTTATAGGTGAACACCCAGGTTGGTGCTCCATCATCACAAGTTGTAAAAAAAAAAATCAATTTTGCTTCCTCAAATTGTCAAAATAAGGCATCCATGATATGATTTTTGAAGCCCTTCTTGTATTGGAGTTCAAAATTATACCCCATCATTTTGGCGACCTATTTTTGCTGAGATACTTAAGGCTCTTATGGTTGGTGCAGACCACAAAGTGCCTTCCAAGTAAATAAGGTCTTTATTTCTCAAGTGCCAATACGATGGCAATCATCTCCTTTTCATATGTCGACAAGACCTTGGCATGGTTGGTGAGGCTTTTACTTATGTTAGCCAATGGGTGGCCTTATTGCATCAATGCCACTTCAATTTTGATATCACATGCATAGGTCTCCATAATCAACTCCTTGAAAAATTTTAGTATAGCTAGCATAAGAGCCTCACACATGAGCCGCTTGAGCTTCTCAAAAGCAAGCTTGAACCTCTCCGACCATGTAAATGCATTCTTTTTCAACATCTCCATTAAGGGGGCAATAATAATACCATAGTTTTTTATGAATATTCGATAATACCCGATAAGTCCAAGGAATCCTCTCAAGGTTCTGATGGATGCAGGCTTAAGCCAAGAGAGCATAGCCTCTATCTTCTTGGGATTCATGCTTACTCCTTGTTCGTCCATAATATGGCTAAGGTAGGATACTTTATGGTGTCCAAAGCTACATTTGGACCTCTTGGCTACGAATTTGTGCTCCCTTTGGGTGAGTAGAACCACCATCACATGTTCCAAGTGGTCCTCCCAAGTTTAACTATAAATCAAGATGTCATAAAAAAATATGCGAATAAACTTGAGAAGCATTGGCCAGAACACATCGTTCATGAGTCTTTGGAATGTAGTTGGGGCATTTGTCAATTCAAAGGGCATTATTAGGAACTCAAACTTGGAATGTTGCTGGGGAATTTTTCAATCCAAAGGGCATTACTAAGAATTCAAACTCACCATTGTGAGTCCTAAATGTCGTCTTTGGAACATCTCCATGATATCTGGTTCAAAGATCGATCTTGGTGAAGACTTGATCCCCATGTAATTCATCCAACAATTCATCTATTATTGAAATAAGATGTTTGTTCTTCACGATAAAAATATTTAAGGCCCTATAATCAGCACAAAATTCCCATGTATGGTCCTTTTGCACCAAGAACACTGATGAAGAATAGGGGCTTGAACTTGATCGGATCACCATGCTATCAAGCATCTTTTGGATAAGTCTTTAAATCTCATCTTTTTAAGAATGCATATATCGGTCTGGCCTGACACTGACCGATCCAACACCTAGAATAAGGGTGATGTGGTGGTCTCGAGATCTTTGAGGAGGTTGTTTCAACAAACACACTCTCGAATTCGATGAGAATTTCCTTCATTTCGAGAAGAACCTCTTCTAGTTCTTCATCACCCATTTGATCATTCGCATGGATCATGCAAAGTAAGGCCTCTTGAATAGCTCTATAAATTTTGAGAGCTTCATTCAAGCCTACTTTATCTCCTCATTTAAGCATATGGGCCTTTAGGCATATCATTTTTCCGTCCTTGTCAAAACACATCTCCATTTTGCAAAAATTTCACTTAACCTTTCCCAGGTTACTTAGCCAACTCATTCCTAGCACCACATCAACGTCTTTCATGAGCAGCACATAAATGTCTAATTTGAACTTGGATTCCTACAATTCTAAATCGAGGCACACACTAGCACATTTGAGATGACTATCATACCCGACCATAACATCGAAGAGTGGTTGCTCCTGAGCATGGCAACCCATAGCTTGCATGAGGTCTTCTTGTACAAAGTTGTGGGTTGACTCAGTGTCAATGAGAACTTTACTTGTTGTTTATGCAGTCGACCTTTTACCCTCATGGAGTTTGAGACAAGGACACCAATAAGGGCATGATAAGAGATTTCATGTTCTTCTTTGTCTTCCTTGTCCATTTTAATGTTGTCACAATTTTGTTCTTATTGGCTCTGTTCCTCACTTTCACACACCACGTACATTCTTAATGATTTACACTTGTTCCCGGGAGACCATTTTTTGGCACAATGATAGCATAGACTCTTGTGTTTATCTGCCATTTGGGTCTTACTAATAAATTTGGTCTTAACCTTGAAACCAAATTTTGTTTTGTTTCTCTCTTCCTTGCTTGGTTTGTGGTTTTTCAGCCCGTCAGGGGGTCGACTAGGCCTTTTTACAAATGAATACCTTTTTAACCTCTCTTCCACTACCCTATCCTTTACGAAACATTCATCTAGGGTTTGGAGGTCTAGAGCCATGATCTCAACTTGTATGTCATTTTAAGTCCTCTCAAGAATGTGCCTATCAAGGCGGTTTTAGACTAATTCCCGCACATGATACATAGGTCCTCAAATTTCACTTAATATTCTTGGACAAACCCCTTTTGCGTGATGTTTTTCATTTCTACATCATAGTTCATGTAGGACAAAGGTCCAAACCTCCTTAAGAGTTATCTTTCGAACTTGAACCAAGTAGATGTCTCATGGTGTTGCTCATGCCACCGAAACTACCTTAAAGCCTCACCATCGAGGTGAGCTATGAGATATCCTAATTATTTTTCGATGGGCACAATTTGGATTACAAAGTATTGTTTGGCCTTATACATCCACTCCTGTGGGTTCTTTCTTGTGAAAGAGAAAAACATAAATTTTACTAGCCGCAAAAGGGAAACACCAAATTTTTGCATTCTAGGGCTTGTTTCATGCTCTCTCGGGTGCGGTCCAAGAATAGATTCTTGCACATCCTCATCTTCCGAATTGGTATGCTCTCGTGAAAACCTCCTGCACAATTAGCGAATATGAATTTTTGATGCACTCTTAGATTCTTCGTTGGAGTTGCTGCAACATGTTCATGATTTATTGGAGGTTGGCCTCAAGTCCGATCATGCGGTTTTCAACACCACTCAACTTGGTGTTAATCTCTTCGGCAAACTTATTGATAAACTTGGGATTCATCTCCAATGTTAGGTCCTAGATTTTCTTAGGTGGCATGGGGGGTTTTCTCTGATACTAGTTGATGCATGCTTAGGCAGAGGGGTTCAAACACAAAAATGGTTAAGACTAAACTGGGTCAACTTAGGCAAAGAAGGTGTTTGGGTACAAACAAGGTTTGGGAGAAAAATCGGTTCTCCCAATTGGTGTGACAAAAAAATCTCAAATTTGGTGGGATGGTTTTAAACACCTTGATGTAGGTTTGGTTCAAATTTCATGGTTAGAGGACACGAGAACATAGAATTACAATTTCTTTAATTTATTGAAAAATCTAGGGCTAGATAGGGGCAAGCGGGTTAGGGTTCAAGCAATTTAGTTTGTAAAATTTGGTTTTGGGCACTAGGAACTTAGTTGACTCTAAAAATTGGAGGGTTGATTAAGGACACACTGAAGCACCTTAGGTTCAAAATTCAGGACCAGATTCTCTATAATTTGGTTTAGAGGATTTTTTAAAGTCTGACAGATTTTCAAGAATTGTAGTGTTTAGGTAGACTGAACTTGGTTATCATAGGTTCAAACTGGGTTAAGGAATTGGGAAAGGGGGTTTAGGGATGGCTGAAAAATACCAACACTATGACCTTGGGGTGCACGAACTTGACTGGACCTTGGGCAACACCCAAAGTCCTAAGCCAGGCTTCAGATGACCTACTGGAGGTTAGTTAACCTGAGAAAGACGAGCCTTAGAGAGAGAGAGACATGAGGTAGGGAAGAGAAGAGAGAGAGATTGAGAAAGACAAGAATTAGAGAGATAGACATGAGAATTGAGAGATACATTTTGATTTTCATTCATCATCGACAAGAAAAAATACAAGGCTTTTTCATAGACATAGGAGGCCCTCATTAAATCCATACATAAATTTCCTAAAATGTTAAAATTCTCCTAATTTTAGTTAAGCTTCTTTGGACTCCAATTTAACTAAGCTATTTCTAGAATCCTAACCTCCAGAAATAACCCAACCTCATATCATCTCATTTTCATTCTTAGTATCCTCTTAACTCCACCTTCAAGAGGGCTTCAAGCCCCTTAAAGATGGCCAAAAATAAGAGAAAATGTCACCTAAGTTGGCCCCACCAAGCTCACCTGCTCTAGCTCTTGGAATCTTGGATATGGTTCAACCTGATCCCTATCAGCAACTAAGGTTATGTTTGAGAGCTTTGCAATGAGATAAAAACACAGTTTTAGTGTGTTGACAAAACATCACTTTGCAATGTGTGATATTGAGAGATGGAGTTGCCAAAAAATCCTCTCGTGAAAGGTGTTGAAATGTGGTGTTGGGTCTGCCAACACCAGTCCCAAATGCATTGTTTCATCAATGCCGATGCTCCCAAACAACAAGAGAGTGCCAGAGAATGGCCAAAACCATAACACAATCGTCGATTCAAGCCTTCTGAACATAGCCTAAAAGAGTTATTACAGTGAGTTACAAATGGAAGCCACTCAGAAACCTAGTTGTCATCATAGTCAGTGTTGTGAGAGGCGAACGCCTCAGTACCTAAATCATACGCCTCAGAGGCGAAGCACAACCTCAAGGAACCGAGGCGCTGTAGTGAGGCGTTTGCAGGCTCAAAGTGCACGCCTCGCATCGAGGTGCGCTTCACTTCTAAGGCGTACACATCATGTTACTGTAAAGCCCACAAAAATAAAAAACATGGAGGGGGGCGAGGGTTTCTTTTAAACCTTCACCCCCCACCCCCCACCCCCCTTTCCCCTATGCAAGTAAGGAAATCTCCTTGGGGTTTCCCTTTTCGTGCCTCCCCCAACCCTCTTTAAAAATCGCAGAGGGGAGGGAGGGCTTTCTCAGCCTACGCCTCCCTCCTCCTCTCCTCGTCTCTCGCTCCCAGTGTCGATGACCTCACGTTTGATGCCTCTCAAGGGAGTCGACACCTCCTCCTCCCTCGTGTTCCGATCAACATCATCGCCGCCATCGCTGGCGACCTCAAAGGTACACACCCTCTCTACCTCTGTCTTATTCTTCTCCTTCTCCCCCTTTTCTTTTGTGTTTGTCGGGAGGCCGGTGGCCCCCTGTCGTGCCTCTCCTCTCTCTCTGCATATGCTGGGGGAGCAGCATGAGGTCAACGACCCCCTGTCGTGCCTTCCACCTCTCTCTCCCTTTTTGTTTTTGGCAGGCAAGGGCTTGCCCTCTGCCGCCTCTCTATTGATGGCAGGCAGGGACTCGCCCCCTATCGCCTCTCGGTTTTTGACAAGCAGGGGCAATGCCCCTGCCACCCTTTTGGTTTCTGGGCAGGTAGGGGACGCCCCTGCCGCCTCTCTATTGATGGCAGACGGGGACTCACCCTTTGTCGCATCTCTATTTTTGACAAGCAGGGGTGATGCCCCTGCCACCCTTTTATTTTTGGGCAGGTAGGGGACGCACCTGCCACCTCTCTATTGATGGCAGACAGGGACTCACCCCCTGCCGCCTGTCTGTTTCCGCAGGCAGAGGCATGCCACTGTCGCCTCTCTGATTTTTGCTGGCAAAGGCACGCCCCTGCCAACTCTCTTTTCCAGTCGACAGGTAGGGGGTGATGTTGTTACGACAATGAAGTCGTATATGATACTTCAAGTACAAGGTTGTGATGATGAACAAGTAAATCAACTGCATTTCAGCTAAGGCGATGAAGAAAAATGACAAACATTGAAGAATTCGATGAAGAATCTTTGAAGACTAGTGTGCAAATGTTAAATTCATTAAAAATCTTAGATTCTTGTAAGAGCCTTACTTAGAGTGCATATTTAGGTTGCATTTCACCTAAAAAGTCTTTAGAAAAACTTTTCTAAAAGAACCCTTCATGAAATTTTTTTTAGAAAACTCTTTTCTTAAATTTTCGTGTTTATTAGTCGACCAATAGACTCACCAGTCGACTAATCCTTTCGCGCCATATTTTCTAAAAAGTCATTTTTGTCAAATTAGTCGACCGAAGGTTTTATCAGTCGACTGGACAGAATGTCTATTTTCTGGAAATTTTAGCAACAGTCGACTAATGACTTTATCAGTCGACTGGACAGAACATGTGTTTTCTAGAATTTTAACAGCAGTCGACTAATGCTTTTATCAGTCGACCGGACAAAATGTATGTTTTTCAGAAGCTTTTAGCAGCAGTCGACTGAAAGGTTTTTCAGTCTACTGATGATATTATCAGTCGACTAATTTTATCTCTAGTCGACTAAGTTTCAAATCTTTAGATTTTCAAACGGCTCGATTAACAGATCAGTCGACTGACAATAACTATCAGTCTACTAATAACTAATTATCAGTCAACTAACTACTGTTCCAGTCGATTAATTTTGTCATTTTTCCTGAAACTTCAAAAAGGCGTGTCTTTTCATTTTTCAAACGTTTTGATCGTTCAAAATGGACTGTTTTGAAACCCTTTCATACCCTCAACGTATGAAAACTTTTAACTATAAATATAAGTGCATTTTACACTCAAAATAACTTCAATTCAATCAATTTGAATCAATTACTCTTTGCTTTTCACTCATATTCATTTTCTCACTCACGTGATATTTTTCACTTCAGTTTTTCACTCAAATTCCTTTGAGAGATAGTGAATTCATGAGTAGAGTATTTCAACAACCTCAAAATCCAATTGCATCTCATTTGCATTCAAAAGAAGGGCTCATAGGTTGTATTGTAAGTTGTTACTTATTTTCTGTAAAAGGAAGGACTCCTTGGTTTAAAGGAGTTGTTTGCTTTCAGTAGGTGTGTTACTGAAAGTGGGACCAGATTTGGTCTGTATATGATCTTGTAGTTACACAAGGTTGATAGTGGAAATCTCAAGCGGGTTTTGCTTGAGTACTGGATGTAGGTCGGGAAAGACCGAACCAGGATAAATTATGTGTTCTTTGTGTGTTTGCTTTTCAAATTGCAAAATCCGTCAATATTTCGCAGACAATTTTTAAAAGCACTATTCACCCTTTCTCTAGTGCTCGTTGCCTCGATCCTACTGCACTTTCATTTGGTATCAGAGCAAGGTTTGCTATTATTTTGATTTAATCATCATCTAGCATGACAACTACAACATCTCAGCACAAAGAATGATGCTCTTCTATTCGTCCTCCTCTCTTTGACGGGACAAACTATGGATACTGGAAAGTGAGAATGACAATATTCTTGCAATCCATGGATCTCGATATTTGGAGAGTTGTTTCAAATAAATACCAAACTCCATCAACTGATTTCAGCTGATGGACCGATAAAGAAAAGAAGACTGCTTCACTTAATGCCAAGGCTATGAATGCATTGTATTGTGGCGTTGACAAGGTAGAGTTCAATCACATCTCTTAATGCTCTACAGCAAATGAAATCTGGCATACTCTTCTCGTGACTCATGAAGGTATGTCAAAGGTAAAGAAATCTAAAATTGCTTCTTTTTGAATTGTTTAAAATGAAGCAAAATGAATCTATATCGGACATGGTAACAAGAATGACCGATATAACTAACACTCTGAAATCCCTTGGAAAAGAATATTCACAAGTGGATTTAGTCAGAAAGATCTTAAGGTGTTTAACTCCTGAATGGGAGAGAAAAACCACTGTTATTGAAGAGGCAAATGATTTAAACACTCTCACTCTTGAAGATTTGGTTGGTAACTTAATGGCATATGAAGTCCAACTTCAAGACAGACAAGAAGAAGAACCCAAAAAGAAATCTCTTGCTTTTAAGGTTACTTCTGACTATGAAAATTCAGAAGAAGATGAAGATGAAGATATTGCTCTCATTACAAGGCAATTCAGAAGATTCATCAAAAAGGGAAGATTTCAAAGAAAGTTAAAGAAAGCAGAATCTTCCAATCCAAATGAAGTTAAGTGTTTTAATTGCAAAAAGGCTGGACATATCAAGAAAGATTGTCCTCTTCTCAAAATCAAGCCCAAGGACCAATTCAAGAAGAAAAAGGTATTTCAAGCATGTTGGAATGATAGTGACTCCTCTTTCGATGAAGAATCAAATGAAGAAGTCGCCAACATGTGTTTTGTAGCACAAGAAGATTCGGTAAGTCAATTTGACTATGATGATTTATTAGAAGCATTCAATGATTTATATGCTAAATTTAAGAGTCTAAGTTCTAAAAACAAAGAGTTAAAAACTGAAAATTTAACTCTTGACTCTCAAAATAAAGTGTTACTTCAAGAGATAGAAGATCTCAAGAAGGAAAACTCTTGCCAAGCATTTGAGATAAAAGAAATTGGAATTAGAACCAATCTCTTACAAAAAGAAATAACTAGTTTAAAAGAAAAATCAAATGATCTTCTTTCTATAGTGACCAAATTCACAAATGGTCAAGAGAATCTAGAAAGACTTCTTGGTTCTCAAAGATGCTCGGTTAATAAAACCGGATTGGGATATAGCTTCTTTGATACTCAAAATAGACCAAACTATGTTGTGAAGAATCAAAGACATTATTCTCAACCATTTGTTCATAGAACTAAATTTTCCAGTTTTAATAGAAATGCATCTAATCATGAAACTTATAATGCTTATAAGCCTAGACATGATTATTCTAGAAATGCTAAATCTTTTTATAGAAAGAATATTTATTATCAAAGAAAACCAAAATCCAAATGGATATGGATTCCTAAGACTAACTCTCATGGATCCGAAAATAGAAAGGGGTCAAATGCTTTGTCTTCTAATTTTGTTGTAGGTACACAAAATAAGGAGCAAATGGATATTGGACAGCGGTTGTTCCAAACATATAACTGGAAGGCCGGAGTTATTTTTCACCCTCCAAAATAAGGATGGAGGAACCGTCACCTTTGGTGACAATAACAAGGGAAAAGTAATAGGTATTGGTAATATTGGTAATCCAAAATTTCCCTTGATAGAAAATGTTCTTTTAGTAGATGGTTTAATGCATAATTTATTATCAATTAGTCAATTATGTGATAAAGGTTTTCTTATTTCTTTTGAACATGATTTATGCTTACTTTCTGATTTTCAATCTAAAAAGATCATTTTTAAAGGTAAAAGAAGGAACAATGTGTATGAACTATATCTAGATGAGTTACCTACTTTTAATGAAAAATGTCTTATTGTTTCAAATGAAATTCAATGGTTATGGCACAAGAGACTTGGACATGTTAACTTTAAAATTATTTCTAAGTTATCCAAGAATGATCTTGTAAGAGGCCTACCTAGAATACCATATAAGAAAGATCACTTATGTGATGCTTGCCAAAAGGGTAAACAAATCAAGAGTTCTTTTAAAGCAAAAGATATAGTTTCAACAAAACGTCCTCTTAAACTTTTACATTTAGATCTATTTGGACCATCTAGAATTCAAAGTTTGAATGGTAGCAAGTATGCTTTTGTTATAGTAGATGATTATTCTCGGTTTACATGGGTGATTTTTCTAAAAAGCAAAAATGATGCTTTTTCGGAATTTTCTAAACTTTGTAGAAGAATTATAAATGAAAAATCTACATCTATAATTAAAATTCGTAGTGATCATGGTGGTGAATTTGAAAATGAATCTTTTCTAAAGTTTTGTGATTTACATGGTATATCTCACAACTTTGCTTTTCCTAGAGCGGCTCCACAAAATGGAGTTGTTGAAAGAAAGAATAAAACTTTGCAAGAATGTGCTAGAACCATGCTTCAAGATAAAAATTTACCAAAATACTTTTGGACTGAAGCAATAAATACAGCATGTTATGTTTTAAACCGTGTTCTTATTCGACCAATCTTACATAAAACATGTTTTGAATTATATTATGATCGTATTCCAAAGATCTCATATTTCAAAAATTTTGGTAGTAAATATTTCTTGTTAAATACCAAAGATAATCTTGATAAGTTTGATTCAAAATCAGATGAATCAATATTTTTTGGATATTCTTTTAGAAGTAAAGCTTATCGTATTTTTAATAAAAGAACATCTTGCATTGAAGAATCTTTACATGTTGCATTTGATGAGAATTGTGAGCAGATAATACCTCTAAGCGAAGAAAAAGAAGTAATACTTCAAGAAGAACCTTTGATAGAGAGTACTTCTCAAGAAAATGTTCCTCTTCAACCAGTTTGGAAAGAAGTTTCTAATCATCCATATGAACAAGTTATTGGAGAAATAAAGAGTGGTGTCCAAACTAGAAGACAATTAGAAAAATATATTGCAAATGTTGCTTTCATATCTAAAATAAAACCAAAGAATATCAATGAGGCTTGTGATGATGAATTTTGGCTTTTGTCCATGTCTGAAGAACTTAACCATTTTACTAAGAATGATGTTTGGGATCTAGTTGATAGACCAAAGGATCATCCAGTAATTGGAACAATATGGGTCTTCCGAAATAAGCTGGACGAAAATGACGAAGTCATTCGTAACAAAGCAAGGCTAGTAGCACAAGGTTATAATCAAGAAGAAGGCATAGATTTTGATGAAACCTATGCACCAGTGGCTCGATTTGAGTCAATTCGAATGATGCTTGCTTTTGCTAGTTACATGAACTTCAAATTATATCAAATTGATGTTAAGAGTGCATTCTTAAATGGACACATCAATGAAGAAGTTTATATAGAGCAACCTCCAGGCTTTGAAAATGAGAAATATTCAGAAAAAGTCTACAAATTAAAAAGAGCTTTGTACGGACTTAAACAAGCACCAAGAGTGTGGTATGAAAGACTACAAAATTTTCTAGAACAATCTAGTTTTTCCATTGGTCGGGTAGACTCCACTTTATTTATTAAAAATCTTAATTCAGATATTTTTATTGTGTAAATTTATGTTGATGACATAATATTTGGTTCTACTAATGATTCTCTTTGTAAAGAATTTGCTAAAGCTATGCAGGAAGAGTTTGAAATGAGCTTGATGGGCGAATTAAACTACTTTCTTAGACTTCAAATAAAGCAAACTGAAGAAGGAATCTTCATCAATTAGGCTAAGTATACAAAAGAACTTCTCAAGAGATTTGGGATGGACTCATCGAAATCAAGAAGGAATCCTATGAGTACAACTACTTCTCTTGATAAAGATGAAAATGGTAAAAATGTAGATACTAAGCTCTATAGAGGTATGATCGGATCTCTATTATACTTAACTGCTAGTCGACCTGATATAATATTTAGTGTTTGTATGTGTGCAAGATTTCAAGCTAATCCAAAGGAATCTCATTTAACTGTAGTAAAACAAATTCTTCGTTATTTGAAAGATATTTCAGATTTTGGTTTGTTTTACCCAAAATCATCTTCCTTTGATTTAGTTTCATATAGTGATGCAGATTTTGCAGGAAGTAAATCTGATCGCAAGAGTACTAGCGAAACTTGTCATTTCTTAGGAAATTCCTTAGTCTCTTGATTTAGTAAAAAACAAAATTCAGTGTCACTCTCAACAACTGAAGCAGAATATATAGCGACTAGTTTAGTGTGTTCACAAGTACTATGGATGAAACAGATCTTAAAAGATTTTGTTTTGAATTACTCCACAACAATTATTTATTATGATAACACTAGTGCTATAAATCTTTCGAAAAATCCTATTCAGCACTCAAGGACTAAGCATATTGAAGTTAGACATCATTTCTTAAGAGATCATGTGTTAAAAGGAGACATTTCATTAAATTTTATTTTCACTAATGAACAACATGTCGATATCTTCACTAAACCACTTAAAAATGAAGATTTTATGAGAATTAGGAGAGAACTAGGCATTTGCTCATTTTTTGATTTATAAAATACTGATTTTTTGAACAAAATCGCACTATATTAGTCGACCAATTTAAACTATCAAGTTATCATGAGATGAGAACTTGGATTTTAAAAGATGAAGTGGATAAAACTCAAATTATGTTGGAGGACTACAAAAAAACATGGGCAAAAACTGGTTGTACTATAATGGCGATGGTTGGACGGATGGTAAAAGTAGAAATTTGATTAATTTCCTTGTGAATAATCCTTCAGGTACAGTCTTTTTGAAGTCTTGTGATATTAGTGGAATAAGAAAGACAACTGATAATTTGGTAAAGTTATTTAGTGAAGTTATTAAAGAAGTTGGAGAACACAATGTAGTACAAGTAGTTACAGATAATGCAACAAATTACAAGGCTGCAGGTTTGAAGTTAAAAGATATTGAAGGTTTTCAGTATATTTTTAGGACACCTTGTGCAATGCATTGTATAGATTTGATACTTAAAGACATTGGAAATATACATTTGCATAAACGAGTATTAGAAAAAGCAAAGATTGTAACTACGTTTATATATGGACATGCATGGCTTTTAAATTTGATGAGAAAATGTACAATTGGTAAAGAGCTCTTACGGCCAGCTATTACTCGTTTTGCAACTTCTTATCTTACTCTTTAAAATATTGGTGTAAACAAAAAGGCATTAAAGAATATGTTCTTATCTCTAGAATTTCAAGATAGTGAGTATTATATGAAAAATTCAAAAGGTAAAGAAGTAGCACACATTGTCATTGAAGATAGAAAATTTTGGAAAGTAATTGTTTATATCATCAAAGTCACATTATCTTTGGTGAAAGTATTGAGAAGAGTTGATTTAGATGATAAACCAGTTATGAGATTTTTGTTTAATGATATGAGAAAAGAAAAGAAAGAAATAGCTCATAATGTAGGCAATGCTAAGAGCAGCTATATAAAAATTTGGGATATTATTGACAAGAGGTGGGATAATCAAATGCATCACTGCTTACATTCTGCATGGTATTTTCTAAACCCACACTTTCATTATGATGATGATTGCGTAAAAGATAAAAAATCAAAACTGGGTTTATGGAATGTTTAGAAAAGATAGTGCACAATATAGAAGAACGTTGTGAGATTTTGATTCAACTTGATACATATGAAAATGCAATTGTTTTTTTGGTAGACCAGAGGCAATTGGCACAAGAAAGAGAAAAAATCCAGGTATGTATTTTTCTTTATATTGTCTTAATTTCAATTCTAATTAATCTAGTTTTTTTTACTAACATTCTTTTTTATTTTATTTTCTCAGTTGATTGGTGAAATACATTTGGTGATGAAACAAAAGAATTGAAAAACTTTGCAATAAGAGTGTTGAATCTCACATGTAGTGCATCAGGATGTGAGCGTAATTGGAGCACTTTTTCTTTGGTAAATAAAGATATTTTCATATTATTGATTGTTCATTGTTGCATAATATATTGCAGATTTGTAATTATATAAATTTTTAATTTATAGATACATACAAAAAGACAAAATTGCCTTGAGCAAGAAAAACTCAATGCTTTGGTGTTTATCATGTACAATATGAAGTTGAAAGAAAGAGATATAAGAAGGAAGACAATTGATGATCCTTTGTGTCTTGAAAATATTGATTTTGATGATGAGTAGATTATAGAAAAAGAAGATCCAGTTTTGTCACAAGATATATTAGAAGATTCTTGGTTGGATCCAACTTTTAATTTGGATGATATAGATGTTACTCCTTTTGAGACTTCACCAAGCTCAACTAAGAAACGTAAAAAAGATCCATCTTCAAACAAGATGCATGCTAATAAAGGTATGTCTTGTATTTTATAAATCTTATACTTTTTGAATTTTAAATATTAATTTTGTTAATATTTTGGAATAAAGGTAAAAGAAAACAAGTAGAAGATTCAGAAAATGAGAGTGCGGATAATAAAGAAACTGAAGATGAAGAAGAAACTATCCCATATATGGATGATTCAAATAAAGATGAGCTATCTAGTCCTAGTGAAGACAATTTGGTTGAAAATATTTGATATTGTTTAAGGCTTATGACTTGTTAAATATTTGATATTATTTAAGACTTGTGACATTGAAAAGATTCGACTTTATGTTATTTGCCTTTAAGGAGACATTTAAGACTTATGAATTGTTAAATATTTGATGTTATTTGACTTGAAAAGGTATCTTGTTTACATTTTGTTAAATATTTGAAGAGATATTTTTAATTTTATTTATTCATTTGTGATTATGTGAATGTTAGTTTTGTACAATAGTGGAAGAATTAACTTATTTTATATTAATTGTGCATTTGAACTCTATTATTACAACAAAAATTTTGTGTATAGAAGGTATTTCTAGAATAGGTCAATTTGGAGATGGCCTCACATGTATTCAATATGATTTCATAATTGTAGATATAACTTGTTTTATCTTGCACTATGAGTCTAACTTAATTGTGGTTTACAGGTGCATCCATATAAGAAAATGAATAATACGAGTTAATTATCGGAAAGTAGTATTTATTTTATATTGTCGTTTATTAGTAGTTCTTATTTAAATTTTTTATTATTTTATTAATATTATATGTTTTATTATTTTGATCATGAAGCTTACGCTTCAACGCCTCACTTCATAACAGGCTCAACGCCTTGCTTCACTTCATCACATTTAACAACCTTGATCACAGTCATCGTAAACACCATCAAAGAGATTCTCCAAAAGTTCACAAACACTTTATGTTAGCTATTCTTGGCCACTTTTTGTGGTGAGAGGAGTAGGTGGTCCTATGGGCAAGTTGACATTGACTATTTTCTAAAAAAATTATCTTTTTATCTCGACACCTCTCATAGTAGACTCTTTTCACATATAAAAACTTATTTATTAAAAGAGATAAAAAAGGAAAAATATATTTGTTTTACTAAAATTATCATGCTTGCTTAGAAAGTCATGAATGTTATGTTATTGTGGTGAAAAACTATAACGGTTAGTAAACCAAGTTAATTGTTCATGATCCCTGTCTACCCATCCGTTTGAGGGTGGTGGGTAGTGTTGTAATTCAGTTTCATCCAACTTAACTCAAAATACATGGACCAAAACCGGCTCAAGAAGATCGTATCTCGATCACTCACTATACTCTTGGGCATCCCATGGAGTTTCACCACGTGACTCACAAATTGCTTCTCTACCATCTGGGCGGTATACTCTTAGGGCAATCCAATAAAGTGAGTGTATTTTGAAAACATATCCACCACGGTAAAAATGACCTCCTTACGCTCACATGAGGGTAGGCTTTCCATGAAGTTCATAGATATATCCTGCCATGCTAGTTTGAAAATAAATAAAGGTTGCAATAACTTGGTGGTTTTATCACATCATACTTGCTAGATTGGCAGACCACACATTATCGCACATACTCACAGACACAAACCTTCATGCTTGGCCAATAAAAGATGGCTTTCAGCCTCTGATAGGTCTTGGACACGCCTTTGTGTCTACCACTAGGTGTGTTATACACATCATATAAGAGATCCCAAATCACATCGCAAATAGATTTGTCTTTTGTAGAATAGGACACCACCTTTAACCATGTGATTAGGGTGACTATCCGGGTTCTTACCCAACTCACAACACCTTTTTGATTTTATTGTGGCATGTTTGAACATTACATGCCTTACTCCAAACATTAATTCAATCGTGATAAGTGTGTGCAAATTTAGTACATCTTTAAATTGTCGGGATAAGGCATCAGATGCCTTATTCTACAAGTCTTCCTTGTATTGGATCTCGATGTTATATCCCATAAGCGTTGCAACTCATCTTTACTGGCTGACAGTAGTAATCTGCTGCGCTAACAAGTATTTAAGGCTTTGATGATGTATCTTCATGATAAACTTACACCCAAAGAGGTAAGAGCACCACTTCTTGACTACAAGAACCATTACAAGCATTTTTTTGTCATAGGTAGACATGACACAACAACAGTTGGGCAAGACTTTGCTCATAAATGCAGTATGCTGTCCATCTTAAGAGAAGACAACACCTACCTCACTGTCATATGCATGTGTCTCTACTACGAAGACCTTAGAGAAATCTGGCAAAGCAAAGATGAGAGTTTGGCACATAACTTCCTTCAACTCTCGAATTCATCGATGGCCTTGTCGGTCCACATGAAATTGTCCTTCTTCAAGAGGGAGGTAAGGGGCTACAAAATATAGTTGTAATATCTCACAAATCTCTAGTAATACCTTATTAGCCCCAAGAATCCCCTGAGTGCCCTCACAGTGTGCGGCTTAGGACACACTCGCATAACATCAATTTTGTCTAGATCGACTCAGACTCTTTAGTCAATGACAATGTGGCCGAGATAGCTCACTTGTGCTTATCCAAAGAAGCACTTGGACATCTTAGCACTCAAGTGGTGCTTCCACAAAGTTCTCAATGCAACTCGCGCATGCTACAAATGTGTATTCCAAGAATGACTATACACTAATATTTTATCAAAGAAAATAAGTACAAACTTCTGAAGCATAGTTTTGAAAACATTGTTTATTATGACTTCAAAGGTTGCAGGTGCATTGGTCAACCCAAAGGGTATGACCAAGAATTCATATAGACCCCCATGAGTCCTAAATGTCATTTTGTGCATGCCATCATGAGTCATCCACACTTGATGATATCTCGAATGAAGATCAAGCTTTGTAAAGAATGTGGTATTGTGCAATTCATCAAGTAGTTCCTCGATGTTTAGGATCACTAACTTGTCTTTCACCATTATATCATTCAAGGCTCAATAATATGTGACTTCCTTCTTCTTCACCAAGAGCATCAATGAGGAGAAGGAACTCACACTCGAGCAAATGATCTCTTAGCTCAATATCTCTCTATGAGTTATTTGATCTCATCTTTTTGGGAGTGAGTGTACTGATAAGGCCTTATATTCATGGGTTTGATGCCCACCTTTAAGGGTATTCTATTGTCTTTGGACCTCCTAGATGAAAGATCATGTAGCTCATCAAATACATCAATTTTTTTTTTCAACAAATCAGTCATACTGAGGAGAACATACATAGAGACAAAGGCATTTTTTTGGCTCTATTGCTTGGGCGGCGATGAGCAAGTAGGCACATTAGGTGCCAAGCAATATTTTCATAGCTCCTTTTCGTTGTACTTCCTACGTGATGCAGATTGATTTGACTTGGATCCAAAACCCATTCGATCTAGGGTAGTTGGCTTGTGGGGCCCACTCTAGGAGCGTCCTCCCCTATTTTTGGTCTAGTCTAAATATGAATCTCCTAAAAGTACAACAAGCTAGTTCTGGAGGTCCTAATTTTGGTCTAAGCTATCTTTTGACTTGGCTAAATATGGATAACCATATTTCTAGCCTTGGATATTTTTGGAAAACCTATTCATGACCTAGGTCTATTTTTGGAAATCCTAAAAGAATAAAAGCTATAACTAGCATATGTCTAATTATGTTAAACCTAAATGTAGAGCACCCTATTTTTGAAGGCCCTAAAAATAAGAATGTTGAGAATAGAAAAGGAGCCTTGGTGGGACCCACCCTGGGGCCTCCTCCCTTATTTTTTTGGAGCTCAGTGGAAGGATGTGCCAAATTAGTTTATGATGGATCTAAGAATGAAGGGAAAACTAGGACTAGTCTATTTCTGGAGGATCCAGAAATAGGCTAGTCAAATAAGGCTTAACTAGATTAGCCTTGGTTTAATTTTGTTTTCATTTAAGAAAGTTTTGTAAATTGTGTAAGACTTTATGAAGCCCTCTTGGCCTATATATAGACTTTGTATTTTTCTTTTGCAAATTATCAAGTAAATGAATGAATCTGAATCTCGTCCCTCTCTTCTCTAAGGTCACCCCCCCTCTCTCTCTAAGAACGTCTCTCTCTCTCTTGAGATCTCTCTGTCCCTCACTCCGTCACATTGGTGAACAATACCTCTAGTAAATCTAGTCCACTACGTTGGAGCTTAGGCTGCAGCTCAAGGTCCAAGCCTTCCAAGCTCGTGCCAACCTGAGTCTGCAGCAGTCTGCAACTACCTAAGCTGAAACCTGGTGAATTTGACCTAGGCTCCTATGGTTGGAAGGAAGTCAAACATGGGGCGGGGGCTATACTTCCTCATGTCCAATGGGAGATTGGTAGGGGCACCGGTGTAGTTTTTTGGTTTGACCACCAAGATCCTATGCTGTCTTTGCTTCCCCATACACCCAAACAGTTATGCATCATCGTCTCATGCTCAGCAGATTCGTTGAAACTACTAACCTCTTTCCACGTCGCAGATGCTATCATAAATAGCAGTAATTCTCTCACCTGGGATCCTAACAAAGTGGACCATCTCATGTGGCTCAAGCTCAATCTGGGAAGCCATTAGGGACATCGACTCTAAGAACCAAATATATAGGATGGTGTGGGTTCGAAAGTGTTTCCCAGGTCTGAGCTTACTGGACCCTTCAAGATAACCTCTTCACACATGACAAACTTCATAAGCTGGGTTTCCAATTCCACAGTCGTTGTGAGCTATGTTTACTTGCCATGGTAACCTCAGCCCACCTTTTCCTACTCTGCCCTGTTGCAGCTTTCTTATGGCAATCCACTGCAAGGCTGTTTGGGGTTCGATGGAGTCCTTCTGGTCATATCAATAATAACATCCACTCTTGGTTCGGCCTCCGTTTCTAGGATAAGGTCATTCAATGGAGCTGAGAGACATCTTTTCAAGTCATCATTTGGGTTGTATGGAAGCTGCATAACCTACAGGTCTATGAGAATAGTAGGAGGTCGATCCCCTCCCTTCTTAAGGAGGGCATGCACAACTTGAGAGAGCAGGTGCTAAGAATCCTCCATAGCTCACACAGTGAGATTGCCTTCAGATATATAGAAAAGCCTATCGGTGTGGCTCCCGCCTGCCGCTGATTGGTGTCTCATCAACATTACGGGTATTTTCCAAGGCAGGTGGTTTTTGATTACATGTTAAGGAACAAGTCAGGGTTTATAAAAGAGGCTGACAACTTCTCTTTAGGAGTGGTGCAGGACAAAGAATGATGAGGCTGGCTGAAGATATTATCCTCTGCATAGGTGGTCGGTCATTGAGAGCCGGCGATGGGATTTAGTTTCAGCAGTCAATAGATCCCCTGAAGGGTCTCATTTTTTAAAATTACCTTAGACTAGAAACAGATTTTGCATAGTTTTGAGAGGTGCATTTTATAAAAACTTAGTTGTAATTTGAATTCTATCTCAAAATATTTATCTCATTTAGCAAAATGGGGATCATGTAAATCATGAAAAGATCATCCTCTCCTGATTGGTTCCCTTCGAGGGATGATCATACTCATACAATGTAACTTTTACCCGTAAATGAAATCTTGTAGGAGTCTGCCTAATCCCAACTTGCCCTTCAAAAACTAAAAAACAATGTACCTTCACGTAAACGAGCCAGCTGAAGCTCGATTCATTTAGCTTCCATGAGCTCTCACCACAAGCACAACCCAAGTTTGAACACTTCAAGCTCAGTATGTTCTGCTCTTTTACCAGCCAACTTAGTTGTGTGCCAAACAAGAGTATGATATCACTGTTTCCAGCATTAAAACCAGTGCAAGTGCCATGGCTTCTTAGGCTTGTTAACTGAGTAAATCTAAATAATCACATTATGTGTAAATCCCATGCTACTTCATGACCCATACCTGTGAACAAAGTGCGGTTCTCTATTAATTAGCCAGCACCATATGATCATTAAATTAACTGTACTTTTTTGGTGAGATCACATCCATAGAAACCAATCCTATTGTGAACCATTAAATTTCATGGCCTTATTATTAATTTGATTCATGTGTTGGTTGTGGGACCAACGTCACCGAAAACCAAAACACCTTGAAGTCTGCTTACACAATGTGTGGCCAAACCCAGAGCTTCAGGCAATTAATGCCATGTGCGCAGGTGGCTATTTTTAGAGGGCAGAAAGATGAAATTGAGGTCATGCTAACATGAATTACTGTTAGAGGTGCTATGTCGAAATTTAATGAGAAAAAAATGGAAATGGCTTTGTGGAGCTTCTGTGTTGCTCTAGAAGCTAGTTGCCTTCTGTGATAGAAATATGCACTACTTGAGATGAAAATTTATATAATTTTGCATCAATTTTGTTTCAGATATTTTACCAAGGTTGTCAGGAAGGGAAACAGAAACAGAAAAAATGAGACTTTTTTAGGTTCATGTGAAATTGAAAATGATATATATATTAGAATATGAGAACAAGCATGTGAACTAAGATTTGCATGCGTTCTTTTTTTTTTTTCTTAGTTTTAAAAGTACCGGCTCTTGAATCATCCGATTGTGATGCATAAGCGGGATTTTTTTAAGGCTTAAAAATCGATGGCTCAAAATTTTCATAAATATTCAAGCATCTAAAAATCAGTTTTGTTTTGTTTTTTTTAGAAATTTCTAGCAAATGGATTATGCTGAATGCATCTACAAGGTTGGATTTGCAAAAAAAAAAAAAAACGAAAATGCCTATTTCACACTCTAGTTCTCATATTCCAGTGACCTTTTATATATATATATATATATATATATATATATACACGCCGTTGAGAGTATCATCGAACTCCCGAAAATTGGATGTGCCCAGTGCGCCAAGTGTACCGTACAACAGCTTTTAGTGGCGGTCGCTAAAGCTCTTATTTCTTATGAACGCTTGTGTGCCCGGTGTAACGTTGAACTGGAGAGTGCACGGTTAGGCTACTTTTACTAAAATGATTAGTATTATAAATAAAATGTTTAAATACAATATATGGTTTTATGATTTAGATAATACAATAAGTAGGTTTCCCCTGTCATGCGAAATAAACTTTTCACTCGAGGGGAAATGGGTTTACCACGCATTATTCTCTTCACAAATTTCTTACATTTTGGCTTTGAAAACGATTTCTGGGAAAACAGATTTTCCTTATGTAAGTAGAATTACCGGTAACCCTGCAATTAACACTCCCCTTACCATTTAGGCTAATTCATTAAATCCTCCTGCGGCTTGAACAATGACCGAATAGTTTACTGTTTGCTTTCCCACAAAAGGCTAAAAGGCTTGCTAAGGAAAGATACGCGTGGTTGTTGAGTGCTTTGGCATCAGTACATCACTCAAAACTTCGGATGATTGGAGACTGTGCCAGAAGGGTAAAATTAATTATGTATTTTTCTTTTGTTTTAATCTCACTACAAGGATGAAGGTGAATAGCGATGACTTTTTTTCATACAAGACAAAATCTTGCGTTATTGATAAAGCAATAACGACAAGAGTTTTGTCCCCGCTAATTGGTAGGTAATAGCAAGGACATAAATATCTCGCCTTTGTTACTCTACTATGGTCATGAATATTGTCATTATTAGCTTATCAATAATGGCAAGCTAGATATCCCGTGCAATGTCTTGCCCCTACACATGACTCACTGTTATAGGTTTTACTCTATAACGACAAATCTATAATGGTGACAGTTATATCGCCGTTATAGGATTTCAATAACAGCTATTTCACCGTTATAGAGTTTATAAATAATTGTGAGATTACCTGGTCATTAGATATTATCATTAAAATATTTTACGGCTATATTTAACAACAAGAAGATCTCAATGTTATAGATCAATAACGATGACAATTATGTCATCATTATAGGGTTTTAATCTATAGTGGCAACAATTTTGTCGCCATTATAGAATTTATAAAAGGAGCTCGATGGAGTCCTTTTCATATTTCTTCTCTCCCTCTTTGTGATCTCTATTTCTCTAATCTTTCTCTCTCTAACCCCATGTCAGTTGCCTCCACTTGACGCCGGATTCCAGCCACCCTCCACAGAGTCGCCCTCAGCCATCCCCTCCCTCTGGTCTTCTCACTCCCTCACCTGAATCCCTCTCTCTAACCCTCCACCCGCCGAACCACCTTTATATGTATTTTTGTGTTTCTTTGTCAATCAACATTAAATACGATTTCATGTTTGATTTTAATTAGAATTTTAGGGTTTTATTTTTTTAATTAGTATATCTATGAGTGATGTTTGTTAGGATTTAGGAATTTGATTTTTTTTAATGACATAAATGTTGAGCTATGATTTTAGGTTTTTTTGTATTTTTCTAATTACTATTAAACATGAATTCATGAATAATGAATGCTTGATTTTACTTAGAATATTAAGGTTTTTATCAATTATCATAAATGCATAATTTATAATGTTTGTAAGAATTAGAGTTTATTGTGTTATTTTTATTATCATTAGGCATATAATGAATGATTGATTTTCATTAGAATACTAAGGGATTTTTAATTAGCATAAATACATGATTTTTTTTAGGATTCAGGGTATTGATTTGGATTCTTGCAGATAACATGAGTATTAGAGTTTTACGTATTTTTTATGTAATTTTTCTAATTACTATTAAACATAAATAATGAATGCCTATTTTACTTATAATATTAAGTTTTTTTTATCAATTATCATGAATACATAATTTATGATATTTGTAGAAACTATAGTTTATTGTGTTTTTTTGTTATCATTAGGCATGTAATGAATGGTGGATTTTTATTAAAAATTTATGGGATTTTTAATTAGCATAAATATATAATTTTTTTAGAATTTAAGGTATTGATTTGGATTCTTACAAATAACATGAGTGTTTAATTAGGGTTTTAATTTTTTTTTTTTGTGTTTTTTCTAATTACTATTAAACATGAATTTATGAATAATAAATGCTTGATTTTACTTAGAATATTAATGGTTTTTTATCAATTATCATAAATACATAATGTATGATGTTTGTAGGAATTAGGGTTTATTGTATTTTTTTTATTATCACTAGACATTAATGAATATTTGTTTTTTATTAGAATATTAAGAAATTTTTAATTAGTATAAATGCATGCATTTTTTTTAGGATTTAAGGTATTGATTTGGATTCTTGCAAATAACATGAGTGTTTAATTAGGGTTTTAGTTTTTTTCTTCTAATTACTATTAAACATTAATTCATGAATAATAAATATTTGATTTTACTTAGAATACTAATTATATATATATAAAACTTATACATATCCCACTTATCAAAGATTCTCTTGTTGAGTACAGTGAAGTCATCGTCTATGAATATGGATCAATCGTGGATACACATTCACGACAAAAGTTCTGAATCTTATAGATTTGGAATTGATCGATTCCTTGAAGTGTCACGTGCTCATGTTGATTCTGTCGGTAGGATGTGATGCCCATGTCAAGACTGCAATAATAAAAAATTTAAAGTTCTACGACTGATCAAACTACATTTGATTGAACGTAGTTTCAGTCCAAAATATATTCAGTCTCATGTGAGTATGGCCCAAACCCATGTAAATGCAATACATGTACATCATGATGAGAGCGAAGATATGACAAAGGTTCATGATCAGGTCGAAGAAATGTTGGACAACATTATTATGGAGGCAACATTGGATCCAACTCTAAACGATGGTAGGGAACACAAGCCCCTTCAAGACTTAATGGGTGATACCTGGATCGATCTATATCCAGGTTGTACAAAGTTAACAAAACTAGTTTTCATTTTCAAATTGTTACATATCAAAACAATGAACAATTAGAGTAATATATTGTTTGACATGTTGATTGATTTGTTAAAGGAGGCCCTGCCTGAGTGAAAAAGATTGGCAAACTCTTTCTACGAGGCGATTAAATTTGTGAGTTACACTGGTTTTGATTACATGAAGATAGATGCATGCATGAATGATTGTGTGTTTTTCTGGGAGAAGCATGGGAAGAATGAAATGTGCCCAAAGTGCAATGCTTAAAGATGAAAACCACAAAGACAAATGAAAGAAAGTTCCTCAAAAGGTGTTATGATATTTTTCATAAAGTCGAGGTTGCAACACTTATTCATGACAACAGAAACAACATCAAATATGAGGTGACATAAGACTCGATATGCAAGCAATAAGAACATACTAATTCATCTATCAGATTCTGTAGTGTGAAAAGAGTTTGACAGAAAACATATATCGTTTGTAGTGGCGGAACCTCGCATTGTTCATCTCGTCTTGGCAAGTGACGATTTTAATCTATTCGAAAATATGAGTTAGTCATACAGCATGTAGCCCATAACATTATTGTCGTATAATCTACCTCCATAAACGTGTATGAAAGATCATTTCATACAACTTTTTCTACTCATTCCTAGACCAAAGACACTGTAAATGACATGGATGTTTAATTGCAACCGTTAATCAAAGATTTGCAAGAATAATGGGATGAAGGCATTAGCACACAATGATCTCTTTTGAGAGATTGAAAGAATGCAATGAGCAATAGACAATGATAAGGAAGGTTTTTGTCAAACATCACATGATAATTAGCTTGCTATCTTTACTAAAGTTGTTAATTAAACAAGAAAAGTGCTATAGTAAAATTTAAAAATAAAATAAAATAAAATAGGCATGTCAAACTTTATTATCCTGAACTGGTGGGGTGTGTGTGGGGGGGGGGGGTGTGGTGGTGTTTGCCTAACCCCAGCTTGCCTTTCAAAAAAAAAACTTTATTATCTTCTTACCAATGGTGCTCTGCATGGTTAGTAGGAGTTGTCAGTGCATGTCTCCTTGTGTTGGGATATTGTATGTTCAAAACCCTAAGAGTATGTTTGATGGCTTGTCCAAGGTTGGACAAAATGAACAAAAAAGAAGGGAACAAAACATTGGTTCTGTTTGTTTCGTAACAATTGTACCAAGTCCAATGTTTGTTTGGGTCGTACTCAGATATTATGTTCTAAATGTTCCTTGTTTGATGATGATGTGCGGACAACTTGGACAATCGTGGAACAGTGAATACCAGTAGGCAATTCAAATCTCCAAACTAATTAACAATGAGACTCGCCTGATGTCGAGAGGCAAGACATAGCCTAACACAAGGACGCACTTAAATCCCAATAGCTTCAGTTACTTCTGCAGCATATAGGCTATGTCTTGCCTCTCGATGTTGAATCCTCGAAGAAGACAATGGGGCGACGAGAATTTGAAGAAGGGTTTCAAGGGTTTTAGAATTACCGCATTTTGACCTCATTAGTATTATAGGACGAGGAGAGCAAGAATCGAAGAGAGAGAGAGAGAGACGAAAGAAGATCAACATTACCACTCATGAAGATCAACAAAATGTTGAACCCATGAACCAAACAATATAGAAAACAAAACTAAAATATAGAGAAATAAAAAGCTAAAGAAAAAGAAACTACAGACAGATAGCAACAGACAACAAAGCCAAGCTCAACCAGGATCCGCTGGATTAGAAGAAACCACTAATGAGTGAATGTTGTTCAGAGGAAAGGAGAGGTCTCTAAGATGCATGCGTAGAATCGCATATACATCAACCAGGATTTTATGGACAAGATTATTAAGGACGGCCGGAATTTGACGGAAAGTAGCATCATTGCGTGCCATCCAAACAAACCACCAAGTAGTAAGCAACCACGCCTTCCAGATCAATCTCCACCGCTTGCATCGCCTAATTCCAATAGGGTCCAAGAGCAGATCAAGTGCAAAAGACTCCTCTTTGACAATTACGTCCAAAGATCCCCACATCCTATTAAATAGGGCCACAATAGTTAGGCAGGACCAGAATAAATGAGAAGTAGTTTCTTCAGCAGCTTGACAAAGCACACACCAGCTAGGTAACTGAAAGCCCAACTTCTTTAAATAACTGTGAGTCTGAACCCTATCATGCAAAATTAGCCAAGCCAAGACTCGAGATCTTGGGGAAGGGCCCTTAGCCCATAACACACCCCTTAGCCCATAACACACACTCAGGTAACCAATCAACCCCCAGAAGGAGCAAGGATCTATACACTTTGTGGATGTGGAACACACCATTTGACGCAATCGCCCATTGCAACCACTGATCGTAATTTCCCGCATCCCCACTCTGAAGAACAATAAGGCTCTCAGCCACATGCTTCGCAAGTGCGAGATCTCCAACCCTCAAGTTCCATGACAAAAAATCGATAAATCTGGAGCACCATATTTAGCATGGAGAACCTGGTTGATAGGCCATCCAACATTTCTTGGCCACAAGAGCAATACTCCTCTGTCTTGGAGCAAAAACACCTAAGCCAGCCATACACCTAGGTAACACCATTGTTCGCCAACCAATCAAATGGCGCTTACTCTGAAGTTGACACCCAGACCAAAGAAAATTCGTCATTAAACGACAAATCTGCTTCTCCACACTCACAGGCATCACGAACATTGACATAAAGAATTCAGGAATAGAAGAAAGAACATGTCTGATTAAAGTCAGACAACCATTGATGGAGAGATAAGACGCCTGTCACAAAAAAGCTTATTTTTCACGTTTTGAATAGTTGGAGCCCAAGCAGTGGAAGAGAGGTGCTTCACTTGTAACGGCAGGCCCAAATAGATCATCGGCAACTTAGAGATTGTACAATTAAAAATCCGCTGACCCGCTGCAAGCATAGAAGACTCAACATTGAACATAGTAAGAGAGCATTTGCTATCATTTTAAGAAAGCTTAGAAAGAGAAAGAAAGAACTGGAGAATAAGGTTGAATTTAAGCATTTGTTGCATGTTTGCTCGCCTAAAAATAATCATATCATCATCATAAATAAGAATATGGTTTGAGAAATCCGAAACATCTAAAGGATCTATTAGGCGCTTCTCCGCAGCACGTTTGAGCAACACCATGAGACCCTCAATAATGGCATTGAACAACAAAGGCGAGAGAGGGCAGTCTTGCCTTAATCCACGTCCTAACTTGATCTGGCCACCTCTAATGTCGTTAATCTTAATCATGGCCTGAGCATTAGAGACCAATTCCCTCACCCACCCAGAAAAATGACGACCAATGCCAAAATTGGATAACATTTGAAATAAAAAGGGCCAATGCACAAAATCAAAGGCTTTATGAAAATCTAATTTAAGAGAAAAATAGGGTTGACCACTAAGATATAAGGAGTGAATGACTTCAAAGGCCAAGATGAATGAATGGTGAATCCTCTTGTTGTGGATAAAGGCAAACTGAGAGTTCAAAAATATTTGGTGAGCCACAACCTTCAACCTATTAGCCAACACCTTGGCGATCATCCGATAAAGGGCACTCATAACAGAAATTGGGCGAAACCTAGAGATATCAGTGATAGCATCACTTTCAGAATTAAAGAAATAATCGCCAAGTGGGTTTGAATAGGCAATCTGGAGTTGCGATATAACTCATCAAACATGTTAATAATATCAGGCTTTACACAAGATCAAATTTTTTTGAAGAAATCCATATGAAACTCATCATAACCTAGAGCTTTTCACCCCGACAAACCTTTAATGGCCCTAAAAATCTCATCTTCAGAGAACTTCATTTGCATAATTCTGGCTTGATCTTGCTGAATTGAATCAACAGAAACAGGACTAATGACACCTTTCGCAATAAGTAAAACAGAATATAAATCTTTAAAATACTGAGTGACAGCTGAAATAACGTGTTGATTAAAGTATGAAACACTCCCAATGGTGATTGATGGGACGACATTCCTCCTATGACGATGAGAAGCATATGAGTGAAAAAATTTAGTATTACTGTCTCCAGCCGCAAGCCATTTCACACACACACACACACACACACACAGAGAGAGAGAGAGAGAGAGAGTTCGCTATTGAGGAGAAAATGCCCAACTCCACCACAAAGTTATGCCAAAATGCTCTCAAACATCTACTGCAAGGGAATCCCCAATCTTTCCCTTCGCACACTCTTCTCAATCTTCACTGATCCACTGCCCCCCAAGCATCTACCATGAATGGTACCCCACAATCTAGGGTTTCCCCAATTGAGTACCCTCCTTTCACCCTCAAAAAGTTCTTTCCTTCAAGCTCCAACAAGTTCCCCGAGTACGAGATGTCGTCAATCAGCTGGGGCATCATCCAGGGTCGCAAGGAGAAGCTCGTCTCCAGGGTCATAATCTGCGACTACCTCAAGAGCATCGGCGTCGTCCCCGACGAGCTCGAGTACGTTGAGCTCCCCTCCATCGTCGAGGTCATGAAAGAGTGAGTCGAGTTCCTCATGAGGCTGGGCCTTACTGTCGATGACATGAACGCCTACCCCCTCATTCTGGGGTGCAGCATCAAGAACATTATCCCCATCCTGGGCTACCTGGAGAAGATCGGCGTCCACTGCTCGAAGCTCGGTGAATTCATCAAGAGCTACCCTCAAGTCCTGCACGCCAATGTCGTCGTCGATCTTGTCCCCGTCGTCAAATTCTTTCAAGGAATTGACATCGAGAGAGAGAGACACATCGACGGGCGTGCTGCGCTCGATGCGCCCATCGATGCTTTTTTTTTTGTAATTGTTCCCGCATCCCTGTTATTTTCGTAACCAGAGGTATGCGGAACGTAAATAATAGTATATAATGGATGTGACGGATGGCCTTTTGCGCGTCCGCTGCATCCCACGTTTGCTAAGATACGTGTGCTTTTTGAGTTTTTTGTCCCGAGCGACGTGCTATCAAACGTACCCAAATGGCATGATTGAACAATAACTTGTAGGTAGGGATGGCAGTGGACTGGGGAAAAGCGGGGCCCCGCCCCATCTCGCCCCGCTTGGACCGGGGATGAAGGGTATGAAACAGGGATGGAGGCGGGGACGAATGTTAAAATCCATCCCCGTTCAGGGATGGATGTACCCTTTCTCTCCCCCTCCCCCCCCCCGCCTCATCCCCAACCCGTCCCTGCCACTTTTCCCCGCCTCATCCTCGTTTGAACCGGGGATGGAGGACATGAAACGGGGATGAAGGCGGGGGTGGAGGTTAAAATCCATCCCCGCCGGGGATGGAGGTTCTAATCTTGAGGCGGAGCAGAGGTGGAGACCTTGTCCCCCGCCCGACTGCCATCCCTACTTGTAGGGGGTCTGCCTAACCCCAGCTTGCCTTTAAAAAGGAAAATTTATTATCCTCCTTGATACATGCAGCATGTCAATTTAGGTGCAATAACTCCTTTATTTTAAGATGTCCACGGCTGCACCAAAAGTGAAAAAGTCTATGTTATACGTAGTCCCACTTGCTGCAATATCTCAACCAAACTTCCCACACATTCCACATAAATGTTGCCTAAACAGCATGAAATGCTTTTAAACTCTCACATAGATACGGGTGTGACCTAACTAGCAACACCGGTTCGGCATGCAAGTTCAATTGTTTTTCAAAATAAGATACGAGGACACAAATTCTTTTAATTAATTTTATCAATAAAAACTATTTGTATCTCAATATAAAAAATATTTTTATTGAGTTATCACTAAAAAGTATAAAAAATATAACAATAATATTAAAATAACTATAAACGGGTACAGATACTGGTATCAGTACGTGGTACTGGTACGGTATGGTACATGAGGGCTTAAAAGGTTTCGGGTATGTTTTTATTTGAAACACATATTGATACGATTTCAAAAAATATCTATACGAGTTTCTAATAAACATCAATACTGATTCTAAGAGAATTGAAATGAGTTTCTAAAAAATTGATATTAAATACATATTTCATAAAGATACTTGTAAATTAAAAGAGTTAAATATACATATATAATCAATCATTGTTGTATAATAAATTTTCAATAAATTATAATATTTATAAATTTTAATAAAAATAAGAACTTTGTAAAATGAAATTATAGTTTATATGCAAAAATAGTAATATAAATTAGCTTGATATATACTAATTTATAATATAACAGAAACTTGTTTCTACATAAAGATGATACACATTTCTCAAATAATGAGAACAAGTTTATTAAACATTTGATACTTCTGTTTATGGTTTCCGAAACGAGTTTCGTACCAATATCTGGTACTGGTATGCCTGATACGCGATATATCAAGTACCAATATATGCAACTATGAAATAAACCCGTGTCAGTTTTCGTGTCGGTATCATGTCATAGGACACGCTGACAAAATGGTGCCCTTGTGGCATAGCTCTCATTGAAAGTTTGAGATGTTAATCTGACTGCTGCTTCGACTAGCAATCCAATCAAACTTCATGAAAAAGACCTAGTAAGCACTCATAAAACATGAATCTTGATTATCATGTTTGCAGCTAATGTTGGATATATTCCTTTGGGTAATTTACATATCGGCACCTAGCATATGGCGAAATTACCTTCAGCAGCTTCACTTTTAAAATATTTAAGATAAGTGCTTATCTTTTCAAAACATTGCTCAGATAGACTGCCCGAGTTACTTTTCATATAGGACTTAACTCTAGTTAATTCCTTAAAATGACACTTTTGACATTTACTTTTAATATGATCAAAGGAAAATAAGTAGTTTCAAAAGTAAAAGTAATAAAGGCGGTCATATAAGCAAATTCTTAAAACGGTAGTGATTTATCTTAAGTACTTGAAAACTGAGGTGGCTCAATGCAAATTCACATATATCAGGCGCCTATATGTAAATTATATTTGAGCCAATTGAAACTCCAGTACCGATAAGCTGACTGGAATTACGGGGTGTCAATGGGTCGGGTTTATTTCGTACCCAGGTTAAACCAGACTTGGACCTGATTTTTTGGGTATGGTATCGGGTCCAGACCCGAGTCTAATCAGATCTTCTATAAGAGAAACCATACCCAATCTTAATTAGAGCTACATGAACCAAACCTAGACCATAACCGGTAAAATAATATTTTTTTATCATTTTTACATTGAAAATTTGTAGGTCTTAATCAGAACTTGTGGGTCGGGCCCGGGCCTGGTATAAAATTTCAAGAACTATACCTGGGTCCATGGATTAATCGGACCTTTGCATCCGAACCCAGGTCTTAATCGGGTCTTCTTATTTGTCACCATACCCCGAAGCCTATAGGCTTTGCTCCGGTTAAATCCGACTCGTTGACACCCTTAACTAGAACACACAACCGTTAAGTCACCGCCTGTTTGCTGCTGCTTGGTATTAGCAGAAAAGGTAGAGGTGATTCTGGGAAAAAATGTCACTGCATGGCGTGTGGAAGCAAGCAGCTCTCAAGGCTTATTTTTGAAGCGCGCAGCCAAGTGACCAAATCCATGCATAGTGACAAATATCGCGAGATTTATGACAATCTCACAATAAATATCGTTTATAAAACAGCAATTTCTCGCAAGATTTTCAAAATATCGTGAAATTTATGAAAAAACATAAATACTGCTATTTAAATGCGATATTTACGTTTTAAATGGCTATTTATCATGAAAAACTGTGTATTTTTATTTTTAAATAATTTTTATTAATATTTTCTCATAAAAAATTTTGTTATATTTTTTAATTTATTTTTATTGCTGAGATTTTGGCAAAAAAAATGCGAGATTTATGAAATTTTTTCAAATTCTCTCTAGTTTTTGAAAAACGAGATTTTGCCGTTTTTAACGTTTGTCACTATGAATCCATGTTATTTGTGCAGTATACCGAAGTGCTTTGTGTTGCTTTTAAAAAACCAGACCTAAGGATGTTTTGCTGCCACGTATCATGATGTGGCGGCTTTTCTAAATCTCCTTATCGGTTTTGTTAATTACCTAGAAGCCCCTGGTTTTTATTTTTAGTTTCAGTACGCTGTCATGCTACCACAAGTCAAGAGAAAACTCCCAAAAGGCCTCTGTTTTCATTTGAAACTTCCAACGCCACAACATTTTAAGTTCTGTTTGCTGGCTCACATGTGATTCCAAATCAAATTTGATTTGGAATCATATGAATGAGGCTCTTTGAGATTTTTTTATTCTCATTTAAATGAGAAAACAACTCTTATTACCTCCGTTTGTCTGGTAGGAGCAGCTAGTGCACATCACCTTGTGTTGGGGCGTTACAGGTTCAAAACCCAATGGTATAGTTGTATAAACTGGCAGGGGTCTGCCTAACCCCAGCTTGACTTTCAAAAAGAAAAAAGAAAACAACTCTTATTTGCAAAGGCAAACGAAAACCCATTTCTTTTTTTGAAAAGAAATAAAAATGAGTCCATTTCTCACCACTCATTCTTTGATGTTTGTTTAACCAATGCCAAAAAGATTCATTCTCATTTGCATCAAGGGACATTTGTTTCATGCCCCTTCCTATAAAAGAGGCTCTCTTTCATAGGAAATAGGGTCATCTTTCATAGGAAATGAGGTCTCTTTCCTACAAAAGGTGAAACAAACATGTTTATTGGAAATATAAGGTGGGACCGAGAGGCTCTCTTTCATAAGAAATGTTGTTTCTTTACTACAAAGGGTGAAACAAACATGTCTATTAGAAATATAGGGTGGGATCCATGTAATAAATGCAAAAAAAAAAAAAATCTTATCAAATTGGGTTGCAGTTTCCCTCTAAAGTGGCTCTTTTAAAAAAAAAAGATTTCCCTTGAGTGAGAGTGTAACAAACGCCCCTTGAGAATCCAAATCTCATGAGACTCAACCAAAATAGTTGGCTCACGAGCCTCTAGGTGGCGGACCAATTCCCACAATCTATATAATAAAAAAGTTGCCTCAACCTGTTTTCGCAAGTACAGTGCACCAGATGCTTTGACTAGCCTTTTTTTTCCTTTCAATAGGCAAGTCGGGGGACAACCCTCCTGGGATTTGAACTCAAGACCACTCGGTTATGAAGCATGAACCAACGACCTAGCTATTTCATTTGACCCTGATGCTCTTTTGGTATTTCTGGTTGAATCTAGCATGCAAAAAAAGAACTATCCTACATTTGCTCATAGCAGTGGAAAAGGCTAGCATTGTGTGGCAGCAACATGCCTGACAAGTAAAGCATATAACCCTAGCAAAAAAAAAAATGCAAAGAGTGGGGGCATTCAGAATTTGCATTGCTTTATTATGGTTGGTGCACATAAGGCTGGGTGGTCGCATCGTCAACCCGGAGTTTTACCTTGCAGGGAAGTGAGCCCATTAAGCGACCCAGTTCTCGGCGAGAGTTTTCCTACGTCGTAAAAGAAAAGAAAAAAACAGAGAAGCAAATAGCTCGTTCTCAGATGCCATATGGCTTTGAAATGATCAACTTTCATGGTGTGTTTGGACATCATATGAAACATGACCAAGTCAATCATCTAAAAAGGTTTCAAGCTTTTACTACTAGTAGGATTGCTGGAATTCCTGAAACTTGTTCATATTTCACTTGATGCCATAGAGAAAACTCAAAGTGCACACTATTCTTGAGGTTGTAACTTCTGCATAAGAGCCAAGGAGTTGATATCTCGAACAAAATCCCAGTTGCTGGTTTCCATCAGCATGCCGTCAAGTCCCTGCATAACCAAAACAACTCAGCAGCAGGTTTCCAACTTCCCACAAGTGCATAGCATCAAACACTTATCCATATTGCCAACTTGAGCAAGTTCTGAATGCTCCCACTCTTTGCATTTTTGCTTCTTTAGACTCAAAACAGGCATTCTTAATCATGGAACCATGATCAAACACCGCACCGAATCTCGCGTGCTAAATCTTTCATGTTTCTCTTTCTCTTCGATCTAACTGGGTCATCAACACGACCAGAAAATTTTCCTACACCAACCAAAAGGTTAATGGCCGGTTTCCTGACATCAGTAAGATTATAAAACACAGAAGTCACCAATGCCAATCATCCATAACCATGGCATTTTTGTGGTAGTGATAGTATAAAAATTGCAATTAAACAAAACCAAAGCATAGGCACAGCTACATCAATTTTTAACAACTTCCAAAGGGCAAAAGCTAAGCCATGCATTATATCACAAGAGCCATATGTCAACCTTCTATTAGAACAGGAGGTTCACACAAATTGAAACTTTGGTCCAGAAACTACATGTATAGCTTGTAAGTAGACAGAAAACGTATATCAACTGTACAACTTCCCAAAGAAAAAAAAACTGGGTTCAATGTTATAGGTTCAATGATTGATCATAATCCTGTACTTTTTTTGTCATACATTTGTTGTAAAACTGGCTGTGCTTATTGAGGCCACCACCATGTCTGTTCAAAATTCGAGCCTAGGAACAACTCGTTTGATAACAAGTAATTCTGCATCATGTCAACATTTCCCACTGGTTGAGGCCCTATATTTTGCATCATGTCAACATATCCCACAGGTTGAGGCCCTACATTTTGCATCATGCCAGTGGCTTGGTGGAAAGCAAGGGGAATTGCTTGTGACTGGTTTTCAATGTCAAGAAGCATACCAAGGTAGGAGGATGCAGAAGCCATAGGAGGAGGGGCCGGATAAGATGCCAGGTAGCTAGGCTGCAATCGAGAGCCTGTACTTGGTTGCAAGACGGGAATGCAGAAATACATATTCATCACAAACAGTCCATAATTAGCAAGCTCACACAAACAACCTTATACACACATGCAGACACATGGAAACAAAGCAAAATCATAGCATTCACAAGCGGAATATATATACATATAGCTCACACGGTCAGGTTCTTAGTACCATAACACCTAGAGGAAATCTTAGGTGCAAGCCACATTTGCTCAATCTACTCTAGGTGAGTTCAGCATGGTTCAGTTTAGCAGGAAACTCAATTTGATTCAAATGGCTTCAATGAAATTTTTCATTTTTTTTCTTTTATAATGAAAATTTCAGTACATTGTGGGCATTTTGTGCATGGGTACATTTACTATGATCTATTTGATAACAATCATGCCTAAAATTAAGAAAGTTGAATGTAAATATTGATTTCCTTAATCATTGCACTTTTATGAAATATGAAGCATTCAATTTCCCTCCTTAAAATATATTCTAGTATGTAAATTCTTTAGTCCATATTCATGGGGTGTGATTAAATTTTTACGCTGGCTGTCACTGGCCTACCGCAACCCTCTGCATTAAGCCCTTTCCTTTTTGTTTTGATTGATGAGTCTAGAGCTGGGGTTAATGCTAAGTTAGAATTATGGAGACAGACTTTGGAAGCAAGAGGTTTTACATTGAGTAAGAATAAGACAAAATATATGAAATGTCGGTTTAGTAAGCAACGAAGTAGTGAGGAGAGTGTAGTGAAGCTTGGTGAGCAAGAAATAGCGGTGGATGTCTGTTTCAAATATTTGAGATCTATCATTCAAAAGAATGGAAAAATTGATGGAGATGTAAATCATAGGATTAAGGTTGGGTGAATGAAATGGAAAAGTGCAACTGGAGTGTTGTGCGATCGTAGAATGTCATTGCAGTTGAAGAAAAAGTTTTATAGAACGACAATTAGACCCGCCTTACTATATGGTACGAAATGTTGGGCTACCAAGAGACATCATATTCAAAAAATGAGTGTAACTGAGATGCGTATGCTTCGATGGATGTGTGGAAAGACACTAAAAGATAAGATTCAGAACGAGGAAATACGTAAGAAGGTAGGCGTTGCATCCATTGAAAATAAGATGAGGGAGAATCGTTTACGATGGTTTGGGCATATTCGGCGAAGGCCTAATGATGCTCCGGTTAGAAGGATGGAGAAATGGAAAAATATATTAGCTAAAAGAGGTCGGGGTAGGCCTAAGAAGACTTGGATGGAGATGATAAGAAAGAATATGAATGCTTTGAACCTCACCGAGGACATGACATTGGATAGAAATGATTGGAGGAGAAGAATTCATGTGGAGGACCCAAAATGATTTGTTTTTTGGTTCATATCGCCGACCCCAATTGTTTGGGATGAAGGCGTTGTTGTTGTTGTTGTTGTTGTTGTTGTTGTAAATTCTTTAGTCCAAAGCATCTCTATAATGAAAGAATCAAAATCAAATTATTCATATAGTCAGATCTACTTGAGAATGCTTGGGAAAAATGAGATTCTATTCGTGATACCATATTGGCAGTATATACCAATGTTATTAAAATCCATCTGAATCGACTTGAATGGTCGATTCTACTCAGATAGAAATCGAATAGGCCCAACAATGATTCTAAATGGCCGATTCAAATAGGTTTTTTAATATTCTTTTAAGGGGGTTAAAAAAATTTCAATATATTTTTAATATTTTCCATTTTCAAATGACATGTCACAATAACATTGGTACAACTGGCAGCTAGTGAACCGATCTTAATAACATTGGTACTTACCTCTCTCTCTCTCTCTCTCTCTCTCTCTCTCTCTCTCTCTCTCTCTCTCCGAATCAAATGTGTCACAATATGAGTTGGTAATGTTGGCAGTACCTGTGTGGATGAGTTGTTCCAGTACTTGGGGATCAGGCTGTAGCTTCAACATCTCTATGAGTTTCTGATTCAGGATGACCTTGTCCATGTTGCTCTCTATGGCCTCAACCTGATGCCTGAAATTATGCTCTTTCTCCAGAAGCAATGTGCCGTACTTCCTCTTGATCCCTTCAATTTCGTTCTCACATTGTGCCTTGAGCCGCAGTTTCTGATGATCATGAGAAGTAGACATGAGAAAATCTCCATATAAGATCTATTATCTATCCCAGCTTCAACACTGGTGCACACTCTGAGTTTTGTGCTGCATGTTAAGGTGGTACGTAGTTACAGTTGATTCTCAAATATGTACAGAGACGGCGAAAATATTCGTAGGTGTGCACCTGTGTGCACTGAACTTGAACCGTCCAATTAAATGATCCAAGGGTCAAATGGCTTCTACAGATGTGATCTACATACACGATTTGTTTAGTAAAAAACAAGTTTTGAAATCACGTGATTAGGACGTGTAAGAAGGATTTTTAAGGGATTAAAATATCAACGGCCACAATATATCAAAGATTTTACTAGTAAAAAAAGTGCTATTTTTACTCTCAAAGAAAAAGATCCAAGGTGTGATCCCTAGCAAAACAAACCATGTTGAACACATTAATGAGAGAGAGAGAGAATTTAAGTGCACACACTAACTACTGCACACCAACCAATCACTAGGAATTAACTCTATTCCTCAAAGTGTGGCAGTTATTTCACTAATGGACCTGGATCCTGCCATATCTTAATTATTTGGATCTAGGTACTGGTCGGATTTGGTTCAGATGCAAGCATTACTGAATCAGCCACCATTGGATATGGACATCGGATTCAGAGTCAAATTCGAATACTGATGGAAAATGCCATTATTGAATCTAGGTCTAGGCAGCTTAAGTAGCTAGGTGGATACACTTTTAAGTGTGTGCAGATTTGGATGCTAATAAGATATGGATTCAGATTCGACTTTTGATGGAAATTTCTAAAACTGAATCAGACCCATTTAGTTTTAATCCGATCTGGTAATGCATGCCTTTTTAAATCCGACTAAACGGTAATTGGTTGGTCGGGTAACCAAACCAACCTGATCCAGGGACATCCCTACTTCGGATCCCAGGAATGGTTCAATATCTAACGCCAAAATGTCCAATCCTTGTCATCAGATTTGAGCCAGCTGATGCTTTTGGTTTATGGGGTAGCTGTGGATCAATCACATCAATTCAATCCCTTTTATTTTAGATATGATGAGCAAAGGTTCATCGTGCTATGGATTTGGATCTGATCCAATTGGACCTAACCCATGAAACAATTGGGCAAAGTTTGATGATCAATAGATTCAATACATGCAGAATGGATCGGATTATGGTGGGACCAGATCCAAATTCCATAGAGCTGATCATTAGCTTCATCTGATTAGGGAATATGCAATGTAAACTATAAGACAAACCTCCTCCTCATGCTGATTGGTATTTTGCTCCTCTTGTTTCCGGATCCAAACGATCTCATGGTCAAGTGGGTGCAATGATGCAGATGGTCCGGGTGGTCGATGAGTCCCGTCGATCCGGTGAATGGGCCACCTTGGTCCAGTCGGTTGGTTTGGCTCCATTGTGGACACCTTGAGCATGGTTATGTAAAGATCAGTACAAACAAACCAACTTTGAAGCTTGACCCGATCGAAGAAATCAAGGACCCAGCCTAGGTGAATAGGTCTGATCCATCCA
Organism: Nuphar pumila; assembly: GCF_984573655.1. Classification (NCBI taxonomy): domain Eukaryota; kingdom Viridiplantae; phylum Streptophyta; class Magnoliopsida; order Nymphaeales; family Nymphaeaceae; genus Nuphar; species Nuphar pumila. The sequence continues at coordinate 20,792,489 of NC_143263.1, forward strand.
AGTTAACCTAAGTTCTGGGACTCCGGCTGGCTGACCCACGAGCCCATGTCCAAAAACACCTACATTGGGTATGGGTTGAACTCAACTGGAAAACAGTCCGGACCAGTTTAACTCACTGGTCAGCAGTTTGGATCTGATTGAATCCAGAAGGTTTTTAGGTCAGATCGGTAGGATCTGAAATCCATTTGGTCTAGACTGTATTGTGCATCTCTAGCTCGATTTAAAATCAACGTAAGACGATGAGACCGAACCAGGATCTGACAACATTTCGGGCAAAAGAGATACTGGATCTTGCTCAATTTATCAGACCAGTTCGGGTTCAAAAACGGGTCCATAAACTCAAATCCACTTCAAGGCCAATTACTCTACAGACTAGAATTTCCAGAAAAATATCTAAAAATCAAGCCCTGCTAATAGCATGCTGCCAGTTGCACGACATAGGGCAAGCCGAAGAAATAACTTCAGTAGGATTTCTGGAAAATCTGGGAAAATATACATAAAATACAAAGAAAAATATAACTACCTTAAAAATGTTTTTGTTGTGTTAATATTGCAATAAACCACTATATTTTCAAAATAAGTGATATTTTGATAAATATAAACAATATTAAATGTTAAAAATGTTTTATCGTGTTAATATCATGGTAAAAGTAAAACATGATATTTTTAAAATAGGTAATACTTTAAAAAACACGCATATTATTTTGGCATGACACAAGCTTCTAAAAATATCATGATAAATCGTGATATTTTTTAAAATATTCGCTGAAATTTGTTTTATAGTCTGTAACCACTAACCAGTTGTAAGTTTGAAGAGTAATGGAGAATTTGCTGTCACCTGTAAAGCTAAGGAATTCTATTCCCAAAGTAGCCTTCTCTTTTGCTTTAATTCAAAGAGAAAAACTCGCATTGGTACAACTGGCAGAACACCAGGGCGGAACTTGACCTTCGGGTTCTCCTCGAGGTCACCATAAGGAACCAAATTAAACCAAGGCACATCCGATTCACGACGACCCGCTAGAAAAAAAGAAAAAAAAAAGTGAAACATGCGACTCAGATCCGATTATTTGCGGTTCTTTCGACAAAACCCGTCCGTCGTCAACCGAGTCTTTATAATCTGGTTGGAGAACCGGATATTGACTCGGAAACACGACGAATCCATGAATTCACTATGGAATAGGTCGAGTCATCACTTTCTTAGACCCATAAGCATAACCATCTAACTTTTCTTTTTTCGACTCTAAAGCCTACTCGATCCATCTTCGCGGGGGCAAACCGGTTCAGTCAGGAATACTAGGGCTGACCCACACGATGATGGCTAACTGCTTCATGGGAGCATGGCTAATCCACCGAGTCGTTACTGAACCGAACCGAGTCTCGTGTCTGCTAAACCGGCTCGTTTGCGTGGCTTTAGGATTCTTGCAAAATCCAGCAAAAAGTAACAAGTGGGTGCGTTTTGTATTTGCAAAGACATGAAATGGACAGCACCCCCATGACCATCCATCCATAGTTTTCTGACCGTCCTACCTAAAATGATAAGAGCCTTAAGAACATGATGAGGAAGAAGAAATGCAGAAACCATATGATCAAAAGTGAGGAGAAACGGCAGTTTACCTGAGAATTGGTGCCACTGTCCAACACAATCAGACACGCATACACACACAAACGAGAAGAAATAAGCGATTAGGAGTCACGATGAAGGGGAGGGGGGGGGGGGGGAAGAGGAGGGGAAGGAGGGGGTATTTCCACATGCAACATACTGAAAGGACTGAAAGAAGAAATAGGAGGTGTAGAGTGTGGAACACGCAAAAAGGCTAGAGAGAGGGAGAGAGTATAGACATATGGTAAACTTTTAGAGAGAGAGAGAGAGAGAGAGTATGTGTGTGTGTGTGTGTGGTGGGGGGGGGGGGGGGGGGGGCGGGGGGTGAAGAAGGCATGGAAGGCAATAAATGATTTGCCCCTTTTGTGCCAAAAATGGCGGTTGGTGTTCCTCAGGTGTGAGGGCACGATTTGCTTTTATCAGGACATGATTGATTTGGTGTATCACACCCCTCAGACACACTGTTGAGGTTCTGTGGGGCCCACCTCTCAGTACTTTTGACTGGGTCAGATCACAGTTAGGGGTGTCAACGGGTCGGGTTTGGTTTTAACCCAGGTAGAATCATAATTGAACTAGATCTTTAAGTATGGTATCCGGTTCCTGAGTCTAATTGGGTTCAGTATAAGAAAAATCATACCCGGATCAGGTAATAACTACATGAACCAAACTCGGATCTAAATCATATTTTTTATAATTTTTACATTCAAAAATTGTAGGTCTTAATCAGAACTTGGTTCGAGTTCGGATCTAGTATAAAATTTCACAAACTATACCCGAGTCTATGTATTAATCAGGCGAGTCTGAACCCAGGTCTCAATTGAGTCTTCTTTTTTGTCACTCGGATCCTACAGGGTTTGGTTTGGGTCGGGTTTGGGTAAACTAGGCCCATTGACACCCCTATTCACATTTAATAGGGATGATGGTGGACTTGGAGAAAATGGGATCCGTTCAAATCTATTTCGTTTGGGGGCAGGAATTGAAGACACAAAATAGAGAATAGATCAAGAATGAAGGTGAAAACCAAAACCCATGTCGGGATGAACTTACTTTGGCCTCGACCTGTCCTACCCTGCCCCACTCTATCTTTGATTTTTATTAATGAAATTACTAATATATCTTTATTATATTATAAAATAATATTTAAATCTTATATATGTTGAGAAACTATGTTTTGATGATACATGATAAATATGATATGCTTTCATGATGCATATATATGATACATGATATGCTTTCATGAGATATGATAAATATGATATGCTTTCATATGTGAAACTGAATATGTTACATTATGACTGGATATAATGTGTTATGTATTTAATGAATATTTGATGCAAGGTTATTTTATTTAAGAAGAGTGAAGACAACTTGATCAAATGCAACTATTTGATGTAATCATACTACTCTGAAGAAAAAGCTTGATGAGCCATACATTCATAAAGATTATCCAATAAGATCGGCTACCTCAAGATGAAGATTTTTTTCTTCTTTAGAGTCATATGTAACAGAACCTTCAGAAGCATGCATATTTCATATTAGACTATATGCTTTGAAATCATAAAGTCATTTATTTACAAAAAGTAAAGTTTTCATAAAAGGATACGTTATGTATATTGTAGCATTTCAAAAATACCTTTTTGAAACAAATCATTGTACTTCCTACAAGCATTTATGAAAAAGACATTTTGACAAGATATAATAGCTCATGATTTCAAAAGCATTAAATGTACTTCCTACAAGCATTTATGAAAAATATAATTTGACAAGATATAAAAGCTCATGATTTCAAAAGCATTTATGTAAGAAAAGACAAAATGCATTGGTTCATAACACACAAACATTTACGTAAGAAATTTTGGTTCATAATACATAAGCATTTATATAAGAAAAGACAAATTATGAAAAGATGTATTGGTTCATAATACATAAGCATTTATGTAAGAAAAGATAAAATGCATTAGTTCATAATACACAAACATTTACGTAAGAAATTTTGGTTCATAATACATAAACATTTATGTAAGAAAAGACAAATTATGAAAAGATGTATTGGTTCATAATACACAATCATTTATTTGAGAAATGACTATTTGTAATATAAGTATTACTCAAGCATTTAGTGTACTTCACAACCATTCATTTTAGAATTGACAATTTGAGAAAATAAATATTATTTTATTAAAATAAGAAATGACCATTTATTTTTGTAAGCATTAAATGACACTTCAAAAAGCATTTGAGAAATGACCTTTTATTTATTTAATGCTAAATACACACCCAAGAATGTCGACTTATATTTAAAGCCATCATTCTTTCTGTAAACATTAAATGTCACCTCAAAAAGCATTTGAGAAATGACCATTTATTTATTTAATAATAAAATCCACACCCAAGAATGTTGACTTATATTCAAAGCCATCATTCTTTTTTTGTAAACATTAAATGCCACCTCAAAAAGCATTTTGAGAAATGACCATTTGTAAAATAAAATACTAAAGAAGCATTTATTGTACTTACATACATTTAAAGAAAGAAGTGACGATTTGTAATAAAACAATTAAATGTACTACAAATCATTAAATTGAGTAAAGACAAATTACAATATAAATTACATTTCTAAATACTTCAACGTTCAATGTACTACAAAATATTTATTTAAGAAAAGACCCATTACAAATTAAATCTCATTGTTAAATACACAAACGTATAGTGTACCTTAATTATTTAAATTAAGAAATGACGACTTGAAGAAAGTATCACTATTTAATACACCAAACATTTATTAATTAACAATTCTTTAATTTATGGAATGACAACTTTTTGAAATAGCAACATATAGTACACATATCATTTCACACCTTTTTCCATAAAAGTTGTTTTTGAGATGACCTTACATCTCACATCACAAAAGGACAATTATTTCAATGCATTTCAAAAAGCAACGACTACTTTTTAAAGGTCTATATATATACAGACAAAATAATATCAATACAGACGAGTGAGCTTTCAAAGAGAAAAAATCCTACTCGACACACTGAAAAAATGCTTAGAAAAAGAAAAAGAAAAGAAAGAGAAAAAGACAAGAAAAACTCTCTGACAAACAAATCAAGTGTGTGAAGAAAAAGAAAAAGAACATTATGTTCTCCTGAGAGATTATTCTGCCTATTTTCAAAAGAGAGAATATTCTGAGAATCTTCATACGTGCATTCATACTCTGCATATCATTTTGAAGGTTGTATAGGAAAGTGTTGTAACTTTCTGTTTGTTGTTGTATCCCTTCTCTGTTGAGAGAAGTAGACATCTGAGGAAGAGGGTGTTTCCCTTCTCTGTTGAGAGAAATAGACCTCTGGGAAAGAGGGTGTTTTCCTTCTCTGTTGAGAGAAGTAAACCTCTGAGAAAGAGGGTGTTCCCTTCTCTGTTGAGAGAACTAGACCTCTGGGAAAGAGGGTGATTGTACTATTTATCTGGTAACTCGGATCTTATAGTGAAAGACTCAAGTGTTTTACTTGGGGACTGGATGTAGGTCAGTAACTCGGCCGAACCAGTATAAATCATGTGTTTATTGTGTTGTGCTTTATTGTTATATTTTTTATATTATCGATCTGCAACAAATTTCACTATTCACCCTCCATCTAGTGAAATTTCAATATATATTTTTAACCCTAAGTTCCTACTTCTTTACCTTAAAAATAGATCTCCATTCTCTCCTCTTCCTCCAATGACTAAGGACTAGGGATGGCAGTGGACCGGTGTAGGGGCAAGGGACAAGGTCTCCACCCCCGCCCCATTTCAAAATCTGAACCTTCATCTCTGCATCCATCCTCGCACGGGGATGGATTTTAACCTTCACCCCGCCTCCATCCTCGTTTCATGTCCTCCATCCTTAGTCCAAACGAGGGTGAGGCGGGGCGGGGCCTCATTTCCCCTTGGTCTATAGTCATTCCTTAATGGATTGGAGACGGAACGGGGCAGAAAAAGGCGAGAATTGAGACGAGGACGGGGTGGGGCAGGAGAAAACATAAGTCCATCCCCGCCTCCATCCTCGCACGGGGATAGATTTTAACCTTCATCCCTGTTTCATGCCCTTCATCCCCGGTCCAAACAGGGTGAGGCAGGGCGGGCCCGTTGTCCCCCCGTTCCCTGCCATCCCTACTAAAGACCATGTAAATCATGTATCCTCGGAACCCGCTTCAAATCAGAGGAGGATGGAGGACATGAAATGGGAAATGGACCAGGGATGGAGATTAAAATAAAAACTTGTCACATAAGGATGGACCAGGGATGGAAGGTGAAATTTTGAGATGGGATGGGAGTGCAGAGCTTGTCCCCTGCTCCTGCCTCAGTCCACTGGCATCCCTAATAGTCAGCTCTACGTGAAACGGAAAACTAGTGTCGTTAAACAATGAAAACATGATTAAAAAGGTTTTGAATCATGATGAATAAAAAAAATTGACATAAAAAAGAGTTGAAGGATATAGAAAATAGTAGAGACAGACGGGTTTTTATTTTTTAAATTTTATGAAATAGGTTATATATATATATGATATTTTGTTCTTAAAAAAACTAGTTAGCCTATGAAAACAATCTGATTCAAATTCAAGAACAAACTTGGTTTGAACAAGAGATCTGGTAAAATTGGATTCATAATTGAGTTTTTTCTGTTATAAAGTTATTCTCAAAAAATAGATTTTTTTGTCCAAATTTTCAGAAAAGATGAAAGTCGTTTAATTTTGATTTTCAAACATTGAAAAGCAAGCTAGCTTTAGACTAGGTTTTTCAACTACAAGTCCGTTCAGTCTAGCCGTCATGCATGACTTACCCAAACTTGGCTACTTTATTTCTCGGGCCAAAAATAAAAAAACAGATGGTTGGTCAAAGTCTAAGGAGGTTCACCCGGTTTCTGCTTCATCTCTACTAATCACATGAACCATGATATAATTTAAATCTTGAGGTTTATCAATTCTAGCCAAGACTTGGTGATCACCAAAATCTAGAGGTTTGTCAATTCTTTCAAAAATCCTGAGAAAATTTCTGCAAATATAAAGTTTAAATTTTATCTGCAAGTATATAAAACATATAAAAAGAGAAACTTGTAATAAAAAAATTAATTTTAGTTCTTTATTAATGATATAGTGATCTGCATATAACTGTCTCAACGTAAAGGGAATTTTTCAAATACCCCCAAACTTTTCAGCCTAATTCATTTGCGTACACCAAATTTTTAGACTTTGCGTCACCAAAGCTTTTACTTGGGTTAATCAAATGACCCTAATCATAAACTAACATTGGGTCATTTTTGGGTTAACGTAACTCATAATGTGAAGTTATTATTTTAAACTTGTAATTAAAAAAATAAAATTACTAGTTTATCCTTACTTTAGAAGGATGAGCAAAATAAGTTTGACCTACAGAGTTGTCAAATAAATGTATTTAACAAAAAATTTATCACCTACAATGATACTTGAACCATTGACCTCTCTAACAAAAACCACTACACTATAAAACTTGTTGGATATTTTTTGAAAAAAAATTATATACTTAGATTGGAATAAGCCGATCAACCCAACAATTACTCAACCCACTATGATGCAATTGGATTTGTTTGGTTCCTCAATACTTGATTCGATAAATATCCGAACACAAACTAAATGCATTTTTATTTGACGCAAAAGTCAATGTGGTTATATATATAATTGACAAAAGTTTTACTAATTCAAGAATCAAGATCAATTAGCTATTGCTCGTAACTATGCAAGTTTTAAGGTTTTCATTTAGATCTGGCAACCTAATCCACTTGATTTTAGGCCTGCATAGAATTTGATATGTTTTGGAAGCAAGGCATTCCAGTGTGTGTGTTGTGGTACTGAACAACTATAACTTGTGTTGATGTACTTTTGATTTATATAGATGTAATATGAAAAATAAAAAATCTTTTTAATGGATAATCTAACATCAAGTGACAGTTATATACAAAATAAATATAAAAAGTACTTATCCCTCGACACCTGAGATTGTTTGTTGTTGCGATCTCCTACTCGAAGCATGCACTCTCATCAAAGAAGGGGGAGAAAGAACCTCTTGTGCAATATGTAACCCAGCATTACTCTCCTCTTCCGCCCGAAGACCCTCCACAATTGCCCCAACCCCAATCTCACTTTACTCGACAACTTTGCAACTACTCTCCTTCAATTCAGAGACAATCTGAAAAATTGCCTCCATCTCCACTTCTACGCTACCACTTCAAGTAACCTCGGCTCTTGATCATGCATAATATTTGTATTTTATCAATCATTATTTATGCATGATCCATGTTAAAATTGTTGTAAAAACTCATTTTTATCGTTAGTTTCGAGAAACCACATTGAATTGAATTTTATCAGAAAATCAGGTTTTTCAAAGCTTTTCCTGCATTTTTAGTGCTTTTATTAGATTTAGAATTTCTTAATTGTAGTTTAGTTAGCTTAGGCTTGTATTACTTAATTTTTAATTAGTTTAGTAAGTTTCGATTTTTAGAAAAAATATGTTTTTATACGAGACCTTGTTTTAAAAATGATAAAAAATATTCAAGACTTTTTTGAAAACTTTGTTTTAACCTAATTAGGCTTATAAATAGTAGTTTAGAGGGCTGGGAAAAATGTTTTTTCCAGCGGCACTCTTGCTTCCCCTCATTCTTGCCTCCCTCTTCTCTCTCTCCTTTGTGTCTCCTCTCTCTTTTGCCGATTTCTTTTTTTTTTGTTCTCGTCTTCTTCTTTTTCTTCCTCTTTTTCTTCAAGCTTCAAACTCTTTCGTCATCGAAAACTTCTTCTTTATCGGGGAGGCATGTATGCAACTGGGATCAACCACTTTCTCCTCTCAACCAGTCCGTCGAAGGTAAGCCATCAGGTTTGCTTCTTCTCCCCCATCTCCGTAGTTTTTAGGATAATATCATTGCATCATATTTAATTTGGTTTTGCATCATCGCATATAAATAGTCTGATTTTTATGTGTGTTTCGTGTATATTTAAGATAATAGCTTTAGCATTGTATAATTCATAAGTCGTTTCTCAGTTGCTATTCCTTTATTGCATTCTTTTATTATTATTATTTTTTTGTGGTTTATTGAGCCGCTGAAACCGTGTGTACATTGATCGTCGACCATTGTTTGAGCACGCAGCATGTGCATTATATAATTTCTTTTCTCCCACTCAGCAAGAAGACGGAACGGTGTTTCACGCTGTTCAGAGAACCAACGTGAAGCATTGCTTCAGCCAGCCACTGTAGCATCAATACCCAGGTCTCATTCATTAATATATAGTTTTTTTTATTTAAATACTCAGTTCATGCGTTAAGTTTTTCTTACAAATTAACACAAGACTCGGTTCAGCGTCTAACATAGTTTATCTGCATATATATCAGTCGTTGCTTATAATTTTGTTTGTTTAAGTTCACGTCTTTTCTTTTTCCTTGCGTATTTTTTTTAGTTTAGAATAGTTATAGGTTACTTCTTACAGTTAACGTTTTCATATAGTTAGTAATAGCATGTTTTAGTCATGTTTGAATTTGTCATTTTATTTCATCATTATTAGTATGTTACATATCACGTTAAATGTTTTGAATTTACTTTATTTGTTTAGTTTAGTGTTTTGTAATTCATCATATAGCTGGTTACTTTTATCTATTGATTATGAATCTTTTTCTCATAGAGTACATAGTTGAAGTGAATTGCAGTAGCTACGTAGTTTAGACAAAATTGATTTTTTTGCTTAATTATTTAGAATAGCTCGATAATTTGCAGTTTTGATGATCCATAGTTGGCTAATGAACAACGTTAAGTTCCCTGTTTGCTTAATTTATAATTAGTCGTTATAGCGCAATTATGTCATATTCATCGTAAGGTAGATAGTCTTAATTAGTATGTCTTTATTTAGTTCATGTTTTAGTGATGATTAGTTATAATAGAATTAGTTAATCTGGATTCACGATTTTTGTTTGAAGAGTTTGTTGCTTTCTTGTTTTAATTTGAGTTAGTTTATTTCATAATTTGTTTTAGTTGTTTCACAATTGGTTAGTTAGCTAGGCTATTTCATTTTTTTAGTAGTTTGTTATTAGTTCTAGTTTAGATCTTTTCAATTAAGTCTTAGATTTCATTTAGTTTTGTCGGTTTATGCTGCGTTCTGTTTTTTTATTTTTGGAGGGAAGCATTGGAACGTACGGGAGAGCCCTTTTCGTGTCCTCGAAGTACCCTTTGAGGTCCCCTCAAGCCCTTGGAAGTGCTCTCAGGGAGCCCTCAGAGGGCTCTTAATCAAACCATACAAAAGTGTTCAACCTAAAGGGAAACAAAACATACAAGAAGGGAATACAAAGGGGACAAGAAGACTCAAACACTGAAGACATTTTCTCTTTCTTTTAGAATTAGGTTTCTTATTTTTATTTCAATTATTTGGGTTTGTAATAAGGCCTTTATTTATTTGTTTAAGCCCTCTGCAGGGGGAACACTCTTTTGTTTATTTAGTTAATTAATATTTTCTTTTCAAGGCAATAAAGAATAGTTAGCTTGTGTTATTGAATATAAGTATTTCTCGTTTCCTGAGATCGACCCGGACTCCACCACTCATGCGAGCCAGTTTTTAGTATTTGGTGTCTAGCATTCACATTTATTTTTCTTAAAAATATTGTTTTAAAAATCATTTTCCAAAACTCACACCGTCTCTATCTTGTTCAAACCAGATATCAAGGTTGACAACAATCTCACTATGAGCCAATGGCTTACATTTCTTCACCAATGAGACTCTATCTTCCTCCTTCGATGCTTTTGAGATTAGAAACAAATATTTGGCCACAATATCATCAACTTTTTAGCAGAATCAGTAGGACTTGTGGTCCAGTGTAAAAAATTCAATAGCTTATATGTTGGAAGTGCATATAACTACTTGGATGAATGCAGATTTCTATGTTGCAGATCATGGAGGCTGTATTTTTTGTGGACATTACATGACAACCAAATTTTTTGTGCTGGAGGAGGATCCCTCAATATCATTATGGCAAGCCTATTATACTTGTCAAGATAAGTCTCATGAAACACCACGTAATAGTCAAATCCTTGGACTTCGACTGACTCATTCTATCTTTTTATTTTCTTATTTGTGATGGCAGCTATGAAATGTATGTTTTTTTTTTCTTATTTGGTGTCGTCTCGTAAAAAAAAAATCTACAATAACAATAGTAAATTGGATAATATACATGAAAAAAAATTGAGAAAACTCGGATGCAATGTTGTAAACTTCAAAAAAGACTGAAATAAACTGATTGAACTGGATAATATACATGCAAAAAAAAGTCGACCAAGGGACATAACTGACATAAGTAATTTTAAAAAATGGTTTTTATTGGAAAAACAACAATGAAAAACTATTTACCAAAAATCCTAGCAATCAGTAACTTTACCAGAAAAGAACTCGGTTGAGGGACATCAATGAAGTCACTGGCAATGGTTTTACCAGAATATTCGTAGGAGATTCACTGAAATATTTGTCGAAGGAGGGCTAAAATTTGAGGTTTTTCACTATCGGCGAACCGCTAAATATGAGAGATTTTTGCAAAGTCATCGACTGCCAGAATATTCACCTGAATATTGTTAGAATATCATCGAAAGATCGCCGAAAGGATTGGAGACCACAAAAAAATCCAGGGTTGCGAAAAAGGGCATCTGGATGCAAAAATAGGGTTGATAAACAAAGCATTATTTATATGGGATGAAATTTCGCAAGCAAAAGGAATTGCAAAATACTTCATGAGATACTCTTTCAGAATTTTGCAAGGTAAGGACTTTCGCAACACTTAAAGTATTTCCGCAATGTGTCTTGCGATACTCATCACATGTTTCACAAGTGTTTTAGAATTTCGTAATCTTTTTGAAATATCACAACCTCATATGTGATTTTATTGACGAGTTTTATGAGACCATCAACTTTTAATGACATAATGTGCGAAAATTGAAAATTTGCACTTGCAAGGGGTAAAAGCATAAAAAAAATCAAAAACCTATGGAATTGTCCCTTCGGTAAATTTGGTAAATTGTGGGGTATTTTTAGAAATACATCATTTTTGTAGTACAGTATGATCGTTTTTATTTTTTAAAGCGCTAAAAATCAATGGCCCACAATACTTTGTATTGTACAGTTTTAAATGCATTGTAAGCCATCATTTTTTATGTTTCGAAAAACATGACTATATGTTGTAAAATCTTCATGTAAAACATATTTTTACTAAATAAATTATAAAGAACAAATATATAAGGTCTAATGGATGAGATGCTCAAGCATTGGAGGAGGTGGGTCATATGATCATCATTGGTTATGAATTTTAGATCTTTCTTTGGTATATATATATAGGAAATGAGGATTGTGAAACCAAATGATGCACTATAATAAAAACGTTAATTAGCGATAGCAATTTGCGACGAAAATAATCTGTCACAATTTTGCGATAGATTAGCGAGAGAAAATTAGTCGGCCTTAAAATTGGAATTAGTCGCAGAATTAGCGACGGAAAAATTCGGTCTCAAAATCCGTCGCTAATTAGCAACGAAAATGTTTTGTCTCAAACTCTGTCGCAACTTTGTGATGAATGAGCGACAAAATTTTTCTGTCGCTAATTTGCCGCTATTTAGCGATAGATTTTAAGACGGGTTTTTTTTTTCGCTAATCCATCACTAATTTTTGATGTAAATGGCTCATTTAGGGCACAAAATTAACTCTACTCTCTCTCTCTCTCTCTCTCTCTCTCTCTCTCTCTCTCTCTCTCTCTTCCGTCGACTGCCCCTGCTCTCCAGCGACCCACCGACAGCTCCGTCCAGAGACCTCGCCGACCACCTCACGTTCTCCTCCCTCGATCGTTTCCCCTCTGTCGACCCTTTCCCTTGGGTGAGCCCTCTCTCCTGCTCATTGTATTCCGACCACCCAACGGCGGTGACCCCCACTCCATGTCCGACCCTCTCTGGTGATCTCTTCCCCCCTCTTCGTTGTCTTCTTCTTCATCTTCTTTCTTCTCGTCTCTCTTCTCCATTATTGGTCCCCTGCAGCTCGTCGACAACCCCACCCAGCGTCCGACCATCTACCGTCGTCGACGACCTTAGCTAGAGCACCTCCTGTCCCCACTGCCATCTCCCTCTCTCCAGTTTTGGTTCGCTGGGCACCCAACCGCCTCCCTCTCTGACAACCTCGTCGAGCATCCGACCCTTGCCGACACCCTCAGTTTTCATTAGGCAGGGGCGTCTTTCCTACCTCTTTGTATTCTATCAGGCAAGAGTGAAGCCCCTGCCATCGGCTTGATCAAATTGGCAAGGGCCTAGCCTCTGCCCCTGTTATCCCTTCGACAGGCAGGGGCGATACTCCCTGCTGCCTTTGGGTTTCCAGCACGAGGGTTTCACCCCTTGCCCCTTTTCATTTCCCTGTCCGACAAGGGTATGTCCCATGCCCCTTCTTCTTCTTTCATTTTTATTATTTAGCATGCTAATATGTTGTGCCTTCGCAGCTCGCACGACAGAGCCGCACGCGCTCTGTGGCCTAAGACATTTAGCTCATATAGTCGAGATGTGTGCAAACCCCAAAACCCCCAAGGTAGGGAAAAGTAGATACAAGAATGCTAAGAAAAATGCACACCTTTAGCTCGTATATAAATGTGCATTGCAGGTGCATAGCAGAGCAAAATGCGTGATACTTAAAGCTAAGCATCGTATGCAGCTTAAAATGTCATGCGAAAAGAAATAAGAAAAATGCAAATGCAAAAGCATGCAAATCGGGTAAACACCTGTGGTGAGTAAGAAATGCAAGCACATCACATGTTATTTACTTTCTTAGATGCAACACTTTTCTGCTCACACATTCACTTAGTTGTGGATATTTGAGACTATTTTGCTAAAGTTTGGAGATCATGCTGAGTATGATTTAAATGTATGAGAATAGAAGTGCTCTTATTTTTGTAGTTCGGATTCCATGCTAGTCATGGTAGTAGTTAGTAGGATATTAGAGTGTGTTTACTGCAGGTACATGTTTGACATTGTTGTGATATGAATGATTGAATATATTTCAATGTTTGACATGACTATTCATGCTTGCATGAAGTTATTTTTTATTTGATTATGCATTCCATGTAAAATTGTATCATGAAAACATGCTTAAATTAAATGTATTATGTTTGTGAATGTGATTTCATCTTTCTAAATATTATTGCGATATGTGTAAATATGATGTGATGGTGTTACACACGAAAATATTGAATTATCAATGCATGCATAATAGTTCATGAAATTGCATTTTATGTTAAACATGTTTGTGGTAGAGAGGGAAAAAAAATGTACGCATTAACTGAAAAAAAATTTGCTCACCAACAATCACCAAATAAGAATTATAGCAAACCAATAAGGAAAAAACAGTCATTATATATATATATCCACTATCAATGCATGATAAATTAGATATTTTCTTCATCATAACATTATTATGATTCTCTTTTAACTGGTGAAGATAATATCTGTAACATTATAGGATAAAATAGTTGCAAACCATGAATGAATGTACTGTAGGATAATTGATAATGAGATATCACTTGAATATATGGACGGTGTTGACATTTTATTGAATTTGCAATGGCAAATGTCAGTACAGTGGATCCCACCGGTTGAATCAGTTACCTCTGCACGATGTATAAGAATAATCAATTTGTAGAACCACATGGCGTTAGACATCACCTATACATAAAGAGTTTTGTGAGGGTTATCAGAATTTGATGCTTCATGGTGAAGAATTTTGGAATAATTTTAACGTACGGATGGATGTGGTGCACGATAATCAATATGTGGATTTGATATTTGATGCCACAAGACCAGAATTGGGTTCTGCTATGGGTCTTAGTGATGTACCAACTGGGTAGAGGAAGAAGCAGCAAATGATGCAGCTAGTAGATTTTATAACTTACTTAGAGATGTCGATGAGTCATTGTGGAATAGTTGTGAGAGTCACACTATCTTGTCTGCAGTTCTTCAACTAGTGAATTTCAAGTTATAGTATAATTTGAGTCAATCATGTTTTGATCGTCTGTACTCTATTATGAAGAATATGTTGCCCAAAGATAAGAAATTGCCACAAAATTTCTACCGTGCGAAGGTTATGATCAACACTCTAAGTATGGGGTATCAAAAGATAGATGATTGTCTCAATCACTGCATGTTGTATTTCAAAGATCAAGAAAATAGTAGATTATGTCCATCATGTGCGTATCCTCAGTTCTCATATATGCATGATTGAATCACTATGATTTTTTTTTATAACCTTACAACACATATATGCATGATTGAATCACTATAAAAATTTTATGACACCCTTAGAAGACATATAGGCATGATTTCATCACTATAATTTTTTTTTGACAACCTTAAAACACATATAAGCATGATTTCATCACTATGAAATTTTTTGACTACCTAATAACACATATATGCATGATTGAATCATTATCAAAGTTTTTTGACAACCTTAGAACACATATATGCATGATTGAATCACTATGAAAGTTTTTTGACAATCTTACAACACATATAAGCATGACTGAATTACTATGAAAGTTTTTTGACAACCTTAGAACACATATAAGCATGATTTCATTACTATAAATTTTTTTGACTACCTTATAACACATATATGCATGATTGAATCACTATGAAAGTTTTTTGACAACCTTAGAACACATATAAGCATGATTTCATCACTATGAAATTTTTTTGACTGCCTTATAACACATATATGCATGATTGAATCACTATGAAAGTTTTTTGACAACCTCAGAACACATATAAGCATGATTTCATCACTATGAAATTTTTTGATTGCTTTATAACATATATATGCATGATTGAATCTCTATGAAAGTTTTTTGATAACCTTAGAACATATATAAGCATGATTTCATCACTATGAAAGTTTTTTGATTGCCTTATAACACATATATGCATGATTTCAACATTATGAAAGTTTTTTTGACAACCTTATAACACATATATGCATGATTGAATCACTATGAAAGTTTTTTAACAACCTTAGAACACATATAATCATGATTTCATCATTATGAATTTTTTTTACTACCTTATAACACATATATGCATGAATGAATCACTATAAAAAAATTTGACTGTCTTATAACACATATATGCATGATTGAATCACTATGAAAGTTTTTTGACAACCTTAATACATATGAGCATGATTTTATCACTATGAAAGTTTTTTGACAGCCTTATAACACATATGTGCATGATTGAATCACTATAAAAGCTTTTTGACAGCCTTAAAACACATATAAGCATGATTTCATCACTATAAAATTTTTTTGACTGCTTTATAACACATATATGTATGATTGAATCACTATGCAAGTTTTTTGACAACCTTAGAACACATATAAGAATGATTTCATCACTATGAAAGTTTTTTAACTATCTTATAACACATATATGTGTGATTGTGATACATAACACATTTATTTGACGGCCTTATAAACCATATATGCATGTTTGAATCACTATGACATTTTTTTGACAATCTTAAAACACATATAAACATGATTTCATTACTAAGAAAGTTTTTTTACTTCCTTATAACACATATATGCATGATTGAATCACTATGAAAGTTTTTTGACAACCTTAGAACACATATAAGCATGATTTCATCACTATGAAAATTTGTTATTGCCTTATAACACATATATGCATGATTGAATCTCTATGAAAGATTTTTGACAACCTTAGAACACATATAAGCATGATTTTATTACTATGAAAGTTTTTTGAATGCCTTATAACACATATATGCATGATTTCAACACTATGAAAGTTTTTTTGACAACCTTATAACACATATATGCATGATTGAATCACTATAAAAGTTTTTTAACAACCTTAGAACACATATAAGCATGATTTCATCACTATGAAATTTTTTGACTGCCTTATAACACATATATGCATGATTTCAGCACTATGATAGTTTTTTTGACAACCTTATAACACATATATGCATGATTGAATCACTATGAAAGTTTTTTAACAACCTTAGAACACATATAAGCATGATTTCATCACTATGAAATTTTTTGACTGCCTTATAACACATATATGCATGATTGACTCACTATAAAAAAATTTGACTGCCTTATAACACATATATGCATGATTGAATCACTTTGAAAGTTTTTTTACTGTCTTATAACATATATATTATGATTGTGATACATAACACATTTATTTGATAGCCTTATAAACCATATATGCATGCTTGAATCACTATGACATTTTTTTGACAACCTTAGACATATATCTGCATGATTGAATCACTTTGAATTTTTTTTGTCAGCCTTAAAACACATATCTGAATTCTGTTAATGTCCTTCACTTTATTGTTAGTCTATGTGTCATTCAACCATGTTACTTTGATAGCCTTAGATTAGGTGCATTAGATATAATTTATTTCATTATATTTTGTTTATTAATACTAATATTTTGGTTCTTTTGTAGGATGTTGGAGATGATCAGCGTAGAGGAGATGATGAAGGCTTGGATGAAGGGGCAAATCGAGAGAATGAAGAGGATGATGCTCTGAATCTTGGCGAGGATTAGATTTATGTGTTGAATTTGTTTCACGTACTTATTATTTCAAACGAAACTCTTTGTATATGTTTACTTGTAACTAATTAGAACTTGACAAGGATTATAGTGGGTTGTTAAATTTGTTTCACTTATAACTTGTGTTAAATTTGTTTCACCTTCTTTGTATATGTATTTTTTATGTGTACTTTATTTTTTATACACAGGTTATATAAATTGTATAATAAATTTTTTTCTCGATATTTATATTTCAAACAAATTTTTTTATTTTTTTTTAAATTTACAATTCGTTGTCAATTTAGCGATGGATTAGGGATCAATATTTATCTATCTTAAAAACTTAATCAACTGATGTTTTGCAATAGAATATAATCCATCGCTAATCTGACGCTAAAATGATGATGGATATTAGAGACAAATATGTATTCATCGTTAAATTTTAGCGATGAATATGTATCTGTCGCAAAACCAAATCAGTTCTTATTGAGTGATGATTAGCGATGGATCATGACATTTGCTAATCTGTAGCTAATTAGTGACAAAAGTAGCAACATGTCAGATTTGTCGCTAATTAGCAATCAGGAAATTGTGATGGACGCTATCCATCGCTAAGTCGTCTCCAATCCGTCACTAAACGGATTAGCGATGGATTTGCGACGGATTATCGTGGGATAGCGTCCTTCGCTAATCCACAAAATTCTTGTAGTGATGATATAACATTAATAACCAATAATGGTCGGACTACTCTCATCTACTATTTGAGCATTTCATCGATCGGACCTTATATATTTGTTCTTTATTATGTAATTGATATAAAATATGATTTACATAAGGATTTTACATCTGAACATGTTTTTCTTTTTCTTTTTTTGGACAATCCAAGGGACCCCATCACTGACTACACATTGGTTGGCCTTTGGCTGGCCTTCAGTTGGTAAAACCCCTGAGGTCCTCCTTGCCCACCTGAGAGGGGATTACACCCGATTTTTACCTTTCAACAAGGGATGCCACCCATAGGTTTTAAACTTATGATGTCTGATCAACTTTGCGATATTCTCAAGTTGCCCCTACTAGATGAGCATAGTTCTCGTGGGCCATCTAGACATGTTTTTCAAAACATGAAAAATGAACGGCTCACAAATTTACAATACAAGTATTGTCGGCTGTCAATTTTTAGCGTTTTAAAAAATACATCTAAATATCAAAAAAATCATAATCTAAAATATGTTGCTTTCTAAATAAATGATAAAAATGCAATACTTGGAGCCACCTACACTGGCCTTGTTACAGTGTTGCTTACTAAAATAAATGATAATATGAGAGGTGCGACGTAGACTGTGGCCTAGTGTTTGCACTTTGCAGTGTAGAATTCCATCGGTACTCTTTCCTTGCCCACAGAAGATATTTTTCAATTGGCTTGGTCTATCTCTCATGTTGTTAAACACTACCTGGCCTTGTGCGTGTAACCCATGTGACCCCAACAAACCTTTAGTTGTCACTACAGCGATCCTTCTTGAGGACCTAGAATATATATATATATATATATATATATATATATATATATATATATATATATATATATATATATATATATATATTCTAACAGGTAGGACCCATGGGACAAATGTTTTTATCGGCCAAATCCCGTTTTTCAAAAACTCGTGAGAAATTGAAAATTTTTCATAAATCTTATCTTTTTTTGGCAAAATCTTGGCAATAAAAAAATAAATTAAAAAATCTAAAAATTATTTTTATAAGAAAATATTAATAAAAATTATTTAAAAATAAAAATACACATTTTTTTCATGATAAATAGCCGTTTAAAACATAAATATCGTGTTTAAATCACAGTATTTATGTTTTTTTTCATAAATCTCGCAATATTTTGAAAATCTCGCAAGAAATTGCCGTTTTAAGCTTTCACGCAATTTCTTGAGATATTATCGTGAGATTTTCATAAATCTCGCAATATTTGTCACTATGTTAGGACCACAAGAATCATTGTAGTTCAAGCAAAGCCTTAAATCTGGACCATTAGGTTTTCCAAGGTGGCCCACCAATATTCAAATCACAAAGTTCTTTTGTTTGTTGAAAGAGACATTTCTTGCAAAAATGTGATCCTGGCTGAAAATCCCACTGACAATGTATTATTGATTAACTTATTAAAAAGTAGGGAGCTTTGATTTGCTAATTGGGATGCACACAAAAACACCAATTGAGTGAAAGTCTCACTGATAAACAAACTGAACACCCGTCTCGAGAAAGGTAGTACCTTGATTTATCAAACAAAAAAAAAATCTTGTTTTATTTCACAATTGGCTAATTCGGATTGTAAGAACATGGGCCACATATCTGATAAGTTTGGACAAATCCTCATACCACCTCCAAATTAGCTTTGCATGAACGCCACTTCACAATAAATGGATATGGTTTTGATATAAGCATGACCAGACCCATACTCAAGCTGTTTGCGAAATAATAAAATCAAACACTTGTAGTAATATCAAACCGACATCGTACGATAACCGATTGATGTTGTTCAAATGGATCATGGGCTCATGGCATCTTAGGAACCGAACCATCCATATTGACAATCAAACTTCCCGAGTCCATCTTCCACCATGAAAAATGGGCACCATCATAGTGTCATTTTCCAATTTGGCTGCTTTGGGTCGTTCGAGGCTAAAATGTGGTCCTTGACTACTTGTTTTACTTCATTAAAACCTCGGTACAGAAAGTCTACGAAATCTGCTGACACAGACGTGCAGACCTCTCTCTAATAATCGTTCCTCTCCGTTAAATTAAAAATACATATCTATCATGAAAATCTCGGATCATATTGTAGTTCAATTATTTTTATATAAAGAACGAAAAAATAAGGAGAGAGAATTTTAGGAGGGCAGATCAGGTGCAATCACATGCACACTTTCCTGACAGACCTTCATCTGCTGTTGGGCCCTGCAACTGATCGGCTGTCAGCTAAAGATGGAAGGTGATAGGTGCAGTGGCACACCCCAAAGAGTGCAATGTAATCTGCCCTCCTAAAAGTATATGAACCGAGATTTTCATGATTTTTTTTTCTTAAATTTTATCGTAAAAATATGATTCAGATGCTTGGTTTTATAGAAATAGACATTTGGATCATCCCATCAGGATGTATAATAAGAATCTTTTAAGGTTTAAAAATCAATGACTTAGAAGTTTTGTAAATATTCAAACATCCAAAAATCATATTTTTCATTGAAAATACATGATCCAACATTTGATTCCTATCAATTGGACCACACCAAATGCATCTGCAGGGTTGAATCCGTTCACATATTTTCAATTAGCACACATATATTTTTATTTATTTTATATAAAGTTGTTTCTCTCACTCTGTCTCTACTATATTTTTTTAGAGGACACTCTTTTTTTTTTTGACAGAGAAAGCTGGGGTTAGGCGGACCCCTACCAGTTTATTGAAAGAAAAACAATTATTTGTTAGATGTAGGAAGAGAAGAAGAGAGAATTCAAATAAAGAAAACATGTGGGGACCACTCCTTTATAGAGTGTGTTTGGACTTTGATGATGTGGAATAGTCCAATATTGAAGAATCTCAAGAAAGTTGTAGGCTTTATAACCTACATGGAGATTCCAACACTTGTTCCAAAGAACAAGGGAGTGGGATAACTACCACACACACGTGCGCATGCCTGCTGTACTAGGTTCAGGTTCCTTTAGGGTCATTTTCATTCTAAGTCCAATGTTTTTTTGTCCTGCATTACTGTTTTTATTTGGAGTAAAATACTAGGAAAAAGAGAATGGATAATGGATCGATCCGTTGGATTATCACATCTGTTGGATCGAATGGTAACGGGTCTCTTCCATGTCTTTTGTAACCGTTCAGGGGTTATAAAATGGCGTGGTTAGAGGGTTACCGAAGATACACAGAACGTGAAAGATTTCTCTTTTTTCTCTCTCTCGCTCTCTCTCATGCGTTTCCGAGAAAGGGGTTTTCTACAACAACGGTTCTTAGAGGTTGTCTTTGAATGACGATCTACTATTGGAGTGCACCGATCCGGATCGTCGAGGTTACTGTATCTTGGGGGAAGGACGTCAGACCATTTTTTCACCGTATGTGAAGACGAATATTCTCTAAGAGGAGTATTTTCATACGCCTTAGCCTGTTACATAGTATTAACATGTTATTGTTGTTTTTATTATGTTTTATACATTTGTTTGATCCTTTGTATTTGTTTGGATTTTGATATAATATAGAAATCGATGTCTGCTCTCTGTTTTCGTTTCGATCGACTGTTAATCATGTTTGTTTTGTTAATAACTATTTGAATTTATATTATGATGTTGATTGTGAACCCATGTGATGTGAAATTTGATCTTACGTTATTTACATATAATGAACCAGTGATGATACCTATCATCACTGGTGGTTGTCATAATATCAAGAGTCCTTGGTAGTCTATTTAGTTCCATAGGGACAAACCGAACAGCAATTCTATCAAACTGAAATAGGGTCTGAATGAGTTGCTCAATGTACCCATTTGTGATACCCCTGCCCCCCAAACATTGGTTAATTTGGACAACCGAGTCTCTTCAAGATACTTCCAAGATGATGCTCGATGAAACTGTGAGACTGCTTAATACTCTTATCTAACACCAGTAATCTGTATCAGCAAGAATAGATTCATCAATGCACCAACATGCCTTCATGAACCGACTCTGAACATCTCGAATCACATAACCCATCTGATATCTCTTCCAATAGATGCTGAAAATATTGATCTTAGTCCATTGTGCAGGCAGGGAAGATCATGCATTGTCCCGCATATCTCCATCTCCAAACTATCGAATGGTCAACCTCCTTACATGTTCTCTACACATGCTCCCTAGAAGTTGAGAAACACATCTTCTAAATTTCAAACCTTGTCAAAAACCTACCTTCAAAAATGAATTGATTTTGGACGCCTCACAATTTCCAAACATTTACTTGAAATGCAACCAGCCAAGCCTGATGGAAGTATTTTTTAGGGTTGGTGACGTCTCCCCCATCTCTGTAATGCATCTCGAACAGTGTCATACAGTAAGCACCATTTCCCAAACATCCTGCAAATGAGATTCCATGAATTTTGAGCAACTGAATAGGATATAAACAGATGAGAGGTCGTCTCTTCTCGCTTGCCGCAAAGATAGCAACGATTTGCTAAAGAGTATCCCAGGTGTTGCAACCGATCTTGACGTAGTAGCCTTCCTTCACCCGCCAGTAAGAGGTTTAAAGCAACCCTTGGATAATGATTCTTGCACCAGATCCACCTCGAAATTGGATAATATGGGTGCTTAAGACAACATGCACGCCAGGCTGACTTCGTTGAGAAGGTGCTGGTTTGTCCCAACGAGATGGAATCCTGAATTCCTTCTTGAAGCCAAGTGGAAGTCGACTGATAACCTGCAGCCAAGATGATCTGCATGATATTTGCAGGAATGTCTTCTTGAATAACCTGTTCATAGGAAAACATGTCAGCAACTCTAATCGGCAACAAGCATTTTACCAATGATTTCGTAATAGGCATATTTAGATGCCCAATCAGCAGTGTCTGGTGGATCCATGCGTCCAACCAGAATGAATTACGTTGTCCATCGCCCATGTGCCATTTAACAACCTCATGAATAAAATGCAAACCATGGGTAAGGCTTCTCCAACCATGAGAGGCCATGTTGATGTACATAGGAAACCACACTGAGGCTCTTTTAAGATACTTTACATGGATCAGCTGAACCCAAGGGCTTGGATTTTTTTGCAGGATATCCCACCCCCTCTTTGCTAGACGCAAAACATTATGCTCCCGCAAAGGCTTGTTTATGAACCCTCCTTTAGTTCTACAGGAGTCCTCCAAGAAGTACCAGTCAATTCTATCATAAGCCTTAGCGAAGTTCGTTTTAAACAAAATGGATGGAGACTTGTTGTAAGACATCGAATCTACCAGTTCGTGGGCTAAAAGAATGCTCTCTTGAATGTTCCTACACTAGAAAGGCCCTCTGATTCTGAGAGATAATACGCTGAAGATGAGAGATCGTGCTTAACCATAATATTGATGATGATTTTATAAATGAAGTTGCATAAACTGATAGGCCTGAACTTGGATAGGGAATGAAAATAATGTGTGGTATTGATGCTCGACGAAATTTTACCTTTAGCAATGAAGTCTCTAATGGCCAAACAAACATCTTTCGATATAATGGACAAGTGGGAAGTGAAGAAACTTCCCATAAACACATCTGGTCTAGGTAATGTCTTTCCACTTCCACTAAGGTATCCCAAGAGTTTACATAGTTCTTTTGGGCATATGGTGTTCTATTTTGACTTGTTGGCATATCAAGCATTGAGAAACATATTCTACAATCTCACGTTTCATCCTGTTCCACCAAAATTTTTATTGTAAGTCCTTGAACATCTTGGTATTGCCAGGGTAAAACATGTAGTTAGATCTATGTGCATCATCGAATAAATCATTTTTTAACTTTGTATCCTTAAGCACCCATTACCTCTGTCCAAACCAGATACTATCCTCCTCCTCCAAGTGTTGAACTAACTCATCCTATTGACAAGCTACTATCATTATGAGAAATTTAGGATCATCCTTCTGCTTTGCCATGATCCACTTCTTGATGTCGGTTCTAACAACTATACTAACTATTTTGATTCTGCCTGCTCAGATTCAAAAGGTCTTCATTCGTTGAAGTCTTTCAGAATTTTTCATTGATTATTAATGACACATGCCAAATTTTTTGCCTTTCTACTTAAGGCATCTATGATGACATTCGCCTTTTCAGGGTGATAAGAAATATAAACATTATAATTTTGAAGATATTTTAACTACCTATATATATATATATATATATATATATATATATTGTCTCATATTGAGTTCTTTATGGGAGAAGATGTATCTGAGGCTCTTATGATAAGAGAACATCTCAAACTACTCATTGTATAAGTAATTTCATCACACTTTAAGAGAAAATATCACTACTACCAATTCAAGATTATGAGTAGGGTAATTATGCTCATATACTTTAACTAACGAGATGCACATGCAATCACCTTCTCATGTTGCATCATAACACAACCCAAACCTATGACTAAAACATCATTGTACATTAAGAAACCTCTGTGTTCTGATGGAAGAGCAAGCATTGAGCTGTGGTTAGCCTTCTTTTCAAATCTTGAAAACTCTCTTCGCATTGCTGAGTCCATATAAACTTGACTCCCTTGCGAAGTAACTTGGTTATTAGTGTCATAATCTTTGAGAAATCTTGGATAAATCTCCTATAATATCCAGCGAGTTCTAAAAAACCATAAATGTTTGAAACATTCTTCGATTGATTCCAAACCATAACTACTTCTACTTTTTCTAGGTCTACTGGCACACCATCTTTGAAAATCACATAACCCAAAAACATGACTCGATCCAACCAAAACTCGCACTTAAAAAACAATGGCATATAACTTGTGCTCTCTAAGTATCTCTAAAACAATCGAAATATGGGTTCGATGATCTTCCTCACTCTTCGAATAGACTCGAATATCATCTATAAAAACGATCACAAATGGGTCAAAAAATGGTCAAAATATTCTAGTTATCAAAATCATAAAAGTTGTTAGTGCATTGGTCAAACCAAAACACATTACCAAAAACTCATAGTAACCATAACGAGTTCAGAAGGTTGTCTTCTTAACATCAAACTCCTTAATTCTCAAATGATGGTAACTTGATCTGAGATCTATCTTAGCGAAGACTTTAGCATCCTGAAGCTGATCAAACAGATTATCAATTCGTGGTAGAGGATATTTGATTTTGATCATCGCTTGGTTCAACATCCGATAGTCAATGCATAGGCACATTGACCCATCATTCTTCTTGATGAACAAGATTGGAGAACTCTATGGTGAAACACTAGGTCAAATAAACCCTTTGTCCATCAATTCTTGAAGCTACTTCTTCAACTCTTTTATTTCTATTGGTGCCATCCAATATGGAGATTTAGAAATCGGAGTCGTTTCAGAGACTAATTCTATAGTAAAGTCGATTTCTCACATAAGGTGTAATATAGGTAGCTCCTCGAGAAACACATCAGAGAACTCTCTTACCACAGCCAAATCTTTCAAAAAGGTTGTGTTGGCATCTACTAAGGAAACACTAACCAAAAAGGTTTCACATCCCTTCTCAACATAATGTTGAGCCTTCAGGAATGAAATCATCTTCCCATTTTTCAATGCTTTATTGGCTCTGTACTCCAAAATAGGTTGATCGGGGCAAAAAAAAATGTATGTCTCTCTTAGCAATACACACAATAGTAATGATCATATAGTCAATCTATACCCAAAATTACAACATACCCAATCATGTCAAGAACAATCAAGTCAGCAGAAAGATTTTAACCCACAATTATTTCTACCTTAGGCAAATAGTTACGAGCGATAGTCCTATCACCCGAAGGTGTAACAATCTCAAGTACATATCCTAAAGTAACATGAGATAAATCTATTATGCTCGCAAACTGAGTAGACACAAATGAATAGGTAGTGCTCGTATCAAACAATACTCTAGCAACATGGCCTCTGATGAAAAGAAAATGAAATTGTGGGCAAGAAACAAGTCTTCTAATCTAACTTATTTGAGGCTTTAGATTTCTGACTGGTGTTATGGACTTTGACAATACTATGTCTTGGCTTAATTTGACTTGGCTATGTACAGATTAGCTTGGCTCTAATACTAAACCCTGCAATACCCTGATTTATAACTTTATTTTTAGAGTAATTTTTTTTAATGCAAGGCCTTACCTGTGGCATTGCTACAACCGGACTAAGCTCTAGAAAATTAGCTTGTGCATAAGTACTAGCATTTAATAGCTCTTTAGAACCAAGTTCAAGAAAAAGACATCCAAGGACAAGAACCCTTTATTAAAAAAACAAAAAGAGCGCATAAAACATGAAATCAGGAATGCTACAAACATGATATCAAACCAACAACTATTTCAATAAATTTCATAAATTTAAAAATCATTATTAACACTAAATTAAATTAAGTTGTTTATAGCAGGCAATTTCAAAATCAATGAGTCAATCTTAGAGTCCAGTGTCAAACCCCCATAACATCTCAAAATAAGGCCCAACCAATCCAGTTGTCAAGTCTGACAAAAAACTATCCAATCAAGCTTTCTCACTTAAAATGTTAAAAATTATTTGGGGTGAGAACAATGTTCCCAAGTATGAAAAAAATCCACGCAAACAATACACAGACCAAGATATCATCAAATAAATTTTCTTATTTAATTAACTTAACTATAATATGCATTAATCAGAACTGACTGCAATTTTGACAATTAGCACATGTACATCTAAAAAATATCATTTACGTAACATTTAACAATTCACACATTTACATCATATTTATGCATGAACAGTTAATCAATGCATGAACTTGCCAAAACAATTAAAACAACTATTTTATCCATGAGTAGTTCCTTATATTTAGTATTATCTTTCATACTTAAATTATGCATGTAATACTTCTAATTATATATACAACATAAGATTGTTTCTCTATCATAAACACTTGTGGGTATTGCACAGTCCTCATCGAATTAAAAAGCAATGACCCAATGGGTATTTTCAAATAATTTGTGACTTATTAACCTAGCCTTGCATATCTTTTCGGGTCCTAGAATATAGGTCAACATTTGTTGAGAGAGTCCTCAACGCATTCATTCAACTGAAGTACATACATATCACCCCATGATTGCAGTGGTAGCCTAGTCTCCTCTATCCGTGGCTGAGAAAAAGCAACATTCTATGCTATAAACAAATCCTATAGAGTCTAGAGTACCACTTAACTTCTCTTGGTAAGCCTCAAGAGAATTTAATGCATATTTTATTTTATTTAGTTATTTATCTTACCAATCATGCATAATCACAGTTAACCACTCACATGATTAATAACCATCAATTTGGGTATAGTCATAGCCACCTTGTGCACACAAATGTGCATAAGTTCAATTGTGTCTCATTCAACCGTTAATCCAGTCCAACCATATTCACATAAGTATAACTCACATATGCATTCTCATCTTCAGATAGGCCAAACAATAATTTCTAACACATGCAATAATTCAAACTTAGCATCAACAGTTCAAACTCATTTTCAATAGAGAATTAAAATTCAAACAATACAAGTTATTTTTGTTCTTTGACAAACTGTTTTATAGAAATTACAAGTTCTGAAATAATATTACATGATTTTTAATTCTCAAATTGTAAAGAATCAGACTACAAGATTTTTATCGTGTGTTCTTAAATATACAAACTAACACACATAAAATATCAGTCATAAATCCAGAATATATTAAGAGCTATGATTTTTACAAAAACATGTATCCTACATTGATTTTCTGTCAAGGCAAAAAATCTATGTCGACTTGTAATGTCATATCTCTCAACCAAGAACTCATTTGAGCTCGAATTTTGTCTAGAACATCCCTATAATTTTTTAAGATTTATGAGTTCACCGTTTTGGAGAACTAGATTTTTTTTAAGGCTGGTCAGAATAAAAATACAGGACAACTTGCAGTTTTTAAGAAAACACATAAAAAACGTTATGTTTTTCATTAAAAACATCAAGAACATGCATCTAATGATTTTTATTCATTAATCACACATCATATTCATGCATATATCTAAACATGCTAGAAACACTGAGATACAACACATATCATGAATCAAACACAAGATCCAATATTTTCATTTAAGATAAAATATTTTTTCGAAAAATGATTTTTATAAAAGATTTTGGGTTTATGAAAATCTCCAAACAAAATTTTTAATCCATCAAACTCATATTAAATCAGGCATAAAAATGTTTAGCATGCTAAACACACAAAAGAATACAAGTTTCAGAGTTAGGTTAAATCCAAAATTCAAACCACATATTTTTCAGGTGTCCTTTTGCATAGTTTCATAGAAATCGATGCAAAACCCGCTCATAAATTCAATCAACAATTCTAAACCATGAACTTAAATGAAGATCTATATTCACATGAATCAATCTTAGACCTAAACCTATTTATATAAAATTTTCATACATTTTTTGATAAAAATCTTGTATTCTATGGCTTTGCACGTTCGAAACAACTCTAAAAAACTGCACACAATTAAACAAAAGTTACAAATCTGAAAAAAAATCAATCTAAGTTCAAACTCAGATCCGGAACTAAAGTTAAAACCCAAAGTATAAGAGAATACAAGTAGGTTACTCACCTATCTTTGATTAAACCTTGAATCCTCTTATATATGCACCTCCAACACTTATTTCATCTTCTCAATGAGAGGGGCATGTGGGAGGAAGAAGGAGAATAGGGAGAGAGATAGGAGAATAGGGAATAGGGGATAGTGGTTTTAGAAAGTAGAGGGAGAAACTCCAAAAGGGGCATGTGGGGCGAGGAAGAGAATTTCTTTTTTATAATGTCATATGGGATTTCCTAATACCATATGAAAACTCTACTAATTCCTATCCTAATTCAATTTGAATTCAATTTCATGTGAACTAGGTATGGATATAAAGTTCCTAACTAAATTAGAATACTTAAGTAATTAGGAAACTATGAGACACCTAAGCAAACTAGTCTCATTTATGAAATAGGAAACTAATGACTTAGTTTGACTTAGAACAATATAGAAAGCTTTGGGAACCTAATTAAATCCTTCCCAAATATGTCTCTAACCTCAAGAGGGCCCACATAAGGGGCGTGTCTCACCCTAGGACTCATACTTATTTGACTCAAATTAAATTCCTAACTAAATCTCCAAATGAAGTCCAAACTAAAATTCAATCCAAATTCAATTTCAAATCCAAATTCAATTAAATCTCAAATTCAAATTCACATTCAATTCAAATTAAATTCACAATGTAATTCAAATTCAAATTGGAATTAAATCTCAAATAAAATTTAACTTTAAATTGAAATTAGATCTCAAAATGAAAATGAAAATTCAACCCAAATTTGAGACATAAAATCCATCCTTAATTATTAAATAGTTATAAAAATTCACATATATTACACTAGGATCATCGGGATGCATCAGCTTTTCCAGTAGGTTCACCCGTCACGCAGAACATGTGATGGTCAAATGATTTGTCAACTCACATTAAGAGCAAAATCAATTTTTTTGCTCATACACAATTTCTTATTGAAACACTTCCTTGTTAAGAATGGCAATTTTTGTGTGACTTAGGGGCATAGTTGAGTGGAACTGATACATAGATGCAAGCAAAAGTGCATTGCTCTATCGCTTTGGTGTGGTTGTCTACTTCCAATAGACTCCCTTAAAGTAAAGCGACAACTCCTTCGAAGATGTTCCTGGTCCAGCACTCTACACAAAGTTTCAATAGATGGATCCAAAGAGAGACTTTGTTTAAAGCTTGGAATTTAAGATCCATACCTAGAAGCCATTGGTGTGCAACTAAGGTTCGTCCATCCACCTTCCACGGCCACCATGAAGAATATGGGTTGATTCTGACATGTTATTCAATCAAATCATTAACAACCCTTGAATAAGAGATGAAAACTTAATTGGGCCAGAGAATTTCCACAAGGAACACAATTCCTTGAATACATATTGGTACTCAATATGTTTGTTGGGGTTTCCATAGAAGAATCTAGACAACAGGGTCTAGATGTGATCTCTAGATGCATTTTATCACTGGAAAATGACCATATTATATAGGTAATTTGACCTGATTTCTTAAAAACCCTATAATTTTATATATTCTTTTGATGCCCAAAATCATAAATATCTGACATCGTTAGGACCCTTTAACCCTTCATAATTATGAATTGAGGCCCTTTGTGATAAAATTGTACCATCTGTTGGCTAGGTCCAACTCCCACTTAAATACAAAATCACATGTTTTTTATGTGAATTTATAACTCACAAACATCGCATAAATTTATTTGCAAATTTTTGGTGAAACTAAAACCACCAAAATCGCAAATATCTGATTGTTTCTAAAAAAATTTGCATAAAATTATTTATGAAACACTTCTCATAAATATCCTACTATTTCACATATACTTCCCCAAATTGCATAAATTTATGTGCAAAATTTCACTTAAAGGAAACCAACAAAATCACAAATATCCTACTTACATATTTGCGAAATTTTTATTATATACGATTTTTCTTAATAGTTGTGATTTTGTTGAATCATATATATACTCTTTTTTGTTTGAGGGTTTCTTCTCGTTTGTGTTTGCAAAAAACTTCTCTGTAGAATCCTTGCAGTGATTTCTGCATTCTGAGGAGGTTGCAGTATCATCCTTATTATCAACTTCTCCATCTACAAGTTCAAAAGGTGAGTTCCATACAATGTATACCTGTGTATCCCTATACATATTTTTTGAGGAGGCTGCAATATTATCTTTGTGATCGACTTTCGTTTGAGGATTACTATGTTTATGATTTTTTTGTAGAAATATATATTGTTGTAGATGATTTATGATTGTTTATTTATCCTTTAGTTAATATTTGTTGTTCTTATGTCGGCATAATGAAGCTAGGGTTCATTGTTCACAAGCATTAAAAGGGCTAAAGTATACTATCGTGGTTGTTGTAGGCAGTCAATGATGACATTTGAAAAGGCTAAAGTACACTACTGTAGGTCTAATTATACTAATAAAAAATCTATAGTGGTCTCTAAAAATATTATCTTTAAAGAATTTGTGATTTTGATGTCTTGTAAAACTGGATATGCGGCAAACTTATTGAGCCTAAGGTATAGTTATTTTCCAAACTTAAACAACAAAGAAATATGAATAGATGTTAAGGATGATAATGATGATGTAGAATCAATGTTATTTAGTGGTGATGTTTACTTGAAAGTATGCAATGTTAATGAATGAACAGTTAAACAAGGAGTAGTTAATCAATTGAATGATATGAATCCCATGAAAAATGTGCATCTATCTTAGGCACCATCTATCAATATGAGTCATTTGTCGATTATTCAACTATTTCAAACAGTGGATGATATTGATATTGTATATGATCAACAGGTCATTGCAAAAGATATGAAACCACATGAACAAAGTGCCAGTGATCTTCATTGCAGTAATTTAAATGACATGCAGCATTCTCGAGCATACGATAATGCTAGGTATACGTTATAATTTTGATGTAATTTATGGTTGAGATGTAGGTATGATGATTAATGCAATATTTTGATGGTTAATCTCGAATATTGAAAATGCAGGAATGATGCATACGTGAAAGCAAATGAATCAATAGATACAATGAATTTTGATGTAGTTGGTGCAGCTGAACAATCAATTAGTGATAGAAGCGATCATGTTGACAATGCAGAATCAGATGATATCAATAATGATAAGTATATTATATTGATAGGAGATGACAAAGACATTGATGACAATGGACAAATAAGGGTGGGTGAAAGCGATGCACTAATGGCATATGAGAATGCACACCCTTGGTTATCATTCAATGGGTTCTCATAAAATGAAGAGCAATTGAAAATTATTAAAGTGGAGACATCTGATTTATATGAACAATTGCATAATGATTTCAATAGCTATCAATACACTCAAATGATCGAGAAATTTCTTTGGGCAAAAGGTTTAATGATCTCCCGCACTACCACAAGTTTTTTAAAGATCATGCGATCATGAATAATTATAAAGCAAAATTCTTAAAGAGCTGTCATAATAGAGTCACTGTCATATGTATAGGGAAGAACACTCATATGACAGTTGATTTTTCCTATAAGATCTATTACACAAAGGTATGCAAGACATGTTTCTTTCAAGTGAAGAGGTATGATAGTGAGTATACATGTGGTACATCATTGGACAACCTTGTAGTGGATAAAATGCCTTACAAGTAGAATTCAAGTATTATTCACAAACACATGCATGATAACCCGTAGATAATTCCAAGAGAAATTATGAATGACATCAGTCGCGAGGAAGGTATGGAGGTTACTTATAAAAAAGCATGGCGTGAATGAGAACACACTAAGCCTGCATTATATGGTTCATTCGACCAGTCTTTCAAGATTTTTCTCGCCTATTTGGATTATCTGATAAATGCTAACCGAAGATCGCTAAGGTATACTAAAATTGATCGAAAAGATCAATTTAAGTACACGTTCTTATCCATCTGACCAAGCATCGATGTTTTTTGAAAGGATGCCCTCTAATTCTTTTGGTAGATGACACATTCCTAAAAGGAAGATACACGAATATGTTGCTGCCGGCCCATAGTATTGATCCTTGTGGTGAGATATTTTCAGTAGCATTTGCAGTTGTTGATAAGGAGTCCAAAGATTCATGGGCATGGTTTTTAGAGGTATTAAAACATGAATTCATACACTTCGATGAGTTTAGATAAAGAAGTATTGACAATTATCTCAGATAGGCTTCCAGGTTTAAAGTATGTTGTCCTCCATATATGGCCTACATATTATGTTGAATTTTATATGAAACATTTGACGAAAAACTTTTTAAAAAAATTTGGTTTACCACTTAGTGCACTTTGGTGGAGTGCAACTCGAGCAACCACAAAACAACAATGCAATTTTTTTTTAATAAAGTTAAGGAACAAAATACTAATGCATACAATTATATTATCACTAACATGGATCCAAAATATTGGGCTAATTGTCACTTTCAAGCAAAAAAATATGGTTGCTTAATATCTAATATAACAGAGAGCCTCAATTCATGGATTCTTATCATAGATGACAAGCCCCTAATTTCACTTATTGAAAAACTTTATCTCATGTTGTTGAAACTATTTTAGAAAAAAAAAATTGCAGGGCATTATATGACAGGCGTTGTAGTGTCGAAGGTAAAAAAAAAGCTAGATACTGAAGAAAAAGACACAACAAATACATGTGCAAGTAGTGCATTGCCTCCAACAATGGTACGAAACCCGCGATCGATTTCACGGTTATAGTGTTGATCTTCAGAGGTGCTTGTGCTCTTATAAAAAATGGCAGGTTAGCGAAATTTCTTGCGAACATGCGATCACATGCATTTTATATGAGGGCAACCTATCAGAGGGTTACTACGATAAGTAGTTTAAAGTTGAATCATATCGAGTTGTATATAATCAATATTCATTCTTCTCGATGGTGGATAATGTCTCACACATCGCTCCATCTTACTCTTATAGTTGTCTATCCACCAAAAGTGGTTTGCAAGGCATAACAACCTAATGTTAATAGACAGAAAACATAACACAGAGATATCATGCCATACAAATGCAGTGTATGTGGTGAGGCTAGTCATAACAGGCAGTACCACAAATAATAGTATTGTTTAATGAATTGCTTCTTTGTGTGTATATCCAGTGTTTTTTTAATTAATTATTTTTTATGTGTATATCCAATGATTTTTAATTAATTACTTCTTTATGTGTATATCTAAGTAGTTCAAGATATATGGTCGTACACGTTCTTATAAAAGAAAGAAATTCAAAGGGCCTCGAGTTTCAAAGCGCAAAGAATAGTTGGTTGTACATGATGTATAAGCAATATCTTGAATCATATGTGTATATTTGATATTAATCCTATACAATTTATTTTGTTGTTAAGATGAGGTTAATGAGAAAGAAAAACCTATAGAAGCAAACACTTAAGAGCCGAAAGAGTATGAGTTTGACAAAGAAACTCTCTTGGCAAGTGACGTAAGTGTTAGTTTTGCACGTTATATTGTTAGTTTACACATAATTTTGTTTGTTCTTTTGTTACCACATTGGATTTACTATGTAGCATCTAGCAAGATTTGTAGAAAGACTCCAAGTAGCTCACAACGAAGACAAGAAAAGAAACAACTTACTGAAGACCATTTACCTTACCTTATATTTCTTTATGAGTTATAAAAGCGATGTTTATATTGTTTTATTATTGATTAATAAAAACTAACTGCTAAACCTTATTCATAGCAAATGGTTGCAACTAAAGGGCAACAAAGTGGCACAACTTACTGCTTGGAGAACAACAACTTGTATCATTTTTTTAATATTGACAATGTATATTTTTACATGCATAATGACGTTATACTAGATTTATATTGCAGCTTTTAATTCCTTTCAATTGAGGCAATAAGCACTAGGTTTTTTGGGAAATGGATATGAAGAAAAATGATTTCAGGCTATATAATTATACATCAAACACATATTTAGCATATAAAAACCTCAAATAATATTTAAAAGAGGTGTTTCACAAATATTTTTATGCAAAATTTTTTATTATATGTGAAATAATTGGATATTTTGCGATTTTGGTGTTTGAGTTTCACAAAAAATTCAAAAATAAATTTATGTGATGTTCATGAGGTCTAAATTTGCATAAAAAAAACCTATGATTTTTTGAGTGAGAGTTGGGCCTAACTGACAAGCGGTACAACTTTATCTAAAAAAAGCTTCAATTCGCAGTTGCGAAGGGTAAAAAGCTTATAATGATGTCATATATTTATGATTTTTGGACATCGAAAGAATATAAAAAAATATAAAGTTTTTAAGAAATTGAGTCAAATTACCTATACAACCATCATTTTTTCATTTTATCACCATGATAAACCGTGGTGGCCTTCTGATACCTTGGCCCAGGATCGAAGAGGCAGATTCATGGAAATCGAACCAGGGGCCATGAGAAGCATGCTTCTTATCGCCCATGGGTAGGGGACGTTGGATGCTAGGGCCGTCGCTTTCCATCACCTGGGAGGACATTCTCTACTATAGAAATAATTCTCTCTCTAGAAAGGGTTTTTCTCTCTAACATCAAAGTGGGCACTTTCATAAAATGGCTTCTCTCCCTCTCCCTGCGATCCAAAATAGAAGTAGTCATCTCTCTATCCCTCTAAAAATGGTTCTCAATCCACCAACCGGGTTCCACTTTTCTGGCAGGAGCAGGTAGTGCACGTGATCTTGTGATATGGTTGTATTACTGATAGGGGTCTGCCTAACCCAGCTTTATCTATTAAAAAAAGGCTCTCAATCCAACTTCGAAATGGTATTTTTCGACTTACCCTCGGACAAATAAATGGACGTCTCTCTAAAATGGTTTCACTTTCTCCCATTACTATGGAAAATCGAGATAATCGTCTCTCTCTCTCTCAAACAAAAGAGCAAACGAGGTTGGTCCAAATTTCACGTCGGAATACGAGAAAAAGATCCTCACCAACCACCACCGCCATTACTGACTGGCCCCTCCCGAAAACAATGGAAATGAACCAACCCGACTCCAGAAAATCTACTGTAATATAATCATAAAAAAACCCACCAACGATAAATGCTTTCCAAACGCACGCCTCCCTCGTTCTCCTTCTCCTGAGAAGAAGAAGAAGAAGAAGAAGAGGAAGACCAAGAGCAAATAGAACGACGACTACGAAGAGGAAGAGAAGGAGGGGTGGGATCGTCGCCTGTCTAAGCTCTAGAGAATCCCTTTCCCTACTTCCCCATTTTCCCATTCCCTTCCATGGCGACGAATCTGCCCGCTACCCATCTCGTCTTCACCAAGATACCACCCTCATATCCCTCCCATTCCCCTCCCTCCGCCTTCTTTTCCCCTCTCCGTACCACCACCCAGAGACCCCAACTCGTATTTAGGGTCAACCAATGCCGTAGATTATTCACGGTAGCCTTCGCCGGAAACGGTGGTGGCGTCCGCGATAGTGGTGGTGGTGGCGGACATGGTGGTGGTGGTGGTGGTGGCGGTGATGATGCGAATGAAAAGAACAGGAAGGAGGCGCTGCTCGCCCTGGGCACGTTGGGGAGGACCCTCGAGAGCCTTCCCTCCGATTTGGCTGCGGCGATTGATGACGGGAGGATCCCTGGCGAGATTGTGTACCGGTTCGCCGATATCGAGCGGTCGCCGATTTTCCGCTGGCTGCTTCGGTTTACGGGGTTCAAGGAACGCCTCCTCGCGGATGACCTCTTCCTAGCGAAGGTCGCCATGGAATGTGGCGTTGGGATCTTCACTAAGGTGATGAAAGGGATTCCGATTCTCCTTTGTGGTTTCCTTTACACGTTGGTGAATGATCATTTTGATCCTGCCTTTTGCCTCTGCGTCTCTTTTCCACGTAATATGAAATAGAGGAATCTTGCTTGCTTTTTAGATTAGTGTGCTTTTCCTTTTTTTTTGTGGAATGTAATTGTTCATTTTCATTTGATTTATGGCAGACTTTGATTTTTGTGGTAAGCCATTGGTTCTCGGATTTTTGGTATAGGATTGTTCAAATGCAATTCACACTTTGATTTTTGGGGAATTTTGCCTGTTTTGATCTTTTAAGTTGCCCTGATTATGCTTTTTCTTTTAATGAATTGCTGACACCCATAATGCCCCGGTAGCGTGGTTGGTAGTCTTTTGTTTGTATAGGGTGGTGTGGACCAAATGACTATCTGGTAGTGAGCAAGTTGGTAGCATAGAATCCTGCCGCAGGGGAATGTATCTTTCTCAGGCAATGCTAGAGTGATAGCCCACGAACACAGTTTTCTCTTTTATCCTATTCTATCTTATGGAGAACCCAACAAAAATGTCTGCATTCCACATCCTATGGACATATCTTGATGACATGTCTCATGTAAAATCAGGTGATGTCACTTGTTCTCACCAAAGCTCGGAATTAAGTCACATACACTGCTATGAAGAAATGTGTTTTTTCCAATAGTGCTGATAGGAAAAACTTGAAAAGGTGTTTACGGTGCAAGGCTTGAACTATTGAACCCTAGTGATTATTAGAGGTCTGATAGTTTTGTAGGCCACTTTTCTCTGTCAAATTGAGCTGGTTCTTATCTGATATTGGTCTAGCTTAGAGCATTACCTTCTAGTGCATCATGACGAGTTTGCTTCAAGATGGGTTCTGTGCACCTGTGCACTATGAGCTTTGCCGTATGATTGATGTATAACCTTTTCTAATTGGTTCTCACATGACATGACAAAATGTGTGACCCAAGGTTGCTTTCTGCAGAAAGAACCTGCACTAGTCCTGTTCAGTAAACCCCCAACAGAATCCACAGAACTAGTAACCACAGTAAATGGAGTGGTGGCTTGGCTGGAGGATCCAGACAGGTGACATGTTTTATCACGTAGAAGTTAAGATGATTTCCCATAACATCTCTCCAGCCAAAAGAAACAACTACTGTATCACTTAGTCTTTATGACTAATTTTGCCACTGTAATCTAAGGGGCTGAAGCAACCAATACTTAAAACTAAAGTTAGAAACTTGTAACATCTCCATAAAGGACAATCCTAAAAAAACTTGTAACACCTCCATAAACGAGAATCCTAATTAAAAAAGAAAAGAAAAAAAAAAACAAAGTGACCATGCTATCATACAAGCAAGATCAGATTCCTACCCTGGCTTTCTTGAATGAATACTATCGTTTACTGGTCTTTATGGTTTAAGTATTTACGATGATATCCTTTCTTATATGCAATTTGTAACACATAGGGGTTACTACACTCATGAAGCATTTTTGTTGTAGTTATTATTTCTCAGTTCTTTAAAACATCAAGCAAACATGTCATGGCATCTAAACATTTTGCTTAATTTACGATTAATTTCATGCATTGTATTCACATAGTTCACTCTGTAATTGTGCCTTTATGATATCCTCACAAGCTCTTATATGGAAAACATGGCATTGATGTTCCCACTTAGTTGGGAAGGCTTGTCTTGTATAACTTTATTCATGAATATTTTGCAGACTGCTGCAGAGTATGAACGTCGAAGGGAAAATTTTGTTAAGGAGCTTGATTTCGTGGTAGCAGACGTGGTATGTTTCCTTTCTTCAGGAATGATTTTACTATAATTTCATCCATCATGTGTGTGATATTGATCTTTCACCATTCTTGGTTTAGTGGGGATGCCTCATTTAAAGTTTTTCACCAAATCTCTTGCTGCTTTATAGACAACTTTTTCTCTTTTTCTCTGAAATTCTGGCCTTGGAAGCAGGAGCAGCTTGCTTCTTGCAGATATCTACATTTCAGACTAGATCAGGTAGAAGCATAATAGCGTCATGCTTAACCGCGTCGTGGTAGTGAACATAGTTCAACATTTCAGGGCACAGATTGTCCAAAAAATTCCCTCTTTGTATCTCTCTGAAGGAATCCTACCAAACTGTTTATCATGCTTGCTCTACTTGCACCGTAGTCCTATCCCGTTATGCCTGTATATAATGGGTTTACTGTGTACTAGAGTGTGGCTTTGGAACTTTCTTAACAAGTTAGTGTTGGAAAATTATAGCCTTGAGTAACATGTTAATCAGAAAGCATTTTGCATTTTCCAGATGAGGATCTGTTTTTACTTTGGCAGTAAAGAAAATGGAGATTTGTAATGGCTGGTAGTTGCAAAAGGTCTAAGAAAGAAAATTAGGAAGCTAATGTGTGAAACAGTTTAAAAGGCTCTCCCTGTCTAAAGCGTATGGTTAATTAGGCACATGGCCAAATAAATTGCATAATTGCATTAGAAAGGTAGAATATTCATATATGAAATTACAGATGTGTCTTTAGTAAGGTTGTATTGGATTGTGTGATTCTGTATTCTTTTTTATAATAGCTTCTTAATGATTTCTTCTAGCTATTTGTGTCTCCTCTTGAGCTTTGTGCTAAGCTTTTAAGGGGTGGGGCATATTTCTTGTTTTCTGTTCACAATGAGGCATTTAACCATCTTTTTAAATGGAAATTCTCAAGGTTTTGTAGAATGAACTGTCTAGCTGACACGGAATGCCAAGCATGAGCTTTGCAAAAAATTATCCAAGTTGAGATCATAACATGAGAGAATTTGCTTCGAAAATGAAACCAAAATAATGATAAGCCCCAAAAATGAAGAGGCTATGTCACATGGGTGATGGTGCGGGGATGCGGCACTTCCAAAAAACTCGGGTGTGGGGGTGCGGCAAAAAATATATATATATATATATAAATAAAAAAAAGTATATATATATAAAGTCCAAAAGCTGGACATAAATGACCCTGGGTGCGTTGACTGCCCAGGGTCAGGTTGACCATATCGGGTGCGGGTGTGGGTGCCACACCTAGTTGGAGAATCCCTGTGTCATATAGGGCAAAAAATATTTTCTTGGCAATTTTTTTTCAAGTCTGAAAAATTGGACCAAAATGACCCTGGATGCTTTGACCGCACCTAGGGTGAGGTTGACCGCACCCGGTGCTGCACCCGAACCCGCGTCGCGTCGCGTCGACGGGGGTGCGGCACCCTGCTAGCCGAATCCCTGTGACATAGTGAAGAGGATGGGGTAACTGCTGGTTTACGCCCCTGACATAGCGCTCAGTCATAAAAAAGCTGACAGATCACGTAGAACAAACATTTCTTGAGAGAGCATATGCAATAATTTACTAGAGTTAAAACTATCTCTCTACCCCATGTTCAAATCTCATGCTCAAGAAAAAACAAGGTTATGAAGTGCATTTGTTCAGCTCTTGGTCTATGTCACATAGGTGTGGGTGTGGGTACGGGTGCAGCGATGCGACACTTTAAAGAAAAATGGGTGTAGGAGGGTATATATATATATATATATATATATATATATATATATATATATAGAGAGAGAGAGAGAGAGAGAGAGAGAGAGAGAGAGAGTTTGGGTCTAGATCAAGTGTGGATCTATATTAAGATCCACACTTGATCCAGTCCAGACCCACCTTTTTTAATAAAAAGGTGAGGTACGAAACCCCTTTTCTCTCTCTCTCTCAGTTTGGGTTTAGGTCCATGTTAAAATATGTATATATATATATATACATATACTTATATATATATATACATTCGTATATATATATATATATATAAGTATATATATACATATATGTATATATATA
The DNA here is from genome assembly GCF_984573655.1 of Nuphar pumila. Lineage (NCBI taxonomy): Eukaryota > Viridiplantae > Streptophyta > Magnoliopsida > Nymphaeales > Nymphaeaceae > Nuphar > Nuphar pumila. Next base: position 20,832,640 of record NC_143263.1, read on the forward strand.
CAGTTTTCTTTTTTGTGAAATACCCGATAGGGGTATTCTTGTAAAACCACAATGTATCTTTTCTTTTTTACTTTTTTTCTTTTTTTCTTTTTCTTTTTACTTTTTTTCTTTTTCATTTTTCCCTTTTTTGTAAGACCACAAGGGCCCCACACTTGTAGTCGTTGGGGCCCCAACGATCAGATTTATGACCGTTGGGGCTCCCAACGACTACAAGGGAGCCCCTTGTGGTCCCTTCTTTGAGCCTCCCTCCTCTATAAATAGAGGAGGTATTCTCCTCTTGTAAGCATTGGGTTTTCACCCTTCTCTTCCTTTCTTCAATAAATCCAACTTATGACTTTAAGTCATTTTCTACTTTTGAGAGTTTTGTGTGTGCACTTTTAGTGTTTGTGTTCTTGGCTCTTGAGGTCACTCTTAAAGAGTGCTTTTTACTCCATTGGAGCTTTCGCCTCTTTTCATTACATGGTATCAGAGCTCGGTTGGTGATTGGGCTTCTCTTTATTATCTTGGAACGTGTGCCTCTCAAATTTTAAGAAGAAAGGAAGGATTTGGTGTCGATGGAACGTGATTCTAAAGTGGAGCTTTCTTTTAAGCTAAATGGGTCCAACTATCTCATGTGGGCCTCCGCGATGGAAAATCATCTAAGAGGTAAGAAACTTTGGGGTTTTGTTATGGGAACTACTCCCGAACCCTCTCTTGTTCTCACTAAAATCGAAAATGAGATTGAAAAAGCTTTAGATGGCGATGTGCGCATCAAAGCTATCAATGACCATCAATCCAAAGTTGAGGATTGGGAAAGTAACCATGCCAAAATTTTGGCATGGTTTATGAACAATGTTGACCTTAAAAATTGTGCTAATATTGCCAAATTTAGAAGGGCCAATGAGGCATGTTTTTTCCTTAAGGGTATGTATACCCAAAAGGATCTTGCTCGACAATTTTTTTGTCAAGAAAAAATTCGTTCCACAAAATAAATGGATATGAGTGTCCGGGACTATTTTAGCTCTCTAACCCCTCTTTGGGATGAACTTGCTCTTCTTGAGCCTAAATGGGTGGCTCCGGAAGATATTGAATTAAGAAGGGAACAAATTGAAAAGGAGCACTTCTTTCAATTTCTTCATGGTCTTCGCCCGAAATTTGAACAAGTTAGGGCATCTCTTCTCCATAGAAGCAAAGCCCTACCTATTGAAGATGCCCTCGCCGAAATATGCCAAGAGGAAACTCGACTTGGCTTAAGCATTAAGAATGATGAAGTTTTGGCCGTTACTAGGCCCGGATCAAATGTTAAAGTCTATAGACCTCCTCACTTTAACAAAAAATAGTAATGGGCCTAGAAAGGGAATAATATGCCATTATTGTAATGAACCGGGACACATTAGACCGGTTTGTCCCAAACTTAAAGGAAAAGTAGCCGCGGTTGGAGAAAATTCTTCAAAGAAGGAAGAAGAAAATGCCAAAGAGGGAGATATCAAAGAGACTCTTAATCATATCTCCGAAGTTCTCCAACATCTTCTCAAGACTTCTTCCTCAACATCCGGAGCCGCCATCGCCTATTCTTCATCACCTCCAGGTATGTGGATACTAGACTCCGGTGCTTCTTTTCATATGACATCTCATAAAAACTCTCTTTCAAATGTTTTTTCCGAACCCATATCCTCTTATGTTTCAACGGCCGATGGAACATCATTGAAAATTGAAAGTATTAGAACGCTTGATTTAAAAAATTCTCAAAAATTTTTCGTTCTTAAAGTAAGACTCGTTCCAAAAATTAATTTAAATCTTTTTTCCATTTCTCAAATCACCGATCATGGATGTCAAGTCTCTTTCTCACCTAAAGATTGCACCGTGCAGGATCTCCAGTCAGGGAAGCTGATTGGGCAAGGCCATAGAAGGGGTGATCTCTATTCTATGGACTTTTTGACTCTTCCATCTAAATCATCTTGCAATCTTGTAAAAAACAAAAGTATTGGAATTTGACATGAGAGACTTGGTCATCCAAATTTTGTAAAAATGTCTCTTTTTCCGTTTTGAACAATACTTGTAAAGACAATCACATGACTTGTAAAGATTGCATTTTTGGGAAATCTAAAGCTACTCCATTTCCTCAAAGAAGTTACTTTACCACTCGGCCATTTGAACTTGTTCATTCCGATGTGTGGGGACCTTCCCCTATTTTGTCTAAAGGAGGATTTTCGTATTATGTGGTCTTTATTGCTGACTTCACTCGATTCACGTGGATTTACTTCCTAAGTCGCAAATCCGAAGTTTTCTCCTTCTTTAAAGCATTCCATGCAATGGTTAAAAATCAATTTTTGGGAAATCTATCTATTCTTAGGTCCGATTCGAGAGGCGAATATATGTCCAATGATTTTCAAAGTTATTTAAAAGAAAATGGAATTTGTCATCAACGTTCTTGTCCCAACACTCCGCAACAAAATGGTCTTGCGGAAAAAAAACATAGACACATAATAGAAACTACAAGAACGTTATTAATTTCAAAAAATATCCCAAAATCCTTTTGGGCCGAAGCGGTTCTAACCTCAACGTATCTTATCAATAGAACCCCTTCATCCTCTTTGAAAAATCTTTCTCCATTTGAAAAACTTTACAATATGTCTCCCGATTATAAAAGACTAAGGATTTTTTAATGTAAATGCTTTGTTCTAACTCACAAAAATGACAAACTTTCTCCTAGGGCTATTGAATGTATTTTCTTGGGATATGGCGAAAAACAAAAAGGTTATAGATGTTTTGACATACTAAAAAACAAACTTTATATCTCAAAAGATGTCACATTCCTAGAAGAAGAAAATAGTTTTTCGCACCAACCAAATGAAAATATTGATTATTCTTTTTTATTTGACTTATTGCCTCAAGAAAACATCATAGATGATCATATTGATCCTAGTGAACCCCTTGGTGAAAATCATTTTGAACATCCAAATGATGATCAAAACTTAGAAGAAAATGTTTCAAGACAAATACAAGTCTACTCTAGAAGGAATGAAAGAAATCCTCCTTGTGCCCTTGAAAAATTTTCTCAAAGTGAGTCAATCGAAGAGACCTCTCAAAGAAAATCAAATCGGATTTCCAAAATACCCAATAGATTTGTTTCCTATGATTCTTTTTCTCCTAACTTTCGAGCATGCCTACTTGCTCTTCACTCCTTTCATTAACCATCTCATTACAATTATGCTAAACAATATGCTCATTGGAATGAAGCTATGGAACTAGAACTTAATGCTCTTAAAAGGGCACAAACTTGGGAAATCATTGATCCTCCCAATGGCAAGAAACTCATTGGATGTAGATGGATTTTTAAAGTAAAAACTAAGAGTGATGGTTCATTGGAAAGATATAAGGCTAGGTTGGTAGCCAAAGGATATGCCCAAGAGTATGGGGTAGATTATGATGAAACTTTTGCCCCAGTTGCTCGAATGACTAGTGTTCAAGCTCTTATTGCTGTAGCCTCTGTTAAAAAATGGTCAATCTTTCAACTAGATGTCAAAAATGCCTTTTTGAATGGTAATTTAAATGAAGAAGTTTATATGGAACCGCCTCCAGGTATGAATTTAAATGGAAAAAATTTGAAATTAAAAAAGGCTTTATATGGACTTAAGCAAGCTCCCAAAGCTTGGTATGATAGGTTTAGTAATATATTAATCAATTTAGGATTTTCTTCTTGCTATACTGACACTGCTCTTTTTGTTAAAAGGACAGGTGACTCCATTATTATGCTTCTACTGTATGTTGATGATATGATCATCACTGGGAATGACAAAAAGGGAGTAAATGATGTAAAGTCTATGTTAAAAGAAACTTTTGATATGTCTGATCTTGGATATTTGAGATATTTTTTAGGGATTGAAGTGGCTTATTCCCCGCGAGGATACATCCTATCTCAAATGAAATTAGCTGCAAAAATTTGTACCAAATCAGGAATATCTGATGAAAAGAAAGTTGAGACTCCCGAAGTTATTAATGCGAAACTGAGACTTGGAGATGGTGTTCTTCTTGAGGATCCAACCCCCTACCGTCAATTAATCGGATCTCTCACCTATCTATCCATCACACGTCCAGATATAGCTCATGCGGTTCATGCAGCAAGCCAGTTTCAGCATGCACCTACTTCGGTTCATATGGCGGCCGTAATGAGAATTGTGCGATATTTCAAAAATACTATATCCAAGGGACTCTTCTTATCCTCTTCCTCATCTCTTGACTTAACTGCTTTTACTGATGCTGACTGGGGAGGAAATCCTAATGATCGTATCTCAATAACGGGTCTTTGTATTTTTTTAGGTGAATCCCTCAGTTCGTGGAGATGCAAGAAGCAACAGAAGGTTTCACTGTCATCCACTGAAGCTGAATATCGGGCCATGGCAATGACAACTATGGAAATCGTATGGCTCAGGAGTCTCCTTGGTGACATGGGCGTCCCCATTTCCACTCCCACCAAGCTCTGTTGTGATAACAAAAGTGCGATATACATTGCCAGCAATCACACCTTTCATGAGCGGACCAAGCATATCGAAATGGATTGCCATTATGTTCGAGACGAATATCTCAGAGGGACTATCTCATTACCATATGTTACTTCAGAGTATCAACTAGCTGACTTCTTCACCAAGGCGCTCCCAACTCCACGATTTATGTTTCTTCTTAGCAAACTTTCGGTCTTCTCCCCGTAAAGTTTGAGGGGGCGTGTTAAAATATGTATATATATATACATATACATATACTTATATATATACATATACTTATATATATATATACATTATATAAGTATATATATACATATATGTATATATATACAGTTTCCTTTTTTGTGAAATACCCGATAGGGGTATTTTTGTAAAACCACAATGTATCTTTTCTTTTTTTCTTTTTCTCTTTTTCTTTTTACTTTTTTTCTTTTTCATTTTTCCCTTTTTTGTAAGACCACAAGGGCCCCACACTTGTAGTCGTTGGGGCCCCAACGGTCAGATTTATGACCGTTGGGGCTCCCAACGACTACAAGGGAGCCCCTTGTGGTCCCTTCTTTGAGCCTCCCTCCTCTATAAATAGAGGAGGTATTCTCCTCTTGTAAGCATTGGGTTTTCACCCTTCTCTTCCTTTCTTCAATAAATCCAACTTATGACTTTAAGTCATTTTTTACTTTTGAGAGTTTTGTGTGTGCACTTTTAGTGTTTGTGTTCTTGGCTCTTGAGGTCACTCTTAAAGAGTGTTTTTTACTCCATTGGAGCTTCCGCCTCTTTTCATTACAGTCCAGACCCACCTTTTTTAATAAAAAGGTGGGGTCACGAAACCCCCCTTTTCTCTCTCTCTCTCTCTCTCTCTTTCTCTCTCTCTCGGGTGGGTTTTGATTAAGAGGACATCCTCTCTCTCTTTCTTTCTCTCTGGCAGATTGGATGAACGGGTAGAAAAAGCAGAGGAGGAGGAGGTAGCTGCTCACCAGTATGCTCCTCTCTCTCTCTCTTCTTCCTTCTCCTCCTCTTCCTCTATGTCACAGGGATTCGGCTAACCAGGTGCCGCACCCGCGTTGACGCAACACAGGTGCGGCACCCGGTGCGGTCAACCAGACCCTGGGTGTGGTCAACGCACCCAGGGTCATTTATGTAAAAAAAAGGACATTGAGGGAGGCTCGCCTGAAGAAGAAGAAGAAGAAGAAGAAGAAGAAAGAGAGAGGCGAGAGGGAACTCTCCTGAAAGGGGGCCGGAGGGGGGCTCGCCGGACGTGGAGCTTGCCGGCGTCGGGTGGCCGAAAAACGAACGGAAGAGATGGAGCCTGCAGCGGGGGGAGAAGGCGAGCGAGGAGAGAGAGTGAGCAGCATGGGGGAGGGTTTCACGAATGAAACCCTACCCTGCGTGCTTATTTAAAGCATGTAACATGTTTTATCGGGTTTGGATCCGAATTCGACACGGATCCAAACCCGATTTTTTTTTGCCGCCCCCCCGCACCCATGTTTTTTTAGAGTGCCGCATCCCCGCACCCGCACCCATGTGACATAGCTCTTCCTCTTCCTCTTTTGTTTTCTTCTTCCTTCTCCTCTTTCTTTCTTTCTTTTTTTTTCTTCTTCTTCTTCCACCTCCTCCTCCTTTTTCTTCTTCCTCCCCTTTTCACTGGCATAATAAAAAAATATTGGATCACAATTTTTTTAATGGTCTAAAATGGACTCGGTCAAAGTTGACTGAGTCCATTTTGGACAAATATAACCCTGGGTGCGGGTTGACCGTACCCTAGGTTATATTGACCACATCGGGTGCCGCACCAGCATCGACGCGGCTGGTTTAGCGAGTCCCTGTGACATAGCTCTTGGTTAACTCAATTTGGTCCCTAAAACAATGCTCTAAAAAAACCCTTTTCTCAATTTAATGTACAAATTTATCTCAGTAGTCTTTCTCTTGGTCCAAAACAAACCTCTTTGGTGCACAGGATTGGTGATTATCATAATCTCATTAGCAATGTATTAAATATTATAAGAGCAAATACTGATTCTGGTGACTTAATCTATTTAAATAGACAGTTGGAAGCTTCATTAATTTCATTGTAATTGCCACCAAGAAGGCACTAATAATATTGAGTATTTATAATCCAATAGTCCACGTAGAACTTTTGTTCAATAATTAGAGAAGAATACCAAGTTTTTAAAATAAATATAAATAGGGATGCACACGAGCCGAGCTTGGCACGTTCAAGCTCGGCTCAAGTTCGACCTAAGCTTGAACCACTAGTGTTCAGGCTCGGCTCGGCTCGGCTCGTGTCGAGTATCAAGCCGATCCGGGCTCAGCAGGCAGAGAGAGAGGGGAAGAGAAAGAGAGTCTTCCCCTCTCTCCCCTTAGTCAGGTAGAACGAGAGAGAGAGAGAACACCACGCAGGAGGGGCTCGAGATGGGAGAGAGAGGGAAAAGAGAGTGAGAAAGGGACTCGTGATGGGAGAGAGGGATGGGATGGGAGAGAGAGAAGGGGGAGGGGCTCGAGATGGGAGAGGGAGAAGGGGCGTTTTATCGAGGCAGGTCGGGACGGATCAGGGCAGATCCAAAATACCCACGCGCCTTATCGGGCCTACCGAGCCTTATCGAGCTTGGTAGGCCGATCAGGCTTGGCTCGTTTGCTCGGTCCGAGCCTAAGAGCTTGTACAAGCTTGGATCATTTACGACCCGAGTCGAGCTTAACCGTGCTGAGCCCGAGCCGGCTCAACGCGCTGTGCATCCCTAAATATAAGCCAAAAAAACCAACTTCTAACTTTATGAATGTAAGAAATCAAGTTCCATCCTTGGGGTTGTGATTTCTATTGAAGTCACCACTTCATTTAAACATGAAAGTGTGCATGTTACCATGCCATTGTCGCTATCATCTTCACTATGATGGAGCAGTAACATATTGTTTCTTTCAAGGTTGTAAAAAAGCATATCGTAACTCGTATTGGCCAGGTTCAAAATAAGATACACATTGTATCGTCTATCATATTGTAAACTATGTCACAAAGACACATGGACACAAGGACGCGTGATGCGTGTTCGATTCACAAGTTCAATTTTTTTTGGAAAATAAGACATGAGGACACACAATTTTTTAAATTTGTAATCAATAAAAAACTAATTTTTTGATATTTTAATCAAGGTTGTAAGTATAGTATCATAACCCGTATAAGTCTGGGCCCAAAATAAGATATGCATCGTATCGTATTGTAATAAATCATAAATTTTAAAAAAGTTTAAAAATTTTAAAAATTCTAAAAAAAACAGAAAAATAGCAAAAATACTAAAAAATCATTACACATGAAACAATGACGAAATACGTAAAATGCAACTATAAAATCACATATGAAGCATTTATGACTCTATGAGCTACATAAAACATCATCAATCATCAACTATCTCACAAGAACAATGCAAATTATTAATATCTTGCAATTAAGAATATGCTACAAGATTCATACTTTCATATTACATAAATAAAAAACAAAATAATCAAGTTTATGAAATACTTAACATTTACATGATCAAGTTTTTAAAAGTATATTGTCAATCAATCATCATCATCATTATCTTCTTGTTATTGTTCTTTTCCGCCTTCGACATTTAAATCATCTTCAATGTACGTGAGCTCTTTCCACGTTTATCCACTAAATGTCATCTTCATTCAGAAGGTCTGCTTCTTCTTGAACCCATGCATCTAATACATAAAAAAATTTCAAACTAATGGGATCAATTTTTTCTTTATGCCTCCTTGATGATAGCTTTTCTATTTGCCTAAAAAGATGACATGAAAAATTAAAATTAGTTGGGTTTTGTATGCATAAAAAAATATTAAATAAACACATGAATATAACAAATAAACTTTATAAATTTATATACTTTTGCCTCAGCCGTAAGTTGTAGTGAACGTATACTAGGTCTTCAAGCCCTTTATGGTCCAATTTATTTCTTCGTTTTGTATGTATTTGTTCAAAGACACTGCAATTTCTTTCACATTCACTTGCACTACATGTTTGACTTAGAATGCGAATGACAAAAACTCTCAAGTTTGGACTACCACTTCCGAACTTGGTCCACCACATGTTTGAAAAAAAAACAAAAAAATGAGAAATCAATAACAAAATAACTGATACAATCATACAAAACATCATAACTAAATAACAATATGAAATTAAAATTAAAATAGACAAAAGAAATTACCTGGATGCATCGTCCTACAGTTTCACACTATTGCAAGTCTCTCCATATCATACAATGCATTGTCATAAATTTATATTTTCTTACGAATCTGATCTTGAATGTCATAATCACGTTCAACCTTTTTATGCAATCCAAGGGACCCTTGTTGACTTCCCTGTCCATTTTAAATGTAGTGGAGTATCTAAATGCATGATTTAAATAATATGTTGCAGCATGAAGAAGTTGCCCCGTCTACCTATGATCAATGATGTTCTATATAGGCACGTATAAATTTTTTTCTATTCAAATTATCTCTAATGACCTTTTTTGCCTTATCCATTGCCTCATAGAGAAAACCTATAGCTGGTCTGTTTTCATTGTCAACTAATTGAAGCACCTTCACCAAAGGTATAGTTATTTTCAATAATTTAACCCATGAATCCCAGAATTCACTTCTAAATACAATATCTACACTTTTTCTTGGCTTTTTTTTTTGTGAATGGGGATATGCATTCTACTCATCTGATGAAAATATTTTTTTAGTGCACTTTTGTTCTTTACTAGACTTTGCATTGTCAAAAAGTTCATAGTAAATCTAGTAACTGTACTACGAATCAACTCAGCCACATTAGTATACTTTCTCATTAGGCTCAAAAGAGTCAAAACCCATGCATGATTATAAATAAATTTAGTAATTTTTTGGCAACATTCAACTGTATGTTGTATTTCATCCATACTGTCGATTTCTTTAAGGATGAGGTCTATGCAATGAGAAGCACATAGGGTCCAAAATAATGACTTATAATTTTTTGCCAATTCTTTACTTGCTGCCCTATAAGTTGATGCATTATCAGTAATGAATTGAACAATGTTTTGAGGTTGAACCTCTTCCACGACCTGATAAAAAACCCTGAGCAACACATCTGCTGTCTTGGGCATTTTAAACAGATAAATTGACTTTAAAAACATAGTTCTTTTGGGAAAATAGAAAAAAAATTAATCAAGGTCCTTGACTTTCCGTCTCTGCTCATCTGCCATGATGCTGCACCCAATTTCTCTTTATGACTGCCTTATATCATCATAACATGCCTTTACTTCATTCATATTAGTATTTAATTTTTTTTCTCTTAAAGCATGATATGAAGGCATTTTATACCCATGCCTAATACTAGTTATGGCATCTTTCATAGCCTGAAATTGAAAAGAATTTGCCGCATTGAAAGGAATGCAAGCATCATAGATCCATCTTCCAACGGGCGCAAATCAGGTCATGCTGAACATGAGCGTTTTTGCTCATGCGGACATCGTGGCCGTCTGTTTGCATTTTGGATGAATGCCACGTGGTTTTGTTGACTTTTGAGCTTTTTAAAATGCAAATCAGATGGCCACGATGTCAGTATGAGCAAAAACGCTCATGTTCAGCATGACCTGATTCACTTCCTCTTCCAACTGCGATATTTGCCTGCTCGACTAAATGCTAAGGACTCATAGCGGTACGAATGTCGGGTTGCGCCCTAGGGGCAGTCTTGTTAAATTGTACATATATATAATATTAGACCAAGTCAACCTTTGTTAGCTTGATCCAACAGCTAGATCTCTAACCGTTGGACTAGGTCCAATGGCTAGAAATCTAGCCGTTGGAGTGGTCCTCTCTCTCCTTTCTTTGCCTTCTCTATCTCTTTCTTTTAGCTCACTTCCTCCCTCTTGTGTATATAAATAGGGGTCCTTTCCCCTTGTAAAGCTATGCTTCTTGCATATTGTGCTTTCAATAAAAATATTGTTTTTATATTCTTTATGTATACCCTTAGTGGCATTTGTGCTTTTCGTGTTTGAAGGTGTCTTGCCCAAGGTTACCGGAAGCGCCTAGCTAAAAGGGGAAGCGCGCTTCCCCGAAGCGTGCTTCGGAAGCGCGGAACGTCGCTCTTCCGAAGCGTGGGGGGGGAAGCGTCCCCCTTTTTTGGAAAGCGCACTTCCCTTTAATGGGGGACGCGTTTCCCTTTAATGGGGGACACACTTCCCTTTAATGGGAAGCGCGCTTCCCATCACGCTTCCCCCACGCTTCCCCTGTTTTTTTCAATTTTTTTGTATTTTTTATTTTTTATTTTTATTTTTTTTCGCTTCCCCCTCGCTTCCGAGATGCTTCTTAGGTCGCTTCCGAGACACTTCCTAGGTCGCTTCCGAGACACTTCCCGAATTGCTCCTAAGTGGTCCCACGCTTCCCCGCTTCCTAAAATTTTGAAAGTGCCTCGCTTCCCGCTTCCCGCTTCCCGTATCGCTTCCCGCTCCCGCTTCCTCAACTGGCAACCATGGTCTTGCCTCTTCTTACATGGTATCAGAGCATGACTCTTTTTTGTGATTCTTATTGAAGTGTTCTTACGAGAATCATTGGTGGAGTGTTCGTGAGATCGTGGTGGAGCAAGTGCTTGCGGATTGTGATCCTGCATCTTTGAAGTTTTCAAGTGCTCGTGTGACACATTGGTGGAGTGCTCGAATTCTTCTCTCTTCTTCTATCTTTCTCTCTTTACCTCTAGTTTTTGTAAAATGGATAATAATGAAAATGTCACCGTTAAGCCCATAAAACTCAATGATTTCAATTATGTAACATGGGTTTCTATTATGAAGTACCTTATTTGGGGAAAAGGGTTGTGGGGACTAGTAGATGAATCCGATCTGGAACCTAAACTAGTTCTCACCACGGTAAAAGGTGAGAAAAATGTACTTCTAACAAAAAATGACCAAAGCTATAACTGAATGGAGGATGGGACATGCCAATATCATATCTTGGCTTATTAGTGGCGTAAATGTTAAAAGGTGCTCTAGCCTTGCCAAATTTGAACATGCTAACAAGGCTTTTGCGATTATCTTTAAGAGAATATATTCTCTTAAGGATATTTCACATGTATGCAATGTGCAAGATAGAATTCAGAACATGACTCAAGGGGATAAAAGTATTAGAAAATATTATAATGATCTATCCGAATTTGGGAAAGAATTAGCTCTTCTTGAGCCAAAATGACATTGTCCTAAAGATATAGAACTCTGCCAAAGACAAATGGATGTGGAGCATTTTTATTAATTTATCAATGGCCTAAGATCGGAATTTGAATCTACCAAATCAATTTTTCTCCATAGAGAAAAAGTTTCCTCCATTGAAGATACTATATAAGAATTGAGTATGAAAGAAAATAGATTGAAAAAGCATGTTACTAAAAGTGAGGATGACTCGGTCTTGGTCGTCTCTACACCGGGAAATTGCATACGTGTATATAAACCACCTCATTATAAAAGACAAGGCAATGACTACGATAAAAGGAAAACTATTTGCCACCATTGTCTTGAATCGGGGCACATTAGGCCTCAATGCCCTAAACCGAGAGGGGCATATGATAAGAAGGTTGCTTCTGTCGGCTCTCTACAAGAATAATATTTCCACTTCGCAAGATTCATCCATTTGAGGCATGTCTTTTGCTCAATTAGTGGAAGCTCTTTAACCAGTTCTCAATCAAGTGTCTTCTTCAACTGGAGCTCTTGTTTCATCTTATTCCAACCCTGGTAAATTTCCTTGGTTTCTTGATTCCGATGCATCTTTTCACATGACCCCAAACAATGATATTTTATCTGAAGATCATAACAACTCAAGTGTGCCAAATGTTTTTACGGTCGATGATGCATCTTTTCAAATTGAAGGAATAGGGAATTTTAAAAAAGATATTTCAAACTCATTTTTTTTTTTATTCCAAAGGTTCGCCACATCCCTAAACTAAACTTAAACCTTTTATTCTTCTCTCAAATATTTGATTATGGTTGTAATATTTCTCTTCAAATAAATCTTTGGTGCAAGATCGTCAGTCAGAGAAGCTGATTGGGCAAGGCCATAGAGAAGGTGTCTACTATATAGATTTTTTGGAGATACCCAAAGATGTTTTTTGTTGTAATGTCAAAAAATTAGATTTAAATATATGGCATAAAAGATTAGGACATCCAAATTTATCTAAAATCCAATATTTTTCAAATTTGGAACAATTTTGTAATCTTAGCGATTTCTCTTGTGAATATTGTATTCTTGGGAAAATGAAGAGATTACTATTTAATAATAGAACTTTTGTTTCATCTAGACTGCTTGAGCTTGTACATTCGGATATTTGGGGTCCAACACCTGTTTTATCTAAAGGTTGATATGCATATTGTGTCATATTTGTGGATGACTTTACGAGACATACTTAAAATAAATTTAAAAATCATCTTAATCTACATGATATCACACATCAAAGATCTTGTCCTCATATATCACAAAAAAATGACTTAGCTGAAAGAAAACATAAGCACATCATTGAAACTTCAAGGACATAACTTTTTTTGGGCAGAAGTTGTCTTAACCTATGTTTATCTTATAAACAGAATGCCATGCTTTTCTTTACAAAATATTTCTCTTATTGAAAAACTTGTTAAACTCTCTCTTGACTATGCCAGATTATGAGTCTTTAGTTGTAGATGCTTTGTATTAACCAACAAAAATCACATTTTCTCCTCGAGCTATTTCGTGTGCTTTTTGTGGTTATGCTGATAACCAAAAAGGATATCGGTGTTATGATCCTAAGAATGAAAATTTGTATATTTCTAGAAATGTAACCTTTTTGGATTTTTTTTTTTGATAAAGAGCAAGCTAAGAAGGTAACTGAGTACTTGTTCTTATTTGGTTTTGTTTCCAACCAAGATGATGATTGTGATTGTGAATATGATTTTTAAAATATTATTGAATCAAGAGATAGTGAGCCTCTTGATGAAGAATCTCATGATGATCAAATTTGTATACAATATTCTAGACGGGGACATAAAAAACCACCATGTTCACTTGAATTTTTTTTCAACTTGAGTGAAGAGCCCTAATAAATTCTTATATACAACCATCATCTTATGCTCAGGCTAAAGATCAGTCCGAATGGGTTAAAGCCATGATGATAGAACTAGATGCATTAGAAAAAGCTCATACTTGTTCAATTCAAGATCTTTCACAAAGAAATAAACCCATAGGTTGAAGATGGGTATATAAGACAAAAACCAAGAGTGATGAACCCTTCACCCTAGAGAGATACAAAATTAGGCTAGTCGCCAAAGGGTATTCGCAATAATATGATATAGATTATGAAGAAACCTTTGCACCTATTGCCCGCATGACCACCATTAGAACTCTCATTGCAGTTGTTTTAATTAAAAATTGATCCATATATCAAATGAATGTTAAAAATGCATTTTTAAATGCCAATCTTATAGAATAAGTATACATGGAGGCACTTCCTAGGTATGAGAATACCTCAAGGGAAAGCTCTTCGTCTACAAAAGGCATTGTATGGCCTAAATCAAACTCCCTTGGTATGATAAATTTAGCAATATTATGCTTGATATTGGCTTTATTGGTTCATTTTCATAGGGTATGACAAAGTTTTTATGCTGGCTGTCACAGGCCTACTGCAACCCTCCTCCTTTATCCGGGCTTGGGACCGACAGTGTATAACTAAACAGTTTTACTATATGGTATGGAATGTTGGGCTGCCAAGAGACATCATATTCAAAAAATGAGTGTAGCTGAGATGCGGATGCTTAGATGGATGTGTGGAAATACAATAAAAGATAAGATTCGGAACGAGGAGATACGTAAGAAGGTAGGTGTTGCACCCATTGAAAATAAGATGCGAGAGAATCGTTTACGGTGGTTTGGTCATATTCGGCGAAGGCCTAATGATGCTCCAGTTAGAAGGTTGGAGAAATGGGAAAATATATTAGTTAAAAGAGGCCGGGGTAGGCCTAGGAAGACTTGGATGGAGATGATAGGAAAGGATATGAATGCTTTGAACCTCACCGAGGACATGGCATTGGATAGAAATGATTGGAGGAAAAGGATTCATGTGGAAGACCCAAAATGAATTTCTTTTTTGGTTCATATCGCTGACCCCAATTGTTTTGGGATGAAGGCGTAGTTGTTGTTGTATGCTTGATATTGGCTTTAGACCCTGCTTGATTGCTACAATTTTGTTTTTTAAGAATTCTGATGTTGGCATTGTCATCATGATATGATAATCACTGGAGGAGATAAACAGGGAGTTCATCTTACTTCGCTATATGTAAAGAGTTTCTCGACATTTACCCCTCCTAGAACATTTACCGTGATAAATTGCTAATCCTATTGGAAGACTTTTCATCTAGTGAGGTATAACTAGTGTTGCTTTAGGAAAAATAAGTTCATGAAGTATGTCAAGGTAAAGGGTTTCCTCCAGTGCATAGACTATATAACTTTGGCTAAAGCTGCTAAACAAGCCTGAGTAACAACTGATCAATTGTTGATTCCTCAAGTTGTCACACCACAGCAATTTAAGATTTAGCATAACATATCCACATATATGGATAGAATATAAGAGCAATTGAAAGGAAGTAAATGGAATTGAAATAAGTATGTAGCTTTCTAAGTGTTGGAAAAATGTTCGGGACCGTGTTAATTTTTTTTTGCCCGTCTAAAAAATATCTAAACCTTGTCTTAGGTACCTAGCCGAGTTACCCAAGCTTTTACTAAAAAATAACTCAATCTTTTGTATTTTACCCTGTATCTAGTATAATTGTTCTTTTAATATGGTGACTTTTGAGTTGATTATTATCGTTCTGCGGCTTTTGAGAACTTCTTAAACAGTAAATCTGGTCCCTTCTTTGTTCTTTTCATGGTCTGGTTCCATAATGTCCTAATTTACTTTGTTTCACAGGTGATGGCAATTATTGCAGATTTCATGCTTGTATGGTTACCAGCACCAACTGTTTCTCTGAAGCCACCTCTGGCAATCAGTGCTGGACGTATCACAAAGTTCTTCCATAGCTGTCCTGATAATGCTTTTCAGGTGAGTGGATACCTGGGAGCTTGTAATACTTGACATTATATGTTATCTTGCTTCATGCCTAGATATGACAATATATTTCTGATTGGTGAAATTTTTGCAAAAGGTTGCTTTAGCTGGAACTTCATACTCATTTTTTCAGAGAGTGGGAGCAATACTGGTAAAACTATTTCTCAAGTTTTGGAAGTAGCGTTCCATAATTTTCTATTGGCATTTGCTTTTCCATTTTCGTAATTTTATTCTGCTTCTAACGAATTATATTGTTCAATTTTACAGCGTAATGGAACAAAACTGTTTGCTGTTGGGACCACTGCATCGTTGGTATGCACATTTTCTTGTTGTTCTATGACAAACCAGTAGCTAATCAACCAAACTTTATAAATCATCTTAGTTCCTCTTTAGGGCATGTAATTTCAATGATTGGTGGATGTTTGTAAAGTAGAAAAACTCACATAATGCTGATGCTTGAACAGTGAAATATGTGCACCAAGCAGAGATGTGATAATCAGTAATATATGTTACTGAATTGATAAGTTGATGTGCTCTGATTGCCTGACTAGAATGCATCTTTCATTAAATTAGATTTTGAACCCCATAAGATGTGCATCTGTCTTTTTTCTGATAAATTTAAATGCCTCTTTCATGTCAAGATTAGCCCAATCAAATTTCACAAGCTTGCAAGAGATTTTCCTGTTTTCCTGTTAGCTTTTGCTTTTCTTATGTATTTTTAATCTCACCACGATCCTGAGTCGACTTTGCATGTAAAGTTTTCTATTTAATAAACATTATAATATTACTAATAGTGAACTTAATTTCTCAATAAATGTTAGTCTATTTTGAGGCCTAGTTTTCAATTTCAAAGGCCTCTTTCAGACTGAATGTTGAATCATACTGGTGCCACAGTTGGGTCAAAATCAGTTCAACTTCACTTTGAGTTTGTAGGATAAAGGTGCCGTGTGTTCAACATGTTGATGCCTATTAGGCCAAATTGGGTTTAGCTGAGGACTAGCGATAATATTGGATTAGTGGATCATGCCCCATTTTATTGCTCATGCCAGAATGCAATTTTTCATAAGTTAGATTTGATTATAAGCTGGTCTCCCTGAACATATCAGGCTGGATGTTTTATGTTGGATATTTATCATCCGTCCTGTTCTACTTGTGATTTACTGTTGTTTTAACATGAAAATGCAACTGCCTGTGTCTTGTGAAAACTAAATTCCAGGATATGTGCAACACATGCTGTCAAATGTGAATGATATCGCATACCCAATAGTATATCACCTACAGTCTTTGTCAAATTCTCTTTGCTTTGCATATTACTGGCTTTTGTGATATTATGCCCAATCTTTGGCCATGACTTCTCAAAATATTCAATAATGCACATTTACTCCATTTCAAGAAGAATGTGTATCACTGTTATTATTTCTTTCAGACTTTGGACCCATTAGCCATAGCCTCTATGGTTAGCCCAAAATGTGGAATACCGAATAAATTGAAGGCTTGATGTTGCATTGGATAAACATTATGCATTGCATGGAATTTAGCTTTCCTCTTTCTTATTTGTATCTTATGTAGATTTGTCTGTGATGCACTGGTGTATGTAATGAAATACAAAAATGTCACTTATGGACATGAACAATCACAATGACCACTTATGGGTCAATTATATAAGCACAAATCCAAACAAATAAGCCACTTAAGGGCACACAACAAACATAAAAATATAGGATTTGTATTCCAGAAATGGCAAAAGCATATTTTGAGGAGCGGTTTCAACCCTTATATATATAGGAGGGAGAGCCATATAACTGTTGGGGTCTTTGGGGAGATCCCAACGGTTCTATGGCTTTTTACCAAAAAGCCCATGGCCTATTTGATATTTACAATTAAAGTAAAGATATAAGAACAAAAATAAAGGGAAACTACTCCTATTACATAGACATGTACAATGACCAAAATACCCCTATTACATTGACACTCTCCTTTAAACTTATGGTGTGATCACCGAAAGTTTGCCTGATAAAAAATGAAATATAGGAGAAGGAAGTGCTTTAGTGAAGAAGTCCGCAAGCTAATATTCGGACATAACATGTGGTAGCAAAATGGTCTTCGAAAATTTTTCTCTGACATAATGGCAGTCCATCTTGATGTGCTTAGTGTGTTCATGGAATGTATGATTTCCAACAATGCATATGACACTTTTATTGTCACAACATAATCTCGATGACTGTGATGGTACTCCCATGTCTTCTAGTAAGCTCCTCAACCAGACAATCTCTGATGTTGTGGTGGCCATAGCCCGATACTCAACTTCTGTGGACGATAGTGATACCTTTTGTTGTTTTTTACATTTTCAGGATACCAGTGAGTCTCCTATAAAAACACAGAAGCCAGTGGTGGAACATCAATCATTAGGATCTCCGTCCTAGTCAGTTTCCGAATATGCAATTAATTCAAGAGGGGAGTTGGATGATAATAATAATCCTTGATTAGCAGAGTTTCTTAAATATCTAATAATACACATAACAACACTCATATGAACTGAGGCATGAGAGTGTTAAAATTGACTAACAATGTGTATTGCATAGGATACGTCTAGTTTGGTTATAGTCAAATATGTTAAGACACCAATCATTTGTCGATATGGAGTGAGCTTGTCTAATGGAGTTCCATCATCAATTTTCATCTTTGAGTTGATAACTTCGGGTGTATCCACTCTCTTTTCGTCAGTGAGTCTAGACCTGTCAATAATCTCAATAGTAAATTTAGATTTAGTTAACAAATATCCTCGGGGAGAATAGGCTACTTCGATTTTCAAGAAAAAATTGAGAAAATCTAAACCAATCATTTCAAAATTCTGTTTGAGTACATGCTTAATATGATTCTTCTTGTTTGTTTCCTCCTGTTATGATCATGTCATCAACATAAAGGAGCAAAATTACAATACTTGCAGCAAATTTCTTAACAAATAAAGCAATGTCAGTATAGCATGAAAAATATCTAAGTTTAGTCATAACATAACTAAAGCGATCATACCAGGCGTTCGATGCTTGTTTGAGACCATATAAGGCCTTTTTAAGATGAAGAACCTTTTCATTCGGAATATCATACCCAGGTGGTGGATCCATATATACTTCTTTTAATTCTTTATCAAGGAAGGCATTTTTGACATCCATTTGCTAAATGAGGCATTTTTGACATCCATTTGATAAATGAGCAATTTCCTAATAGCAGACACATCTATAAGCTATGTCACACAGACTCTTTTAACAGGGCACCGCACCCGCTTCGCACCCGCACCCAGGAGGGTGTGACACTTGGACATAGCTTTCTTTGTGTTAGGTGAAGTCAACCACACTAAGGTCCATTTCTATCCAAAAGTGAATTTAATTAACCCTAATCAAGTCCATTTTTATCTATATTATATATATAAATACATAAATGCACACAAATACACATAGTGTTAACTTAAAATTGTTAAAAATTATATATATATATCCTCCCCGCACCTAAGTTTTTTTAAAGTGTCGAATCCGCACCCGTACCCACACCTGCACCCGCACTGCACCTATGTGACATGTCTATAAGTGTTGTAATAGTAGTCATTCGAGTGATGGGGGCAAGGGTCTTATCATAATCTATCACATATTCATGTGCATATCCTTTGACTACTGGTCTGGCTTTATGTCTTTTCAATATTCCATCGCTCTTAGTTTTAACTTTGAAGACCCATCTACATTCTATTGATTTATTCCCAGATGGTAAGTCAATTCTCTAGTTTTAGATTTTTCTAATGCTCTTATTTCTTAACACATGGCATTTTGCCATTCTGGATAGTTTTTAGCTTTATTGTATGAGACTGGTTCAAAGTTGAAGAAACTTTTTGCTAGACAGACTCTGTATTGAGGGGGCAAAGGACTCATCTTCGACAAATGTATCAGGTTCTTTATGTTGTCTTTCAGAGTGCCTAATATTTCTAGTTTCTTGGGCTTTTAGGTTGAAATATTTTTCAAAGGCATTAGGATGATAGCTCTCTTGTCTGCTTTTATATTAAATAATTTGAGAATGATCATGATGTCCACCACACTGAGTATGTATTTGATTATCATCAATTTGATTTCTTTCTGATATCAATTCACTATCATTCTTAGAATCCAATTGTAAGAATATCTATTCACCATCTCTCTTAGGCATGTTATTATAAAAAAAACTTTCCTTTTCTAAAAAGGTAACATTTCTTGAAACATATAATTTATTATGTTTAAGATCATAGCATTGAAATCCCTTTTGACTCTCACCATACACAAGAAACACACAGGGGATGGCTCTTGGAGATAATTTGTCATTTTTGTTTGTTAATACAAAACACTTACATCCAAAGGTTCTTAGTCTAAAATAATTAGGGAAAATTTCAAAAAGTCTTTCATATAGAGTTACATTTTAAAGTTTTGACGATGGAAGTTGATTTATAAAATATACTGCAGTAAGAGCTGCATCATCCCAAAAATGTTTTGGAACACCTTTGGAGATGAGTAAAGTCCTCGTAGTTTCTACGATATGCCTATGTTTTCATTCGGCTAATCCATTTTGTTGGGGTGTGTTTGCACAAGACCTTTGGTGTAAGATTCCATTGGATTCTAAATAATTTTTGAAATCGTTTGACATGTATTCTCTCTTTGAATCAGAACGAAAATGGATATGTTTGTTTTGAACAAATTTGTAACTAATTTGTAAATTTTTTTGAAGTTTTCAAATGCTTCATTTTTGTGCTTAAGAAAGTAAATCCATGTATAACGAGAATAGTCATCCATAAAAATAACATAATATACATATCCACCTTTAGATTTTATTGGATCCGGGCCCCAAACATCATAATGTATTAATTCAAGTGGTTTGGAAGCAAAAAAGGTACTCTCTTGATAAGGAATGAATTTCTTGCAAGTATACAATTTAGCAATACTAGAATGTCCTAGTCTTTGATGCCACAAAATCAAATCCAATTTTTGTACATTGAGACAAAATGTTTTTTTTTAATAATTAACCGATCCATGTAGTAGAGATCTCTTTCTCTATGATTTTCCTCAATCTGCTTTTTTGACTGAAGATCCTGTATTAAGCATTGGTCAGATGTGAAGGAAACACTACAACCTTGATCGGTGATTTGAGAAACCAAAATTAAGTTTAAATTAAGTTTTGAAATAATTCTTATTTTTGAAATATAAAAATTTGAAGATTTTTCAAAATTTTCAATTCCTTTAACATCAAGAGAGATTCAATTCGCAGTAAAAACATTCTTCCTACTTGAATCAATACTATGATCGGTAAGCATGAAACTATTATAAGTCATGTGAAATGAAACACTAGAATCCAAGAGCCAAGGAGTTGTGGTGATGAAGCGGAGATGGCGACACTAATTGTGGAGGAACTTTTGAGAAGAGGTTACAAGGCTTCCATCAATTGAGATAATGACATATTCCTTATGGATTTATTTGAACTTTCTTTGTCAACTTGGGAAGCAGCAACCAAAGTGATTTTATTTTCTTCTTTAGCTTTAAATTCTGAACAATATGGTTTGATATGTCCTGGTTATCCACAATTGTAACAAATAAGTTTCTTCTTTCCATCTCCTTTTCCTTCATAAGACCGAGGTTTTCCAAAATTGTTATTTTTGTAGAAATGTGGAGGCTTATATGTATGAGAATTAACACCCGGTCTTGAAACAACTAGAACATTATCTTTGGACTCCTTTGATTCGGTTTGAGATTTTAAAATCGTTTCTTTCATGCAAACTTGAGCCAAAACTTCATGAATAGGTGGAAGTCCTTCTTGCTTTCTATAGAGTATGTTACTCCTCATTTGTTCAAATTCAGGTCATAGACCCCTCATAAATTGAAAAAATTGTTTATTCACAATTTGTTTCTTTCTTTGTTGGGCATCTTTTGGTTTTCCCAAATATGTTCCATTTTTTCCACTTGATCTCACAACTTGTTGAGAGTCCCATAATACTCTCTTACATTCTTTTCTTCTTGTTTGCAAGTGTGAATTTTGTCTTGCAACTCTCATCTATATGCGACATCACTTTGAGTATAAGTTTGTTTAACGAAGAGCCAAGCTTCATCGGCTCTTTCAAATTCTAATATGGTCGCACATGTGTCCTCACTCATACTTCTCATAAATAAGGAATGATGTTTTCATGTCCGATCTCCTATTCTTTCATAGATTTCTTATAATTTAAGAGTCTTTTCTTTCTCTTCTCCTTTAAGGACCTCTTCTTTAATAGTTTCATCCTTTTCGCTAAGAGACTTTGTGAGAATAGGTTGTGGTTCCATCGAGGAATCAACAACATATTCCCACAAGCCTTTTTCGATTAAGATTCTTTTGATGGCGGTGACCCCATAAGTTATAGTTATTTTCATCAAACTTAATAGGGACCACCATCACCACTTCCTTGTCAGCTATCTTAAGCGAGGAGAGAAACAAAAAATAAAAGGATATAGAACCAAGAAGAGTAGAAGGTACTTGGTTTGGCAATGCTCCAGAAATTTGTTATGACGAACTCTTCTACTTCTTAAAAATCAGCCTCACGAGCATCAATCTTCAAGTAAAGCTATGGGCATGCTTCCCGATGCTCTATCCGATCTTCTCAATCTCCCACGAGTCTCTTGAATGCTTCAATAACATCAAAAGAGCACCAAGGCTTCGATACCATGTAATGAAATACAAAAATGTCATTTATGGACATACACAATCACAAGGACCACTTATGGGTCAATTACATAAGCACAAATCCACACAAATAAGTCACTTAAGGGCATACAACAAACATAAAAATATAGGATTTGTATTCCAGAAATGCTCTAAGCAAAAACATATTTTGAGGAGGGGTTTCAACCCCTATATATACAAGAGGGAGAGCCATATAGCTGTTGGGGTCTCCCCAACGGCTAGAAATGTAGCCGTTGGGGAGATCCCAACGGTTCTATGGCTTTTTACCAAAAGGCCCATGGCCTATTTGATATTTACAATTAAAGTAAAAATAAAAGAACAAAAATAAAAGAAAACTACTCCTATTACATAGACATATATAATGACCAAAATACCCCTATTACATTAACAGTGTAGTCTCTGATTGGTTCACCCTGTACTGTTACCACTAATACCAGTTATACTGTTATTACCCAACCTCTTCTAAGAAAAATGTATAGAACTCAAGCTTATCTTGTTCAAATATCCATCCTCATTTTTTCTTCCTCAATTTGTGCACTTTACTGGCACTTCCTAAAAGAATATAGTGGTAATAGCTTTAGAGATGCTACTGTGTATCTCATAAAAGCCTAATCTTTTGTTTGTTTCTCAATTTAAATTTTACAAAGAGTACTAAAAGCACTTCTTGGGAAAAAAATTACTGCTCTTATTTTTAGCAAAAGAAAGCATTTATTCTAGGTAGAGAGTGGTGCTTACTTCTCACATGCATAACCAACCCAAATCAGATATTGTTGCCTAAGGTATGTGACTTGATAAAATAATGAGGCCTCATGCTTGTGCCTCATGAAGTAGACTTTAATGACAGTAATGTTAATCCTTGTGAATGTCCATGATGTTGGTCACATCTTAACCTTCATTTTAACTTTTTAATTTGATTGTTGGATAGGAAAAGGATTTCTTTTTGTAAATGATCTTGTTGAGATTCTAACTGAAGCCGGTTGAAAACTTGTTTCAAACTAATGCAGTTCTGGACTGTTGCTCTGATTGCATTTTCCAGGTTGGGACTGGTACTACTAATGCTTTGATTAATGCCAGAAAGACAATTGACAAATCTTTTGCCGGTGAAGCAGAGGATGTTCCTATCTTGTCAACTAGTGTTGCCTACGGTGTTTACATGGCAGTTTCTAGCAATCTGAGGTAATTAGATTTGATTATCAAGGAGATAATGATTTCAGTAAAAGGTGTTCTTGTGTTTTGTGATGTTTTCTCATTTGCAATTTTTCTCATTATTCCATATTTTATCCATCTAGAGTTACACTAGGTTACATGAATAATGATGCACAGCTTTGAGCTTCTTCACTGCATAAGGTTCATTTTCTTTATTTTGAATTGTTTGTTCACTTACAGTACTACCAGATGAAATCTTTAGGTTTATATCAGAATCTTTAATTTTTCAGGTGAATTGATGTTTATTTGCAATTAAGGTTGATTTCTCAAGAAATTTGTTGTACATTTAGATTATTTTCTGCAGGATGTAAACTATGTCTGAAAGACTAGTTGAACTTCCTACAGAAATTGCTCCATTGTGAAGCTTTGTATCACTAGTGAGCTGGAATCTGGAATCACATGACAACATGGTTATGCATGCTGGCTCTGATTAATACTAAGATGGACGGCCCCTTCAGTTCTCATTTGGCAGCTATCTGCTTACTCAAAGCATGATTTACAAGTTCTAGGAAACACTATAGGCAACTATTCCATGGATGTTATGTATCAGTTATCTTGTGAGATTGCAATTGCTTTTAGATGGTTATGCTTCATTGTGTCAATAGGAAAAAGTGTCAACTGTGATTTCCATTTTCCTGGTAAGACTCCTGGAAAAGATAAGCTAAGGAGGTGTAGGCTGTCTTAATCAAAAGCAAAAAATGCAAATTGTTTTTGCAGATAAGGGGATGCATTTGCTATGAGTTTGTGGTGGATTGGTTCCATACTAGGATGTTCATCAATTAGTTCTAGTGCATTCTATTATGCTTATGTATTTTTGTGTCTCTTCATTATGCAAATTTCAATATATGGTATTCCTTGTGTAATCTAAATCTATCAAACTTCTCTTGCACGTTAGCAATTCCAAAAAATGTGGGTACAGGGACACAATATATATATATATATATATATATATATATATATATTACATAAATATAAAATAAATTTCAAAAATCAAAATATATTAATCCAACAAGACAACATAAATTAATTTAACATAATTTTTCAAAAAAATGTGAAAAAATTTACTGTATCTGACGTTTCGGTTCGATACAGTGCGATATGCCACATTTAATGATTCATGGGGTATATCACATTGCTTGAACTAGTGATATTCTGATACATTATATCATATTGTGTGATATGATATTTACAACAGCAGTTAGTAATGACATATTCTTAATACACATTATGCTAACACCAACTGAAACACAGTGTCTATTGCAGGAGATTATTAGAAAGAAACTTAAAATCACACTCCCTTAAGCCAATTAATATGCTTTGCGTGTTCATAATTTGTTACATTTTGCAATATAAATAGCAGTGGTGTCAAAATAGTTGTCATTTAATCCATCTAATGCATGTGCTAAAGAAAGCCAATCCCCTAGAAAATGTCTAAACAAGTTTTTTTTTTATAGGCATGTCTAAGCAGGTATTAGGTCCTTGATTCATTACGTTTTTGCACAATCTATCCAAGGCCAAGGAGACAATAAAAAGATAGATGTGGCCCTTACAGTAATTTTTAAATGACACAAAGATGTCTATGATTTCATTTGAATTGAGTGTGGAAGACGCACATTGATCACCATATATGAGCGAGAATATGCCTCTCAAGAGAACAAGAACAGCTAATAAAATACAAGAATTTGAGAAAGAGCACACAATGTAAGATGTAAACTATGACCACTTCTCATACACTCTGATAAAGAAAAGTTCCCTAAGGAGGAAGATGAAGCAAGAAGAGCTTAGAGACTCATGGCAAAGAAGCTAATAGGCTGTATCTTCAAGCCAACATACAATAAAGAGTGGATGCCCTCAAGACACTGCTCAAGGTGAGTGGCAATTGTAAGGTAGTTCCCTAAGGAGGAAGATGAAGCAAGAAGAGCTTAGAGACTCATGGCAAAGAAGCTAATAGGCTGTATCTTCAAGCCAACATACAATAAAGAGTGGATGCCCTCAAGACACTGCTCAAGGTGAGTGGCAATTGTAAGGTAGAAAAATGCACACGACAAAAGGAAGAACAAAGAAATATAGAATCAAAGCCGGCCTCAAATCATACACTCTCCAGCACATACCATCCACCAATCCTAAAAGTATAGTAAATCTGCCTATGTTTTGTGGCTGCAGATATTTTTTGCAATTGCCCTTTTTCCTGAAACTGTCTCTTTTGTATTTATTCTGCATGTGTTTCTTTGATCAACTTGCATGTTGAACCTTTTGTGCAGTTGTTCGCCAGTTATACATGAACTGAGAAAATGTTAAATGTGCCTATTGTTTCAATGACTTAACAGAAAATGTACTTCATTATAGAAAAGAAACTCTTTTTGCGGCGAGGTTGTTTTCAGCCATAAAGCTTGATCATGTATGTTGTATAAGATCTAAAAACTATTGGTGAATAAACAACTAGCAATAGGCAAAACTGTTATTACACATTTGTAGGAGCTAAAAAACTGGGCTTTATAATTTGGAAATTTGGTGGCCTTTACCATAGCTATCAAGAAACAAAATGGATATGAGAAGCGATGCACGATGCGGAAGTGGAGAAGCGAGCGTTAAAAAGTAGTATGAAGGGGGAAGCAGAATACAGTTGTGAATTGATTATGGAAGCACATTATAAATGAAAAGAAATGTATAGGAAGCAATATGAAGCAGAGGCAGAAGCAAATAAGAAATGACATGAAAGGGAGCAGAAAGTGATGTTGAATCAACATACAAGCTTGATATAAACAAATTATTATTTTTTAATATGAAAAACATACAAAGTGAGGAGGAAGAGAGTGGGAAGTAACAAGAAACATGAGGGAAATGCTAAAAGCGGGCTTCTCATTAAGGGGAAGTGAGTTTTCCATATTTTGGAAGTGATTTTTTCAAAGCTTCCTCTCATTTTGGTGTAGCGAGGAGTTTCCCGCTTTCAAAGCATGCTTATGGGAAAGCGAGCTTCCTCATGTAGCAAAAAGCATCCAGTGACTATGGTCTTTACATTTGATATTTTTTTTTACATTGCTCATTGATCCTAATGATAGGGCATGTCGTGAATACATGAAAAGAGCTTCTGGGCAACAGATGCACTGGTGAAGAACTAAATTGTATTTGGAGACTTCGTTAAGTGATCCTGAAACAATCAAAGCATATTAAATGCTCATATGTAGGCAGTAAGATATCGAAGTGTACTTTTCTGCACCTGATTTAAAGCTTGTATGAGAGGAAGGACCAACAATATGTGATGGATCAATGGGCTGTGACATGGCAACTAAAACTGCTATCTTATGTATGACAAGATTACGGACTTGTTGAATATCATTAGAGATACATTGTTTTGAGAATGTAGCTTGACAATATCCAACAGTTTGCTGCTAATAGTTGCTTATGATTAATAAAGAAATAAGTTTCTAAGCACCAACTATTCATATTGTTGTGTTCTTGCTTTCATCAGCATTGCATTGTCCACTTATCCCATCCTTGTTATATTAAACAGGTACCAAATATTGGCTGGTGTTATCGAGCAGAGGATTTTGGAACCCTTGCTTCATGAACACAAGATCATCCTGAGTGCGTTATGCTTTGCTGTCCGAACAGGCAACACCTTCTTCGGATCATTGATGTGAGATATAGCATCATTTCTAAAAACTTTTGTCAAAAGGTTGTGTGAAACTCAGATTAAATGTGTTGTGATTTAACAGGTGGGTAGATTATGCTCGTTGGATTGGTATTCAGAAAGTTAGAGAATAGTGACATGCTCAGGTTTGAAGGCGATTCTTATATTAGATACTTTTTGCATGGGCAATGCTTAAATTCCTGGTTTGCCATGGGAAGAGTTGGATTACTGTTTTCAACCTACACAGTAGAGAAGCTAAATGGCTTAAGAATATGGTAGTGGATATTCTACTAGGTGAGAAGCTCATACCTGCTATTTCAATATTTTGTAATAACCAATCAGTTAAAAAGCTTATTGAACTATATATTTTTTCACACCTATTTATAAGCCTGAGTTTCTATTTGTTTATTGTGCAACAATTTTCCTTCAAAAATGAGTTTAATGCTCTTGATTTCAGTTTCGCACTCCCATGTTTTCATGGGACTCTCTCTCTCACACACACACAGATACACATTTACATACTCATGGGTGGGCGCACCCACACACCAAAGAGAGAGAGAGAGAGAGAGAGAGAGAGAGAGAGTCAAATCTGATTTTGCATGACCATTTTACTGAACGTTCAGGCCTGGATATGGTGACATGGTCTTGTTCCGAGAATGATATTTGGCTCTACAATGGCATCTGTTTAATGTGGGTATTTTTATAAGGCTGCCATATCCATGCTAACACGTATTTTAAGAAGGCTGACATACCCCTATTGCACGGTGCGTCACTGGTACCGATAAAGTCAATACAGTGCCGACTATGGTCGTGTAGCCTATTAAATCCCATCAGCTTGTTAAAGATAAATTAGCAACTTCTCAAATTGTTTGGAACTCTATAGTTTTTAACTTCTAAGAGGTTAATGAATGCCATATAAACTGCAGAATGCTCTTATGAAATATCATAGGGTGCGTTTGGATCACGGACAGTGCTGGACAGGACAGCGCATCCTGTTCTGTACTGTCCACAGACATTCCAGGACATGCTGTCCTTTTGCAGCCATGCACCATAAAAAAAACTTTATTTTTATTTTTATTGTATGTTCCTGTCCATCCGCCACTGATCAGTGGGAGGTGGGGCGGGGGGCATGGAACAGTGGCAGACTCTGTTTCTGTGCTCACCCTGCATTTGCGTGGGTGCACGAACAAGCGTGGGGCCCATGCTCAGTGCGTCCCGCAGATGGGGATTCAAACGTCCCCTTGCGTCCCAACTTAAAGAACATTAGGCACCATACTCGTGTAATTTTTTTATTAAGAATAATATAACATGGAGACATACAACAACAACAACAACAACTACGCCTTCATCCCAAAACAATTGGGGTCAGCGATATGAACCAAAAAGAAATTCATTTTGGGTCTTCCACATGAATCCTTTTCCTCTAATCATTTCTATCCAACGCCATGTCCTCGGTGAGGTTCAAAGCATTCATATCCTTTCCTATCATCTCCATCCAAGTCTTCCTAGGCCTACCCCGACCTCTTTTAACTAATATATTTTCCTATTTCTCCAACCTTTTAACTGGAGCATCATTAGGCCTTCGCCGAATATGTCCAAACCACCGTAAACGATTCTCTCGCATCTTATTTTCAATGGGTGCAACACCTACCTTCTTACGTATCTCTTCGTTCCGAATCTTATCTTTCATTGTATTTCCACACATCCATCTAAGCATCCGCATCTCAGCTACACTCATTTTTTGAATATGATGTCTCTTGGCAGCCCAACATTCTGTACCATATAGTAAAGCGGGTCTAATAGTCGTCCTATAAAACTTTCCCTTCAACCGCAATGGCATTCTACGATCGCACAGCACTCCAGTAGCACTTTTCCATTTCATCCACCCAACCTTTATCCTATGATTTACATCTCCATCAATTTCTCCATACTTTTGAATGATGGATCCCAAATATTTGAAATAATCATTCACCGGTATATCTTGCTCACCAAGCTTCACTACACTCCCATCACTACTTCGTTGCTTACTAAACCGACATTCCATATATTCAGTCTTACTCTTACTCAACTTAAAACCTCTAGCTTCCAATGTTTGTCTCCATAATTCTAACTTAGCATTAACCCCAGCTCTAGACTCATCAATCAAAACAATATCATCAGCAAACAACATACACCACGGTACATTTTCTTGAATTGATCTCGTAAGTTCATCCATCACTATCGCAAATAGGAAAGGGCTTAAAGCAGATCCTTGATGTAACCCAACCGTTATCGGAAAATTGGTTGTCACCCCTCCACAAGTGCGGACATTGGTTACTACTCCTTCATACATATCTTTAATTATACTAATGTACTTGAGAGAAACACCTTTCTTCATCATTGTCCACCAGAGAACGTCCCTAGGTACTCTATCGTATGCCTTCTCTAAATCAATAAAAACCATATGCAAATCTTTGTTCATCTCTCTATATCTTTCAATAAGTTGTCTAAGAAGATGTATAGCTTCCATAGTTGATCTTCCAGGCATAAAACCAAATTGATTCTCCGATATCATGACAACCTTCCTCAACCTAGACTCAATCACCCTCTCCCAAAGTTTCATAGTATGACTCATGAGTTTTATATCACGATAGTTTGTGCAATCTTGTATATCACCCTTATTCTTATATAAAGGCACCAAAGTACTCTTCCTCCACTCATTAGGCATCTTATTTGTTCGCCAAATCAAGTTAAAAAGATTTGTCAACCATTCTAAACCTTTCTCTCCCAAGCATTTCCAAGCCTCAATAGGTATACCATCTGGGCCAACTGCCCTTCTTGATTTTATTTTCTTCAAAGCCTCTGCAATTTCTTTCTTTTGAATCTTGCGCATGAAGTCACGATTTATCTCATGAAAAGGAATGGAGAAGTCTCCAAGATCTTGAGCATGACTATCATTAAATAGCTTATCAAAATAATCTTTCCATCTCTCCTTAATCTCCTCATCTTTGACTAAAACCCTTTGCGTTTCATCTTTGATACATCTAACCATACCCAAATCCTTCGATTTCCTATCTCTCATCTTTGCAAGCCTATAAATATCCTTCTCGCCTTCTTTGGTATCCAACTTGTCATAAACCTCCTTATATACCTTAGCCCTCGCGTTTCGAACAACTTTTTTAGCTTCCTTCTTTGCTATCATATACTTCTCCAAATTCTCATTATCACGACTCTTACTTAGATTTCTATAACACTCTCTTTTAACCTTAATAGCTAATTTGACATCCTCGTTCCACCATGATGTATCCTTACCTAGTGGTGCACCGCCTTTAGACTCACCCAATACCTCCTTAGCTACTTTTCTCATACCACCCGCTATCTTATTCCACATTGATTCTGAATCCTCCTCGAGACACCAATCAACTTCCTTAACTACCTGCTCTACAAACATTCCTTGTTTAGCTCCTTTCAGTGCCCACCACTTAATTCTAGGATCTATCCTATGTCTATCCCTTTTGCGGCATTGTCTAATTCTAAGATCTAAAATTAAGACTCTATGTTGTGTAGCTACACTTTCTCCTGGTGTAACCTTACAATCGATGCAACAACCCCTATCTCTCTTTCTAAGTAGGAAAAAATCTATTTGACTCGTATTAACCCCACTTTTAAATGTTACTAGGTGAGACTCCATCTTCCTAAACCAAGTGTTTGCTAAGATCATATCATAGGACAAACAAAAATCTAAAATCCTTTCTCCACTTTCATTTCTTTCTCCTATACCATAGCCTCCATGGATATTCTCAAATCCATCCCTACTAATGCCTACATGTCCATTAAGGTCACCGCCGATGAAAAGCTTTTCTCCATAAGATGTCTCTTGTACTACTCCATCTAAATCTTCCCAAAATTGATGCTTAATGGAATCATCTAAACCTACTTGAGGTGCATAAACACTAATAATATTAATAATATCCGTACCTAATACTAATTTAATAAGTAAAATTCTATCACCCTTCCTACGGACCTCAACTACATTATCTATAAACTGACGACTCATAATAATCCCTACTCCATTCCTATTCCTATTTATTCCTGTATACCAAATCTTATATCCCCAAGGTTCTATCACTTTAGCTTTCTCACCTACCCATTTGGTCTCTTGAAGACATAAAATATCAATCTTTCTCCTACACATAACATCTACTAACTCTACCAACTTACCAGTTAAAGACCCTATGTTCCAAGTGACTAACCTAATTTTATGGTCTTGGACTAACTTCTTTACCCCCACCCGTCCAACAAAGTGAGGGAACCCTTGCCTATTTGACACCACACCCGGGCGCCGGTGTGACGCGTCGCTTCTGGGCGACGACCTAGCAACCCTTGCACATTTATCACTGCCTCCGGGCCTAGAGAGTACAACGCGTCGCTCAGTAGGGAACGCCCCAACAAAATTCTCATATTGGTTCATTTTCATAGGATATGACAAAGTTTTTATGCTGGCTGTCACAGGCCTACCGCAACCCTCCTCCTTTATCCGGGCTTGGGACCGGCAGTGTATAACTACACAAGCGGAGTTAATATAACATGGAGACATGAACAAGGGAAATTTAGAGTATTCCTATTCCCTAGTTATAACCATATATAGCAGGTATCTTGATTAGGATTGAACCAAAATTGCACAGGTTCTCATATAGCAAAGCATCCTCTTGGGATCTTAGTATCCATAGCATCAACATCTCATTAGAAGACATGCTAATAACCCATTGATACATTCAACATGACGTCCTTAGTAAAAGATCACCTCTCTGAAGCCGTTTAAAATAGTTTAGGAGATAAGACTGTTTAGGAGCCATGTATGGAATCTAAAATTTGTGAATCACAGCAAATATATGAACCGTGCCTTTCTGTGTTTTTTGGTAAATTTGATTTGGCAAAAAGTTGTATTTTTACGTTGAAATCTGGTGGAAGTTTTACTTTGCCACATAAGTTTCCTGTAACCATTTTCATATTGCCAAAAATTGTCCTTTCTAACACAAAAAGTGAACTCATCGATATGTGTGTGTGTATGCACTAGCCCGTGAGTCTGTTGTAGGCTATATTTGGTACTAATGAAGGTACGGCATATTGACTGAAAATCATCTTTTTTATTTTTTATTTAGACCCATAAATGTAATCTACGTGGTCACAGTTCAGTTTTGAATCATGGATTGTGACTCATAAATAATTTTGGATAATTTTTTGATAGAGGCCCATCTTTTACCTGATATTTCATGTCAGGTATCACCTTTTTTGGAATTCCTGATATACATCTATATTTTTCTTATAATGGTCAAATAAAGACCTCGGATTAACCATGTTACAGGTAGCCGTGAGGAAAGATTTAAAGTGCTCAAAAATTTCTATACTACCCTTGTTCATTAAAACTACATGAATGCCCTTCTAAACACCTACCTTTATTACATCTTGTAAACTCACCTCTACCTATTTTCGGTTTAGGGCAATTTGTCCTAATTTGCATCAAATCCATGATAAAAATATATTTAGGATCATTTGGGTCTAAGTTGGGTCCAAATTATCATCGTAATTGAATTAGAACCGGGCTAAAACCACCCATTTTTCATATGAAAATCGTTGATTATGTATCCTTTTTAGTAGATATCATATCATAGTGTCTACTTTTCTTACTGGATATAAAAACTTATTATGATACTTGAGTCACATATGGGTCTAAAACTAGAACCAAAATTCAAAAAACAAGTGCAAAAGCAGATCTGAGCCATATTTTCATACTGGACAGCATATATACAAATTTGGACTGGATAGTTAGCTATACATTTGGGCTTCTTCAGATCCATGTTAGAACCAGATAAGTATTAAGGTTGAGTTTGGTAAAATTTGGGTCTAATAAGACCTTTTTCTCTTTTTACTTGAATTAATAGGTCTATCGTGAGATGAGATCCAAAACTGGGTCACCTATTTTTTGTACATGCATGTGTAAGTTTGGGTTAGATCTAAGGATGTCAAAGGCTGGGCATTATTACCCAATCAATGAAAGTCTCACCCGTTCACACTCTAATCAGATCCATAACAAATATATTCGTTAATGCAAAGGGGAGAAGGATATATTTGGCATTTTAAATATTTAACTTTACGTTAATTGGGTAAGGTTAATGATAGATCAGATCCTTATTTGGCCATTGCCAGAAACATGAGATGAGATGAGGTTCATGTCAGGATTTTCAGAAAAGGTGATACCTGACATGAAATTTCAGGAAAAAGTGGGTCTGTATCAGGAAATTACATTAAGTATTTTAAACTTCAAAAATCACCGGACAGTCCAAAGATGAATCATGTGAATCAGCTTTTGTTTTTGTTGATGTGAAAGCTCCTATACAGTGGCATCCTTCTGCTAGCCCTGGCTTTCAAATTTATTCTGACAAGTATACTCACAACAACTAGTCCTTCGCCATGGGTAATCTTGGGAATCCCTTGATTAGAGGTTTGATAAAAGGGGACCGATCCAACTGCATTTTATATCTCACACTTCTATACTTTGTTCTAGTGTGAAGTAGAATCCAAAAATCTTGTGACTTCATAAGATTATGGGATGTATAATCCAAAATCCTGTGACCGTGAAATAAGGAGTGTCACTTGAATTTTTAGAAAAAGATTTCCAACGCTCAAGAGATGACAAACACGAACCAAAGTTCAAGAGATAACCAACATACACATTCTAATGGCTTGGACTACTTACCAATGACATGTGGACTTCTTGAACAGATGGTAATTAAAAAATATATTAAGCACATAATTAAATGAAGTTTAGTGTAGAACACGAGCAACCAGAGGCATCCCCCACAAGAGTGAGAGCCCATTTTTTTAGAGAACCGAATCCACTCAAACAATCCAATCATGATCCTTCCTAATTGCATTTCACATATGAAATGGAGAGAAGAAACCGGCCTGATCAATCTAGTAGGGAAAGTTGTGAACTTCACTGTGTTGATGGGAAGCAGATCAGGTCATGCTGAACATGAGCGTTTGTATTTTAAAAAGCCAAAAAGGCAACAAAACCACGTGGCATTCATCCAAAATGCAAACATGACGGCCAGGGTGTCGGCATGAGCAAAAACGCTCATGTTCAGCATGACCTGATCTGCTTCCGTGTTGATGGGATATCATGAGTTAGAAACCCACTAGGGATGTTTCATTGCCGCAAGGTCAGAGCTGGGTGTACTTCCTAGCGGGCAAGGGGAAACTCAAAAGGATTTTACCAATTAGACGGCTGTCAACATATAATACTTGGCATTTTTTAAAATTCAGAAATTAGTTTAATTTAATTTAATGATATTTTTAGTGAGAATTTGTTAATAATTAATCAATTAATATTAATTAATAATTGATTAATTATTATTATTGAATTAATTAAATTAGATTAGTATACCATATTGGACAATGGGCTTTTTAGATAGAATCCATAATCTATGTAGAAATCTATTATCCATAGAAATTAATAATCTAATTTTAAAAAAATATTTGAAAAATCTTAATTCGAAAATAAGTTAATCAGGATTAACTTGTTTTGAGAGTCTTCTACAGAGAGGGGGGCATCCCCTAGGGGATCTCTCTAGAAGAGAGCGGTGCCACCTAGGTAATTTGGTTATCTTAGGAGACCTAAACCCAAAGACAAAGGGTCAGTCATCTAGAAAACCTTTAGAGAGAGAAAGATCGAGTTTCAATAGGAAACCCAATCCAAGGTTGAGTCTCTTTATAAGAAAACATTATTCATATTTTTTGAGAATGGGAGAGAGAGGAATACATTTTAAAGAGGAAGAGAACCAAGGGAGAAGAAGAAAAAAAAAACTTAAAAATAGAACCCTTTATGAGAAGGCAACATAAGATGAATGAACTTGTAGTGAAATAGATGTATAAATCTCTTTGTAAAGCCTAAAAATAACAAAAGATGAATTATACAGAGACATGCACAAACTCATATTTTATGGTTTGAGGCTATAATGATCTACTTAGAGAAAAAAAATTCAAGTTGAAGGATGACAAAACTACCTTCTGTTTTATCTTTGCTTCTCACATCCTCCTTTGGTCGGTCTCGTAGACTTATCCATCTTATGTTGTGGTACCTTTTGCGCCTAAGTTTTGTTTTCAATATCTTTGAAAATGACTAAGTAATCTCATTGTACAAAGAAAAACCTACCAATTCAAGCTTAATCTTAGACTTTTTTTACGAAGAAGAACATATAAAAAAGTTCTAAAAAAAATACCAGAATATAAAAAAAAGTGAAAAAATGCAAAAAAAAAATTATTATTAAAAAAATTATGAGAAATCTCTAAAAATTTTAATGTTTCCTCAGCAATCGAAGATCTCAAGTAAGAGATACTCATGATTCTTTAACCTACTTGTTTTTCTTTAAGCTTCACGTTCAAGAATGCCATGTCCAACCTTCATTGATACCTCTTTTGAGCCTTGTGATACCCAAAGCTTTAAAAAAAATCTATTTACCTTGAAAAATGATCATTTTATTTCTTACCATTGTTATTACCATTTATCCTCATTATCCCAAGTTTAATAACCCATATCCTATTTATTTTCTTCAAAGTCTTTAGAAAAATGATTAGTCACTTAGAAATATTCAATATAGATTAGTTTGATGCAAACCTTGGAGTGAGAAGGTTAAAGTTCATCAGAATACAAAGTCTCATACTTT
Source organism: Nuphar pumila (assembly GCF_984573655.1). Taxonomy (NCBI): domain Eukaryota; kingdom Viridiplantae; phylum Streptophyta; class Magnoliopsida; order Nymphaeales; family Nymphaeaceae; genus Nuphar; species Nuphar pumila. The sequence continues at coordinate 20,868,445 of NC_143263.1, forward strand.
TATGCACTTGGAGTTCTCATTTTCAGGCTTAGATGGCCAAGGAATTATGCTCATTTGGAAGTTTCTATAGTTTTAATCTTTGTGAAATTAGATTGGTAGTTATTGAAGCATGAACTTATATATGTGCTGGTATGACTAGTCACTTTGAAAGTCGATGGTCAAACAAAAGATTTATTCTAATGAAGAAGAGTGAGCTTGTTTATTTTATGATGACTTCAATTAAGGGCAAAAAAGTGAAAAGTGATTATATAAACATTGGTAAAGAATCAAATTGATGTTAAGTACTGCAAGTTTCAAACACTCACTTTTGCACTCACTCTTCTTATGTCTGTAACATTTTCTATGGCAAGCATCTAGTCAGATGAAAATTTTCATTTTCAAAATTTGTTCTCAATTTTTTTTGCAAGGGGAAATCCCTTTTTCTTTAAAATAAAAAATAAAAAAATAAATTAAACTTCAGTTTTAGACTTAGGTCATCATGCACACTACATTTCATAAGTCTCATCATGGCACTCAACATTATGTCATGCACCATTGTCATTCATAAACATTATCTTTGTCTTATCTTTTATTTGTTATAAAGTTCTTTAACATCATGATTTGATTGTCTCACCTATAATATTTATATTAACAAAAAAAATTCTATTCTTTTATTGATTTTATCTAAATTGGTTTTTTTATAATCACAGATCATTGTTACAACTTTTTCAAGAAGTATCATTTTAAGTCAATTTTTTAAAAATATGTCTTTGTCTTACTTATTTCGTCTTGAAACTGATGGTTGGTCGTCAAGATCTTCCACTTTGCATAGCTACACATTACAATGGGGAGACCCTCATGTGAAACAAGGTTATTTCTTTATCTTCATAATAATGGTTGGTCATCGACATGGCCCTCCCACCTTTAACAACCAATCACTAAGCCGGGGAGTAAAATACATCTACAAATGCATGTTGACAACATAATTTCTTTTTTTGTTCAAGATGACAATATTGATTTCAAGCAATCTAGTGCCGAGTATATTTTGCATTATTTTCTCATAAAATTTGATATTTCATGGGTAAGAAAAATTGTCCTAAGAACTTATTTTGGGATAATTTTGATCAAAATGGGTCAATTCAAAGCATTTCATCATGCATCAACATATCATATCATATGCATTGTTCTGCATGTTATTAACAAGTTTTATTATAGTAGACATAGTTCTTAGAAACCCAATTGTCCTATGTCCCATTAGGAAAAATCTACCCAGTCTTATTTTAAGATCATCATGTAGATATATAAGTTGTCCCACAAATTGATGGAGCAATCAAAAATTTATTTGATGAGTGCACACACTGTCATAAACTCAATCCATATCCCAGGGATGTGTCTTTTGAGAAGAATCCACTCCATGTCATTCTATGATTTTCAAAGTGATCCAAAATATCTCAAAAAGGTCCTTTCTTGAAAAACTTGTCCAAGTCATTGTCTTTTGCCCCAAAAGGCTTGTCTATGTCAGTCTTTTAAAAAAATAATCTTTGTTAAAATCATCGGCCATTGTAAAGTCTATAAATTTTTTAGATTTTTGAAAATGAATAATAAAGGATTTTATGAATTATTATGGTATTTTTTAGCATTTTTGGATTAGTTAATGTTGTTTGATTAATCAACATTATTCGATGTTTAATTGGGTATTTATGAGGTTTCATGCAAGGTTTTAGATCTCCAAACGATTCGGGTCTACCCAAATGGATTTGGGTAGGATTCATACCCATACCAAATTTCTCATGGGACTTTGATTTGTATCTAGATTCATTTGAGAACCTAAATGGATCTTACTTAAGAAAACAAGATTTGGATTCATTTGAGATCCAAATAGATCTCACAAATGCATGATAAGGTTTGTTTGGATCCACCTAAGGCCCATATAGGGTCCCACTTATATGAAGAGGAATTGGGTTCACTTGAACCCAAATGAATTCAATATATATATATATATATATATATATATATATATATATATATATATATATATATATATATATATATATAACTAGCAGGTTGTATTTGGATCCTATGAGACCCAAGTAGGTCCCATTAAATCCAAACCCAAATCACTTCAAGACCCAAAACCACATCCAACCAAAGGTTCTCCCGACCATCCGCCGCACCTCCTCTCACTTTGCTTCACTTCCCTCGTCGAAAGCCGTGAATCAAGGGTACCAGCCATGACCCCTTGACCATGCTCCCTCTCCTGTTATTTAAAACCCTTCCCTATGTTTTTCATTAAAAGCCTTATACTATCATCCCTTTCACTGTCTCACTCTCAGAGTTTGATGAGAGGGTCGACCCCCTCCCATCGTCTCTCTTTCGGCAAACAGAACCCCTGGCCGGCGGCGACACCAGCCGGTGCCACCACCAGCACCCGCCAGTGCCACCATCACCGGAGGCTCTTCTCCCCCCCCCCCCCCCACTCATCTCTCTCGGTGTTACGGGAGACACCGCTGGAGCGCCTTCCCTACTCCTTCCTCTGGTTTTTTCTTGGCAGACGAGAGGGCACCCTGCCCTCCGCTGTTCTCCCTCTTCTTCTCCGTCCTTGTCACCTGAGCACGCCCCACCATCGCCATTACCACCGGTCATCTCACCCGTCTCCCCACCTTCTCCCTTTCCTCTCTGCGTAACACAGTGGCCGGACGGCCACCCACTGTCTCTCTCTCCCTGCTGGTGTCTCTCTCTACTGGTGTTCCGGCAACAGTTACCACCTGAACCACCTGGGCAGTGCCCTCCCCTCTAATTTCCAACGACCTTCACCGCCGCACACCAACCGCCACCTCCCTCCCTGTTTCTGCTGAACTGCCACCGTGCCTCTCCTCCTTGCTGAGCTTCCGCAAGGGAAAGGGCCGCCACTCACCGACGACCTCCCTCTTCTCTGTTTCCAACCAGAAGAAAAAGAGGACAGGCCCGCCAGCCTCACTCCCGTTCTTCTCTCTGCTACCTGCCAGACAGAAGGGTGGGCTGACCACAGTCACCTCCTATGCCCTCCCGTCTTCTTCTGGTGTTCCCGACCCCAACCGGATAGAGTGGTCAGAACCACCCTGCAGCCCACACCTCTTGGGGTTGTTGGCAATAGAAAAAAAAAAAAGAGGGCAGCCCGCAAACCGCTCTTGGCATATATACATTTGCACGGACAAACTCTCGCACTTGCAATATGAATCCCAAGACACGGGCAAGGCCACACTCGTATCGGGATCGCCAACAAACTATGATCCACGTCGCCCATATCAAGAGAAATCACTAAGGGCATTTTCAAGATTTTTTCATTTCTTATGAGATCGCATGTGAGGTAGCTTCGTGATAACTCAACACATGCATAGTTTTAGGTTTCAAAAATTATTCTTGAGTGAGTGTATATATATATAGTATTTATATGATTTTTGAGGGAAAAATGTATATTTAAGAAACCATTGGATTTTAGGAGCAAAAATATGTATGTGTTCAAAAAATTTCAAAATTATCTATATATGAATATTTTGAATATATTTTCAATAAAGACATATTTGTGTATTTTGAATTTTTATATTCAAGATTCAAAATTATCTATATGTTCAAGCTTTACTAAATTCACGTATTTTGATTTTTTATGAACATAACCTATGAGTGTATTTCAGAATTTATGATACATGTTAGCATGATGTTTATGTTTATGAATGATAAAATGCATATTGAATGATGCATGTAAGTATTGCAAAATATCCATGATGAAGAATATGTTATGAAATTATTATGGCTTGAGCTCGGATGAGTAGCTCCCGACCTTGTGCACGGTCAACTAAACCGATGTGTAATAGTACCCCAAATGGGTGGTCGAGAATCTTATGATAAGGTTAATTGAAATCATATGTGCTTGTGCCCAGTAGAGGCTATTGAATATGTAAAATATTAATTATTGTTTAAAACATGTATGTCAAGAGAGATAATCAAATGTTAAAGAATGTGTGTGTTAATTCTCTTGTATCTTACCATGTAAGAATAAACAATACATAATGCTATGTGGGGTTTTATTTAAGCACAAAAACTTGCTTTCCTAGCCACGAAGATAGGGGATAGGTGTCACTAGTGTTGCAAGGTGTTAGTGAGATTGTTTCAGCTAAAAGTAAATTCTGATACATTTGGTTACAAGTGTTGGAGTTTCTTTCTCGACTGTATTGTCACTCACCCTAAGACCATATAGGATATATAAGGCCAAGATAATAAAATAAAGTTGATTGAATATACCCTTGAGCCAAACTTCTAATTCATATATCTGTATCGTACCTATAAAGAGTTATGAAAGAGAAACAAAAGTGTATTGTGCATATAGTAAAGCATCACATGCACCATCTAAAAAAGAAAATATAAATGAAAAAAATTATAAGTTATCCATACCTACGATGATTTCTTCGTTTGCACTTGTAAGTCATGCATAAATTGAATGATTATGCATGGGTAAAACTATTGCATATGATATTGAAGTGTTATTTATCTTCATTGATAATTGCTTATTTATGTGAAAAGATTATTATTTCATGTATACATGTTTCTATGCAAATATATTCAGTTATTATATTCTTGTTGGGGGTTATTCCGACCTTATATTAAAACCATTTTAAGTACTTAGTAGTTGAGACAGAGTGGTTGCGGGCAACTGAGGCAGCGTCACAGAACCAAACATTTTCTTTTTCGAGAATTGAGTTTTTGGATAAATTTTACTAGTTATTTTGAAAAACATTACTGTTATTTCAAAATTTGTAAATTACTATGTCTATAGAATGAAATCATTTTCAAAAAATTTTACTGCCTTAAATTCAGTATTATTGCGAATGATCGTTCTATAACCCATTCGAGGTTTTGACCCAAAAAAAGTTTTAAATTTTTTTCATTTTTCGGGTTTGAAATCTTGGGGCATTGTGGTAGTGGTATCAAAGTGAGAAACAAATACTGGTTTGACACATCCAGCAGACCGACATCGCTCTGTAAGTACTATTTTGGTTAATTATTGAAATTGTTGGTATTGTGAAAGCTTGAATTTGTCCATGAACTTAGATGTCGAAATAAGGACATCACAGGTACTTATGAAAACTTATGAATTCTCGACTGTACTAGATGGCAGATGACAACCTAAGGGTTGGACTATACAGAGAGTCTTCCTACTAGAAGCTCTCAGTACTTTGACCAAAACTTGCCAGAACTTCGCTAATAACATGGATAATGGTAATGGTAATGATAATGGACAAAGGAACTAGGGAGGTAACTAGAACGATAATCATAAAGTCAACTTCAAGTGCTTCATGGATTTACATTCCTCTATCCTTCTTGGGAAAAGAGGACCTTGATGCAGCGGATGAATGAATTTAGGTAACCATGAAGATATTCCAGGTACTGCGGTGCCTAAGGACTAGAAAGTTTCCTTCGACATGTTCCAACTGAAGGAGGATGCAAAAATCTAGTGGAAGATGGTTTGTGATATTCGTTACCCACCGCAACAGTTGCAGGCTCTGACGTGAGCCCAATTTTCAAAGGTATTTCTTGACACCATTTTTTTTTGGCATGCGAAGGCTTAGAAAAGGCAAGAGTTCCTGGAACTCAAGCAAGGCAACCATACTGTTCTAGAGTACACCACTAGGTTCAGACACATAGAGAAATATTGTGTGCATACCTATGTCATGAATGAGGAACATGCCCAAAAGTATGTACACGAACTTCGTGACGGGTTGAGGTTGAGAGTTCTTGATAGTAGACCTCAGAACCTAAACCAGGCTGTCGAGATGACTACATTGTTACAGGTAGACTGAGATTCTTCTAAAAAGTTCTAGTTGACTAAGACTGAAAGGAAAAGGAAGAGGCCTCAAAACTTTGTTACAGGCCAGAACAAAGGACCGCCAGTTAAAAGGTCATAATTTCAGCAGGGTGGCAACTCCCAACAATAGTCACAAAACGATTCTTGCCGAAAGTGCAAGATGCACCATAAGGGACAGTGCTACTTTGACATCGACGCATGCCTATACTGTAGAGGGATGAGACACTTCATCAAGGACTATCCTAAGAGGATATTACAAAATGGGAAAAATGCAACACCAGGCTTTTCTAGCCCGTATTTTCTCGGTGGAACCCAACACGACCATTACAGAAGACTTGAACGTTGTAAGAGAATTCACAGATGTATTTCCTGGTGATCTTTTATGATTACCCATGTGCGAGAGATTGATTTTTATATAGAATTGGTGCCTGGTACAACTTCAATCTCTAAAGCTCCTTATCGGATGACACCAACAGAGCTAAAAAAGTTGAAAAAGCACACCATGGAGAACACTTGTACTCTTTGTTAAAAAGAATGATAGATCAATGTGATCGTGCATCGATTACCATAAGTTGAATCAAATGATGATAAAAAATAAATACCCTAGCTGAGATGCAAAGGTCTTCTCCAAGATGGACCTCAGATCTGGCTACTATAAGTTGAGGATTATAAAATTCGATGTGTAGAAATCAATGTTCAAAAAGCATGGCCATTATGAGTTTTTTGTGATGCTCTTTGAGCCAATGAATGCATCTGCAATATTTATGGATCTTATGAACAAGATATTTTGGTTGTTTCTAGATCTTTTTGTGATTATTTTTATTGATGACATCCTGATTTATTCGAAAAGCAAAAAAGATTACAAAAACCATCTAGGGATCATCCTGAATATACTTAGAAAGCATGAGTTGTATGTAAAATTCTCTAAGTATGAATTCTAGTTAGAGCAAGTCATGTTTTTGAGAGACGTGATCTCGAAAGGTTTGTTAGGATTTACCTAAGGCCCATATGGGTCTTGCTAATATGAAGAAGATTTGGGTCCACTTAGACCCAAATAAATCCAATAAAATATGTATATATAAATATAAATATAAATATAAATATAAATATAAATATAAATATAAATATAAATATAAATATAAATATAAATATAAATATAAATATAAATATAAATATAAATAGTAGGTTGTATTTGGATCCTAGGAGACCCAAGTGGGCCTCATCAAATCCGAACCTAAATCACTCCAAGACCCAAAACCCCATCCAACCTTATGGGTTGTAGTTGGATCCAAATGGATCCAACCCAACCATAAAGGTCCCCTCAACCGTCCGTCGCACCCCTCTCACTTCGCTTCACTTCCATCACCAAACGTCGTGAATCAATTGGTACCACTCTTGACCACACTCCCTCTCTCCCATTATTTAAACCCCTTACACCCATATGTTTTTTCATTAAAAACCTTATACTCTCATCCCTTTCACTCTCTCGCTCTCAGAGTTCGACGAGAGGGTCGACCCCCTCATGTCCTCTCTCTTCTGGTGAACGAAACTCCTAGCCAGCGGTGACACTAGCCAATGCCACCACCGGCAGCACCCGTCAATGCCACCACTATCGAAAGCTCTCCCCCACCCCCCCACCCCCCCACCCCCCCCAACTCGTCTCTCTCAGTGTGATGGGAGACATTGTCAGAGTGCCTTCCTTTGTTTTTTTTTGGCACACGAGAGGGCACTCTGCCCTCCAATGTTCTCCCTCTTCTTTTTCTCTGTCCTTGTCACATGAGCACACCCCACCATTGCCTCTGTTTGCCTCCATCGCCCTTGCCACCAACCACCTCACTCGTCTCCTCACCTTCTCCCTTTCCTCTCTACGTAACACAATGGTCGAACGACCACCATTGTTGCCCAGGTGGTTATATATGTATATGGTTTTAGAAATTATTTGTGTTGCGCATTTTTCATGCAAAAATGTATATTTACAAAACCATTGAATTTTATAAGCAAAAATATGTGTGTAAAAAATTCTAAAATTATCTATATGTGAATATTTCGAATAGGTTTTCAATAAAGACATGTATATGTTCAAGATTTATGAGCATATTCATATATTTTGAATTTTTATGAACATGCACCTACGAGTGTATTTCAGAATTTACGATACATGTTAGCATGATGTTTATGCTTATGAATGATAAAATGCATATTGAATGATGCATGTGTGTATTGCATAATATCCATGATGAAAAGCATATTATGAAATTGTGATGGTTCAAGCTCGAATGAGTGACTCCCGACCTTGTGCACAAGTCAACTAACCGATATATGATAGTGCCTCAAATGGGTGGTCGAGAACCTTACGATAAGGTTAATTGAAAGCATACGTGTTTGTGCCTGGTAGAAGCTATTGAATCCGTAAAAGATTAATTAATGTTTAAAGCATGTATATCAAGAGAGATAATCAAATGATAAAGAATGCGTGTGTTAAGTCTCTTGTAGCTTATCATGAGAGAGTAAGCGGTACACAAGGCTCCATAGAGTTCTAGTTAAAAATGGAAGGTTGCTTTCTCAGGCACGGGGATAGGGGATAGCTGTTACTCATGTTGCAGGGTGTTTGTGAGATTATGTCAACTGAAAGTAAGTTCTAATATATCAAGTTGTGGGTATTGGGGTTTCTCTTTTGACTATATTATCCCTTACCCTAAGATCGGAGAAGATGTGCAAGGCTAAGGTAATAAAATATAAGTTGATTGAATATACTCTTGGGCCAAACCTCTAATCCATATATCTATGTTGTACCTATAAAGAGTTATAAAAGAGAAACAAAAGTGTATCATGCATATACTAAAGCTTGACATGCACCATCTAAGAAAGAAAATGTAAATGAAAAGAATTATAAGTTATCCATCACTACGATGATTGCTTTGCTTACACTAGTAAGTCATGCATAAATTAAATGGTCATGAATGAGTAAGACTATTGTATATGTTATTGAATTGTTATTCATTTGCACTGATAATTGCTTATTTACATGAAAAAACTATTATTTCATGTATACTTATTTCTATGCAAGTATTTATGTTGGGAGTTGTTCTGATCTAAACAATTTTAGGTACTAAGGAGCTGAGATGAAGTGGTTGTGGGCAGCTGAGGTGGCATCATAGAGCCTATCATTTTTCTTTCCCAAGAACTGAGTTTTTTGACAAACTTTACTAGTTTTTTTTATTTGTTATTTTAGATTTTATACATTACTATGTCTATGTAATGGAATCCTTTTAGGAAATGTTAATTGCCTTAAGTTAAATATTATTATGATTGATCGTTTTGTAACCCTTTCGAGGTTTTGACAAAAAAAAAGTTAAGAAAGTTTTTGTTGATAATTCATAAAGAAAAGTTTTATTTTTTTTTGTATTTTTCGGGTTTGAAATCTTATGGCATTACAGTCGCCTTCCGTGTGATTACAAGCGATAAGTCACTTGTTTCATCTTCGTCTGATCACGTTCAACATGATTTCTCACTCACAACACTGAGTTCAAGGAAAAGCCCTCATGTGGAACAAGGTATTAGCTTAGTTTGTAGTCCAACCATGTTTGGCCAGACTTTTCTGTCTATATGACAGGCACAACAGGGAGTCCTTTGTGTTAGGATACGTACACGCCTTTAGCTACCATCTTATATTGACAAGTCATCTATTTTTGTTTCTACAAGACCTCTTTTCAAAAAAAATTTGTCAGAGCCACCTTTTCGCTCTTTCTAATGCTTTGGTGTCTCCTTCTTTGCTATCGACTGAGCTTTATATGCTCAACAACAAAGAGGGGCATTAAGTAGACATTTTTTATACAAAAAATCCAGTGTTTTCAGTATATTTCAATGTTTTGTTAAGTTTGAATGAATTTTTGGCCTTCAAAATGGCATCCTTAAGGTTTTTGTCCAAAAGATCAATCAAACTAAAGGTTTTCAGCTTTTCAACTAGCAAAAAATTAAGTCAAATAAACATCGAAGTAGAAATTTATAACCAAAACAAGGTGGCTTATTTAGCAAAAAACTATTTTTTTAGGTAGAGCCCACTTTGACTATATGTTTGACCATCCAAACGATCAAATTTTTTTCCACTCAAATGACAAATTAAATTTGAGGATATTATCTTTTTAATGCATTAAAAATCACCTCAAATTGATATTGAAACAAAAAGTTAGGGTCAAAATAAGTTAACTTATTAGGCATGTTTTATCCAATTTTCTAATGACAATTTATTTATCGTTATTACCTTTTAAATTATCATTATTACTCTTATAACGACAATTAATGTGTCATTATAACTTTTTATCTTGTTATTGGATATATAACAACAAATGATTTGTCGTTAGTAGAGTTATAATGACAAACATTTGATGTTAAAAGCTTTTCGAAATGTCATAAGGTATTTCATATCAACAGCTTCAAAAAGTGTGACCCATCCCATTTCCGTCCATTTTTTACAGCCCAAGATGTCCTCCTCACTTAATGACCTCATTAAAAATAAAATCCTATTCCCTAATCACCTCTCTTAAATATGATCTCAACTGATAATTCGAATTACTTTGAATTTCAATCGTAGATCCTTCTTTAATGTTAGATACGCAGAAAATGTATCTAGATCTACCTAGAAACCTATAAATAGGGTACCACCCCCTCTTTCAGCATCGGGTATTCGCATACCTACTTTGCCAAAATATCTATACGGCTTAGCTTAGTCTACCTAGCCTAGTCATAGCCCACATTAAACCTATCCTAGGACCCAGATCACTCCAACTCACACCAATATCGAATCCGCGCCAAGCCAAAGTGTTGTCCATGCTCCTGCACTCGTCGAACGTAGAAAGGGCTACCTAAGCCTGATGTGAGTTTGATTGTATTTTAATTGTTATTTTATTTGTTTTATGCATTTTTATAGGCTTAGATTTGTCTAATGTTCACATATTTGCTAATTTCTTATTTTTTCCGAGTTTTGGTGGTTTTCATCACCCAACTCATTTTTTTATAGGTTTTCATGACCGAGGTATACTCTCTATATTTGCAACGCAGCTCCAACAAGAACGATTTGATGTCCTTGATTCGGCTGATCCCTGCTCAACAAAAAAGGAAAGGCATGAGATCCTGAAGAACAATTCTCATTTTTTTCTAATATTCGGATCCAGATCTTGGATCAATTTTTTCAATAATTTTTGACAAAAAACTTGTGTTTTTAGTTTTTAAAAACTCAGGATCCATAGAGATATATCCAAGAGAGAGGGAATTGGACGTTCTCTCTTGGATGTCCTCTTCAGAGAGAGAGAGAGAGAGAGAGAGAGAGAGAGAGAGAGAGAGAGGTGTCTCATGCCTAGGGCGCTGCAAAGAAGAAGAGAACGAGGGATAGAGAAACTCTAAATCCTTTTGTTAAGTTTTAGGGTTCTCAGATTACGTACATTTAGCCCTCTCAAGTTAAAGTCACCCTCCCAAGTACAATCAATTACTTATTCTTAAACATGAAAAAGAAAAGAAACAAAATCATTTCAATTGAAAGCAAATCTACCGAACCGCACCTTGGGCCCGGGTCTGTCACTGGATCCGCATCCCTAAAGAGCTTCATCCCGTAACAGAGAGAGAGAGAGAGAGGTTCTACATTAATAGCTCTGAGCTAATTACACATTTTAGAGGAGACTCCTCTTCTTGAAAACATAGCACAATCCAACAGATTTATGGACACTTTTATAATTGTTTTACAACTTTACCTCCAAGGCTATTGATTCCTTGTTCACCAAGGAACTTGACATTAAGAAACTTGCTTTCCTTATTACCTTGCTTGCCTATGCAACCAGATATGCTAGAGCCTTCCTGAATCTTCCCTTCACGCATCTCCTCCTCTCCTTATTTGTTCAGCTCAAGTGTGGGACATAAGGTGAGCAGTGATTCTCTGACATTCATGCATAAGTGGCCAAACATAGATAAAACTAGAGAATTGGATACTTAGCCAATTCTACCACATGCAAAGGGAAAATTCATGTGAGAAACGGGTGCAGAGGCTGTTTCAATTTCTTGGTAATGTAGCTTACATCTCCCTTTGGGCTAGGCATATGGGAGTGTCTTTTGATGCAGCTCTATTCTAAACTGAGATTCTTGGGTACAGTGGCGGGTCCAGGATTTTGCTTAAAGTGGTAAAAATTTTTTTATAATAAAATAAAATAAAATAGTTCAAAATAAGGTTATTTATGGTCCTCCTGCCGAAGATGACAATAGGTAGGGGTGGCAAAACCTGACACGACCCGCCAACCCGCCTCTTAGGCGGGTTCGGGTTGGGCTTAAGCCAACCCGTTTAATAAATGGGTCGACCCGCCTAACCCGTTTATTAAATGGGTCGGGTTCGGGTTAGGGGTATGCCAACCCGCCAACCCGGCTGATCCGTTTAATAAACGGGTTAGGCGGGTGGGTCAACCCACCAACCCGTCCTGCCAACCCATTTTCCCGACCCAACCCATTTATTAAACGGGTTGGCAGGTCATGTTGGGTTACCCGTTTATTAAATGGGTCGGGTTAGTGTTTGCCACAGCCGACCCGTTTAATAAACGGGTCGAGTTCGGGTTGAGGTATGCTGACACGCCAACCCGCCAACCCGGCCCGATTGCCACCCCTAACAATAGGTATAACTATACAAAATTACATGACATGCACAAAATCAAACTGTAACTGCTATACTAAACAAAATTACAAAAAATATGTTAATATGCATTAAAGCTCATGAAGTCTTCTAGAATAAAACCCCCCATCATATTCATTTGTTAATGTTCTTAGCAACTAAGTTGACCCCGAGGGTTTTTAGAACCGTTGCATGATTACTTCATTCTCATTTTTCTTGAATATGTTCTCTATGTATGTGACCAAGTTATCCTTCATCCACTCATCTCACATTCGGTTTCGTAATCGATTTTTCACGATTTTCATTGTAGAAAATGCTCTCTCGATAGCAGCTGTCAAAACTGGTAGGATCAATGCCAACGTCAACAAGTAAACCAATGGATATAATATATCTCTTCCCATTTCAACCAATCTTTTCAGCAAGTTGAGTAATCCCTCTGTCAAGAATAATAAGCATGTAAAAGAGGACAACCAATTCATTTGCAAAAAGCTTTATAAATAAAATCCTTGATCGACATCACATTTATACAAACTGCTTATTAACTCAATCTATAGTGCCTAGAGCATCAGCAGCTCACCTTCTAACCAACAAACATCATCAGAGATATATCAAATGATTCGGGTTGGAACACTCACCAAACTACTAAAATGAATTCAATTTCAGCTTGTTAACATCTTCGACTACCATAATAAAAAATCATTTTAGCCATTTTAGGCTTTCAGCACATACCATACACATAGAAATACATCAAATTGGAACACCCAACATTAGAAATTCAGAAATAAATTTTTTTTGTCGGATTAATGAAATACTAAAAAAATAAGTGAAATGGGTAAGCACAGAATTTCAAAAAACTCAAATTTTAAATACATAAATTGATAAACCAAACAATCAAACAAGTACTTTGTTGCTAACCTTGATTTTTGCTCTTGTCACAAGGAGAAAGATAAATACACACAAAGGGAGACCGAGACAATCAACTATTCAAGAGAGAGGCCCAAGGAAATAGGGCAGCTTGCAGAGGATTGGAGAGAGATGGAGGGGGGAAGACTAAAAAAACCCAAAAAATAGGGGCAAAAAACTTGAGAACTATGTCCTTGCACTTTTTACCTTAAAAAATAGCTTTTGCTTTTGCTATTTTACTAAAAGTTGTTTTGCTTTTTTCAGTTTTTACTTTTTCAAGTTACGTTTTTGTCTTATTTATTTATCACTTTTGACAAAAATAATTATTTTTTTACTAGAAAGACCAACATACTTTGGGGTATGATACTACTCGGTTGAAAATTTTCAAAACTTTAAGAAGGGCTCCAGCCCCTCCTTGCCTCCCTTGATCAGCCCTTTGTGCTCTGCTATGTGTTCTTAATTTCTCTTGTACTCCATTTGCCGTATGCTGCTCTATGGGCGACTGCTTATCACCATTCAATTCTCTTCTTTGTTCATATTTTCAGTAAAATGAATGTTTTCTTTTTTCTCAAAGAGAAAGAAAAGAATACGAAACACATAATGAAAGTCTTCACACCAAGAAGATAAGAAATGCTGCACTGGTATCAAACATAGATCGTTTCATAGATTAATGCATTCATCATAAGCAACGGTTACAGCTTAAGGACTGCATCCATTATAAATATTTGCTTGAAGCATTCTTCTGCAAGATGGTGATTGCTTCTTCATTTGATCTAAGATGATCACCTTAGGAAACACATTCCAGTTAAAATCATGCCATTCTTAAGATTTTGGGTGCACAAAGATGATCTAGCCACGTTGTTATTCAAATCTTAAATTTATATCCACATCTAAGAAAAACTGTAAAACAAGATGACAGATCTAAATGAATCTAATCCATTTACATCTGCATGCCCAACATATTTGTGTTTGTAGCACACTACCAAAAGTTAGAATCAATTAACTGCCATTTTTTTTATTTTAAATCCTTTAATTTTGTTTAATGTTCTATTTATTTTAAATAGTTCATGCCAAGCCAATTAGCATTTTATGTTCTTGTGTGCTGTTGAGCGCACTCATGCATTGCACTTGCACGCTTTGATTCGGCTGTTATTAAATGTGGTAGCGCATCATCAAGGCCATTGATGGCTTCAATGGTTCGTGCACACTCAAGCTTGGTTCAGTTCTATTTACCTAATGACTGAAAATTTCAGTACTTTATCTAAATTTATAAGCATTTATATTAGATGGATTATAATAAAAATCTCATGTGCAAAACCTGATTCCATTGATTGTGTCGCTTTATTGCATGTTAGGTGCAGCCAACATGAGTTTTTTTTGTATGCACTTGTTTACAAGCTCATTGCACATGCACATTACTAATATTATATTAAAGCTGGAAGTAAGTGCACAAGGCCTATTGAGCAAAGCTCAGGCTGACTCATATTGGTATATATATAGAAAAAAATACATGACAGACTTTGAACTCTAAACCTATTGCCCAAACACTTTGATTATTCATTTCATAATATAAAATATATCTAAAAATGTATGTATTACTACTTAATTTAAGGCTGTCAACAGGTAGGGTTTGTCTCGAATACCCGACCTGACCCGGTTTTGCATTATTGGATATGACAGAAAAAATAAAAACCCGAACGAAATTTTACTGGTTTTGAGATTATTTTTTAAACTCGACCAGGATCAGGTCCGGTTATGAGTTTTTGTAGCGACGTGTTGGGTCGGATATTCGACCCGGTGAGAAAACCACCAAATCAGGTACCTAATCTATTATTTAAACAAATCATCTATATTTCTGTTAAAATATCAATGCAGAACGGGATTTTTACTCTGATCATTTGTTTCCGATCAAAATGCTAACCAGTATAAGGACTTTTCGTTGCATATATGTGAAAAAAAACATATATATTTTTAAAGGAATATATATATATATAGGAAAAACATGTAACAGTGGACGATCAAACTGGAAGCATATCTGCCGCTGATCAGCGGCGGAGCATCATTTTTTCTGCCCAAAGCATTAGCGGCGGTCACGTCCAACCCTTCGACGAGAAGCCCGTCCATTGTTACCGGATATATATATATATATATATATATATACTTTCTAAACTTGAACCTAAAGTCAACCGAACCCGATACCGACCCGACCCGACCAGTTAGTAACTGACTCGGGTTTGGGTTATTGAAAAATCTATGAGAGGATCACGTCAGTTGGATGTAGTATGAACGACGTCCATCAAAAGAAAAGAATTAACAAGCTCAATGCCAGCCGTTAAATTTAAACCATTTTGATGCCATCCATCCTAAATATCGAACGACATCAGAAAAAAGAGTGGGGCCCATCCAAGTAATGGGCATCCTATTCATACAGGTTTTGGATGCCGTTCATCTTGCGATCAATGGCATCCAGAGGTGCTCTGACCAAATATCTTTAGAGCACACTCTAACCTGATCCCATCTCAAAATCTATTTGGTCAGAATTAGTTTCCTTTTAGGTTTGACCTGACAAATTACCCAGTACTTATTTGGGCCGATCAGAGACAACCCTGATCCGACCCATTGACAGCTGTAACTTAATCAGCTTGTACCAGCTGAGCTCAACCATAAACCTGTTGGGTCCAAGCCTGTTTCATGAGTTCAAACAAGCTGTTTACAAGCCCCAAGGGGTTTGGTGCAGTGGAAGGGGGGGCCTTGGCCACTAGAAGGGTGGTCAGAGTTTCATTCTCATAAGTGTCAAACTCAGCAAGGGATAAAAGTCAAGCTGATGGCTCAGGTTCGAATCCCTCTGCCACATGGGGGCTTAAGAGATATCTGGTAGGGGTCTGCCTAACCCAGCTTGCCTTTCAAAAAAAGAAAAGGGTTAAAAGTCAAGGCTTGCTTATCCCTTGTTCAGTTGAAACCCGGCGACTCCATGAGGCAAAGGGTGCTGCAACGGTTTACCACTGTCGAAAAGTGATTGGGTAGGCTTAGCCAACAAGACTAGGTCTCTGAACCGGAAGGTGGTTTCCCTGTGGAATCTCTGGATCCAGCCCTACTGCTCAGATTTAACCCATTTGGGAGTCCCATCAACAGCTGGGGTTTTTGCTAACTCTGATAGAACCTAGTTCAGCCATGGTTGGGTTACTTTTCACTGAACTGTTCAAGAAGTGAGCAGATCCAGTTTTTATGGAATCTGCCACACCATGTGGGGAGCCATCACTGTGGCATCCACCGTACCCTTCACACACTCTGCACGCTTTAATTCACAGGCCAACACCACCATCCATCCAGTTGTTCACTGTCACATCATATTTACACTAAATTAACTAAAATAATAATAATAATAATAAACCATTCTTTACTCAGCATTGAGGCTGGGCCCCATCCTTACTTGTTTCCAATTAAATAAAGAGGGTACTTCTCCTTGGGTAGGGTTCCCCTGCATCCCCCCCACCTTGTCATTTATTATATCATCATGATACTGCTTCTACAATGCAGAATTTCTAAATGCAGCACCCCTTCCCTTGCCAAACTTGTAGGTAGCCTAATGAAGTTTTTTATATCAATAAACACCAAATCTTATTTACTGAAATTTGTTGAGTCTATGTTCCTTCGAAATGAACCCTCTCTTGGTAGATTCATGACCAAGTATTGTCAAATAAAATGACCTCTGCCTTCTAACAAGGTTTTAGAAAAACCCTAGCCTCCAAGCCATTTTTCCCAAATCATTCCATGTTTGCCATTCAAGGTGAGTGAGGCTAAAGGACCCTAGGGATTTGCTAATTTTTTCTTCAACTAAAATATAAAATTCAGCATTTGCCACCTTGATTCTGTACATTTTGAATAAATATTTACAACTAGCTTTGTCACCTAATTTGAAATTTGAATACTAGCATCCATCCATCCTTTTTTTAAACCATGTTCCCATTGCTTTTAAATTTTTGCCAGTAAGTATTAATTCAAGGAATATGTAGCAGGATAAACCCCACAATCACTTTTTGCCTCTGTTTTGTTTTTTAGCCAGGCAATTTGTGAATCCTTTTCTTTTACCCCTTTTACCTGATGAAATTCAACCCTATGACACTAGCTAAAATGCAGTGATTACTGACTATGGCATTGGAACAAACATTTTCTTACCATAAAAAAAATTAATGATAATTTTTTGAATGTTAGCAAAGCCCGTCCGGAATCTTTTTACCCTAATTGTGTTTTATGTCCAAGATCATGAATCAGAACACACACACACACCTAATCCAATATTTTACATGTTATTTGTCATCATGATCATTATTTAGTTCCATCTACATGTGGATATTCAGCACAAAAACACAATATAAAGTTTGTTGTTGATCAAAGAAAAGTTAAAGATATGGGTGGTTCTGATAATTTAACCATAGTTTGAGATGAAGCATGTGGCAGGCTCTCGGGTTTAGGGTTTTTAGGGTTTGGTCTAAGGTTTCTCCAAACTTTTACCACAACATACAAACTTTTTCACTTTTTCCATTATGAGGGTTCATTGGACACTAGTGTTTTCAGGAAAGAAGACACACAAGTTGTGTCCAGACAACTTTTGGAATCAGGTAAAGACAAGAGACTCAGCTGCAGGGACATTCGTACATGTAACTCACGTGACAAGTCAACAATTCAAGGAGCACGGCGATCATGTAGGTCAGATTAGACTTGTTATCTTATAAATCAGGTAGTAGTTGAAAATGACTCGGATGGGTTGGACTCAAGCAAGCCTATATAAGTAGACTCAATAACATTAACCAACTATGGGTCAGGTCGAGTTCATCATGCTCACCAATCATACTAAAACCATAATGGCTCCATACCCAATTTAGCCAAGCTGAGCCACCAGGTTGCAGCCTATCCTTAATCGTTTGAACTGTACCTAAAAACGCAATAGGGAATGACACAAACAATACAAGTATTTGAATCTTTAAGGCCTAGTAGACCCTCAAATGTTTAGTCATTTTTTTGTTTTTTCTTTTGAAAGGCAAGCTGGGGTTAGGCAGACACCTACCAGTTATACAACTAAAACATTGGGCTTTGAACCTGCAACATCCCAATACAAGTTGACGTGCACTGGCTGCTCCTACCAGACAAGCCCCCCATTGGCAAACGTTTCGTCATTCTAGTGTATTGTTGGTTGCTTAATTTCTAGTCTTTCTGCAAAAAGATCAACTTCTATGCATATTCATCCTTTTGCTATGCATATGAATTTGAAACTCTTCTTGTTTGCTCCACACGATAGATGCCACATACTTTGCAATTGCTTCCCACGTGGATCTGATTTATACGTTCACACTTGCAAGCTTTTTATATTAACCTTTTTGATGTTCACACAACTAAGGCACCCCTGTCTGCTCTAGTTAACTAGCAACTAAGGTTAGCTCAACCAGGCTAGGTAGCACTTGGCTCTTGGAGTTTAAAAAGCTTATGTATCTTTGCTTACAAGACTTCAACGAGGCAACTACTAAGTCTAGCCTAAGTCAAAGATCATACTTAGAGTTTTCTAGACGTAGTCAAAGATCATACAGATGGTTTAAAGCAGGTACGAGATGATTGACTCATTGATGCAGAAGCAGAGATATTTTTGACCGAGCTTGATTCAAGCAAGGAAATGATTCAGGTAGGCCTCACTACAGACTCGTTGATTCTTCCCAGTACAATTGGTCATTGTCTCGACGTGGGGTGGCTCCAAGTCCCGAGTACCAGGGAATTCCTAGCCTCTCTTACTCATGGATCCGCACAAACAAATCCAGAGGGAGAGAGAGAGAGAGAGAGAGAGAGAGAGAGGGTCCTCCTTTCTGTATTTCCTTTCACTTTACACTGGTCTTTTACTGTTGGAGATTCACGCTTGTTCCAGACAGAGAAATTCTAGCTAATGAACCAATTGATATGACAACAAAAAAGAACATGAAAAATATTAATACATTCATAGATGATACATTAGTTCATGCCACACATAATAAAAGACCAAAAAACAATGGAAACTTTTAATACAGAATTATCCTCTAATGGCAACAATGCCAACAACACAAATATCGTTGCTTTCGGACTACAAGGAGAGAGAGAGAGAGAGTCCAGATTAGATCCTAATCTCCTTGTTTTACAAGAAAGAAAAGGTAATCTTTTCTAAAAAGAACCAAGACCAAATAAACAAAAGAATATTTAATGCAAAAGGGTAGAGATAACAGAGGGATCAGCGATACTCGTACGGGTAAATGGGCGGTGGTGGAGATGCATAGGAAAATCCGGACACCGGCGGCAGTGGCGCGTTATGGTACACCGAAGAAGGTGGCGGTGGTGGAGGGGAGGGGAACAGAGGTGGTGGATAGTGCGCTATTGATGATGATGGTGGCGATAATATCAATGGTGGTGGCGAATAAACCGGAGACGATGGTCGTGGTGGTGGTGAAAAGTGGTAGGCCTCAGGTGGTGGCGACGTCGCTGATGGTGGTGGAGCATGGTGGTGTTCACTCTTCCCTTTAGGTGGTGGAGGAATATAAGAGGGAGGTGGAGGTGGAGCATGGTAGGGATGGACTTCCGGAGACTGTGGTGGTGGTGGTGGATGGTATGTAGATGGAGATGGATAGTGGTGGTGCGCCGTTGGTGGCGGCTTCTCTGCTGGTGTTGGTGCTGGTGGTGGCAAAGAGTACTTAGATGGTGGTGGAGAGTGGTGGTGCTCCACTGGTGGTGATTTCTGTGTTGGTGGAAGGTATACGGATGGAGGAGAGTGGTGATGGTGCTCAGCCGGCGGTGATCTCTGTGTTGGTGGTGGAAGGTATGCAGATGGAGGAGGGCGGTTAGATTCTGTGGGTGGTGATGGGTAGTGGTGGTGTGCCTCAATTGGCGGTGGTTTCTTAGTGGGTGGTGGGCTATAATGATGCTCATTCTCACCTTTTCGTGGTGGTGGTGGTGGATTTGGCGTCGTCGTCGACGATGATGGCGGTGGTGGCGGATGAGTTTTTGCGTTGGGAGAAGACTCCGATGACGGTGGTGGTGGTGGAATTGCACCGGAATAAGAAACCGGCGGTGATGGCGATCTTGGCTTTGGCGATGCCCCCGGGTTATGAACCGGTGCCGGAGGCTGCGGCCTCGGCTTCGGCTTCGGCGATTCTTTAGGTGGCAAAGGCGGCTTGCCGGGAAATGGTGGCGACGGTGACTCCGACGGGTTATGAGTCGGGGGTGGAGGCGCCATGCTTGGTGGTGGCAACGAGACACTGCGATTAACACCACCACCACCACCGCAACCGAACTTGTTACAATCAACCCTCCTCCCAACCACTGGTGCGCATTCAGCAGGAGGACGCTGCTCCGGCCGCCCAGGAATACAATTCTCCGCATCGTTCACCATCAGCGATCTCCTTGCCAGGCACTCCGGTGGCTCGCCAGTGAAGTAATTGCCGGAGAACGTGAAATTCCGGAGTTGTGGCAATCTGCAGACGCTCCGGGGGATCGATCCGGTCAGCTCATTGTAGGCCACATCGAGCTGCTCCAGCTTCTGCATCCCTCCCACCGTCTCCGGCAATGTGCCTTGAATTATGTTGTAGCTCACATCAAAGACGGTCAGCTCCTTCAGCTCTCCTATTGATGGCGGCAAGCATCCTGTGAGGTTGTTGTTCAATAATATGATCTCATTCAAAGTGATGGTCATCTTTCCGACGCTGCTTGGAATGCAACCTCGAAGATCATTGTTGGCAATGACTACAACAGATGCCGGTGAATTCCCAAAATTATTCGGGATGCTGAATTTAAACCGATTGTTGTTCAGAAAAATCGCATCCAAATCCTTGTCGAAAAGCGCAGGCGGTATCGGTCCCTCGAACTCATTGAATCGAAGATCCAAGAATTTCAGCGTCGGGAGGTCGAGAACCACGGCAGGAAATGGGCCGACAAAGCGGTTGTTGCTCAAATCCAGCTCGAAGAGGTGGCGGAGATGGCGGAAAGAGTCCGGAACTATGCCGCAGAAACGATTGGAGTTCAGGTGAAAGAGTGCGAGATCCGTGAGGAGGCCGAGCTCGGAGGGGAGGTAGCCGGCCAGGTCAGCGTGGTTGAGATCGATGCCGGCGACCACCTGGAGGGAAGGGTCTGACGGAGAGGGGGAGCAGAAGACCCCATTGTAGGAGCAGACATTAGGGCCAACCCAGTTGGAGGTGAAGTTCAGTGGGTCTGAGAAGATGGCATGCTTGAAGGCTTGAAGGGCAATGTAGGCTTGGCCTTGACTCGGGTTGGCGAAGGTCAGGTGTGGATCGACGGTGGGCTTGGTCTGGAACCCACAGCCCTCACCAGAGAGCGCAGTGGAGGAGGTGGCGAGTGTGATGAAGAGGGTGAAGATGGGGAGGAGGAGATGGGGGGAGGGAGGATGCATTGTGATGCTGGTATTCTGATTCAAATGGTGAGAGAGAGAGAGAGAGAGAGAGAGAAAATGTGTCACTACTAGTGGTTGTTTATAGGGATGTCTGACCTCTGATTCAAAATTTCAAAGTTTTTATCTGTGATTTGTTGTCTGTTTGCAATTACCATACTTTATTTTTTTATTTATTGAAGCTGTTGTCATTATTGTCCTTGGTATGAATCACCCTCCTTTGAAAATTTCTGGGACTCCCTTTTTTATTTATTTGTGGCATAGGAACACAGCACTATAAAATTTTCAGATGCCAAATTGATACTTAGGGCTACTGTTGGTTGGTGCCTTGGTGGTTGGACCCTCATAGGAAGGCAATGAAGATAGATATCTTGATGCTATGCTGAGCCAAACTGGATCTGGGTCTGATTAGGTTCTCAATGTATTGATCTGCTCTGCTTGGAAGTTCCAATATGAGTGCATAAAGATGGTTTTTTCATAACATGGGTTGGATTTAATATGATCTTATCTTTCATGTTTCTTAGCTCTTGGATTCACCTATTTAATTACTTGGAAGAAAGTGATACGGGAACTCAATAAATTGTTTCTGTAGCCTGTCCTGGAATTCAGCACCATAGCTCAGGACAAGGGTCACGGATCAAATTGAATACTCAACTTATTGACATGGCATCTTCTTAAAAAAAAAATTATTCCTATTTGTGTCCTACTTGCTGTTTAATTAAAAAATAGCCATTCATGTGCAGGGATGCAAATGAATTTGGCATAGATTGGATCCTGAGAAAGATTCGATTCAACCTCTACAAGTAGGGAATGCAAGCGATTTTCGGATCAGAAAATACATACATTGGAGAGTCTAGGGATGCAAGCGGTTCCGATTTCGGATCAGAAAATACATTGGAGAGTCGGACAGGATCGGATTCAAGACAGCCAAAATTTGCAAAATCTACATCCTGAATCTGACCAGTTTGCAACCCTATCTTTTATTTTACCTCAGAACTTACACTAAAAAAACACCAATCATGTGTCTTTGTTGGAAATGTCTAAACTGGGGGTGTCAGATACTATTAGGCTTTCACCTTTCAATCTTTTGGGGATGCCAAGCAAGCTAGACAAGTTTTAGGTACATTTAATTTGGTATAGATCTGGACCTGGGTTGGAACCTGCTCAAACCAAGTTCGATACCATCCAGCTTTGCATACAGGCTCCAGTCATTAACTGGCACTACTGATGATCAACTAAGAAATCAGCACACGAATATCTATCTCACAAGAACAAATTTTTTGAAATTTCTAAAAGTTAAAGATACTGAAAACTGTTGGTATATATAACATAGAAAATTAGAACAATCTATAAAAAATAAGGAAGATAAAAAATAAAAATAAAAATAAAAATAAAAACCTATTAAAATCTTTATAAAAAAGTGTAACAAACTCATGATACAGAGAAAAAATTGTGATATTTTGAATTTATTGAGATTTTATCAGGATTTCATCATTTTGCAGAACTGGCGAGATTTGCAGCATAGATGAAACTAATTACGGGTGCACAATGAGCCGAGCCTTAATTTGGTAAATTCAGCTGGGGCTTGGCTCACTCATTCATTTACACAAACAAACAAAGTCTGAGCCTAGCATTAGTCTTGTTCATAAAATCATGCCCAAGATTTGAAGTTTGGCCCATTATGGCTCATTTATCCCTAGTTTTTCTCTTTTCAAAATAATATTCTACCATGTGGTCATGTATTTTTTTTTTTACTTGGAGAAACCGATCCAAGGGCAGAGACCTTGTTAAACATTGTTGGACTCGTCTCACTTGAATGTAACAAATACACAACGTATGAAATAATTTATTCCCTTTTGTCATCGTTTTTCTCACGCTTTTCTTAATAGACCTAGGCTCTAGGGATGGCAGTGGGGCGGGGCGGGGCGGGGGACAAGGTCTCCACCCCCGCCCGGCCTCAAGATTTTATCCTCCACCCCCGGCGGGGAATGGATTTTATCCTCCATCCCCGCCTTCATCCCTGTTTCATGTCCTCCATCCCCGGTTCAAACGGGGATGAGGCGGGGATATTGCGGGGAAAAGTGGTCGGGGCGGGGTTGGGGTACGGATCGGGGCGGGGACGGGGCGGGGCGGGGAAAAGTGCACATCCATCCCCACCTCCACCCCCGGACGGGGATGGAGTTTAACCATCGTCCCCGCCTCCATCCCCATTTCATACCCTTCATCCCCGGTCCAAACGGGGCGGGGCCCCGCTTCCCCCCGGTCCACTGCCATCCCTAGACCTAGCCTGGCTCAGCCTGGTATCTGCCCATGTGTCAGTGTAAAACTCCAAGGGCTTACCACTCAACCTCAAAAAATCAAGCTTGGGCTTACGCTGGGGTGACCCAAAAAAAAATGTAAAATTTTTTTCTTTCTTATATGCAAGTGAATTGGGAGAAATTGAAAAAAATAGTTTTTCTCATAGTGACAAACGTTTTTATAGACAATTTTCTCATTTTTTAAAAACTCATGAGAAATTGAAAAAAATCCATAAATCTTGCATTTTTTGGCAAAATCTCAGCAATAAAAAATTTAATTAAAAAAATATAAAAATATTTTTTATAAGAAAATATTAATAAAATTATTTAAAAATAAAAATACATGATTTTTTTTAGATAAATAGCCGTTTAAAACGTAAATATTGCATTCAAATTGTGGTATTTATGTTTTTTCATAAATCTTGCAATATTTTGAAAATCTCGCAAGAAATTGTCGTTTTAAACTTTCAGGTAATTTCTCGCGATATTATCGTGAGATTTTCATAAATCTCGCGATATTTGTCCAAGACTTATCGTGACCTAAACCATCCAGCTATCTTATTTGACCCCGTTATATTGCAGTAGTTAAGATGTTAGATTTTCATGCCAAAGGTGGCAGGTTCAAATTCAGCTCCTCTATCTCAACCCAGCTCAGCTCGGTTCAATGTGAGGCAGCTGTTCATGCTCCACTTCAGAGCCAAAGAAAATACTGAGAAGGGATTTGTCAACTACATCCTTTTTGGGATATAAACCGGCAAATGGAAGGCCTTTTTTACTCCCATCTCCCAAATGTTAAGGAATCAGACTAGGAAGGGTCCATACCCGATCCAATTTAGTCTCCCAATGAAACAAAGAATGGTGGCGCCAAAGAGATAGGTGACGAGGATTTTGATAAAGATTGTAATAAATCAAATGCAGCAAAGACTTCTAAAAATATCTCTAATATTTCTAAATCCAAAGAGTAGGATAAGGAAAGGAGAGATTGTGATAGATTTGTGAATTATACTCAATATATTTTTCTTAAGAAACCTCTCGTCTTCTTGCCTATGTTTTTTTTTCTTTACCAAACAGTGGATGATTTTTAAGGATATCCCATTTTTATTTCAAAAAAATGACCCTACTGTGTTGTAAAAATAAAATGACGTGTTTTCCTTAAATGTCTTAACTTAAATGTCTTACAATTTTCAAAATCTGACTAGTATTCAAATTCACAAAATTTCGATTATAAAATGACCTTTTTACCCTTCACACAAGCGAATTTCTTCAAAACATGCAAACTTCCTTTTAAATATCCAAATATGTGAATTTTCTCCCACACATTTACAAATGTCTTCCTACTTTCAAATATCCAAATATGTGAATTTTCTCCCACACATTTATAAATGTCTTCCTACATGTGCTCCTTATGTGATTTTATTAAAATGAGGCTCGCACATTTTTTAACTAAATACTCACACATTAGTGAATGTCTTGACCTTATTTGTGAATGTTCTCCTACTTGTGCCCCTTAAGTTATTTTAGTAAAAGAAGTTTGCACATTTTGAAAACCTTTGCAACACATGATTGTGAATGTCATTGTATTTGCGAATGTCAGGATTAGGGGTGGGCATCGAGCCGGCCCGGCTCGGACCCGTTTAAAGCTCAGTCCAAAGATAGCTTGGCCCATTTACTAACGGGCCAGGTTTTGGCTCGTTTCTTAATGGGCTCAGGTTTGAAAAGTAGCCTATGGCCCACCCCAATGTAAAGTGGGTCAGGTCAGGTCTGGCCCAACCTAACCGAAATCCATTTGTAAATAGTAATAATTAACACGTTCTCAACTTTCCATGCACCCAATTAATTATTTTTTTAGTTTTCATAAAATTAATGTAAATAATTAGGCAATTAGTAATAGTTACCAAGTTACTATGCAATAGTTATTTTTTATTTTTTTCTTAAAAAATAATAAATAACTCAGCCCCATCGGGCCGGCTCATGTATACAATGGGCTGGGTTTCAGCCCGGTACCTAGCGGGCTGGGTTTTGGCCTAGTACCTAGCGGGCATCTCGGCCCGTTTCCAATCCCTAGTTAGGATATGTCAGAGGCAAAGAGCCTTGTGCCTAGTTTTTGCAAAAGTGATGCTAAAGGTGAAAATAACTTTAGCAGTGCATCAAAAGCATTGTTAAAATCTTTAGTAGTGCTACAAAAGTGTTGCTAAAACCTAAAGCCTTTAGGATAAAAAACACAAATTTATGAAAAAAATTACATATTCTCATATTTGAGCAAAATTTTGCATATTTGAGAAAAAATTCAAATATTTAGAAAGAAATTTACATACATGGGAGGAAATTCACATGTTTGGATATTTGGGAGGAAGTTTGCACAACTAGTGGAAATTTGTTTGTGCAAAGGTCCTTTTACAACAAAAAATTTGCGAAATTGGATATCAAGCTGAATTAAAAAATTGTTGGGCATTTCAAAAAATGCATCATTTTTTTTGTACAATACATTCATTTTTTTTGTTTTTATTTCTTATCTCCCCATCAATTGTTTCATCTTTGACTCCCAAAGAGAACCTTAAGCTTGAACTAATCCACTCAAGTCATGTTGGCTCGAATGTGTTCAGCATCCAGATGCTCTTTAAGGGGGTGTTGGCGCATCTCATGAGCCACATTGTGGAAACATGCCCACCCTAACCCACAATAGTCCCCAAGGGGGTACTAAACACATTTTATGTGGGCAGTGCTCGACGGGCCTGAACCAAAGGAGGCTTTTTGACTGAGTTAGTTCTTTAATATATAAGCTCATTTTGTTTTTTAATAATAAGGGTGAAAAGCTATTGTGCACAAATATAATAACAAAATGATTATAAAGGGTCTTTTCAACTATTTTTTTAAAACAAAAAACAAAATGGTTATGACAAGATTCTACTTTTTTCACTCTTCACCCTTTTATAGGAAAACTTTTAAATACCCTAAAAACGATCCGACCTAATTCATCTGCACATCAAATATTTCAGAGTTTGTAAATGCCTATCAAAGTTTTTACTTAGGTTAATCAAATGACCCCAATCATAAACTAACATTAGGATGTTCTTCTCATGTTCTAAAGTTACCATTTTACCGTTATAATTGATGAAATAAAATTATTAGTTTACCTTTATTTTTATAAATATGAACAAAGTAAGTTTGGTGTGTGTAACAAATTTATTGATTACAATGATACTTGAACCCTTATCCTCCCCAACAAAAACCATGATTTTAATTGCTACATCATAAAATCATTATTATATTTTTTCAAATTTTTTTTAATAAGCTTAAAGTGCAATAAGCCAATCAACCTAGGGATGTCAACGGGTCAAGTTTGGTTCAGACCCAAGTGAAACTAGACTCAAACCTCAATTGAGATGATGATACTAGGTCAAACACGAATCTAATTAGACCCACCATAAGATAAACTATACCTGAATCTTGTAAGAATTACATGAACTAGACTTAGACCATACTTGGTAAAATAATGTTTTTTATCATCTTTACATTGAAAATTTATGGATTATTATCGAAACTTGGTTTGTGACCAGGTTTGCTATGAAACTTCACAAACCCTATTGGCTCCATATATTAATTGAACCTTTCGGGTCTGACCCAAATTCTAATCGAGCCTTCTTATTTATCACCAAACCCTGACCCTATAGGGTTTTGTATGGATTAGGTCTGGGTCAAACCCGACCCATTGACACCCCTAAATCAACACAACTACTCGACCCACTAATAGTGCAATTGGGTATGTTTGGTTCCTCATTAGCTGACTTGATAAATATCAGAACCCAAACTCAAGTTACCAGGTATGGTCTAGGTCTAGTTCATGTAAATTTTATAGGATCTAGGTATGGATTCTCTTATGGTGGGTCCCATTAGACCCAATATCAAATGAGGTTTGGGTCTAGTTCTACCTAAGTCCGAACCAAACATGACTTTTTGACACCCTTAGGTTAATTGGCTTATTTGACTTTAAGCTTTATATAAATTTTTTTTTTAAAAGAACCAACAACATTTTATGGTGTCTTACTTTATTCATGCTTATAGAATAAGGGTAAAACTAGTATTTTTATTTTACTAGTTATTGGGATAAAATGGTAACTTCAGAACATGAATTAGGATTAACCCAAGGGGTTATTTGATTAACTCACGTAAAAACTTTGGTGAGCATTTACAAACTTTGAAATGTTTGATGTGTCAATGAATTATGTCGAAATATTTTGAGCTATTTGAAAATTTTTCTTTAATTTAAACAAAAAAAAATGGTGGTGAGAAGTTTCTTAGATTTCACTATTCCCTTTGTTAGGCAATAAATGAAAAAGACAAAGGGTCATTTCACCTTTTTATTTTAAACCCCAAAAAAGAAAATAGTGAGAGGGTTCTACCTCTCACTTTTCCCTCTTCTTGAGCAATGAACAAAGAAGACGACGACGAAGGGGATGATTGTTTCTCCTCCATCTTTCTCTTTCCAAGTATCCCTGGACACCCTTAGGTGGCTGGGTCTTCCTCCTCTTCCTTTTCTTCTTTTTCTTAGATGGGTTTCAAAAAAAATGTGTTGGGTCATGCATTAATTTTTTTGTTTGATAAGGTTTTGATTCTAAGTTTTATTTTTAATTAGCATAATTGGATGATGTTTGTTAAGTTATCTATTTATTTGTTTAATAGAATGAATGAATGTTTTTTGTTTTGTTTTTCCAAATGATATGAGTATTAATTAGGTATATCTGTGTTTTTTTTTCAATCATGATTCCATGAATGCATTCTTGATTTTTATTGAAATTTTGTAGAGCTTTTGCTTTTTTTAATAGCATATCTATGAATGATGTTTGTTAGGAACTAGGGTTTTAATTTGGGTTTTATAAATTGTCATAAATGTTTAGTTATGGTTTTAGCTTTTTAGGGTATTTTTGTGTTTTGTTTTCTAATTTTCATTAGACATTAATCTATTAATAATGAATGTTTTATTTTGGTTAAAACAATAAGATTTTTTTATCAAATAGCATAAGTGCATAATCTATGACTTTTTTAGAAATTAGGGTTTTGATTTAATTTTTTTAAATGGCCTAAATGTAATTATGCCTTTAGGATTTTTAAGTGTTTTTATTTTTTAATTAGTATTAAGCATGAATTCATGAATAATTAATGTTTGAATTTGATTAGAATCTTAGTGTTTTTATCAATTAGCATAGTTGAAATATCTATGATTTTTGTTAGGATTTAGGTTTTTTATTTGCATTGTTTCAAATGATATGAATGTCTAATTAATGTTTAGATCGTTTTCTCAATTTTTTTCAATTAACAATAATAATCATTCTATATTTTATTTTTATGAAAATTTTAGGGTTTTCTTTGTCTGTTTTTTAATTAACATTAATCATGATTTCTTGTTTGATTTTTATTATAATTTTAGGGTTTTTGTGTTTTTTTCATGATTTTTTTTCTGTTTACTTTGCATTTGTGCCAATCCTAATTTAAATTCCTAGCTCCGCCCCTTGGGGGGGTGGGGAGGTATTTAAAAAAAGCTGACAATAAAAAAAAAAACCATTGGAAGAGAGTGTGTTGGACAAGAACATGTCTATCCTTGTTTATGCTGGACAAGGATAGCCTGTTTTGTCCCTTTGAGGACAAGCCTTTAGACACCCCTTAATTACTACTAGGGATGGCAGTGGGAATGTGGGGCCCTGCCCCGCCCCGTTTGGACCGGGGATGGAGGGCATGAAACGGGGATGGAGGCGGGGATGAAGGTTAAAATTCATCCTCGTGCGGGGATGGAGGCGGGGATCGCGTGGATGGACTGACACTTTCCCGCGCCCCTCCTCGCCTCGCCCTCGCCCCTTCATATTTTATCTTCTCTTACTAACCCTAACTCTATTTTATCAGTCGGAGTCGTCGTCGTCGCCTCTATCATGACGCTCCGGGTAGTGCAGAACGACGATCGGGCAGATGCAGTGGTGGACGCAGTAGTCACTGACACTGTCGAGACGACTCTTGTTAGTCCGCTTGGAGGCACCGAAGCTGCGGCTGCCCATGATGACTGCGGAGAGGCCAAGTCGCTCGACCTCGAGGCAGAGTCGCTCCTTCATGTTGTGGTCCTTCACGATGTGGATCCGAAAGGGGATATGTGCATCGACGAGAGGTTGTGCAAGGTCGGTCGCCTTTGTTGTTGTGAAGGCATCAAAGTCGTCCTCGAGCTTCTGTTGTAACTCCTCGTCTGTGTCGATGGAGCCCCAATCGACGCCGTAGAGGACGCTCGTCGGCCGGACGTAGAGGTCGATGGCGACCCAACCGGTTGGACGGGGACGGGGCGGGAATGGGAGACAAGGCGGGGGTGGGGACGGGGATTAGTATTTTGAGACAGTGTGGGGGTGGAGGTCCAAAGTCTCCCCTGCCACAGGAGTGGACAGGGGATGAAGGTTACATTTTAGAGACGGGGCAGGGGGTGGAGACCTTGTCCCCGTCCCGCACCGGTCCACTGCCATATAGCAAAATACTACTGGTGTTTCGAGCTAACTTGCTACAGTACAACGTGCCGCACAGAACAAAGTTAGAAACGTGCACGGCCTTCGTAACAATCCTTCACCACTGAGATGGACGGCTGTCAACATCCTGGGGCTTCCTTGTGTACTGTCGGGGGACAACTTCTGCCTTCCAAAATGTGTGGGTCCCACACCGCCAAGATGCCGGTGCTTTCTGTGCGAGGGTCCCACCAAACGTCAGGAACTCATTGCAGTGCTCCTCCTTCGCGGGTGTAGCCGCGTGAGCCCCAGACCGGATGGGTTTGGATAATTGGATCTTGTAGTTCCCCCATGAAGCTGGTGGGTCCCACCATGTTGACAGCCTGCTTCTCCAAGCCATCCCGTTCTCACGCGGGACCCACATCTCCAGAGTGCACGACCGATTGTTTAAATATTAAATGTTAAGACTCTCCGTTGCATGCGGAGCCCTTAGCCTTGCGATGATTTTCTTAAATATACCCGATTCTTGGGACGTTGCAGGTTCAAAACCCAATGGTATAGTTGATTAACTGGAAGGGGTCTCTGCCTAACCCCACCTTGCCTTTAAAATATATATATATATATATATATGGATATACGTTCAATAAGCGTGAACCCTATTTTTTTTTCGTTTTGGATGCTTTAGTGGCGGTCTTGATCCGCCACTAAAAAACTTAACCTGTGCAAATTAATCGGATTAAGATCCTATTTTTTAGGTATACCACGAAACACCCTATATATATATACTCTTAGCAAAGAAAATCAAGCTTATATTTTAATTAAAAAAGTTCAATAATCATCATCAATGACATCGCTTCACTTGAATCAGCTGGAAAGCAACATTTGGTTGTACAAAACAAAGATTGCGTTTGACTATCTTCCATCTCTCAGGCATTTATTATCATTATTATTGTTGCTTTTACGCGGCAAGAGGAACAGCCAAGCTTGTTGAGAGTGAAGGCCCACAAACGGCTCCGTCAATGAAGGGCCAAACATAAAAATAAAAATAAAAGCTTATGTGCCCTTTCTCATAAGTTTCTATATAATGCTTCATCTGGACCCACTGCCCATATCAGTTTGAAGTGTGCTAAGCCAATATTTTTTTTAACCCTCAAAGTACTGGCATTGGATCTCAGGTTGGGCTGGCTCCCACAAGAAATGCTCAATCCAAGTACAAAGACTAAATAGGGGTGGGAACTTACCTGATCCGAGCAAGTTACCAGTGCAACCTAAGTCCATTTGACTCACATGATCAGATTCAGAGCCCAAACCAACCCATTTACAAAAATATATAGATATAGGACCAAGTTTGCAAGATATGAGTCAAAAGGACTTGTAAGCGGGGTCCTGTGTCAAGCTGAAGGCCCAGTATCGAATCCCTCTGCCGCATGGGGCGGCTGTTGTTCTGGTAGGGTCTGCCTAACCCCAAATTGCCTTTCTAAAAAAAAAAAACGGATCCGGCACCGGCCCTAGTTGAGTCAAAGTCTTGAATCCTCCAAAGACTAGCTAGCACAACCAAAGGCAAGGATCAGACCTGGGCCAACCTTAGTCTGTCACCCACATCACACCAAACAGAGAGATGCATGATATGAGCTGTAGTCCACTGCATGAATGGGTGAAAAAATGTTGAAAAAAGTTGCTCTTTACTGACTAATATCTGGAAAGGGAGGGAGGGTGGTCCCCTTGCCCTGAGTTTGGAATAGCTGTTAACAATCTTGACACATACATAGAGGGCAGCAGAAGCCAGCCTAGGGCTGGTAAATGAGCTGAACAAAATGAACATCGTGTGTTCGGGCTCGGCTCATTTACAGTTAGGCCTTGATCAGGCTCGGCTCATCTAGCTTGTGCCAGACAAGCTGAACCCAAGCACAAATTCATATGATCTTGAGCCAGACAAGCTGAACCCAAGCTGACTGATTTGAAAAAAAAAAAAAAGGCAATATCCATAGGTCCAAGGCATGCACCGAAGCAGTTAAAACTACCTTAGTTTTTTGTCATCCTTTTGATATGATGTTAGCCTTTAATTCTTCCACCTACCCAACTTACACCCTCCCCCCTCCTCAGGACTCCATCTAAATAGCCCCCATTACTTTGTGTCTTCACATCACTTTCTCTATGAGGGCCCTCACCCACACCTCCAAGTAGCTCCAGTGGATGCCATTATTGTGTTTTTGCGAGACCCCACCTTGGACCTACTTGGCGCTGGGTTTTTCCGCACCAGTTTAAGCTTTTTCTTTGGCGCAACTCCTTTCTTTTTCTTTGAAGCAACCCCTCCTTTCTGCGCCGGTAAAACTCACAATTATTGTAGTAAAAAAATCCAGTTTTTTCAAGTAGGTACACTTGAATTTGATTTTGTACTAAAAATATGAATCAAATTATAGAATTTTAACTTTCAAACGCACCAAACTTTAACTCAATTTGACATTTGGATAGAAAGTTATACCCAAAACAAATCAACCTTTTAGACCCTTCTTAGCTCAGCTGCTAACGATGCATCAAGAATATCGTTAGGAGCTATGGATTATCGTTAATAGGTTATAGAATGTTGTTAGAACTTGTGGATTGTCTTTAGTAGTGGTCCAAGGACAAGATTGTTGTGAGCATTGTCCTAATGTCCTTACTATCATTGTTGTCAATACTCATTATCATTAGCACTTAGTGTCGTTAGCGTGACATTTGGCCTAGATTCACGCACAAAGAAGGGATAAACCTCTAGAACCTTCCCATTCATATCCTCAAAATTCAAAAAACTTGAGCAATGAACCTCGACCTCATTCTAAAACTCCCCAAAAGTTATTTGTCTATCATTTTCGCAGCCCTTAAGCTAGCGACCAATCAGAAAGAAACCTATAAACCTTTGTCAAATCAAATCTTGCCACATCATCTGCGGGCATATTTGGATCTTCGGATCTCGGATACATATGATTAAGATTTATATCCACTAGAAAATCTATAAATAAGGCCTTTATCTCCCTAACCCATGATCTAGCTTCCTAGAGCCCAATACCCTTACTCTGCTTAGGTAGGTCTAACCTAACTGAATCCACTTAACCCAGTTTAGGTCCCTGATCTCGTATCACTTATAACCTCCCCGAGCTCACTTCTAGTTGGAGTGTTGATGGAGTCTCCCTGCAATCGTGCATGTCATAGAAAAGGGCTACCAAGCCTGAGGTGAGATTTAATTTTTTTTGTACTTTTATTTCCTTAGATTTTATTGTTATAAGAGTGAATTTGCCTAATGTTAGTATACTTGTTTGTGTTTTCGTGTTTTTTCCGAGCCTTGGTGGTTGCTCCCACCATATCAAGCTCATCTTCTTATAGGACTCGTACTTGAGGTACAACCCCTTGCAAGTTAAAGCCCGAACGTTAAAGATTTTGAGCTCCTAGCGCATTTGATTTCTTCTTGATGGAGGAGTAAAGGCATGCAATTTGAAGAGCGGACACCACAACTATCTCATCTTATATTCAGATATGGTTTTTTTTAATCCACAACTTTTTTAGATAAAACATTCTTTTTAGTTTTTCAAAATTTGGAGATCTACGGAATAATGATCATGGTGGGACAGCTCGTCCAGACATTAGAATCAAAGATCTATGGAATTTTAGCGTTGCAAGGTCAGTTTTATCATTTTTTTTTAGTATTTTTGGATATTAGATCCACCTTGGATCCAAGATCCACTTCAGTTATATTTTCCTGTTTTGACTATGCCCTATTGTTTGGGCCATATCTCTTTGTCTGTAATCTTATTGTTATATTCTAGGTGTCTTTGAAAAATAGACATTTGGGAATACATTTCTCATTTTCAGTGTGAGTTAAGATTCTAACTCTAAGGCCTTTGGAAATGCATGGAAAACAAGAAAATAATAGGTTTTTCTACTATTTTCTGCCGACCTATCTATACTATTTGAATCATATCTCAGTGCTCCGATTTTAAAAATCAATGTTTTCACAATTGTTGGACTACTGAGATCTTAATTTAAAACTTTTGTATTTTGGATCAGAACCGAAAACTCAACTATGGTTTCTGTTTCTGGGTTTCAAAACTGAGATAGAATTCTAGTCCACAATAGGTGGTCACCAGATAGACTATCTTCCAGCAGCTATATCTCTTAAACGATATATCATATTAATATGTTGTTATAAAGCTAACTTCTTGTTATTTTTTAGTTATTTCTTTTATTTCTAGTGTGGGTGACTAGATCAGTTATAAAAGGTACCCAAGTGTCTTTTTCCTCCTGCTACAAGCACATTGTCGGGGTTGTATCTCAACACTCACTTATCATTTTTATAGTGAGTAAGGTGCCATCGGAAAGGTATTAGAGCCCTCTTTCTTTTCTTTTGAGATATTTTTTGGATTTTACTATTTTTTGAGTCTAAAATGGATGTCAAAGTTTGGTACTCATCTTGGACAGCAGAAATCTCCAGGTAACTCCTTGGCTTCACTGCAGAAAATGAGGGCTTTACTTGCGCACTCACTAGCACAAACTGAGTGCCAATAAAGCCCATGCTAGGAAAAGAGTTTTCACCAAAGTAATACTGCACCAGTGAAAGACAGAAAATTGGCACAGCTTGGACCTGGAAAATACCTTTACTTTTACTGGCACGCGCCAATAAAAGTATAAAAAAATTATATGAAAATAAGGCATGCAGGCATACGCCTTAGGGCAATTGCCTTTACTGGAACTAATTTAGCACTAGTAAAAGACTTTTTAATAGCACACTTATTTAGTATGCCAGTAAAAGTGTCAAATAGAAAAATAATATAAAAATAGAGCAAGTGCCTCCCCTTGAGGCATATGCCTTATAGCGTACGAGGTGTATGCCTTAGGGCAAATATAAGTTGAACTTTACAGGAATTTTTTCTAGCACTATAATTCTCTCTGCCTTTTCACAAATCTAAATAAAAAGTACCGAGAAGTACTGCATACTCACTGCAGAGATTTCACTTACTAACAAGCACAATATTGAGTAGTGTTTTATGCACGATTGAACCTAAGATTTGAAAACAAGTGCTTTATATATGAAAAAAATTTCAAGGGTTTCTTTTTGTACAGGATTATATGTTAAAATCTATGTTACATGGGCGCGGGTGCAGAGCAATTTCAAAAAATTTGGACAAGGGGACACAGTTATATATATATATATATATATATATATATATATATAACAATAATAAGACTCGGTCAAAGTTGTGCCCATTAGGGAGCACAGTGTTAGAAAATAATATATACGTATATATTTATAATTTTTTTTCCTTTTCTTTATTTTTTACTAAAAAATTATTTTTTTGTTTCTTTTTACTTTGTATTTTCTGTCAGTTAATGAGAGATTGTGCAGCTGCACAGTCTGCTATAAACTGTGTTGTTGCACAGTCTGCTAAAGCATTAGAGACTTTAGTCGGCTAAAGAATTAGAGATGTGGCTATATATATATATATATATATATATATATATATATATATATATAAAGATTATTTTTTTTTAGTTTTTATATGTCTTTTTACCTTAAAATAGACAAAAATAGACTCGATCAAAGTTGACCGAGTCTAAAATATAAACGAACTTAGCCTCAGTGCATTGACCGAGTCTGACACTTGGTTGACCGTGTCCACCCCATGTTCGAAGCCGCACTCGTATCAAGGCATGTTAATGCGGCGTCGACCTTTTAGCCGAGTCCATGTAACTTAGGTTAAAATGATCCTACAGACTCCATATCTTTGGTAGGACCGTGGGAACTGTGTGCATGTATTGAATGGCTCTGGTGGCTGGCCACTCACACAAGGTTGGCAAAGTCACCAACTTTGTTCACACTCACCTAACCATGACAATCTGAGCAAGTGATAAAACTTCACCTCTCAATGTAGTCACATCCACACACACAGTTACACATCAATCAAATAAACCTATACAATAGTACCTGTTAGGCCAGCTACTAGTTTCATCATACCTGCACTTTTGACAATAGAGATCCAGGTGCAACACTGTCTTCTCTGAATCATTTAAGGTATCACAAAGCAATATGTGGAGAGGGTGTTGCGTTTTCTCCCCCGAACACGCACTGTAGCTACAGTGCGTGTTCGGGGCGGGGGGGCATATAACCTCCCCGCAATATGTGAGTGAAATGAAGCTCAACATTTTTTTAGAACCATAAGACGATAAAGAAAGATGTAGAAAGCAGCATGTAGCTGGAATGTCCCCAAAGAAAATAAAATAGTTATATTGCTTTTCTTGTTTGTATTTGGTTTTCTTCTCCTTGATCTCATAACAACTGGAAGGTTGCAGTTATAGCAGAGCTGATGCAGTATGTGATGAAAAAAACAATACACATATTCTTGAGAACCAAACATTGTAACATATATTACGAACACCACACAATTGGATGCAATTTAATTGGATTGGATTTAGATAAGAACACAAAAGCAGAACGTGTAAACCCTGAGATGGTTACTTATTTGCCCCCTTTTAGATGGTTACCTATTTGCCCCTTTTAGAGGTACTTTGGCAATCACCAAGAAATCAGGTTTCAGATCATAATGGCACATGTTTTCTTTTCTTTTCTTTTTATATATTTTAAACCCTCGTTAAGCAAAAAGTGCTAGTAAATAACAAATAACAACCAAAGAATAGTAAATAAGCACATTAATGTACACAAATTTATTAAGATCATCTTAAAGAAACTAAATAATAAGAAAAGCCATCACATTTTAATGCAGGCTTTGAGTTTAATAATGCAACAGAAAAATTCTAAAATTCAAAGTCTAAAAAAAAAGTATCTGACTGCTAGCACTCCCAGGCATATGTAGGTTCTATAAAAAAAGTTATTAAATTTGAGGAGGGCAAATAAATTCAAGATCATGCTAACAAGCAGTGGCACAAGACAATATGTAAAAAAACAAAAGTTAGAAAATAGAAAAAATAAAAAGTATTTATGTTTTATTGTTTGGAGATGGCATAACTTCCCCTTGTTCAAGAACTTTCATGTAACTGAGGATGGGAACCCAGGAGTTTGAGTCAAACCTCCTCTTTTTATCGATGTCTATCCCTTATTCAAAAATAAAAAATTTAAAAAATCTGACCTTGTTTTTTAAAAATATTCTAAAAGTAAGAAAGAGGATGGCCTAGAGCATGAGCACTGCACAGATAAGGGAGAGTTGGGGGGGATATCACTTACCTTTCTGAGTCTAGACAAAATTTTGAAAGAAAAAAAAAACCCTTCTCCAATGGTTAGGGAGGTTAGTATAGAGGTCAATCTGGGTACCCAAGAAAACCCTCAAGTGGTCAAGATAGGGACTTCACCAAATCTAGAAGAGAAAGAAAAATTTTAGTCAAGTTCATAACTCATTATAAGGACGTATTCGCATGGTCATACCAAGATATGTTAGGTTTGGATCTTGAACTTGTCGAACACCGCCTTATTCTGCATCCCAATGCCAAGCCCAACAAGCAAAAGCTTAGGAAAATTGACCAAAGGGTAGAGTTACAAGTCAAAGCTAGCCTATAAGACAAGTTGAAAGTAGGATTCATTAGACCTATAGACTATCCAAAATGATTAGACAATATTTTTGTCATCCTTAAACCCAATGGCAAAGTAAAAGTTTGCATAGATTTTAGAGACCTCAACAAGGCTACAACCAAAGATAACTTTCCTCTACTAAACATTGACCTCATAGTGGATAGCACCACTGAGCATGAAATGTTTTTATTTATGGATGGATTATCAGGATACAACTAGATCAAGTTAGACATGTTTGACCAACCCAAGATTGCATTCACCATGCCTTGGGGCACCTTTATTTATATTGTCATGCCTTTTGGCCTAACAAATACTAGGGTAACATGTAATATAGCTATGGTTGTTATCTTTCATAACTAAATCCATGATTGCATAAAAGTCTATGTAGATGATACCCTGGTCAAGTCTAGAACTGAGGAAGATCATTGGAAAAGATTTTTAAATGCTTGAGAAAATATAAGCTCTGGATGAATCCCCAAAAATATGTTTTCGGTGTTGAGTCGGGTAAGCTTTTTGGTTTCATTGTTAGTAAGCATGATATTGAAATAGACCCTGTAAAAATCAAAGTCATCATGAACATGCCTCCGCTCACCAATCTCAAGCAATTAAGGAGCCTTTGAGAAAAAAATCAAGCTATTAGAAGATTTATCTCGAAGCTAGCTACTAGGTGTGAACCCTTTAATAGGCTTCTAAGGAAAGGTGTTGAATTTGTCTTCAATAAAGAATGTCAAAACACTTTTGATAAACTTATGAAGTACTTTCTTAACCCACTTGTGTTGATGCCTCCAATCATAGAAAATCTATTGTTGTTATATTTGTCTGTGAATGAGATGACCCTAGGTTAACTATTTGCCCAGTATGAGGATGATGAGAAGATATAGTATGTTATTTATTATATAAGTAAGACCTTTGTAGATTATATAAAGGAATATAATCAATTGGAGAAAACATGGCTAGCTCTTGTTTGGGCAACACAAGAATTAAGGCATTATATGTTGGCATGTGAAGTTAGTGTTCATGTCTAGGCTTGAAACAATTAAATGTTTTTAAAAAACCAGCCCTAACTGAAAGATGGCAAGTTTTACTATGAAATTTAATGTAAAACATGTATCCAAAAATTTGATAAAGTGGCAAGTCATAGATGATCACTTGGCTGACCTACCTATAAATGAGAAAATTAGAGTTAATAATGACTTTCTTGATGAAAATATCGTGGCATAGAAAGAGGATCATAAAGAAATTTGAAGCTTGCATTTTTATGGATCGCGAAATATCAATGGGTTTGGAATTGGATTTGTTATCATCACTTTCAGAGGTAAAAAGCGGCCATGTGCTTTCATGTTAGACTTTGTGTACACCAACAATATACTGGAGTATGAAGCCTTGATTCAAGGGCTGAAAACTTTGATTAAAGCTGGAGCTAAAAGGGTGCATGTTCAAGGCAGTTTGATGTTGGTAATCAGACGAGTCTCTAGGCAATGGAAGACTAAGCAAAAAAGGTTAACCCTATATGTCGATCTAGTCTTAGAGTTGATAAGAAATTTTGATTCATGTAAATTCTCGCATATTGGAAGAAACAACAATCAATTTGTTGATAGTTTGGCAAACCTTGCTTCCATTATTAAAATGGGACTGGGATAAGATAAAAAATTGATTTCAATCAAAAGATGAGAGAAGCCAACTTGTAATATAAGAGAGAAAACGAGCTCAGGCGAGGTCGATTATCAAGCTCCAGAAGATGAAAATTGTTGGTTCTATAATATCAAGAACTTTCTCGAGAATATGACCTTTCCCAAAAATGCTCAACCTAGAGATAAGAAATCCACCAGAAGAATTGCTCAAATATATTATCTTTTAGGTGGTGCCCTCTACAAAAGAGAATATAGCAGCAACCTCCTTAGGTGTTTGGATGAGATAGAGACTCAGAAAGTCCTAGAAGAGTCTCACCATGGGCTCTGCATAGGATAGATATATTATTGTCCATATAATGGTCAAGAAAATATTGAGCGTATGGTACTATTGGCTTACGATAGATGCCAATATCATGATGATGTCATTCATGCACCAACATCTACATTGCATTTTGTTGCATCTCCATGACTATTTTTCATATGAGCATTTGATGTCATAGGTGCCATTCATCCTCATGCATCTAATGGTCATCACTATATCCTAGATGCTACTGAGTATTTTACCAAATGGGTGAAAGTTGTCTCGTTGGCTAGAGTCGAAGGTCAATATATAGCTACATTCATTTATAGGAACATTGTATGTCATTTTGATATACATACTCAGCATTTCTTAGCAACCTATTACCCTCAAGGTAATGGTCAGATTGAAGATACCAACAAAACCATCATTTGTATCATCAAGAGAACTATTAAAATAGGTCGTGACTGACATGAGAAATTGCATGATCCATTCCTTACATACTGTGACAGCATTCATACCACTACCAATGAGACTCCATTCGGGTTAGTGTATAGGACCCAAGCCGTCTTGTTTTTGCAAGTACAATTACCTTCTCTTAGGATAGCTGCTACCTTAAAATTGCCCCTAGAAGTCCAACAAAAACTTTGGTTGGCCGAACTGGATCTCTTGGATGGGAAAAAGCACCTAGAAGTTGAGCATAATAAGGAGTATAGGAGAAGGATTGAGCGATACTATACAAAACATGTGATCGAGCAATCCTTCCAATTCAATGACCTAGTCATGAGATTTATTCACCATGTGAGGTCTCACCTTCTAGGAAGTGACACTCAAATTGGGAAGGATCATACATTGTTAAACAAGTCTTGCCTAAGAAGTCTGATTGACTAATCAATTTCTATGGAATTGAATTGTCCGATCCAATCAATGCCATGTATTTGAAAAAAAAATATCGCTAGATTGGATCCTTTTGCAAACATTGTAAAATATCCCCTCTTGTCTTAAAAAATGCATCTTTTAGAAAAATGGGTTAGAAATGAAGTCGTGAAAGGCCAAGTCTCGATGGAAAGGTTATCCTAAGGAAAAAAGATCTGGCAAAGAAGCAGAGTTGCCCAAATCATTATGTCCTAACTAGGGATTTCTAGAAGCTAATCATAGGAAGTCGTAGCTAGATTCTCCAAGTCAGTTATGTAAGACTGTAACACCCCAAAATTCTTAACCTAAAAATTTAGTCATTTTTTTTAAAATCAAATGATGCAGGGCCTTATGTATGACAATGTTCCAATTGGACTCTCTCATATGGCTTTCTCAACAATTTCATATTCTCATTTAATGTCATGCAACATCTTTCAAAATATTCAAATATCCATGAATGAGTGTTTG
The DNA here is from genome assembly GCF_984573655.1 of Nuphar pumila. Lineage (NCBI taxonomy): Eukaryota > Viridiplantae > Streptophyta > Magnoliopsida > Nymphaeales > Nymphaeaceae > Nuphar > Nuphar pumila. The sequence goes on from NC_143263.1 coordinate 20,909,856, forward strand.
TATTATTAGGGCATGTTTTCAATGCATGTTTAACACAAAACAAATTTGCTCGAGTATAAGGTCTTTGTTTCTCTTGCTTATCGAGTACTCATGAGAAAACATTGAAATCGAAGAGACCACTTGAGGGTTTATTATGCTATATATTTTAATTTTCTAAGTGACTTACTAAATCAAATCCCTAGGCAGGTGGTTCACAACCGAGAGAGACCCCATAAAGGCAACATAAAACTGAATACATCTTATACCACTACAGCAGTTGTGAGACCTACTACCTAAGACACATTGATAGTTCAGGCCTTCTACCACCTGAGGATTGGAGACTAGGTGAGATACCTCGCTCTCACAAAAACATATAACATGATCACTCGAGGGTTGTACCACCTACCTTTTTTATGATAGACCAAGGATTTTCGGTAACATACACCCTTCCAAGGTATACCCAGAATCACAGGATATCCGGTAACATATACCCTTCCAAGGCATACCCAGAATCATCCAAATAAGGTTATCTTTATTAAAGACAATAGGTGTAATACCTGTAAATTTTTTTGTAATTATTAAATAATTAAAAGATAAATTTTATGTCTTAATTTGGGTTGAATTTGAATTCCATGTTAATTTAAATCTTACATGAATTTGAATTTAAAATATGAAACTAAATTGGAATTGGATATGGGATTTAAATTTGGATTTAATTTAGAAGTTAATTTAAATCATACAATAATTTTCATGAAGTAGATTAAGAGTTATGACTTAATTGGTGTGACTGTGTCTGATACACAAACAATCGCAAAACCAAATTATGTTTACACGATTTAACAGTAAATTTAGTTTTATCCAATTTTAATCTTAGGGGTTTACTGTTCAACCTGCACACACAAATACTTCTAATTGTATATTCTCCAATGTCAAACCCTTTCACCTTATCCCCAACTCCGGTTAGTCTAATAAAAATCAAATCACAATTCAAGTTCTAAAAAACTAACTAACATGAGATTTTCACATGATGCAAGTTCAAAAAATGTTATTTCTTTGTCAATCTAGACATTAGATCTACTAAAAAATGAGTGTATATATTCTCAAACCAGATTCGAAGAGAGTTTGTCAAGATCCTTAAATAGGTCACGGTTCACCGCAGCAGTCACACGCACAGCCAAGAGAAACTCGCCCAAGTGAGGCAAAAACAAGAGGACAACAACTTGGAAAGGGATGGTACAGGGTTGAACAACACGTAGTACAATACAACAACTCGAAGGTGAGGTCTTCAAAAGTTTTTTCAAGAGAACAAGGTCAGTTCTTCAATAGCAACACAAGATTTCTAGCACACAACAGCACAACCACAAGTTAGCTATGAGCTTTTTTTTAGCAACTCACATGACATGACTTTGTAACTTTCTCTTTTTAGCTCCATGGGCTTCACACAACCAAGATGAATTTTCACAATAGTTGGTCCTACACAGAGGATGCAACAACCAAGTTCACGCAGAGAGTAGAATCCAAATTCTTCAAAAAAAAAATCGTCCAAGAGAGAGGAAGATTTTCTTTCTTCTTTCCTTTTTTTTTTGTTCCAAAAAAAAAAATCAAGCAAAAGAGAATGGGCTGCACCAAATTTCTGGACTCTTTTAAAGGATGAAGAAGGTAACATGGCCTCCCATTGGTCATGTTGGAGGCCACCTTCTTAGTGACCCATGAGAATCCCCTTTTTGAAAATCTTGCCTTTGAATGGATAAAGAGCAAGGTGTCCTCCTATTGGCTACCTTGGAGGTGACTTCGAGCTTGAGAGCATTCAAGCCCACCTCCATATGCACCAATGATGGGCTAAGCTATCAACCCTCTTGACTTTGGTCAACAAGATTCAACGAGGTCCATATTGGTCCATCCATAGAGGCACCAATATGGACTCATTTAAGATGGATTGGATCTTGTACAAGAACCAATTCATCCAAATAGATCTCAAACCATAATAAAAAATTTTAGGCCAAAATATAAAATTGCCAAAAAAAAAAATCTACCCCAATAACCCCATACACCCTCTAGTGCCCTAAAATAATCCTACGGATACTAGAACTATTCAGATCCATAGAATCTGGTACCTAAGAAAAATAATATTAATAAATAAAAAAGAAAAAAAATGCACGAATGATTACAACATACATAAAAATAGAATCACAAAATAAAAATAAATTTTCTGAGATGATTGAAGCAAAATTCTCAAAAAAATAAATGTTAATCAAAATATCCCTTGACCCAAAATGGACCCGAAAGAGGCTTTTTTGACATGGGGTCGTGGGTCTTGCAATACAGATCGGGTCTTTGCTCCTCGCAACTATCTGGATGCACTGCATCAAAATTTAAAATAAATTTAAACATGACAGCTACATGTATGACAAAAAAAATTATCTTTAAAATAAATTTGAGCATGGCAGCTACATGTATAATAGAAAGATTTAATCTCAAGAATGAAATTGAGCATGGTAGCCACATGCTTAACAGGAATTAAATCTATTAATGCAAATTAAGCAAGGGTTGTCTCATGTATAGCATCAATTCTTTAAAAAAAATGCATATGAGTGGGGCAATCATGGCAATCATGCAAGTGTAACAGAAAATTTTATTTCAAAATGAACATTAGCAGGGATGTAGCTTAAATGTAACAAAAAAATTTAGATATGCACATGAGTAGGGAAGTTGTGCAAGTGTAAAAGAAAATTTTATTTCAAAATAAACATTAGCAAGGCAGCAACTTAAGTGTAACAGAAAAAATTTCAAAATGCACTAGCAGGGAAGCTGTGCAAATGTAACAAAAAGTTTTATTTCAAAATACACATCAGCAAGGCAACAACTTAAGTGTAACAGAAATTTTTTGAAATGCACATGAGCAAGGCAGTTGTACAAGTGTAACAAAAAAATTATTTCAAAGTGCACTTTAGCAGGTAGCAACTTGTGTGATAGAAAATTTTTTGAAATGCACATGAGCAGGGGCAGCTGTGCAAGTGTAACAAAAAATTTTATTTTAAAATGCACATTAGAAGGGCAGCCGTGCAAGTATAACAAAAAAATTTATTTCAAAATGCACATTAGCAAGGCAACAACTTAAGTGTAACAGAAAAATTTCGAAATGCACATGAGCAGGGCAGTTGTACAAGTGTAACAAAATTTTTATTTCAAAGTGCACTTTAGCAGGTAGCAGCTTAAGTGTGATAGAAATTTTTTTGAAATGCACATGAGCAGGGCAGTTGTGCAAGTGTAACAGAAAATTTTATTTTAAAATGCACATTAGCAAGGAAACAACTTAAGTGTAACCGAAATTCTTTTGAAATAAAACAACACATGTTTCCTTTTTTATTCAATATATGATTCATATATATATATATATATATATATATATAACAACAGAGAAAAGGGGAGAAACGACACCCTCAGGGGTTGGCTTCCATGAAAGCACGAGGAAGAATAGGTGAGGGCAGTGGTGGAGGTGGTGGTGCACCACCAGCCTCACCAGAGATAGAGGGTGATGGTCGGTGGGAGAAGAAGAGGGCATGGGGGAGAGGGTTGGGCGATTAGGGGAAAGAGAGGAAGAGAGTTTCGTGGGGGATGAGAGGGTTGTAGTTTAAATTGGGGTTGGACCCGGGTCCAACCCAGATCTGGTCAGGATCCATCTGAATCCTGCCCCATTGGCCCACTAAGCCCTTTAGTTGGGCTAACTGGGTCCAACCTAGTTAGGCCTAGGGCTGGACCAAGACCTATAATGGGTTCAGCCACTTGGATGGTTAGACTGGGCGGCAACCCTGGTAATGCAAGGATGAAATTGCCCTTGCATGCCAAAAAAAAATATGACCCATTCCTGACCTTACCCATACATGAAAATTATGCCATATGCCACTTGGCTAACTGAGAATGGAAAAAATGGCTTTCTCATAGTTGGCCTTGTTGGGTAAACTCAAGGTCGAACAATCTTGACCCTGGTGACTAAAATGTTTCTCAAATTATCCTAAAATACCCATAATGCCCCTAGAACTTGTCGAGCTTGCTCCAAGCTCATTTTAATTCTATTTTTTTAATGAAATAATGACCCTTCTTCTCAAAAAATGCATGAGAACACCATCATACACTCGAAAGTCATAAAAAATGCCTAAAATGTTTTTATCCATATATTATAAAATTAGGAAAAATTATCAGATTTTACACAAGGTTCAATCGCCATACCCAATCCACCTTACAAGGGCATTCTTGGTATTTTGGAAAATTTATGGGTCCACCTTGGAGGATACCCCAACCCTCTTGAAGGACTCCTAGATGGACGTAAAAGGTGTTACCTAATTTAGGAGTGCACCAAGGGAAGATTTACCTAAATGAAGACTAGGTGCTATCTACCTTGAGTTAGGCTTATCTAAATTTAGGTATTAGCTAAATAGGTTTTATCTCTTGCACTTGTTATTTGCAATTATCTTTTAAATTTCATCTTTTAAGTTGTATCGGCTTGGCCTATATAAGGGCTAGCTACTATAGTGAAAGAAAATAAAGAAATGAAATAGAAATTCCTTCTCTCTTTGGTCATGTCCCTCTCTTAAGGACGTCTAGTTCTCTCTTTTTCTCTCACCTACCTCTGGCCCCTAGGCCCTCACTCACTTTTCCTTTGGCCCTAGTCCCTCATCTTCTCTATGGTTCCTATACCTTAAGCCAACCCTGACCTCTAGTAGGTTGACCCACTCATTGAAATTAGGCAATAGCCAAGTCCTTAGTATGTGTGGTGCATTCAAGCAATCGACGAACTTGTGCCCTCCTTGGCATCTATGTTGGTCTGCAGTGTTTCAGCCCCTGCTTAGACATGCTCCTTTAGCATAACCCTGGTGAGTTAGCCCAACCTTGTCCTAAGCCTAAACCTACCTTATCTCTCTGGATTCATTGTTTGAACCATTCTCCAGTCATTTCCATACTTGAAACCCAAATCAGTTTTGTTTCAAGCTTACTGACAAACCAGATTTGTCGTCAGACTTGCGAACGTCACCCAACCCCATTCATACATTCTCTGACCCTCATTTTTGGACCCAGCCTTCCTTAGAATCCCTAGAACCAACCCTTCAAAAGTAGACCCTAATTCTATCCCAATTAGGAAAACCACTCATTTTGCCAAACCTGAAACTCAGTTTGGGCCAAATTTCTTGTAGTCTAATCTCAAGCTCGTAAATCCCCAACCAAGTGAAGTTTGATCCTAAAGATTATTGCAGTGTCTTCTTCCATATGTTCCCTATCTACCCTCCAAATTTCAACAATTTATGTTTAGCCAATTAGGAGAAATTATATTTTTTCTAAAGTTTGTTAGAAATTACAAAACTTATTTTGAACCTGAAATGGTCTTTGACCTATCCGACCAAACTCAGCCTAGGTCTGAACCAAATTTCACCCTAGGCCTACTTGGAACACATCAACTTGGTATCAGAGCAAACTATGTTGTATAAGCAAGGCTAAGTGAGTCCACCGACGATTAATTTTAAAGTCATCCACGAGTTTGGTAGAAGGACTAACACCAAATTTGGTAGTGTTCTCAAGACTGAACTCGAAGCATGCTTTCAATGAGCCATCAATTTGACACAGTAAGTCCTAGTGGACATGCAAGACACTCGACATTAGATGCAAAACACCAAACAATAGTTTGAATCCCTTTGCAAATGGGTTAAATTTGTCATGGTGAAGCATGACGAGTCAGAGGAGGAGAACACGCAAGGAACCATTTGCGAAGATTATGCAAGATCGGATTCAAATCTCATGGATGTGGAGCTTGATAGTATCCTTGCCGATCTCACAGAGGCAAACACACAACGAGATGGTGTTCCAGTTCAGCAAGTGGAGGAAATCCTTTCTATTTCTCCCTCTCTCTTGAAATCAAACTCACTTGTTGAGTTAAATGATGTAAGGTGATGTATAAGCCTAACAAATCCTCACAATAAGATTTTAGGGTATGCCTTAGATCGCTCCAATGGTGAGGGTAGAAAGCGGGACTGAGGGCATGAGCATTGCCTAAGGATACCCACTAGGGTCGCATTCGAAAATGGACCTCGGAGAATTTTTTTACTTTCAATTTGCAAAGACCCATTTATCATGGGTGAGGTTTGGCCCCAAACCCACCTCACTAAATGCATGCAGAGAAAATTCTAGAAAAAAAAAAGACGAAACAAGCTTTTCCATGTCCAAGATACAATGGACCCAAAGTTCATACTCAAGTAGATGATGGCCCTTGTTGATCAAGATGTAGGAATCATAATCACCTACTCTTTCATGTGCACGAGAGAGCTCTTCTTGATGAGCATCACAAAGAAGGAGCATAACATGCGGGTTGGGTCGTAGAAGCTAACAAAGATAGTTGTCCCACCCTTCAAGGACCTCGAGATTAATGTATTCCCAATTTCATTAAGGTCTGACTGTCCCATCAGTCTCCCACTCTCTTCTTCACATCCCTCTACACAAATCTTCGTAGCCTTACCCGAATTTCGGAGAACCCAAAAACTTTAGATTTCAAAAATTCACTGATCTCAAACCGGGATGAATCAAGGTTTTATTTTTGTACCCAAGGAGCTTCAATGTGTACCGAACCTACCCCTGAAATTTAACTATTTATTGAGTTCCCAATATAGAGAACTCAATTTTTTAGTTCAGTCGGTCGACACCCTAACCTAGTTGGTCTTGCGCAATCCTGAAATTATCTAGGACTTCAAAAAATCATATCTTCCTATTACAGTGGCCTTTGACCCTGATTTTTTTATTGAACCTTCCCTAAAGTGTCTGAGTCAGCCCATAAAATTTTAGAATTTTTCGATGCACCATTTGGGAGAACCGAATTTTCTTCCAACATTGGTATGAGCTAAAACCCAATCAGGACCCAGTCCAACCTTAGTCCATGTCTTTGGTTCACGAGATTATATCTCTAGATCCCAGTGGAGTTAGGACCTGATTTCTTCCCAAGATCTTCCTTCAAGTGTCCAGGATGATCTTGCAAAATTTGAGATTTTTCTGACCAACCATCTGAGAACCCAAGAACAAGAAGGCATTGAGTTCAAATCTCAATGAAAGCACCAACTTATGGGCAGTAGACATAATTGGGTCAATTTGAATCCAAATAGTGAAAACCCAATCTTGGGAGAACTAGATCCAACCTCAATGGCCCGGAAAGTGCAATTGGATCTCTTGCAGGATGAATCGGGTCCATGATCCAAGCTCTGAATGCTTCAAGCCACCTCAAACACCATGAGGCCCATGTCACCTCAACAGTTCCACCTTAGCCAGGCCGACACCTCACCCTTGAAGCCACCTCAGCATGGGACCCAACCTTGGATGTCCCCTGTGGAGGCCCTGGAACCATTTCCCGAACCATTCCTCAGTCATAGTCGTACCCAAAACCCAAACCCGTTCTGTTTCAAGCCTACTGACAAACCAGATTTGTTGTCAGACTTGCAAACTTCACCCAGCCCTATCAATGCATCCTCTGACCCTTATTTTTAGACCCAACCTTCCTTGGGATCCCTAGAACCAACCCTCCAAAAACTAGGTCCCTCATTCTATTCCAGTTAGGAGAACCACTCGTTTTACCAAATCCAGTTCGGGCCAGATTTCCTGTAATCTGATCCTGAGCTTGTAAATCCCCCCGAGAGGACTCAGGAGTTTGACCCTGTGATTTATTGCAGTTTCTTTTTCCACGTCTCCTATCTATCCTGTAAATTTCAGTCATTTATGTTCAACCAATCAGGAGAAATCACATTTTTTCTAAAGTCTATTCAAAATTACAAAACCTGTTTCAAACCTGAAACTGTCTTTAACCTATCCAACTTAACCCAGCCTAAGTTTGAACCTAGTTTCACCCCAAGCCTACTTGAAATGCATCATCCGGGCTTGCACATGAACTCAAGCCCAACCAAACTGGATCAAGAACTCTATCAAGCTTATGCCAATCTCCTAACCAAGTTCCACAATGTCCATCCACTTGCAAACATAAACTACAAAAGCAACCCAAAGCCGGACCTCTCTAAACCACACACACCTACACTGGGTTGAGATTGGTCCATGGTCCAGAACCAACCAAGCTCAGCTAGGGTTCATTTTACCGTCCGTGTGGGGCTTGAACTATGCTTTCAAGTCAGCAACATCAACGTGAACCGATTATTTGCAGGAACCGGCAGTGACCTGTTTGGTTTGATTATTTAAGATGGAGACTAAATCAAGCTCATATAAGCTACAACCAAACTGTACCAAAGGAAGGCGCTAAGAAGATAAGGGCACTGCCACAAATATAAAAACAAGGGTTGCCTGCATTAGGGAAACGCTTCCTTATGCGATTCTCTAGTCAAGCTTCTTCACAAGAATTTAAGTGGACCCCCACCCATGAACTGTGAAACTAGCCTTCAAAGATAACAAACTTGTATTAGCATGTGATTGACAACAGTGCTTCTCTCCCCTCTTCATTTTTGTAAAGTTGGTCAAATTATTGAACCCAAATGATTGCTAGGTGTGTGTGTGTGTGTGTGTGTGTGTGTGTGTGTGAGAGAGAGAGAGAGAGAGAGAGAGAGAGAGAGAGCACCAAAGTGCCATCTGAGTTTGTAAGTTTGTATCACCAAGTTTGCCTTGCAACACCATTCCTTGCAAAACATAGGAGTTCGTTGTGTTGAGTTGATTATATGTCAACTGGGCTCAGGCCAAGGAAACTCTTTGTTCACCATATGGGTTCTTTTTCTGATATGTAAGGGAGCAAAATAGGAGTAAGTAGAAAGATTCTTGCATGTGACCACATGGTTGGGGAGGACAAGGCACAAAGAGGGAGTTACGGACGTGTTTGAATGCTTTGTCCAAGATTGGACAGAACAGATGGAACACATGTTCTATCTGTTCTATAACAACTGTTCTTCATCCAGTGTTATTTTCGACTCAAATAGAAAATCATATGGTTTCTATATGAAAATAATAAAACTGCAAGAAAATAAAACATAAATAAACCTTAAACTGCACGAAAAAAAAATCATAAATAAGCCATAAACAAACCAAGAAATTCTAAGCTACAAGAAAAATAATCCATAAAATAAAAAAAAATGTACCATAAATAAACCATAAAATTTAATATAAAAAACCTTAATTCAAAACCTAATCAAAGAAAAAGGAGTACTACTCAAATTAAACATAAAAAAAAAGCTTATTTAAAAAAAATTGATTCAAAGCCTTAATAAAAAAATTCTTATTTTTTTATATTTAATTTAAACCATAATTCGAAAAGCCCTAATTTGAAACCCTGATTCAAAACCTAATTCGAAAAGCCCTAACTGGAAACATTAAATTGAAAAACCCTAATTTGAAAATCCCTAATTCAAACCCTAATGAGAGAGAGAGAGGGGAAGAAAGAAAAAACAAGAGAAGGAAAAAGAGAAAAGAACAAAAAAAAGGGGGAGAGAGAGAGACAAAAAGAGAAAGAAGAAGAAAAGGGAGAGAGGAGGGGAGTCCCACTCCATAACCTCTCCCCCGCCCCCCCACCTCACCACATTTTTCTTTTCTTTTTTTTAAGCGGTGGCAACTCTATTACAGGAGGGGTGGAACTGTCTTTCACCATTCCTAGAACGTCCGCAAAACGCACAATCAAACGCACCCTGAAGGAGCATCCTTTCACGTGGTGTCAAGCAGACAACCAGAAGGAAACAGCCCATCTTATTGAAGGCAACCAGCCTATAAACATAATCATCACCCCCCATGACACCTCACACTCTCTGAATCTTTTACGGGTCTTCCTCTATAGCGCAACTAACTCCAATGTGGTCAATCCTTGAGCAAATAACAAGACAATAAGACAAGGACCCCATTGATATTATAGTTGCCAAGGATAATAAAAAAGATGTGAAAAACAACATTGAGGATTAGTCAAATAATATGAATTTGAAAAAAAGAGGGAAACTGTGGCAAAGGACCAGCCTAACCTTAAAAATGTCGTTAATCATAATGCAACACACTATAAGAGTTCTTTAAAAAGACTTGATTATGGTTTAATCATTGGATGGTTTGAGCCAATAGCATATACCCCTACCAATGTTGATAATATCACATCTTATATGGTTTTGATATTTGGGTAATCAACCCTAAAAAAAAATATTTGGGTAATCAAGTTTTTGTTGGTGAACTGTTTTCTTCTTTTCTTTTCTTTTCCCTCTGCTCGGGCCTGACTTTTCCAGTGGAGAAAAAATAGGCTGATTTTTTTTTCAGCGATTCAAACGCACCCATAAGGTGTTAATAGAAAATGATTTATCCATTTTGGGATCTGGAAAGGAACGTAAAGGTAATTCAGAGAAAGAAGCATGCCCTTCAATTGTTATACATTTTCATTCCATGTGCATTTCATCAATTCTAATGAAACCAATGTGGTTTTTTTTTATTGGGTTGCCACAACTTTCCTTGACCAGCTTAGCTTGCCTGTTTTGGCTCCATAAGACCACACAATTGAAGAATCTTCCACCTATCATCATTGCCCAGCTCAACACACTCCTTGTGTTGCCTTACCACAGACCATGGACTACACAACACACACAATCTTCTCTTCAAACTTGTATATAAACCAACCCAACTCCAAATTTCTTCCTTAGGTGAGGAGAGACAGAAAATGGCCTGCACTCAAGCTCTATACTCTCCACTGAGTCCTAGAATTTCCTTTTCACAAGATTTTATCGATGGTGATGAGCTCGCAGCAACCAATGGCTCGAGAGATCGTATCGCAGATGCCAACATGGATGACGATGGTAGCGACTTTGAGTTCATTGTGTTAGACACTGGAGGTAAAGCAAACAAGCACAAGATGATGTCCGCAGACGAGCTCTTCTTTCAAGGCAGGATGCTTTGTCTAGATCAGATGCACAAGATGTCTCTTGATGAAGAGAAAGAAAGAGAAAGGCAAGAGATCCATCAATTGGACAGGATTGATCCAAGGTATGTTGATGAAGATCCTTCACCTAGACCACCTAAGTGCACTGGTGTCCGTTGGAAGGAGTTCCTAAGACTAAAGAAGCAGCAGCAACTTCCTCGTAGAGTTAAATCTACTTGTAGCCCAGATTCATGCCCAAACAGCCAAAAAGTTTTGAATTCCACCAGCGGAAAAGAAGCAGCAACTTCCATGAAGATATCTACCAAGAAACTGCAGGTAAGAGTGAGGAAGGAGAGTTGGAGCAGCACCAACTTGGAGAGGAGTTCCAACAATCCTGAAATTCTGAACTCTCTATTGTTGAGGAAAAGAGAAAACCAAGGAGTGCAATGCTCAAAGGGTTGTTGTAAAGATAGCAGTGTTGACAGATCAAAGTCAGTTAGTGTTAGAGTTAGTCCAGTTCTTAATGATGTACCAATGTGCTCCTTCAATGCTTCTCACTTGTTCCCCCCAAAGATGCAAATCCCAAGGCCTGCTATATTCAACCCACAACAGTAACAGGAGGAAATGTTGGAACAGTAGATGATCAGAAGAGATACGGAGCATTATTAGTCTTCAAAATATCATCTTTTTTCAACTATTAGAGCAACCTTTTTCGTATTCCCTTTGTCTTATCCTACTTTTTTCCTTTCCTCACAAGTCACAAGGCAAATGAAATGAGATATGTCATAAATAAATTACTCGTTTTCTTTTCAACTCTTAGAAAGCACAGAGGAGACCAATGCCAACACTTTTCAAATAAAAAAACACCGCTATTTTGTTTATGATATTATTATAGTGAATTTACTTTTGTTGTGCATTCAATGTTGGTAAGGTCTCATGAACAAACAATCAAAATAATAACACTTATCTAAAATAATTAAAACAATCCAAGTCGTCCTAGTGATCTCTAACTCGTAGGCAAACCATAGCAGCAAGATAGCGCCACACCCTATGTCAAACTCTCATCATGTTGCAAGGATTAAGGCTTGCCTTCTTTTATTTGGCCTATAAAAACAAAATGTCGATCTAATTGAGCCTTCGGAATCCTCATGGCTCCTCATATTTGGTCGCACTGATCGATCTTGTTTACCTTACTGCTTACTCATGACCGCTGCAACTATGGTCATGACAATGACATACTCTCCTTGTGATCAAGCATCATGTTGGATGCATGCCGATCATCTCATTGCTTCACCCTCTATGCCCCAAGTCTTAGGTCAGTTTCAGGTTGTATCACTACTAATCCCAGTCAAGTCAAGGTCTTATTTGATCCTGTGAGGCAAATGCGAACACCGCAAAGTGAAGTCAGCCTTGACCTGAGATGAGGTATGCTCCTCACTCTCACACCTCAAGGCAGACCGCACCTAGCCTGGAGGAGCATGGTTCATGCCTCAAGGTGTGAGCACCTAAGGCCGTTGCTTTATCTAGAGGATTTCCAGAAATCAAATTGTGACGTTGGATGTTTTTTAAATTAGATCTTAATTTCAACTAAAAAACTAGATTTCATTATTTTCAAAATATGGATTTCAAATCTACTGCTTCTGCCAACTGAAGCATGAAATTGTTCACTTTTAGTTTGAAAGTTTGAGAGAATTACTTGAACTCTTTTGTGATGGACGACTAATGGCTCTTTTGGGTGCAAGTTGTTTGGGAGCCATTTTACCATCAAGGCTCAGGGCTCCCACTGCTTAAGAGATTCTCTCTTCATCCAGAGGATCAAACTTTGCCGACTTCGCCGGTTCATGAACTCTAATTTTCTAAATTCTAATAACAGTACCAACGCATGAACAAGTTAATGGAGATGCACTCACTTGTTCATGAATCTTTTCCTTTGTGGAGTGTTAGTGAGGCTGATGTAAGGTCAGGGTTCATAATCATCATGTGCGATGATCAGGCATATTAATGATTCAACAATGCTAAAATTTGAGGGCATTTTCTCATTCCTCCCATCTAATATTAGCCCTTTCCTCCTCCTGATTTGCATATGTCAGTGACTTGGTAGTAACATTTGAAATGGGACACGTTGTGGAATGAACTTGGCAATAGCAACCCTTATCCAATGAAATGGATATTGAAACAAAGGGATATTAGGAATGGTTCTAATGTGGATGCTGCTCTCCAAGATGTAGGCATCAACATTCAAGCGTCTCATCTGCCTTACCTCCACGGCCGTGCAATTTGATCCTCCTAGCCTTTTAGAGGATACAGTGGTGATTGATCCTTCTGTTCACTTGCCAAATGGATCTTGACATTAGCACATCATCAGAGCAGGCGGATTTGTTCATGGGTCCCATGCATTTAGATTGGAGGATTGCACCGGAAAACACTCTCACAAATGGCCTATACCTTTACTGTGGACAGATGCAAGGTTTTGACTGGATCACCAATCATGCATCAGTTTTTCCGACTTCAGACTCCATGTTTCCATTCTTCAAATGAAATATGGGACACGGAGAGCTGATAATTGTTCGGATCTGGCACTGCTGGATACAAAAAAAATACCTCATCAGAGGACACTAAAACCAAGAGTAGTATAGAGCTACTCATACATAAGCAATGAATGGTACTTGCCATTGCTGATCAAATGCCCAACAATTATGAAAGCTAAAGGCACTGCCAAGCATCAATAATCTGTCAAAAAATAATATAATTACATCCAGACTGTACATATCATAAAATCGGTTTTACGGGAGCTATCAACCACTCAGCAAAACATATGGTTTAATTTGAAGAATCAGATTATTAATTACAGCACACAGCAGTAAAAGTGTCACTGTTGACCAATTTACTCATTCCAATGGTTGGTCAAGACCCCGCACTCAATTTTCTGTCTAACGAACCCTGAACTCCAATAAAATGGAGAGCACAAAAGACTAATGGGAAAGATGACTTTTGCTTGGAGGGACATACGACAGCTGCAGAAACTTCAAAGTTGACATGATTTAGTGTCGGAAACGAATGACAATGCATGAGATATCATCCTTGCTCTTTCTGTTCAGTGCCTCAGTGGTCAAGCGCTTTGCTGCAGTTTGAGGATCTTTAATTGGCCTGACCAGGTTAACAGCCTCTTGGTTTTCAATAACCTGAATCAAATTGAGAAAAAACGAACAAATTGTCATGATCTCTCTATTACTAAATCTATTGGTAAAGACATCTATACAGTAACAGAAACCAAAATAATCGCTGAAGAACATGCCCATGTAAAATGGTATTTTCATCAGAACACAGATATAATGGGGGGCAAGGATGAACATATCCAATTGAAAGAAAAATGTGTGCCTAGCATTAATGGTGATATTAAACCATACAGTAAAATAAGAAAAATCTTTGTGATTATTATTTGGTTGATAAACCACTAACTCAAAAGAGCGATAAGGACTCAATGCGTCAAAATACCATATGCTTGGTGTGGGGTCCTTACTATTGAAGAAACAACTTTTCCATGCCTCCCTTCTTTTATCTTTTTTTCCTTTTTCCTCTTATTTAACACATTCACAAGCAACCAATTCAAGAGTTTTTTTTAATCATCCAATAGCCACTCAAAAGCTTTGTTCATACAAAAAGAGAAGAGGGGAAAACTGACATAGAAAGTTGAAGAATTAACAACATATTCTGCCTGTAAAATCCTGCAAAATTTACTACAAAAGGCAAATTAAAAAATTTGTTTTATATTATTTAGGAAATTTCTAATTATCCAAATTTAAGTAAAACATTATTTATTTTCTAATAATTATGAACTCTCCCCAAGTGATCTCTTTGATGGAGCTTCAAAAATTTCATTATTATGTCATATAATCGAAAAGAAAAAGTGAATAACCAAGTACAACCCTCCCTCTTGAAATCATCAATTGCGAAAACCACACATGGGTGACAAGTCATTTGAAGCAACACGAACACACACACATGGGGATAAAAGACAAGCTGTCTGTCTGTTTGATGTGGGATGTGGGGCCATGTTTGGTGGAATGTGCGTGTGCGTGTGCGTGTGCGTGTGCATGTGCGTGTGCGTGTGTGTGTGCGTGTGCGTGTGCGTGTGCGTGTGCGTGTGCGTGTGCGTGTGCGTGTGCGTGTGCGTGTGCGTGTGCGTGTGCGTGTCATCTTGCTGGATGTCTCCCAAAGACGCTGAGCTTTTAGATTCAGAGTATTCAATCTTGAATCACTTGCAAACATCCTCTATAAACCACACACACACACACAGAGTTTGTGCTGCTCCATTGTCATTTGCATTTAATTGCTTCACTCATGCAAGTGATATAGTTGTTGCCTGTCACAAAGATACCAGCACTTAGGTGTACGTGACTTGTAAAGGTGACACTAATTGGGCAAAATCTTCAAAAGTATGACATGGTGACACAGATATATAATATGTTTTTATTTATGTATTTTATTTATTTATTTATTTATATAAGTGTTTTATATTAATATGAAATATTTGTATTGTTTATTTAAAAAGTTTTTTAATTAAGTATTTATGAAACTAAAACATTTTATATAGCCCACTTACAAGGGCATTTTTGCAACATTTATTGAGATGCTCTAATGATGTGAATGATAAAAACAAAAGAAAAGAATATGACATGTCATACCCTTTTTGGAATTCTTTTTCTCTCTGGCACTTCATTGTTTTTTACTCTCTTTCTCAACCAACTTGTTTTTGAACTGACACAGAGTCCGACACTTGGACCGTGACGTGTACCAAATCATGTTGGACTTCTTGTCCAAGCATGTCATCCGTGACACAAGGTTATTTCTGCATGTCACTGTGACATGGGTTGTTATCAAGGCAACAAAGCAAGCAACTTGGTAATCACGGTCTCTTTTTAATCTAACAAATTTCTATCACCAATTACTAAACTTCATGTTGTAAAAAGCTGTTATGTCTTAAACTGAAAATTTGACTTGAGGCTTCAAAAATTAGTGCTAAGGTTACCCAAGATTGAGTGCAATTATCCCAGGTGAACTTAATTCAATAAAATGAATAAATAAGCACTATATGGACAGTATACGAATCTGCAAGTAGAGAAGAATAGGTGCAATCGCAGCTCAAGCTGAGCCAGTCAAAGGCCAGCAACATTACATAAAGATAAACAGACAACTAAAGACCAATAAGTGACTAATTTTCAGCTAAGGCCATTGAAGCGATGAAATAATTTCAATAATTACCAAACACAATAGTGTTTGAATAACAGCATTCAGTAAATATTCTTTCCTAATAACAAAGTGAGAAGGATTTGGGAAAGCCATGGTACACTCAATGCATTCTTTCCTAAACATAACTTGCAAAGACAATTGTCATGTTTGAGGTCATAGTGATGACATCAAATAGTCTTGAAAACAGAAACTAAATCCAGATAACAGGAGACCCAAAGGGGTTTGGTGCAATGGGATGGGGCCTAGGCCGTTAGGCAGGCGGTCTAGGTTCAAATCCCATGGGCGGCACCCCTTGCGTAAGCCGAAGTGTGGCGACTACCTGGGGGCAAGAGGTAAGCCCATGGAGTTTTACGTTGCCAGGACAGTGATCTTAAGAACGGCAGGCAGAGCCAGTATGGCTAGGTCTCTGATGATGGGGTGGTTTCTCCGTGTAAATATCAAAAAAAAAAATCCAGATAACAGGCATGAATGGCACCACCTTGTTTAGTATTCAGAGTGCTCAAGTTGCCTGCTTAAATTATAAAACTTGCAAGAAAGTCTAACTGCAGCAAGAGCATAAGAAACTTAAAGTTTCTTATAAACTCTGCTTCATAGAAGAAATAGTCAGTGGTTCTCCAGGGAAACATGTTGGTCAGTTCATGTGGTCTCTTTAACCTAAGTAAAGGTAATACACATTCAGTTCAAAACGGACAACTTGGTGATTGATGCATAAACCTAATACTGATATTGGACTTCCTGCAGTACACAGATTACAGTTTCAATTCTTGAATATCTCTATGATTTGTAAGAATGTGCAAAATCAAGATGGTAGATTGTAGGGGAAGTTCAAACATGGTAGAAGTACTGAGAATTTATTGATGAACAGAAGTAGCAATAAACACTTCTATCAAAAGAATCCCAAATATCAGAACCAACACAGAAAGACAAAGAAGATTGCACAGGAATTAGAAGGCAAACAAGAAAGCTGAAAATGCTTGAGACACATGAGAAGAATGATAACAATCTCAGACATAAAGGTCATCATGACAAAAATGTTAAGGAAGACACGGCTAATGCTCTTATATAAATGAATGTTACATGGAATGTGAAAGAATAATGGTTTCTGCCCTCATCTCTTTCCTTCTCCTCTCTCTTTCTCCTTCTTCCTCTTCTCCTTCTCTAATGATATCTTTTTCTTCCTATTTTTCCTTTCTCTTCAAATATTTTAAAAAGTGCAGATTCAAACTATGTAAGATGATACCAGAGAGAGATCCGTTACTCTAAAGCATGAGGCACAGTACCTAAGACCTTCACACATGACATTAGTAAGGGCTCAACGAGTGGCAGTTAGGAGACCTCCTTTGACATCGGGACATTAGCTTAAGGATGATTTTTAGAAGCAAGAATCCGGAGATTTGGTGCAGGTATGAGATAGTTATTGGCTTCATATTTTTCTACCACCAGTCCTATTTTTGGATTGTTGGGGTTAAGAAGTCTTAGAACCCTTAAGAACCCTAAGATAGTGGTTTCATGTGAAATAGAGGAGTTAGATTTGTTTTTTGTGAATGCCAAGGTGGGTGGCAAGCTTGATTAGAGGGACTGAGTACTATGGAGCAGCGTGTATGCTTGAAAAGGGGTATAACATATACCCTGAACCGAAATTTAAGATGTTTGTGTTAAAAGGAGAAGTGTGATACTCTAACAAATGAAGTATATAGAAGAAAAAAATCTATAGTTAGAGATGATAAAGGAGGTCTCATGTGAAGAGCTCAATGGCTCCCAGAAATGTAGACAGATCCCAACCTAAAAGTGGAAAATTAAATGGACGACAGAAATGGTGGCTGTTACCAGAGAAGTTTGGGATCCAAATGATTTGAACACAATGATAGAAATGATGTAGTGAAACTGGCATGTTTTAGAGAGGATATCAGAAACCAAGAATGCCGTATGGGGAAAAAAAGTGCAGCTTCTACTTGTGCTAGAAAAACTGAATATATGGTATAGATGAGAAAGGCAGGTCGAAGTTTGTCTATCGGAGTAAAATATGGCACACAGAACTTCCAAAGACAAATAAATTTATTCATCAAGATTAGAAACTTCTTAAGAAAAGGGGGTTGAGAATGAACCAGGGATCCTATCTAGTTCAAGGTAAATGTCCACATCCACTTTGGTGACCATAGCTCATTCCTCTCATACATCTCTAGGTAATTGTTTTTTCTCTTATCCACTTTTTGGAAATGGATAATTGACTCGAGTGCCACAAACCATATGATAAAGAAAAAGAGACATTTTTCCATCATATGTCTCATGTCCTACTAGTGATCCTATTTATTAAATTGGCCTACATCTATACTCGGAAAGGGAAATGTTACCACTTCTAGATTTAATTTATCCTCAATTTTGAATGTTCCTATATTACCTACAAACCTGCTTTCTGTGAGTTTCTTGACAAAAACCTTTAACTGCTCAATAACCTTTATCTCTAACTACTATCTCATGAGAATCTTGATTTCTCTGTTTAGAAATCGTGATTCCCTTAGGAATCCTGATTCCTATGCTTGTACAATTTTTTATGTTGCTTCATAAATGATTCTCCATACAGCTTCCTATTCACTACCTACTTTTCAAATTCTTTAAGAATTTGAAATGACTGCTTCTCAATTCAGATTCCTGCACCACTTCCTGATTCTGATTTATGCACTCACAACTATGATACTAGCACTTATCAGCAAAGTGGAGTTGCTGAGAGGAATGACAGACATTTACTTGAAATCATTAGGACACTTTTGATAGCGAGAGATGTACCAAAATGTCGTTTCAGGGATGCATTTTTTATGGTAGCCTATCTAATTAATAAAATGCCTAGTGATGTCTTATATGGAAAGACTCCTTTTGCCATGTTGAACCATAAAACCAAAATGTTTTGTGTGGTTCCAAGAGTATTTGGATGCATGTGTTACATTCATATTTTCTGCCAATACAAAGATAAGATAGATTCTACAACAATTAAATCACCAAGATATTCTCTCACTCAAAAGGAGTATAAGTGTTATGACCCAGTCAAAAGAAGGAGATATGTGACTACGGATGTCTTATTATTTGAGAACAAAACCTATTTTGTAATGAAGGTAGACCCAACTACATGCTTACTTTTAGTTCCTGTTGCATGTCTAGAGAGTACCATGGAAAGAGTGGATGATAAGAATTTCCAGGAGTGGAGAATGTAAGAGAGAGAGAGAGAGAAAAGAAAAGTTGTGATGCCTAAATTCATAACTACCTATCAATGATATTCTTCAAGAACTAGATCTTCATGCTGCACAAAATGGAGAGATTGCAATTAATCCGTCTGTCACTTTTATAGATCTTGACTTGCCTATTTCTCTTGGAAAAGAAAAAAGACCATGTACTCATTTTTTATGACACTCTGTATCCTATAGTTTCACTTCTAGGGTCATCAAAGATTTGTGGTTAACTCTAAGTGAAATCCAATTCCTAGGAATGTGAAAGAGGAAATGAAGAATATTAGTGGAGACAGGCTATGCATAATGAGATGAAAGAATTGAAGAAGAATCATATATGGAAGATAACTTCTTTACCGACAGGAAGAAAATCATTAGGGAATGAATGGGTACAACTCTTAAGTTTAAGGCAGTTGAATCTGTTGAGAGATATAAGGTGAGAGTACTGGCCAAGGACTACAATCAAATCTATGAGAAAGATTACCATGAAAATTTTGCTCCTGTAGCTAAACCAACTTAATAAGAGTGTTTATAAATTTGGTTGCACATAGAGAGTGAAGCCTTCAATAATTGGAGTAAAAAATGCTTTATTTCATGGTAATCTAGATGAACATATCTACATGTCATTCCTCCTAGTTTTATTTTATCATGCGATGATAATAAAGTGCAAATTGAATAAAGTTACATACAGGCTCAAGCAATCTCCAAGAGCTTTGGTTTAAGAGATTTAGCATGGAAATCATTTAGTTTAGCTATTGAAAGAGTGGCAATGATCATACTTTGTTTGTCAAGAGATGTAAAAGAACATCTATATTAATAATGTGTATGATGATATTGTGATCATAGATAACAACATTGAGGAAATCCAAAAAACAAGACATATCTACATGAAGTCTTTGGCACAAACGATCTTGGACCCCTTAGAAATACTTGTTTAAGGAATTTTTTTTTATCCCAAAAGAAATATGCATTGAATCTGTTGAAAGAGACCAGACAGATTGTGTTTAAGAGCATTTGATAGCCCAATGGAACAAAATCACAAAATTGAGTCTAAGTGATAGTGAAAAGTTTGAAGATGTGGGGAGATATTAGAGACTTGTGGGTGAGATCATTCATTTGACTATCAGTAAGTGCAGTCATCCAATATATGATTGCTCCTACAACTATACATATGTGATTAGAATGGACATGTCTCATTAAAGTTGTTCATACATGTTTGTATTAAGGGTATTTCTATCCCATTATGATTGTATTGGGAGGAATTGTTACATGTGTACTTGTGAGGCATACCCATTCAACCTTTTTCATTGGGCTACATATTTCTAATTTTTAGGGCTATTTATAAAACTTTATTACTATTGGATATATTTTTGGCTTTTTCTGTAGCAATATTTATTTAAACCATGTTCTCCAACTTCTTTGCAATAGGTTGTTTACATATCTCAGACTTTAATTATCCATGATAATTCTTCTTTACAACATTCATCTGACACATGATGAACACGTCTAATACTATGAAAAAGGTTGAATGTGTATGTCTTTCATAATCTCCCCTCTTATATAGTGATAATAGGAAGCTGTTTGAATCAGGAAAGATGCTGATTAACAGAAGAATGTGCAAAGCCTTTAAATTTTCAAAAGAGCTTACCTTCCACAAGCCATCACTAGCCAATATAACAAACTCAACACCCGAGTGCAACTGCATTTGTTTCACATCAGGCTCTGAACTTAAATGTGCTTTAAGGTTTTGATCACCAAATGCACGTGCAACTGCAAGCTGACCATTGACCCTTGGAACGTCTCCTGAATTTTTTTTGCCAAAGTACCCCAAGTTGATGAATATAACCTTATATCAACAAATTAATAGAGATTTTATTGTATCTCAAAAAAGAGAAAAAATTATACCTGGAAGAATGGTCACAAAACCACCTTGCTTTTCTATTCTTTTCCTCTCAACATGTGGTTCATGGTCAACAGTGAGCTGATCAGCCAAGCCCTTATTGCATAGAACAGCTCTAGAATCACCTATATTAGCTATTAGTAGTACCATACCATCAATTACAATTGCAGTAACTGCAGTGGATCCACCAGGCCCTAACCGTGTAGGATTTTCTAATATGTACTTGTCTGTGTGGTGGTAGGCACTCTTGATAGATGCAATGGGATCCTTCCAAAAGTTGGGCTGCATTACAGGAAGAAGACAAGTCTAATAAGAATATCACTTCCAACAGCCTCAGTAGATAATCTCACGAGATTTGAAGAGTGAGTCTTGAAATGAAAGGATCAATTATTTTATACGATGGAGGCACTTTACCAGCAATTGACTTGTTAAAAAATCATAAAATTAATGTTTATCAGAAAACAGCTTTCAACAACAATTGAAAGTAATTCTTATATCTAGGTTTAAACCAGGGTTACCGGAAGCGCCTAGCTAAAAGGGGAAGCGCGCTTCCCCGAAGCGCGCTTCGGAAGCGCGGAACGTCGCGCTTCCGAAGCGTGGGGGGAAGCGTCTCCCTTTTTTGGGAAGCGCGCTTCCCTTTAATGGGGGACGCGTTTCCCTTTAATGGGGGACGCGCTTCCCTTTAATGGGAAGCGCGCTTCCCCCTCGCTTCCCCCACGCTTCCCCCTCGCTTCCCCCACGCTTCCCCTGTTTTTTTCAATTTTTTTGTATTTTTTATTTTTTGTTTTTGTTTTTTTCGCTTCCCCCTCGCTTCCGAGACGCTTCCTGTGTCGCTTCCGAGACGCTTCCTAGGTCGCTTCCGAGACACTTCCCGAATCGCTCCTAAGTGGTCCCACGCTTCCCCGCTTCCTAAAATTTTGAAAGTGCCTCGCTTCCCGCTCCCGCTTCCCGTATCGCTTCCCGCTCCCGCTTCCTCAACTGGCAACCATGGTTTAAACCATAATTACCAAAAGCTTTTGAAAATCTCGAAAGCTCAATTCCCAAGAAACTTGCTTCCAAATAGTGATTTCTTCCACGCTTTCTAAACTTTATAAGGTCACCTTCAAAAAATAAAAATATTTTTTCTTCAATACAAAACTTTGAACTTCCTTGATGTTGAAAATGCACCTTCATGTTAGAAAAAATGCATTTTCAATTATATTTTATTGTAAAACCTACATAGATGATGGGCATTTTGCATTTAAGAAAAAACACAAGCTTTTATCTACTTTTTATATTATGTTCTACATGTTCCCATTGTCATTTGTCACTTATTTTTTATATTTACACGGAGAAACCATCCCCAGGACCAGAGATCTAGCCACGGTGACTTTGCCTGCCGTATAAAACTCTGTGGGCTTATCCCTTGCCCCTGGGGAGTCGCCATGCTTCAGCTTGCTTGCCTTTTTTCTTCTTAAATACTTCATGCTATTCCTCAACCACTCCACACTTCATGCATCACTTCTCACATCCACCTCTTACTCCGGTAACTGTGATATGAACATCATAGAGCTATATGTGGCAGTTAGTGCAATCAAAGAAGAAGATTGGAAAATCATAGAGTTCTGATCCTTTGTTTTCCCTGTTCTCATTACAATAAATGATTTATAATGATAGGAAAAAAAAATCCATTTTCAGATATAATAGTTAACTAAGATGATAAAGCATGAGAAAGGAGGACGCACACATTATATGTTATCCTTGTTGTTGGTCAAAACCATGTTACAAGAATACAGTGTAAACAACTAAGGAATAAAAGTGGACTGCAGTTAAACTATCAATATTATAAAAAAAGATACCTCTTGTAAAATTTTGTTGAACAAGTTGGCCTGAAGATAACTAGGAACACTATCTCCGAGATGGCCGTCAAAAATTGCAAACAAACCAAGCTCATGGTTGTTTACAACCCTGTATTCTGCAACATGATAATCCTCCATATCATGACCTGCTTTTCCTTCAACCAGATGGAAGCCATGTTTTATTCTGTTACTTGAATATTTGCTTTTCCCTTTTCCAGTGTCAGATGATGATGAATTCAAACATCTAGTAGTCTTCAACCAGTGAAATGGAAAAAGTAAAAAAAAAAATAATATAAAAAAATAAGATCAAGGAAACACTTCATGGACAGGATAAATTTGTTATAAGCTCAATACCTAAACCAACAAACAAGAACATATTATGACAAAAAGTACGATCCAGAGTACTTATAGAAGATTCTTCCTCTTCATGGGGTTTGTTTGAAAACCAAAAATATGTTGTTCCTTTCCCTTTCTTTTTTCCCAAGAGGTCTGAATTAAAGAAAAAATAGACCCAAAAAAATAGCCATCACCCAAGAAAACAAATTGAACCGACTTTTTCACGACTGAAATAAGGACCATTAGGAACCAAAAAGTGAAGAAAAGAAGTAATAGCAAAAGCATCTTTTGAAAAAAACACTACTATGATGGAGAAAAAAAGTAGTTATGGATTTAAGACCATCAATAACTAAAGAAAAAAAGAAGGAACATTCCAGAAAACCATAAGCTTTTATTAGGATAAAGTAACAAAAAAGGAACAATCAGATCTCAAAGATCACCAAAACATCAGAAAAAGGTATTTCTCAAACACCCAATACGATACCAAAGTAGTTGTCGAAACAGAGCGAAGTAAATTTATGATCACCAGAAGTCAACACTGAATATTAAGATTCTATTTTCCATCGAAACCCAGAAAGGAACACTTCTCAGAAAAACACAGTTAATTCCATTAAAAAACAACAAAGAATTAACTTCCAAAGAGAGATGATAAGTTAATTAAGAATCGAGAGAGAGAAAGAGAGAGAGATTCCAACGATATCCCATGATTAGTATGCTGAGAAAAATATTGTAACAAAACGAACACCATCACAAACCCGGATAAGAGAATTCTACCAAAGACGCGTTTTAATTATGATAAAAAAGGAAGACTGCACCAACAAAAAGAGTACCTAACATACAAAAACACCCAATGATGAAAAAATAGAAGTAATCTTACAAAAGACTCTAAAACGCCATCAGAAACTAAAAACAAGGGCCCCAAAAGGATTTAAAAAAACCACTTAAACCATCAAGAAAATGAAAGAGCGACTAGAGGAAAAACAGAGAAGCCCAACAAAACTAAAGAAAAAAAAAACTTTCTAAAGGCTTCCCACAATGAATACTATGATATACTGAAAGAAAAATGAGTGCCCACAAAAAATAGATGAAGAAAAGAGGGTGTAAAAGAACACTTCTGCACCTTGATCATATTGAAAAAGGATTGCCTCTCCATCTTGGTAACATAAAGACTCACGAAGCGAAAACCGAACTCTGAGATTTGTGAGACGCTCGTCGGCTCCGATTTAAGAAGGAAGAAGAGGAACGCGGAGCACTCCAATATTGTAAGAGTACCATCGAACGAGGAATGTGAACAAAGTACGTGTTTGTTCCACAAGTGGGCTCGAAAATCGTGGCAGATAGTCCCCACCTCCCCATGCTGCCGCTGAGCTTCTTCGAAGCTTCACAATTTATGTATGCGTTTGACCATCCCTCTCTTTCTCCCTCTACTTTCTTATGCTCTCTCTCTCCTTTTCCAAGCATCTAGTTCCCACTTTCTATTTTCTACGCGCAAAACTAATTCCACAAGACTGACCAGAAAGAAACCATTGTTTGTGGGGCCCACATTCCCGCATCCCCGAACTGCCCCCCCCTCCTATCACAGTGTGTGACCATCACCTCAATAAATCTTAAATTCTTTCAGAATACTTAACACTTCACATCTGCATGCGTGCGTGCGTGCGTGTGTTCAGTTGCGCTCAATTGAGTGGACCTGACTTCTTAGTTCTTACCATTGACATCAAATCAAGCAAGTCTTAAGTGTACACAAGTGAACTAGAATGGCCTGATGTTAGGCCAGGACAAGCAAGAAGCTGTGTAGGTTATACCTAAAGTAGGCTGGTTACTACACCCATATGGATTATATACCTAGTTTGGAACTTGGTTGACTTAACCTAGACTTGGATGACAGGCTTGAGTCTTGACTTCATGATGAGACCATCTGCGTTCAGGTTTGGTGCTTCTTACCTGTATCTGGATCTGAACATGGTTGCCAACCTGATTAATATGATAGGGATAAACTTGGTTAGGATGGTTCTTTTGAGTATGACCTGCTTACAGCCAGAATTTGATTGATGTGTATCAAGTCTGGGCTCTTTGCAGTAAGATTTGGCTGCACATACTTGTCTTCATAGGCCAAGCTGGGGGGGGGGGGGGGCAGTTAAAAAAAATAAAAATTTAAAAGCCCAGCCCTGATTCTATGTTAAATAGATTTTTATCCATTTTTGTAGCCCAGTCCTGACTGCAGCAAATAGTTTGATTTGTCCATATGAAATAGTTTTTTATTAATAATTGTAGCCATTTTTTATTTTATCTCAAAAAAAAAAATTTTTTTTTTTTTTTTGGGGGGGGGGGGGGGGGGGCTGCCCCCGAACCCCAGACTATCACACCATTTTTTTTGTTTTTTTGCTGCACCCCTGTTTGCCCGCCCCCACCGCTCACATGAATCCTATCTACGCCCGTGCTTGTCTTGATGCAGGAAACAAGTGACCGCTATCTAAATGTTGTTATTCTTGACTCTGAGGAGCGAAACGTGTCCAACCCGAATGTTACATAAACAAAATGCCTTTTCAGACTTTGGTCAAGTCAACATATGGCAAGCTGTGACAAGGACATTAATTTCATTTACGTCGCTATGTAGAGGGGAAAGGGATGCATAATTTATTATTTTTTATAATTCCTAATCTTTTTTAATAATATTTTAATTAACTTTATAATACATCAAAATAGCAAAAAAAAAAATTTTAATGAATTACAAATAGAAATTCCTTGTTCTTGTTTTCTATTCTTCGAAAAAAGTGTGAATTCATGCTCTCGTACTTGTATCGAGTAACGGTTGGTATCTGTGCCTTCATGACACAGATGACAAGGCCCAAGTAGGGTATCAACGGGTAGAGTTTAGTTCCAGACTTTGACCAGATGTTCAGGTATAATATCAGATCGTACTTGAGTTTAATCGGGTTTACTATAGACCCGATAAGAACTACATGAACCAAACCCGGACCATACCCGGTAAAACCATATTTTGTTGTCGTTTTTACATTGAAAAAATGTGGGTCTTATTGTCTTAATCAGAACTCAAGTTGGGTCTGGGTCTGGTGTAAAATTTCACAAATTATTGCCGGGTCCATGTATTAATCGAACCTTCGGGTCTGTGCCCAGGTCTTAATAACGCATTTATCACCATACTTGGACTCTATAGGGTTTGGTTCGGGTCGGATCTTCTTAAAACCAGACCTGTTGTATGTGATAGGCTGATAAACGAGACCAGCTTGAGCTATTCAGGCTTGGCTAGTTAAGGGTACAACCCTGCTCGGGCTCTTCACAAGCCGATCATGAGCTGGCTTATTTTAAAAAAAAAATTGTTTTTAAGTATTTTAAGTATAATACAAGTATAAAATATATATAATATTCATTTTAAAGCTATGTATATATCATATGTAATATTTAAATATATAATATGTAAAGTGAGCTGATGCAAGCAGATTTGAGCCAAGCTTGCCATGTTCGCATTCGGCTCATTTGCCTAAAGAGGCTGGCTCGTAGCTCAGCTCTCCAAGCTCAAACTCTAGGCTGAGCTGAGTAGAATGGTGATCTGTTTGTCTAGTTTTCCAGCCCTAGCTACATAGAGCTTGACAATAATTGAGTGGCCCTGGGCTGGGTTTATTCGAGTCGCTGCACTTGGTTTAGCCATGGTCCAGGTCAAGAGTCACCAAGGCGCACATGATCTCAGTCAGATGTTGACGATTTGCATTCTGAGACACTGTGGACTAGAACAGATTGGAACCTTAATGTAGCTGGGAACACGTCCATCTCAAGACCCTTGAAAGGTGAGACGACCATCTTTGGTAGTTTCCACGGCCTGGCTGCGAATCTCCTTGTCTGAAAGAGTAGGTGCTTTTGCCTCCCATATCTCGGCCATCGCAAGGGCCTTCATTCACCATGAGTACGAGCTTTGGGTTTATCGTATCTTGGACATGGAGAAGCTTGTTTCGGACTTCTTTCTTAGAATTTTGTTTGCATGTGTTTATCAAGGTGGGTTTGGGCCAAACCTCACACATGATACAAAGGTATCTGCAAATTGGAAGTGAAAACTCCTTTCAAGGTCCTCTTTCAAACACGACCCTAGTGGGTGTCCCAAGGCAATGCTCATGTCATTAGTCTCGCTCTAAGCCTTTGCCATTGGGGCAATCTAAGGCGCACCCTAGACTAATATTGCAAAAAATCATTAGGCTTATATACTGCCTTACATCATTTAACTCAACAAATGAGTTTATTTTTTAGAGAGAAGGAGAAAGAAAAAGAGTTTATTCTACTTATTGAAGTGAAACGCCTTATTACACTTGTATCTTCGTTGGATCAGTAAGGATATCATCAAGCTCCTTATCCACGAGAGGTTGATCCGTTCTCATACAATTTTCGCCAACAGTTTCTTGTGCATTCCCCTTCTTCGGTTCATCATGCTTCACCACAAGCATGTCATCTCTTTTTGCAAAGGGATTCAAATCATTGTCAGATGTCTTGCATCTGATGTCAAATGTCTCGTAGGTCTACTAGAACTCGCTGCATTAAGACAATTGCTTGTTAAAAACATGCATTGAGTTCAACCTTGAGAACACCATCAAATTTAGTGTTAGACCTTCCACCGAACTTGCGGATTACTCTGAAATTCATCACAGGTGCATAGACTTGGCCTTGCTTATGCGGCATGGTTCACTCCAAGTTTGCTCTGATACCATGTTGATGCATGTCGAGCTCAGGTGGGTTCGATCTAGGTTCCAATACAAAAGGGGTTTGTCAAAATCGGGTGAACAGTAAAATTGGTTTTGTTTGGATCTGACAGACTTTAGAAAAAATATAATTTTTTTCTAATTGGATAAACAAAAAGGGTTGATTTTTTAAGTAGGGTTCCTAGATACATGAGAGAACACACAGTAAAAATTAAAGGATCAAACTCTACTCAGTTGGGGACTTACGAGCTCATGATCAGACTATAGAGAAACTGGCCTAGACTAACCTTAGCCAAATTTAATTTAATTTAAATATAATGTTAATTTGAAAATCCTAGCTAATTAAGATTTCAAAATAATTTAAAAAACTATTAAACCCATTAGTTAATTAGGCCTATTGACGTAATAAGATAACTAATTAGCTAGTTTGACTTTAAATTAAGTAGAGAATTTGAGAAAGTAGGATGGGATGTCCCCCCTGGATTGACTTGGACTTAATTAAGTCATTTCTAATATTGGGTCTCTTGATCCAAAAGGGCCCCTACATAGTGGGGCATCCCACCCTATGGGTCAAGTTTCCTTGATTTAGTTCAAATTAACCCCAAATTCAAACTTTATCTTAAATTAAGTCCAATTTGAAATATAATCCAAATTGGAATTCAATTCCAAAATGAAATAAAATATCAAATTGAAACTCAAATTCAAATTAAAATGAAGTCTTAAATTGAAATTCAAACTTAAATTAAATTTCAAGTTAAAATTCCAACCAAAATTGAGATATAATTTCATCTTTATTTATCAAAAAACTATGAAAAATCTTAAAGTGTTACAGAAAGCTCCTCGTGTGGAATAAGGTATTAGCTTAGTCTTCAGTCCAACCTCGTTTGACAAGATCTCTCTTTACCTATATAAACAGGCATTACAGAGAGACCCTCATGTTAAGCTATGTATATGCCTTTAGCTACCACTTGCATCACCAATTGTCTATGTTTTTATCTTTTTACAATACTTTTTCAAAAACCACAATGTTAGAACCAATATTGTCTCTAAAAAATTGTGTGTCTACTTCTTTATTATCGACCACACTTTGCACGCTAAATAACAAAGAGGGGGCATCTGTAGACACCCAATTTTGACCAGGTAATGTCATGTTAGGAGTCACGTACCAAAATTCAGTATTTTTAGTTCATTTTAAAGTTTTACTTTTAACTTTATTTTAGCTTTTAAAACAACATTCTCAAGATTTTTTTGTCTAAAATAAAAATTAAACTATAGAATATTAGCTTTTCAACAAGCCAAAAATCAGGTCAATATGACATCAAAGTGGACAGTTATGACCAAAACAAGGTGACTTGTTTAGTAAAAAACTTATTTTCAGGTAGGTCCCATTTTGAGTAGATTTTTGACCACCAAAATAATCTAATTTATGGTTTTCACTTAAAATATGAATTAAATTTGAGTATGTTATATTTTCAACACATCAAAAATCACCTCAAAATAACATCTGGATAGTAAGTTATAGATGAAACAAGATAACCTTTTGAGCCTGTTTTGGCGAGTTTCCTAATGACATTCAGGGATTGTCGTTAGAAAAATGTTGACGACAATAAGATTATCATTAGCAATTTTTTCATGTGTTGTGAGCACTATTTGTCATCAAGTGTGCTAGTTGGAGAAACCACTCAGATCTTATCTTCAACTCCTTTTCAAACCAAGAAAGAAATATTCTCATGCTTGGACCACTTAACTAATCTCACCTTGGTGTCGCTCAGACCAATCACGCTGAGCCACCTCGAAATCCAACCAATAGGAACCTTTTTTGTCAACCTCAAAAAAATTAAAAAAAATGAATCGTGGACCCTAAAAAAGTGTATCCAGATCCACCAAAAAACTATAAATAGGAGGTCATCCCCTTATTCCATCATCTAGAGTTCAAGTCTTAGTTGCATCCTTACTCTGATGAAATCCTTACATAACTAGACGTAGTCCACCTAGCCTAGCTTAGGACCTAGATCCCTTATCTCATCTTTCTTTCAGAGTTCACTTCTAGTCTGAGTGTTGCCCGCGTTTCATTGCACTCGTCAACAATGTAGAAATGACTACCTAAGCCAAAGGTGAGATTCAGTATATTTTTATTGTTTATTTATTGCATTTTTTGTAAGTTTAGATTTTTCTAACCTGTGCATATTGTATTTGTTTTTCTCTTTTTTTCAAGTTTTGATAGCCTACGCCTTCAAACTTGTTTTTTCTTTTAAATTCACATACAAGGTACGTGCTCTTGATAGATAGAGTTGCGTTGGGTAAAAAGCAAAAAGCAAGCAGAAGATAGATCAAAATGCTCGAGCCTATACAAGTGGTTCATGACCTTGTGTACGGTCATCTGAATAGATATGTATTTTGTTCTTCAAAGTAATCTTGGACTTGTCAAATCAAATTTTAAGTACTTATTATCAAATTCGACCCTATGAGTGAGAAATTGAGTTTGCATAATTAGAACGTTAAAAGTGACTCGCAAATGATGATTTTAAGCCCTTGGTGCAATTGATCTCTTTTCAATGAAGGAGGAAAAGTGTGCAACCTTCTAAATTGGTCCCCACAACTCTTAAATTTAGATTTTGTTTTCGAACCCCCTTTTCTAAAATTTCTCATAAAAACCCTTCATTCTTTTCAAAAACTTGGGATTCACACTCACCTAGCTCGATGCCAGTGGACATGGCCTTTAATGGCAGCACTTTTACATGCAAGGCGCACATTGAACTCCATTTCCGTATAGCCAGAAATTGGTAGGATGGATGAGCACAAAAAAAATGCAAAAAAGGGGCAAAATGCACATTTTGCACATTTTTTCCCCCTTTCGCAACGCTAAAGGTCCCAATAGAAATATGCAACCTTTAGAGATGGTAAAAAAACTGTCACAACAAAAATCGGGACCTTAAGTGACAGGTTTTTTACTGGGACCTTTAGTAACGGCCGAAAACTCTAAAACATGCAAAAAACACATTTTAGCATGTTTTTAATATTTTTTGTGCTGGCCCTCCATCAACCCCGATGGACGTCCAGCATGATCCCTCTAAGGGTTGCACAGCTCTCTCTCTCTCTCTCTCTCTCTCTCTCTCTCTCTATATATATATATATATATATATATATATATATATATATATATTATATTTATATATATAAACTCGGTATTTCTTTTAAGAAATAAAAAAATTTCCATCTGATCTCCCTGAGATGTGGACGCTGATTGTCAATCCTAAGAAGTTGGTGACAAACTTTCCCAGTCAAGAGTTAATCCATAGAAATCCAGGGGTGTCGTTTTCTTGCATCAATTTGAAAAACGAAAGGTGGAACCTGGTGAAAGTAAACGTTGGTGCTTTCGTTACGCGTTCACGTCTCCTGTGATTATTCAATGTGGCCTCTCTTTCACGGCCGAAACCCCCCATCCCCTTTCACAAGTACAACCAACCAACCATCTGCACCACCTTTTAATTTAATTTGGCTTCAGCAACACACACTTGGCTCCTTGTCTTCCACGTTTTGTACCAAAACTCGCGGTTTCTAAACCACTCCATTGTTGTGTCTTGGTCTAGCCTTGCACACCAAACTGCACAATGGAGACGCAGTCTGAGCTCGCCCAATTTCATCAAATATGTATCTTTGATCAACTCAGGTAGCTCAGTTTCTTGCTTGGTCTCCAAAACCTGGTCCAAGCCTGGACTTAGTTGAATGCCCATCTGTCTAAATGCTAATTGCAGCCTTGTTGTGGTTGACTCCAGTGGAGCTGTATCGTATATAATGTTCATCCGGTAATCAGCAGGATTTACAGTCGACTGGGTTGGGTCGCACTGCACCAGCCCCATATAGATATATATATATTTTTTTCGATTAGATCACTTCTGAAAAGATAATCTTAGTAGTAGGTGAACTAATCTGGTCAATTTTTCTTGTCTTTCAAAAATAAAAACCTTATCGGAAAGATGGAACCAAGGTACAGGTCAATGCAAATCCAACATATATTGTAGGATTTGGATCTTAAAAGATCCGATTTCAACTTACATGGTCAAGTCTTTTGGATTTAGGATCAACCTAGACTACTGGATCTACATTTTGATTTGGACCAGTCCAAGCTTTTTACATGTGAAAAAACTTGCCTAAACAAACCCTCTTATTGTCATATCCAATATGACCATATTATTATGATCCTGCATCCACCTGGTCCGTTTGCACCGCTAGAACAATGGATGAACTGCTGCATTAGTTTGTGTTTCAAGACTTGCATATGCAACGTGAGTCCAGTTTCAAACTTGGGTAGAAGCTGGTTAGATGGCTTGGCTATGAAGCCTCAAGGGGTTTGACACAGTCTGTGGGACCTTGGCCACTAGAGGGGTGGTCAGGGTTCCATTCCCATGAGTATCAGCTCCTTGCATTAATGAGGGAAAGGGATAAACCCTTGCTCAACCAAAGCTTGGCGAACAACGACCGTAAGCATGGGAGGCTTAGCCAGCGCGACTAGGTTTTTGATTCCGAAGGTGGGTTTTCAATCCTTCGTGAAAAAAAAAAACGATGACTTGGCTATGAATCAATGTGAAACACTTGATTATTGCCAAATTTATTAAACTTTCTTCAGTGGTTGAGAGAATCATAAGACAGATCAGATCACAACATCATTGACTGATTGTTGGAGCAACCTGAGTTGTGGCCCACACAAATGCTTGGTCCATGTGCTCAATACTGTCTACTTCAGAGATAACAACTCAATGGATCGACCAATATTACTTGAACGAATTCAATATCACACACACAAGGAACAAGCAGACCAAACTTTACCAGGTTTGATCGTTAAGATCGACGTCCATAGGCAAACTCTCAAACTCTCTCTACAATTCTTGAGAAAGGAGAGGAGGTTCATATATTGATTTAAGTAACCTCATTACATGGCTGAAATCTCCCACGTTTTGTGAGATTAATATGGTTTCCTTCATTAATAAGGCTTTCTCCTAACAACTTTTACAATTAAGAGTTGTATCTTGACATACATACGACCTTGATTCATTGCCAATTATAATCTTTCCTTCATTATGTAAACATGGATTTGCATTGCTATTAAAGAAATTGTTCTCCTTGTCTTTCTTTGCATGCGACGTTTCCTTTCTCCTTTGGCTTGTTCTTTGGATTGGATGGTATTAGGGTCCACAAGATCTGCACCAGGGTCTACCATAGTAGTGACACATCATGGTTCTCTAACAGCCCCTTTCAAGTTCATTGTTCTGGGGTGGACATTAAACTTTCTGCACGTAACTTTGAACCAAAATCTGAAGACACGGCTTTGGTGAGGCCATCAGCAAGCTGATTCTTAGATGATATATATTTGACTTGAAGCTCTTTTCTTGACACAATGAAGTGAACATCTATTTCAATATGTTTGCTTCTATTACGGTGTACATGATTAGCAGAGAGAGATAGGAAGCCCCTAAATCGTAGCACCGTATGGTAGGCTTCTCTACTCATTTCATATTGATCAGTCCACGAATTAGATACTGTACCCATATGAATTTAGTTGTTGCATTAGCCAGAGCACTTTACTCTGAATCTGTACTAGATCTAGAAACTGTCTTTCTTTCTTGAACTCCACGACACAAGATTTGACCAATAAAAGATGGCAAAACCTCTTGTAAACTTTTTGTCATCAGGACATCTTGCCCAGCCATCGGAACAAGCATGAATATTTTGATCATGAGAAGGCCCGATGAGAAGGCAAAAGAAATATATAGCATATTGAAATGTACCTACAACACTCTTGTATAAAGTTGGATCTTCAAACTTTGACCATGCATTAACCGACAAGGGAGGAGAAGTAACCATAGGCATCTTTATTGGCTTAGCTCCAATCATACCAGTCTATTTCAAGAGTTCAAAAATATATTTCCATTGTAACAAGATCAATCTTGAATTTGAGGATTCCACTTCTACTTGGAAAAAGTAGTGTAAAGTTCTTAAATCATTTATGACAAATTCAGATCCAAGTTTGAATACAAGTTTAGATATGATTTTTTTTAAATACCTATAACAATAATGTCATCCATATATATATATATATATATATATATATATATATATATATAAGCATGTAAACCAGATATTCTTTGTTTTTTAAGATAAATAGTGAGGCATTCCGTTTTGACACCAACAAATCCCAATGACAGAAGAAATTTATTTAACCTTAAAAACCCGGCCTAGGGAGCCTCTTTCTTGAAACTTGAAAATGTGTTGAGGATAATCAGAATTCTCAAAACCTGGAGGTTGCTTTATGTAAACTTTCTTTGATAAGTACTCATGCAGGAATTAAAAGCATTTTGAACATCCAGTTGTTTTATCTACCAACCTTTATTAACAATAATAGATTGGACCATCCAAATGATTTTGGGTTTAACAACATGACTAAAAGTCTCAAAATAGTCAACCTCCTCCTGTTGGCTATAGCCTTTGGCAAACAATCAAGTTTTATATCACTCTATAGATTCATTTGCCTTACCAACTTGCAGCCTACAACATATTTATTCTTCTGAGCTAGAACAAAAGCGCATGTCTGGTTTTTTTAACATGAATATGAGCATGTTGGTTTGAATGTTGGGCTAATGGTTTATGAAACAGATTCACTAGAGGAACTAAATTCAATAACCGGGTTGGCCAATTGAGGTATTGAGACATGCTATTTTCTTCTTCGCTTGGGACAACACCAATGTAAGACTCATTTTGGTTAGGTATGATTGAACTAGAAGCTCTTTTAATCAAAAACCACATTATGGAAAATAACATTCTTCTAGTATTTAAATTCAAGCAATAATAACCATGATGACGGGGAACATAACATATAAAAACACACTTTTCAGATTTTTAATCTAACTTATGTCTTCTATAGGACCTAAGACATGGAAAACAAGTGCAGCCAAACATTTTGAGAACATTATAATCCTATTGAACTTTAAATAAAACTTCAATAGAGTTTTTCCTTTGAACACTTTTGTGGGAATTCTGTTTATAAGCTAAACAACACTCCCAAAAACATATTGCCAAAACTTTGTAGGAATATTGAATTGTACCATTAGGGACAACCCAGTAGTGTCAACAACATGACAGTGTCTTTGTTCAGCAATATTGTTTTGCTTATGAGTGTGCAAACAAGATATACAGTGACCTATTTTATGATCATTTAAAATTGTGAGAGACCGTGATATTCTCCACCCCAATCCGAGTGAAGATATTTGATCTTATGTCCTATAACATGGGACTTAAAACTTCAAACAAACACTCAACACATCATATTTATGTTTAATAAAATAAATTCACAAATACTTTGAGAAGCCATCAACAAAAATAACATAAAATCTGAGTACATCTATGCTCAAAATAGGGGCTGGTCCCTAGATGTCTGAATAAACTATTTCTAAAGGAAACGTAGGAGGGTTCAAAGATTGTCTAAAAGGTAAATTGTGACTTTTGCTTCTTGACAAGCTTTATAAATCCCAAAATCAATAATGTTATCAAATGGCAAACCATAAGTCTCTAATAAACAATATTCAAAGATGGATGGCCTAAACGTTGATGCCACTGATCTATAGTGAGCCTCTTTAGAGCCTCCAAAAACCAACCTGTAAAGCCTGCTTTCACTTCTTACTTTCCCTGTGATGTGATCCTTGACAAAACAACATTGGAGATGAAACTTAAAAATAACATTATTATCCATAGTGAACCTCTGAACAGAAAGTCTTTGTTCATGTAAATATCATGGTTCTAGTAAAGCTTCCTCACCATGTGAAAATCGCTAGGATCGTCTGTTGAAGGCTAGAGATCGGACTCTTCATCACAAAGAACATATGCAAAGGATTGTTTGTTGGTCTCAATCTATCTAAGCCTTTGACTTAAATCTCCACGACACCCCTAAGGACAAAGGAAACTGTTGGGACACCTTTTGTAACGCATTGGGCAAATCTAAGGAGGGTTTTCTCATACTCTAGATCCCAATACACCAAATGCCAGAAAACAATGTGTAACCCAACAATACCTTTATAACTCAGAATGGATGATCGTTTCCTTCTTGAGCTTTCCAATAGTGTGTGATTTTTGCTTGCACTATCGTGTACATCTCCAACTCATACACGCAAAGCCAGAGACTTTCAATGATGAGTCTTAGGCTTGGAAATAGCATTAGATCATGGCATCAGATGCATACTTAACGGCAACTACCATTATCAACAAAGAAAAAGTGATGGTTCAACAACAGTTGGTGGTGGAGGAAGACTTGGCTCCCAGTCTCTCCCAAGAAGACATATGAGGAAATTCACCACCTTCCTTCTCCTTTCTCATTTTTAAAAGAGTTCTTCTTACTCCAATGATGAAATGAAGATTAACTTGATTAGGCAAAAGTTGGGTAGGATCCAGAGCTACTAGCTAGAAGCCTGCATAGCTCCATCAACACTATTAGGATCCAAACCAATCAATGAGTTTTTAACATGGCTCCTACAATGAAAAACATTTTTGAGAGGAGGGTTTGACTTCATCTCAGCCCTTCATCTCATGCTTTTAATCTTAGCCACACATCTACCTAAAACCCTAGGCTAGCTCTATAAAATAGTGTTAAAAAGGTGAAGAGGGGTCATTTTCTCCTCTATTTTCGAAAAACCCTTCTCTCTCCTTGCTCTCTCTTTCCCTTCCACAATTTTCACCTTGAAGCATTTTTTTTTTAAGTTTGCTTGGTTCTCAATCTCCCTCCTCTAGTGTGTAGTGTGAGGTACCAACAAGGAACTTCACTCTATGTAACGCCCCAAAATCTTTAACTTAAGAAATGTAAAATTTTAACCAATTTTTTTTTTGCAATAGAAATAGCACAACAGATATATTTGGGTTTTAAAAAGTCAGACAATTTTGATGAGCTAGAGAAGTGAAACAATTGAACGAGACTGGACCCGATCTCCATTAGAACTAGATTCATCCCTTACATAACAAAGGAAACCAATTTCATAACATAGTTTAGAATGAAAATACAAGTCTTGCAATAAAAATTAAAATAATTCAATTGAATTGTGACACCCAAGAGATATCCTATGATTGCCAAGACTATTAAAAAATGATGGTTCTCAGCCCTGCCACTACATCGTGTCCTCACATTGCTTCTTATTTATCACCTACACTCTATGAAACGGGATCAAAACTCTTATAAGCAAGTAAGCAAATTCACATTCATATACATAATGATAAATATCAAGCATGTATCATGGATATCATAACATGCTTTCTAACGGTCATATAGATGCTTATAATATAACATGTAAGCCTTACTATTGAACATTATAACATGGAATATCAAGTACATAAGCATTATGGATAACATAAATATATAATAATCAAGTTAGACAGATAGCAGTGTTAGTAAACTTTTGTTTCTCTTTGATTATACCTCCGAGTATGCAAAGGTAGTTGTAATCGTATCTACTAGAGTATACAACGGTGTTCATTATGCCAATTGTAGTTTTATTGTAGTACCTACAGACCAGATAAACACACCTAGGCGAGTGGTTCATGATCAAGAGACTTTCTACGTAAGGGTAAACCGGATTGCAATCCCTACTACTGCAATAGCTGAGGTATACCACTTTTAGGCAACCTCGACCTTCCTAACTCTGAGTGACTAAAGGTCTAAAGACGTCTTTGCTTGTTTATTCAAGTTGGTATGATATGTAGATCAAGCTGAACTGTCATATAGGTAGCATAATCTTAATATACATATTTTTTTTCAAACTAATCACATAGACAGCATAGGTCTTCATAACACAAATTTTTTTTTCAAACTAATCATATAGGAAGCATAGGTTTTCATAACAAAGATTTTTTTTTAAAACTAATCACATAGGCAGCATAGGTCTTCACAATAGAGAATTTTTTTTCAAATTAATCAGATAGGCAGCATAACTCTTCACAATATAGATTTTTTTTTCTAAACTAATCACATAGGTATCATAGGTCTTCGCAATACAGATTTTTTTTTTCAAAATATGGCAGCATAGGTCTTCACAATATAGATATTTTTTTTTAAACTAATCACATAGGCAGTTATGTCACATGGGTGCGGGTGCAGGGGTGTGGCACTTTCAAAAACCTTGGGTGCGGGGGTGCGGCAAAAAATTTATATATATATATATATATATAGGAGGGTCCGGGTATTCCCCTGGCGCGGGTCCCGACTTCGCTGTGTATTTTTTACTAAAATAAAATACAAGCAGACACGACACGGGAGGTTAATTTTTTTCGGACCCAACTTTGGTTTGGACACATAGTAGCGTACGAACCATCCGGCGGGTAGGAGCTGAGTGGGGAGGAAGGACAGCATGCGATCACATGACTCAGCGGTCACATCAACAACCACAGTCCCTTTAATTTCCGAATGTGCCAAAATCCCCCCCCTCCTCTCGCAACCCTGCCTCTTTGTTTCTCAATACTCAATAGTTACTATTCTTGTTTAAAGTTAGGAACGTCATTTCACTGACTTCCTCTGACATCCATTACCATTTAAAAGTAAAGTCATGACTGCTCTGAAGCAAAAATCGAATGGCTAGATTTATTTCAAAAATGACTTTTATACCAAATTCAATAAGGGTGGCAGTTTACGGATTAAAGTCTTGACTTTTATGTTCAATCATTGTTTACTGCATCACTCACTCGACGCCATAAAAAAAACCCTCGGTCACGGCGCCTACCTAACCCCATATAATCAAGAGAGCGCAGCCTCCTAAATTTTCCTCCAAGCCCTAATACTCTCTCTCTCTCTCTCTCTCTCTCTCTCTCTCTCTCTCTCTTGGAGGTTAGGGGGATGGCAGATTTTGCTCCTAATGTGGAGGACGGAGAGCTCTGGTTTACCAACATGTCATACATCATATTCGTTCACTTATGGCACTACATTGGTTCTTTTAAATCACTTGATCTTTTTTTAGCATTCATGTGTGCATGCATATTTTTTAGGTCTTATAACACATCATAAAATTACATAATATCATGTTGCATATTATAACATTATGTTGCATGTCAAAACATCATGTCGGTCCTTCCAATGAAAAATCAGTCATGCATCACACAGAACAAAATAAAATATATAATTTTTATTGTGGGTGGCTTGATATGTCTTACACAAGTCCTCAAAAAGCTAAACCTATAAATTCATTTTTCATAAATAATTAAAAAATTTATGATATAGGCTATTTTTGTTATTTAACAAACTGCTCTCTAGAAATTATAGGTTATAGACGAAATTTCATGATTTTTTTTTTATAAACCATAATGAATCATTCTTCAAGATTTTTATCATGTATTCTTTCATATGCAAACTAAGAAACATAAAAATATCAGCCATAAACCAAGAGTATTTTGAGAGACATGATTTTTACAAAAACATACAGTCTATATATATTTTCTGTCGGGATAGAAATTCTATGTCAACTTGCATAGGTCGTATCTCCAAACTCGTAATTCATTTGAATCCAAAACTTTTTTTAGAATTTCTTTCATATGTCTAAGATATTCTCAAAATTTTTCTAAATTTATGGGTTCACCATTTTGAAGAACTGTATTTTTTTTTACAATATTTCGGATACAGAATAGCATGTAGTTTTCAAGAAACACATCAAGAACATATTTTTCATCAAAAATACTAAGAACATACATCCAACGGTTTTGGATTCATAAAAAATATATCATATTCATACATATACATATCTAAGCATGCTAAAAATACAGAGATATCATACATATCATGAAACAAACATAAGATTCTACATTTTTACTTAAGAAAAATTTTTATGCTCATGTATCTAACCCCATACACATGTGTAAAGCTACGATGTACCTATCTTAGAATAAAAAAATCGACCGAAATAGCTTCTCCCAAATTCGTTTTCACCAACCGGATCTTTCTTCATATGCACCACCTTTAATACAATTTTAGCCACCCCCTAAACCAGCTTGGGGTTTCTCTCTATCAAGGAGGGCATGAGGGAAGAAGGAAGAGAGAGAGAAGTAGAGATAGGGAGAGGAAGAGAGAAAGAGGAAATAGGGAAAGAGCGAGAAGAGAAATATAGATAGGGTGCGTGAGATAGGGAGAGGGAGGAGGCCTCTTTAAATAGGCTTAGGTTTCCTAATTAAATAAGAAAGCCCCTGCAACCTTAGCTAATTAGGATTTTAATAAATTAAGAAAATAATTAGCTAATATAATACGCTAAGTAGAAAAGAAAAGAAATACGGAAGGTGGGGATGTCCCACCTTATGGGTCCATTTTTTATAATATTTGAGATCCATTTATTAGAATATTCGAGATCCATTTATTAGAATATTCAATATCCATTTATTATAATCATGGTATTAAAATTATAATTATCCAATTTGAAATTCAAGCAAGAATTAAATTGGAATTTCATTATTATTTCTCAAAAAATCTATCAAAATTTTTGGAGTGTTGTAAAACCCCTCTGCTGATCATGTACGCTATCTGAGACAAAAAAAAATGGGTTGAAAGGGTTTTTAACAGCAGTAAAGACCACTGCTAGAGGCCCTTTGAGTGCAAAAATGTGTGCGCAAACATCCAACGTTAAGGGCATCCAAAACTGCTCCCTTCCCTATATATATATATATATATATATATATATATATATATATATATATATATATAGAGAGAGAGAGAGAGAGAGATCAAAGGCGAAGAAATTTTCTCAACAGCTTAAAGTCATGACTGCTGCTAAATGCCTTAAGGTCATTAGCGGTGGTCGCTGACTCCCATTAGCGCCATTTAGGTGAACAAAATTATATATGTATATATATATATATAGAGAGAGAGAGAGAGATGTGCAACCCTTAGGTGTGCAACTACTAGCGCAATCATACTAGTCATCCATTATGGTCTTGATGGACGGCCAGCGCAAAAAATGCGGAAAAACGCTGAAGACAACATGTTTTTGCTTTTTTAGGCTTTAGCGGCGCTCAAAAGCATCAGTAAAACACTTAAATGATACGAATGTCATTTTTAAAAATTATCTTAATGACGCTTTTGAGCACACTTGGACATTTAGCGGCACTCTGAAAGTGCTGCTAAAGCCTCAAAAGCAAAAAAACTCATTTTTTAGCGAGTTTTTTTGCATTTTTTTGCTCTGCCCATCCATCAAGGCAGCCATGGATGGCCAGTATGTTTGCACTGGGTTGCACAGCTACCACTTTTTCTATATATAAGAGAAGCCCGTAATTGTAGATGAGCAAATAGTCTCTTGTTTTCGGATGCTTTTCTGGATCAGCGGCGGTAATTTTTTTTAAAGTTAAAACGGGAATTAGCGGGGGTCGCTAATTCCTGTTTTTCCGCCCAGCACATTAGCGATGGTCACTAATTCCTGTTTTTTCGCCCAGCACATTAACGGTGGTTGTGACCTTCTAGCGCATCCAGCATTAAGACCGTCCACTGTTACGGTATATATATATATATATATATATATATATATATATATATATATATATATATATATATATATAGAGAGAGAGAGAGAGAGAGAGAGAGAGAGAGAGAGAGCCAAAGGCGAAGAACTTTTTCTCAAGAAGTTGGGTTTTATTTTTTCAAAAGGTGTTAAGGTCCCCATCTCTCCACATTAATATCAATAGAAAAAGAGGCAGGAAAACCCACACAGTGAGCTGGTCTTGAACCCATTGTACTTTAGGTTAGGACCCCACATTCCTGTCAAGTGGGGGACCCTCCCAGGACCATCCACTAACTTCATCGCTCATCAGTCATCACGTGTTGCTGCAGTAGTGTTCTCCATGTTGGTGCATGGAAAAAGACTCAAAAACATGCAGATTTCTTGGTCAAGACAGAAGATAGCTCAAATCTTCATCTTACAAGTTCACCTTTGTCATTGGATCCGAACCCTACCTAAAGGACCTGGATCTGATCAGATATACACCTAGAGCATGAGATATAACTAACTTCTTGTGGCTAACCAAGCTTGCATTGCTTTACCCGGATATGGTTCTCATGACATGTTTGAACCTGGCTAGTTATGACCAATATAACAGGGTCCAACTCAGGATCCATTGATGCATTTTGGGTCTACACCAGAACTAATTAAGTCCAGAAACAATTTATGGACGTGGCGAGCTTTGTGATGTGAAGGCCATATAAACAACATGACTTGGTTCACGTGGATTGATTCACTTGGCCTCATGACTTGAATCCGAAACCATATTTACACCTGGTTTGGATGAACCAGATATCAATTATAAACCAGACCCAACTGAACTCTTTATTTTGGATATAATCGTCATTTCAAGCCCAGACAAGTAACTTTACAGATATGGTTACACTGCTAGGACTCATAGTGGGTCAGGATCTAACTGCAAGGTCCCACAATTGGCACATGCATGGATATGGACAAGATCCAACCTAACCCTGAGTTGTCAGAGCCGGATCCATTTGGTTACACCTGGCTGCTGCAATTGGGGCAACCACTTAAGTT
Source organism: Nuphar pumila (assembly GCF_984573655.1). Lineage (NCBI taxonomy): Eukaryota > Viridiplantae > Streptophyta > Magnoliopsida > Nymphaeales > Nymphaeaceae > Nuphar > Nuphar pumila. The sequence goes on from NC_143263.1 coordinate 20,952,463, forward strand.
TATGATTCAGCCTTGAGACAAGCATCGGAGACATTTTGAAAATCACAATATTTTATTGCATACTACAAATAACAAGTTACTCCTTTCTAGTATGACATTTTTTTAAATTAATACATTTTTATTTATTTTAAATTGTTTATGATTTTATTTATGTTCTAAAATTGTTTTAATTATATATGTAATGATATCTCCCCCCATATCTTATCACAAAAAAAAATATTGTAATTTTAACATGATATTTTTCATTGCCAAGAAAATTCCAATACCAAAGATTCGTCATACTAGTTTTTATATTGGCCCAAGGCTACGAGGGCTTTGCTCATCTAGCTAGATGGCAGCTTTTAACATCCCCAAACTGAAGGGTTGAAACCTGCGGCGTGCATTCCTTGTCATAAGGCAGATGCTAGGTCTACTCCCTGTTGGGCGTGGGAGACGAAAGCCGATCAAGTGATCTGCCAAATCACTTTTAGAAAAGTAATTTGACATCCTCACCGTCCACAACATGAAGCAAAGGACGGTAAAGATATCAAATCACTTTCTTAAAGTGATTTGACAGATCGCCTGATCTGCTCTCGTGGGAGACCTGGGGTTTTACACTGCCGGCCACTACGAACACAGCACAGGCATAACTCATTGTACTTTGGGCGGGTAGAAAATCGGCGGGTTTTTCCCTATCTAAAAAATGAAAATGATTTTAATATTCTCCAACGTGGTCTAGATCGGTTAGATCCTCTCCCTTTCTACATGAAAATCAAACAATATATTAGACTCCATGCTTATGAGCATAAACCTATCCCGTTTCTATTTCTATAAAAGAGCTAAGATCTATTGCGTATTTGCTTTTTTTTTCTTTTGGTGCCACGTGATGTGTGCTCTTCTTGCTCACATGACATAAGTAGTGAGGAATGATGCTTATAGTTAAAGGAAAATGATTGTATTGAATAGGTAATTTGTTGTGTTTTTCTAAAATGCCTTACAATTTTTTATATTCTTTTCATATTCAAAATTTTAAATATCTAGATTTAAAAAGACCTTTTTACCCTTGGCACATGCGAACTTCTCTTCTTATATATGCAAACTTTCTTCTAAATATGTGATTGTTTTACCGGAACAATCTTTGTTCTTATATATGTATCTTTTCCCTCAAATATCAAAAAGTTGTTGAAAAGATGAGAAACAAGCCTATAACTTTAATGTTTTGAGTTAGAACCGAAAACCTTTCCATAATTCATGTTTCTGAGTTCCAAAACTGGAATAGAAACATGTTCTGCACCCTATAGGGTTGCGCATTTTTTATTTATTCTATGTTATTTTTTGGCCACCTATATTGAAAATCTGAGAAAACAGAAAAAAAGAATAAATAAATAAGGACATTAGCTTTTCAGTGCCACCATGATCACCTTGATCTAATGAGCGATTGAAGAAAAATGTCATCTAAAAAATAAATGGTTTCTCCTAAACATGCAAATAACAAACATAGGCGAGAATGAGAAAGTCCACATAAAATATAAGCAAACTTAATTTAGGATGTTCGTATGAAATATAGCCAGACTTGAGAAAGTTCGCATAAAATATATGTGAACTTCCTCAATTCTGCATAAAATATATACAAACTTGAGAATGTTCGCATAAAATATATGCGGACTTGAGAATGTTCGCATAAAATATATGCAGACTTGAGAATGTTCGCATAAAATATATGCAGACTTGAGAAAGTCCCCAAAAAATATGTATGAACTTCCTCAAGTCTACATAAAATATATGTGAACTTATGAAAGACCACATAAAATATGTGTGGACTTCCTCAAGTTTGCATAAAATATATGAGGACTTTAAGAAGTCTCTATAAAATATATGTGAACTTTCTCATTTTATTCAAGTTTAACAGGATGATCACATATAATTTTGCGAACTTTTTGAAGTCCACATAAAAAAATGTGTGAACCTTATTTTAAGTGGGCATATGCGACACCTGAAAAGAGGAGCGATATATCACGCAAACTTCATTAGTTTCGCGCATGCGAAGAGTAAAAGGGACATTCCAATGCTAGATATTTGCGATTTTGGATATAGGGAGAATATCATAAATTATGGGGCTTTTAGAAAAATGTGTCAAATTACCCAAACAGTACTGTCACTTTTCGTATAGTTAATGCATGCCTGCTTTTGGTTAAACTATATTCTTAATGAAAAGCACAAACTCTTGTCGTCATTTTTTACTCTTCAAACCCTAGAAGCTAATTGTTTTCTATGTTGAGATTTTAAGTAACATTTCCATTTGCTTAACATTTAAACTTTAAACACCATTAGTAATGTTATTCTTGTAATATTCCTAGTAGGGGAATAAGAAATTTTGTCAAGGAAAATTTTCTAGAAATAAAAAATTATAAAATTAAAAGAAATAGGATGAATTCACATTTTATGTATATGTGTGTCTGTGATGTTTCACCCCTTTATCTCTTCGTTAAAATGTTGAAATAAATACAATTTATTGTTAATAGTTGTGATATTGCTTTTAATCTAGATTATGGGACCAATTTATGTGGACAAGAAAGATGTGCATACGCGCAATGCAATGAAAGAAGAAAAAACAATCAATCACACAAGACACCAAATTTAGGTGGTTCGGCAAAATTATCTACATCCATGAAGAGAGTATAAGATGAATCTTTATTAAAATCAGCAACTACATGATGTTACAAGGCTCTCAATAACAAGAAGAAATACACTAATATGCTACTAATGCAAATTACCTTGATCGGACAAGCCAAAACTGAAATATGCATCACCTTTTTTCTCCTCCTTTGTTGCAATATGAACAAGTTATCCTTCACTCTTGTGAATAGGAAGCCTCAAAAACCTCTCTTGAAAAATCACACAAAGAAACCACCCTTTATACCTTTTATATAGAGGTCTAACACTTAGTTTCCAAAACAAAGAGGGAAACCCCCAAGACGTTGGTGTTTCCTTAGTAACATAGGAAAGAGACTCTACATGGTCCCAGGTCTTATGTGGTAAGACAAAGCCACATATTATCCCAACAATCTCTACCTTGGGTTTGGCTTGCCATCATCCATGTCAAAAGAAATTCACTTTCAGTGCCCCCTCTCTCTGGGGCCCATGTTTCTAACCTAAAACATTAACCAAGTCCAAAAAATGCTTGAACTTATCACCAGTAAATGGCTTAGTCAACATATCAGTGGTGTTATCCTTTGTGTGAACATTTACCAAGTCTAACCCCCCATCTTCTACCATATTTTGAATCTTATGATATCGTACGTCAATATGCTTTGACTTGTGGTGACTTACCATATTCTATGCCAAGTGAATCACACTCTTACTATTACAATACAGCTACACCTTCATTTACTCAAGGCCAAGTTCATTAACTGGACCCTTTAGCCATATGCCTTTTTTTGTTTCTTCTTAAGATGTTACATATTCTGCTTTGATTGTGGATATAGCAATCACTGATTGAAGCATAGACTTTCAACTCACTGGCCCACTTGCTAGAGTAAATATATAACCACTAGTGAATCTTCTCTTATCTAAGTCCACTACAAAGTCAATACCAATATTTGTAGTGCCTTATAAATATTAAAAAATCCATTTAACTACATTCCATTACTCCTTTTCTAGATTCTCTATATACTTCATAACTACACCAATAGTATATGTAATATCAAGTCTACTACACACCATGGCATACATAAGACCACCTACTGCATTCGCATATAGAACCTTAGACAAGTATGCTTCTTCTTTCGTACTAGGACACAAGTGCTTAGATAACTTGAAATGTGCAGTAAAAGGAGTACTCACAGGTTTTACTTTTTTATGTTGAATCTTTCAAAAACCTTTTTAACATACTTCTTTTGTGAAACACATAACTTGGTGACCTTTATGTCTCTATGAATCTCCATGCCAAAGATCTTCTTTGCAGCACCAAGATCCTTCATATCAAATTTCTGACTCAAGATGGACTTTAACCAAACTTCAAACATGCTTTTGGCAACAATTAGCATATCACCACATATAACATCATAATAATATATGAATCATCATCAAGAACTCAAATGTAAATACAACTGTCATAATTACTCTTGGTATACCCAACATTAATCATGTAAGAGTCAAAATGCTTATACCACTACTGAGGAGATTGCTTCAACCCATAAAGTGATTTTTTTAACCTGCTGACAAGACTCTCCTTGACTACTTCCTTGAAACCCTCATGTTGTTGCATGTAGATTTTCTCTTCTAGATATTTGTAAAGGAATGTAGTATCCACGTCAAGTTGTTCTAACTCAAGATCATGCATGGCAACCATCACCAACAACACCCGAATCAATGTGTATTTTATAACTAGTGAAAAGACTTCATTATAATTGATTCATTCTCTCTACGCGAATCTCTTTTCCCGCAATCGAGACTTTAACTTTTCACCATCTTTTTCTGATAAAGCATCTTTCTTTCTAAACACCCACTTTCACCCTATAGCTTTCTTGTCCTTGGGTAACTCTACAAAATCCTAAGTTTTATTCTTATGGAGTGACTTCATGCCTTCTATCATAGCCAACATCCACTTATTGCTATCATTTGAGTTGATAGCATCTTTATAGCACGATTGATTGCCAACACCAATAGTCAGAGCAAAGAAAATCATATCTTCAAAACCATACCTTACTGAAGCCTTATGGGTCCTTTCTGTCTCTTGCGAAGCTATAGGGTTGTTCTTGCTCTTGATTCATGCTAAGAGCTTTTTAAGAAAAAATCACTCATTCTTTTGTTGGTGGATCAGTCTCATCCACCTCCATTTCTACAACCTGTTTCTTTTCACCATCTTTTTATTGCATGTAATGCTTCTTATTTGTTTTCACCATATATTTTTTATCAAACACAATGATTATACTTATGATGACCTTATGGGAATTAGGATCCCATAACTTGTACCCCTTCACCCCCTTCTCGTATTCAAGAAAGATGTATGATTTACTCTTAGCATCTAACTTGGAACAACATCTAAAGACTTTCAAAATAGAATAATCCACTGGCTTATCAGTCAAGATCTCTTTTGGAGTCTTGCAATCAATTATTTTAGGTGATGACATGTTAACAATAAAGCAAGTCATGTTAACTACCTTTGCCCATAAGATTTTTCTTTAATTTTGCATTCAATCTCATATTGTAAGCTCTTTCCATAAGAGTCATATTCATCCTTTCTGCCAAATCATTCTATTGAGGTATTAAACTGCCATAAGAGTCAAAATTCTTTTTCTTATCTCATTCAATAAAAGAGCTACAATAACCTCATCCAACTCAAGAACCTCCTTGCTGAATAAGTGAATGGTCACCATGTGATCATAGGATGGAAGAAGAGAGGTCAAAAGTAACAAAGTTTGATCTTCTTTAATCTTTACTTCAAGACTCAACAACTAAGTCAAGATCATATTAAAGATATTCAAGTGATCATACAAATTCGAGCTTTCCACCATCTGAAGAATATATACTTGTTTTTTCAAATAAAGCTTATTAGTCAATGATTTTGTCATTTATAAACTCTCTAATTTTAATCATAGCTCTGGGGCAGAGTCTATATTCATGACATTATAGAGGACACCATCTGCAAGATTATGTCAAATAGCACTAACTGCTCTTTCACATGTCATATCAATCATCATCAGACATATCCTTCAATTTTTTTACTTTTCCCATATAGGGCTTTAACCATCCCTTGTTGGGTTTGTTGCCATAACCCAAAATCCGTATTCCTATTAAAATTTTCAATCACGTACTTTATGCTTGATTATTTCAATGCCATCATGAACATGCCTAAGATCGGGTCTCGTTCTGATAGCAATTTGTGAGCAAGAAAGATGTGCAAATACATTATGCAATCAAGCACATAAAACATTAAATTTATGTGGTTCGACAAAACTACCTACGTCCATGAGGAGAGTATGAGAGAAATCTTTATTAAAACCAACAAGTACATGATATTAGAGGGCTCTTAAGAACAAAAAGAAATACACTAATGTGTAGGTAATGCAAATTACCCACCCAACAAGTCAAAACTGAAATCTTCACCGCCTTCTTTCTTCTCCTTTGTTACAATTTGAACAAGCTACCCTTCACTCTTGTAAACAAGAACCCTCAAAGACCTCTCTTGAAAAATCAGACAAAGGCACCACCCTATATACCTCTTATATAGAGGTCTAAAACTTAGTTTCTAAAACAAAGAGGGAATCTCTCAATATGTTGGGGTTTCCTTGGTAACATAAGAGAGGAACTCTAAGTGGTCCCAAGTCTTACATGGCAAGACAAAGCCACATATTACCCCAATAATTTATTGCCAATGGTTGTGGCATAGCTATGATAACCTTACCTTCTGATTTAAATTTGGGGAGTAATCGCTCGTTTAATGCAGAATAATGGGGCATGTTGTGGTTTTTCATATGCACACATTATTTTATGGGCAACATGTGAAGCTGATATATATTTAGATCTACCTCCCAATCACATGTTACGGCCTGAATTTCAGAAGATGGTACAAATTCGAGCTCCAGGATCCACATGCTTTTTTTTTATAGGCAGTGAAGGTTGTCGAGGCCTAGGTGGGGCATGGGTTGATATCATGGTAGCTAACATGGCTTCTCTAATGGGTGACAAGTCAGAGATCTAGAGTCTAAGGCAAGAAAAGGAGAAGTAGGACATATGTCAAGCAGAGGAGTCAAGACAATTAAGGAGCGGGGTCCACCTAAGGGGGTGTGTCATGTTGGAGAGTCCTAAGAAACGTCTATCAATCTAGAAGTTGATTAGAGTTAATTAGATAGTTAATTAATTATGAAAAAGTTCTTAGTTTATTTGTTCTTTTGAGGAGTCCATTTTAGAAAAAGAGTCTTGTCAGATGAAGGACTCTAGAGTCCTTACTGAGTAGTTATTTTTCAGTAGGAGTCTTTATGCTTTATGATATATTGATTAAATAGATACTCTATCACAGGCCTCTCATCTATAAATAGAAGTCTGGATTCCCTTTATGCATTATGAAATTAATTATTGAAGTCTCATATCTCTCTCTAGCCATCCCCCCCCCCTCTCTCTCTCTACCTCTCTCTCTCTAACGTATATCTCTCTTCTCGCTTCCTCTTTTCTCTCTCCTCTCTTACAACCTCTTGTTCCTCCCTGGACCCCTCTGCATATCATATCCTTGAAGGTTGGGCGTCTAACCTTTCTTTGAAGTCAAAGCTTTCCTCAATGCCTAGACCATGCATTTTGCTTTTTTAGCGAGCTGAGTAGTATCTTCGAATTGCAGATTGTGTATCCGAGTTTTTGAACGTGTGGGACCTCATACCAGCCTACTACATACCTCTCAAGTACTTATACCAATCTTCATTAGCCTTGGTCTAGCTTTCATTAACTTCCTAGGACCGCCCAAAATTGCATCCCATTGGGTGCCCAAAATGCCTAAATTCTCTAAACCTATAACCCCTGATTACCTGTAGCCTTTTCCTAAGTTTAGGTCATATCAAAATGCTTACCGGACCCAAACCACACCTACCCAATTTAACAATTTTGTTTTGTTTCTCTCGTTTAAACCTTTTTTTTTACCTCCCAAACCGACGAGATGTACTGCAACATAGATCCTGAGATTGCAGATAGCGGTTGCAACATCACACAAACTGAATAATGAGTGAAATCCATCATGCCTACCAATTGGATATGTTAGGACAAGTTGAGAGGACATTGCATTATACTTTGGAGTGCAATTTCCAAACTTATCCAACTTTTCTAGAACAAGTAGATATATCCAAATGGCCCCTTAAAGATGTTGAAAGCATAGCAAGATAAGTATTCCATTAGCTTAATTTAGAGAAGAAAAGCATGGCCAAATTTAATGCCTCAATGCATAAAGTCTGTGATAAATAATGAATAGCTAATTGGTCCTTAAGCATTGATGACAATTAGACTAGGTTGTCATGTTATGATTGAAATAAATTTGTCAGTTCATGATTTTAACTGCACTAAAATCATGTTATATTTAATTCCAAATGATTGGTTCTAGATGTCTGAGATAATCAAGTCAAACTTGAGAACTCTTTCACATTGGAATATAGTGCTTCTTGTGTGCTTTTTTTATGATAATGAGGAGAAATGATGAAACCCCAATGTGATGTCACCAATAAGATCTATCAACTACCACTACAATCTATGAATTCAACTACAAAACTAGAAATTAGAATAAAGAGTTTAAAGTTTTTGAATCATCATGTGTGTCACTCCCTCTCTTCTTTACAATTTATATGAAAAATGAAAAAAATTTAACTCCATCTAGATCAGATTGGAAATCTCTGAACTAGATCAACGCTCACACGGATCTGTTGAATCTTGAATTCGAAGCCCCATGAAACACAAATTAGAGTGATGGGTTGTATGCACACTTTCTTTATCCTCTAGTTGCCATGCTAGGCCTATGGACAATTTGTTACTCTTGACTTGGTTTTGGATCTGGTAATGACTCCACATGAGAATTTGAATCGCCTTGTTCATTTGGATCTAGAATGCGAGATTCATTTGGATCTTGGATGTGGCTTTTTTTTATCATCCCTACATCAAGAAACCAATATTGTGGTTCATACATTCTTCTATGGGTTGAGATGTGTTGCATTGATTGTGGTCATTTTGATTTAGAATTTATGGCATTAAACTCCATGAGTATTCCCCCTACCCATCAGGGATAGTTTTCCATTAACTTCAATCTTGTAGAGGGAAGCACAACTCAAGTATCAAACTTGTGAGTCTTTCAATTTAAATGCCTTAAGCCAACCCAACTGACCAGGTGCATAGCACCCTTGTTACACCCTCCAGAATATTTTATGTAGATAGATATGAAGAGGCATCGGTAGGGAGGTCTGGATTTGCAGTGGATGGATACTGTAATTTGATCTCGATGGACTCGAGATGATCGAACCTGCAGTTTATTGGTTGTGGAACTTGCTCCCCATGTGTCTGGCATGCAGAACCCTGATTGACATGGTGGGAAAGAAGTCTGAGGTTTCTCGTGGTTGTGGTTAAGGCGAAACAAAAAAATAAGGTCAAACGGCTAGCTGGGTAGGTGTGGTTTGGGGTCGGTAAGTAGTTGGGTAGAGTTTTTGGTCCAGAATTGATAGGACCTGGTTTCAAGATTCTAGAGTGACATATAGACATGTATAAAGGTCTGATATATGTTCTAAGAGTCAAGGATATCAAATTAGTCATGTAAGAGGTTGATGAGGTCGAACAAGCTAAATCATGCATTTTCCCAAATTGACAAGATGTGGTTTTGGGTTTACGACTTTGAAAAATAGGTAGAGACTTAACTAAGGCTGAGATTGGCATCTAGGGTGTACTTACAAGTTTATAGCTGATCAGATAAGTGCCCCTGCATGTTCTAGAGAATGGGCATGTGATCCACAGTGAGATAACTCCAACCAGATTGTTGAGAATGCAAAACAGCATTGTCTGTGTGCAAAAAGAGCTTGATCTCTTTGAAGGAGATGGCAACCAACTTATGCAGGCTCTAGCCTTCACGTGAACCAGAGGGAGAAAAGAGAGAGAGAGAGACAAGGATGTCTAGAGAGAGAGAGAGAGAGAGATGGGACAGCTAAAGAGAGTCCATGTGAGTTTCAAATTCTAATTATGCATTAAGGGGGGTCTCCAGACCTCTTTATATAGCTTGATGGTCTAAATTAGAGTTCATTTTAAATAAATAAAAGTTAATTCATAAACTCAAAACACCCTCTAGTTGCCCAAAAGAGAATGCTACTTAGAAACAAAAACTAAACTAAAAGAGGAGACTCGAGTCTTATCCTCAATGGACTTTTCACAAGCCTAGTATCCTAGAAAATTAAAAATAATTAAATAAAACATAAATGAACTCTACAAAACCTCTCCTTTCTGGAATGAGGGAGAAGTCTCTAGAGAGGTTAATACGTCTCACCCTCTTCATTCAAATTGGCGCCCCCTTGTGGGCTCTGCGAGAATGTTCTCCTTCACTCTCGTTTGGACACTTGTCTCCTAGTTTTCCTTCATAGAAATGAGTCATATTAGCAACCTTGTCACCACCTCGGGCCCCACTTGGAATTGAAAATCCCTCTTTTCTTATTGAGGTTTCATCTGAATCTTGGTGTAATGGATTTGGCGAGTTCTCTGGATGTAGGAACGTAATAGCTCCACCATGCTCTGAATCACCTTGCACCCAAGGTCCAAAATTTGAGAACCTCTTTTTCAAATCAAATTCTCATTTTCATATAGTTGAACCCTTTCTTCGATGGTCCCACTCGACTAGGTGTTTTCGCATCATCCGATCATATTTTTGCAATCCCTTAGTCTTCATAATAGAAGTGGGCTAGGGCATACGGTCTTCATCACAGGGCACATCCACAATAGTCAGAGGCAAGATATATGAAAGACAAGGTGAATCTTTACCTTTTCGAGTAGTGCAAGATGGTAGTCCAATTTTTCTACCTGTTCTTTAACCTGGCATGGTTCGTAGTACTTTGGTAGGAGTTTGTGATAGTCTTGGACCAAGCGAGTCTTTTAGCCCCTAGGCATTCACTTCAACCACACCCAATCTCCTACCTTAAATGTCTTATCAGATTGCCACTTGTCGTAGATCTCTTTCATGCGTTGTTGGACCTTTGCAATGTTTTGCCTTAACATAGTGAGAATTTCATCTGCCATTTTGAATGCATGATTTAGTTCAGGAGATGCAACACTCTTGTATTCATATGTGACCATTGATGGGGGAGGAAACCCATATAATTCTTCAAACAGAGTCATCTCTATGAAAGAGTGATGACTTGTGTTAAAAGCATATTCTACCTAAGGCAAAAAGTGGTAACACTTGTTTGGATGGTCTCCTATGAAGAAACGGTGGTAGGTCTCTATTGCTTTGTTCATAATCTTTGTTTGCCCATTTGTTTGAGGGTGGTGAGCGATACTATAGTTCAGTTTTATTTCAATCAACTTAAAGCATGTGATCCAAAATTCAATCAAGAAGTTCAAGTCTTAATCTCTAACAATGCTCCTTAACATCCCATGGAGTTTCACCATGTGGCTCACAAATTGGTTTGCCACCAATTCGGCAAAATATTCCCATGACAATTTGATAAAGTGAGCATACTTGAAAAACTTGTCTACCACAGTCATGGTGACCTCTTTTCGCTCACATGAGGGCAAAGCTTTCATGAAGTCAATGAATATACCTTGTCATGCTCGCTCAAAAATCAACAAGAGTCATAGCAACTTGAGTAGTTTCATCACCTCATATTTATTGGCTTGGCAAATAGCGCATTAGCGCACATATTTACATACACAAGCCTTTATGCTCGGCCAATAGAAGAGGGCTTTCAGCCTCTAGTATGTCTTTGACATGATCTTATGTCCATCACTAGGCATGTCATGCACCTCATGCAAAAGAGCTTGGTTTACATCTCTCTGGTGGCAAGTAGATTCATCATTTGTAGCACAGGACCCCACCTCTAAACATGGGGTTATGATGACTTTTCGAGTTCTTATCCAACTTACACACAACTTTTTGGATTCCACTATAGTCTGTTTAGGCATTACATGTCATACTCCATATATTACATTCCATAGTGGCAAGTGTGTGCAAAATCGGTAAATCTTCAAATCACCAAAAAAGTACAGCAGCCGCTTTGTTCTCTAAACTCTTCTTATATTAGATCTCAAAGTCATATCTTATGAGTTTTGTGATCCATCTTTGTTGGTTGATGATGGTAATACATTGCTCCAATGAATATTTGAGGTTTGGGTGATAAGTTTACATGATGAATTTGTGCTCAAGGAGGTAGGGGCATCACTTCTCCACCACAAGAATTATTGCAAGCATTTTCTTGTCATAAGTATACAAGGAATGACTTTGGTTAGGCAAGGTCTTGCTCATAAATGCAATGAAGTATTCCTCTTGAGAGGTGACAACACCTACCCCACAGTCACATATATCCATCTCTACCACGAAGACCTTAGAAAAATCTGGTAAGACAAGTACAAAAGCTTGGCACATAGCTTCTTTCAACCTCTCGAATGCATTGGTGGATTTGTCAATCCACACAAAATTATCCTTCTTCAAGAGGGAGGTAAGGGGTTGGGCAAGAAGACTCTAGCCTCTCATAATTCTTTGCTAATACCCGATCATCCCTAGAAAACTCATAAGTGTCATCTTAGTTTGTGGCTTGGGCCACACTCACATAATATCAATTTTGTCTAGATCGGCTCAAATTCCTTGGTCGGTGATAATATGGCCAAGATAGCTCACTTGTTCTTGTCCAAAAAGACACTTGGACATCTTAGGATACAAGCAGTTCTCCCATAAGGTGTTCAAAACAACACGCACATGATGCATATGTGTAGCTCAAGAATGACTATACACCAATATGTTGTCAAAGAAAATAAGCACAAACTTCTGGAGCATGGATTTGAAAATGTCATTCAAGATAGCTTGAAAGGTTAAGGGTGCATTAGTCAACCCAAAGGGCATGACCAGGACCAAGAACTCATAGAGTCCTTCATGAGTCTTAAAAGTCATCATATGCATGTCGTCATGGGCCATGCACACTTGATGATACCCCGAACGAAGATCTAGTTTTGTAAAGAATGCGGTAGCCAAAAATTTGTCAAGTAGTTTCTTAATGATCGAGATCTTATCTTTCATCATAATGTCGTTCAAGGCCCGGTAATTGACATGAAATCTCTATGTGCCATCTTTCTTCTTCACCAAAATCACATGTGAGGAGAAAAGACTCACACTAAGGTGGATGATTCATTAACCCAACAACTCTTTCACAAGTTTTTTAATCTCATCTTTTTTTGAAGTGGGCATACCGATAGGACTGCATGCTCACAGATTTTATGTCCTCCTTTAAGGGTAGTCAGTGGTCTTGAGTCCATCAAAGTGGCAACCTATGTGTTTCAACAAACACATCAAAAAATTTAGCCAACAAATTCATCATATTGAGGGAGAACGACCAAGGGGACTTGGGTTTTTTTTTGCTCCACCACTTGGACGATAAGCAAGTAAGCACATTGGATGCATCTTAACAACTTCAATGCCCTCTTTTATGGTAACTCTTTCAATGTTGGAGGTCTGATAGCAGTGAGTTTAATCTTTCCTCCATCCTTTCATAAAGACGCCTTCATATTAGAGAAGTCTCACGCTACTTTCCCTAATGTTTGTAGCAAATGCATTCCAAAGAACACGTACACACCATAGATAGGTAGGATGTATGGATCCATTATAATCTCCTTAAAGCTACAAACACGCATTAAGACTGACCTTTAAACACTTGAGGTTAGCTTTGTTGCCAACCATTATATCAAAAGATGGGTGCTTTTTTAATTTGCACTCGATTTCTCAAACTATGCTCTCACGAATGAAGATGTGGGTGCTACTAGTGTCGATAAGAACGTTTACCTCTTGAGTGATTAGGAGGCCATGGATCCGCATGGAGTTAGGCATAAAGACATTCGAGTGTACGTGACAAGAGATGTCATGGCAATGCTCCTCCTCGTTTTCTTCCTTGTCTGAAAGATGGTCGTTTGGCAGTTCATCTTCTTTGGAATCTGATTCTACCACTTGAAAGATATAGTAGTGCTTGCACGTGTGGCCCTTAAACTACTTCTCATTGCAGTTGAAGCACAAACTATTTTTTATACGCTCCTCATGTTGTTCACGTGAGATAGGTTCTACCTTAGGGGTTGTTGTCAACCCTTGAACAAATCGAGCTTGGATTGGCCACTCAAGGATTGGTCGTAAGCATCAGTAGGCTAGTTCAGCCTCTGCATCGCTTCAAAACTTTGTTGCTTCTCATCATGAAGCATTGTCACCTTATAGGCCTCTTCAAGACCCTCACAATTGCACATAGAACCTCTATATGAAGGTTCATACGCAACCTGCCGATGCATGACCCGAGCAAGGTCTCCTCATCGACTTTGGAAAAAAGCATGCATAAATTCTCGAACTCCAATTGGTACTTATCAAAGTTGCCCATTTGCTTGATATTTTTGAGCTCTACATGTTGATTAACCAATACTGTGGACCCAAATCTCTCCATGGTTCAATCAACAAAATCAGCTCAAGAGGATTTTATGTGTATAATGTCCAACCGCTCGTACCATCGAAGGACACCACTATCAAAGTAGATGATCGCTTTGATAACTCATGCTTCTTGTAGCACATTATAGCAGGTGAAGAAGTGCTTGATTTTGAACACCCACTCACGCATGTTCTCACCAAAAAGGAAAGAATATCAAAATGAGGTTTTTACCCATACCTCGTGCTTGCTTGAATGAAAGCTCCCCAAGAATCGAGTTGTTCGGGTCCTCCATGTGTCCACCAACGAAAGTGAGGCTTTGGTTGGTTGTGTGCCTTGGTGTGTTAAGAGAGATGGCCTCAATGAGATCTTTAAGGTCTGCTATAGTGTTTTTAATGCACGCCAAGTGGTTGCCTTGCTCCATGCTTGCTTGTCGTTATTGAAAAAGTTTAGCTTACATTTGTTCGGTAATCGCTCGAGTTTGTTTGGCATGCTTGTGAATTTCTTCATTTTTTCAATATGGGAGGGTTGAGACCCCTCTGTCGAATCAAGTTTGCTCTGATACCAACATGTTACACCCTCTGAAATTTCTGATATAGATAGATCATAAGATCGGGACCGGTAGGGAGGTCCGGATTTGCAATTGACAAGTACTATAATTTGAGCCTAACAAACTCGAGAGGATCAAACCTACAGTTTCTTGGTAATGGAACATGTGGGTCACATGTTTGAGGTGCAGAACCCTAATTGACATGGTGGGGGAAGATGTTTGAGGTTTCTTCCAGTTGTGCTTAAGGAAAAACAGAAAAAAAAGAGTCAAGCAGCTAGTCGGGTAAGTCCATAACTGATATGACTTGGTGTAGGGGTTCTAGAGTGACTTAGGGACATGTGTAAGGATCATATGTACATTCTAGGGGTTAGAGATGTCAGATTTGGTCATGGAAGACGACGGTAAGGTTGAATGGGTCAAACTATGCATTTTGCTAAATCGGCAGGATGCGGTTTCAAGTTTACAACTCTAAAAAATGTGTATGGACTTAACTAAGGATGATATTGGCACCTAGGGTGTATTTGCAGCAGGTCAAATAAGTGTCTCACACGTTTTATGGAATGACCACGAGATCCATAGCGAGATAACTCTGGTCGGGTTGTTAAAAATACAAAATTGCACTGTCCGAGCAGAGGAAGAACTCAGGCTCTTCAAAAAAGATAACGACCAACCTAGAAAGGCCCTGACCTTCACGTGAATCAGAGAGAAATCAAAGGTTGGAGAGAGAGATGGAGGAGAGAGAAAGAGAAAAGACAGAAAAGATAGAGGAGAATAGAAAGACGTCTAGAGAGAGAGACCAAGTGAGTTTTAAGTTTCAATTATGCATTAAGGAGGGTTTTAGACCCCTTTATATAGTCGGATGGTATAGAGTATAGTTTATTTTCAATAAATAAAAGTTAACCCATAAACTCAAAACACTCTATAGTTGTCCAAAAGAGAATCTTACTTAACAACAAGAACTAAACTAAAAAAAGGATACTAGAGTCTTATCTTGAATAGGTTATTCACAAGCCTAGTATCCTAAAAATTTTAAAACAATCAAAGAAAGCATAAATAGACTATAGAAAACCTCTCTTTCTTAGGAGGGAGAAGTCTCTAGAGAGGTGAAGATGTTCCATCCTCTTCCTTCAAATTGGTGCCCCCCTCATGGGGCCCTGTTTGAATCTTCTCCTTCGCTTTGGTTTGAATATATGTTATTTGGTTTTCCTTCAGAGAAATGAGTCAAATCAATAGCCATGTCACCACCTTGAACGCCACTTGAACTTGAAAAACCTTATTTTCCTGTTGAGGTGGTGTCTGGATCCTGGAGCAACGAATCTGTTGAGTTCTCTGGATCTAAGAACGTACAACCATCGTGGACTTCTTATGTAGTCTATTTTGTGTAATCACAACATCAAAAATTTTATATTTTGATTTTCTTCTTGATTACATGAATTGAGAAAATCCAAAGAAGATTGGATTGTTTGCAGAACCAAAGCTGGATCTTTGATGCAAACCAAAATCAAAAACTTGTACAAGAAATTCTGGATTTTGGTTGCCTCACAGATTTCTTGAAATGTGCCACCTAAAAATATTGCAGGCTGCTTATGCAGGTTAAAAATTAATTTGTTGCCTATCAGCATCTTCAGGAAAGTGTTTTTTTTTTAAGGCAACCTGGGGTTAGGCAGACCCCACCAGTTATTATTCAACGTACCATTGAGTTTTGAACCTGCAACGTCTCACCACGAGGAGACGTGCAATGCATAGTGACAAAAGTTAAAAACGGCAACAAAAAACTTGCGAGAACTTGAATTTTTTTTTTTAAATCTTGGCAATAAAAAATAATTTTTAAATATTAAAAATAAATGTTATAAAAACTATATAAATTAAAATATTTAAAAATAAAAACCTCATGGTTTTTCACGATAAATAGCTGATAGCAATATGATTATCCCTTTTAAAACATGATATTTATGTTTTTGATTAAAAAACTATCAAGAAATTGAAAATATCACTAAAAAATTATCGTTTTTTTTTAACTTTTGGGTAATTTCTTGCGATATCTTCTCAAGATTTTCATAAATCTCTTGAGATTTGTCACTATGGTTCAATGACAGCTCCTGCCAACCACACGGAGCCCCCGTCGGTTCAGGAAAGTGCTCTGCTTTGATGTCTTGCACGGAATTAGCTGTGGTGCGCACGGGAATGGTGCTGCAATTATGCCCCCACGTTGCAAATGACCTGTTTGCATGTGGCCAATGAAAATTAAAAAAAAAGAGAATTGTGGGTCCCACCACGTTAGCTAAAAAGCTATAGACATCCTTTTGGACGCCCATGTCTTTGTCATCGAGGCCGGAAGAAAGACCGGCCAAGACACCCCCCATGACTTTTCCCTAAACCCAAACATATCCTTTACTCTACTCATGTTGCTCTCACACCAATTAGGGGTGTCCACAGGTTGTACCTTAACCGGATCTGGGTTCATTTAGACCCAGATTCGAATTTGAGGTGCTGTTTCGGGGTTCAGATCCGGGACTTATGAGACCTGCTATGAGCAAAACCATACCCAAGTCCTATAAAGATCACATAAGCCATATGGGACAAAACACAGCAAAACAATAATTTTTTTGGAGACTTAATTGGAATTTAGGTCAGATACAGGTCTCGTTTGAGATTTTATAAACCATATCCGGCTCCAAGTGGAGACTAAACATAAACTAAACTACTAAAGAAATAAATTCTCCAGTTGACAAATTTTAAAATGGGAAAAATAGTATTATGATTAAGCACATATCTTTTAATCGAGCCAGCAATATAATGGTCAATGTGGCATGCATAGGTATTAGGATTTTCTTCTCTAAGGAAAATATGGAGATAGATTAAAAAAAATGTTTTTCTAAAAATCTTTGGAAAATGTTGACATATAAATATTTAAAATTTTAAAAAAAATGAATGAGAAAAAGATTATAAATTAAGCATATGAAAATATGCGGCACTTAAAGGTCTGTTTGAGTGCTTGTCCAAGCTTGGTCAGAACACATTGTCCTTATCGAGAACGGATATGTTCTTGTCCTACAGAAAAAGCAAGAGGGGCTTGTTTTTCAACTCCAAACAAGTAATTGCTCACTCGTTTCCCTTATGAATCCAGTTCACAGGGAAGTGTAGGTCCCACCAATGGCACATCTACCATCAATTTCCAAGATCAATGGTGAATGCACATCCCTTTTCAAGTATCTCTTAAAAAAAAAAAACTTTTAACGGTGTGTTTGGACTTGTGAAATTGGGTGGAATTGTAATCCGATTTGAGTGTGTTTGAATCTAGTGGGAATTGGGTTCAAATCTAATCAAATTCCTTTTGTTGGAAACAGGCAAAAAAGAGTATTTTGATGGAATTAAATTCAATTTCTACCAAATTCCATAAATCCAAATGCACCCTAAATGGCCCACTAGGCTCTACTCATCCTATAGTGGTGACTCGTGAACAACACCAAGCTGAAGGAATTAAGTTTGAATGAGAAAATTAATATTTTAGGTAAGAAAATTAATTGGAAAATAAAAGAAAAAGAATGAGAAAATGTGGAAAAAAGTGAGAAAATAGATCTAGTTCGGAAATAGGTGACAATAGAGTTGGAAATGGGGTAGATGAGAATTATAAAATTTACTATGTGGAATAAAGCCCTCCCTAGAATTTCAATGAATTACCAAAAATTGCCTTATGAATGAGTGGATTATAAAAGATGTGTTACCCCTATTTATAGCCTTGTTGAGGCTTCTCACTTAAGCTACTTATGTGCTTTCTCTGAATACTTTAGTGGATCCAACCCAATTGCAAACATTACAAAGACCCAAACCTACTACAAAGTACTCAAACCAAATACAACTAATTTAGTGGATTTGGACTCAAATTCGAGTACATCCAACCCAAGTCTCCCACTATAGGAAACTTGTCTCACATTTACAAGTTTACTCGAGCCCAGTCAGAGTCTGACCTTTCCAATGGAGTAAACGAGTGGTCAACAGATCCTAGAACTTGCTCGACTCACACCAAGTCAAGCAAGTTGTCCTGGTTTACCAGTCAGTATAAATCCCTGGACACCCATGATCAAGGACTTGGCTGGACTCCAACGAATCTACCGGGTCTGATTGTTTTCGGATTTGAGAAAAATAAACGGGTCTGGATGTGACTCCATGAATTGTTGGATTTTTTTCTAGTCTCAATAGTATGCTTGCTTTAAAAGCCAAAATTAGGTTGTCAGTTGGCTGGTTCCAAACAAGATTCCAACCTGACCCAGGACCCATTTCCAGTAATGCAGGTTCAATCTCTGGCAGATCTGGACCCAGTAAATGGAACCCAATCTGGATCGAATCTGTGATTTTTACCCATGTAAAGATGAGAAGAATCAGGGTCCAACCGAATAAAACCTCGAGTGCGCAGAGGGAGCTGCCCTATTATGGAGCTAGATCAAGTTCCTGCATCATTCCTCTCAGGCAGTGCTCCGGATTAGATGGGTTCTCTCCCATGTCCAGTCAAAACAGATCAACATCCCGGGTCAGTGGTTCACACCAAAACCAAACTCAGACTGGCTTGAACTGATGTAACTGGTTTCACAGTAGGGTCCACACAAGGGCATAACCAACCTAAACAGGACCCTAAACATTTTAGTGTGAACGCCACTTTCGTAGATAAATTGATCAAATTTAGCCCATGTGGCCCCGGTTCTAAAGTCTGACTAGATCCAATTGAATAAGGAGTTTAGGCCCGACCGAACACTGATTTCAAGAGATTTAGTAGTCCAAATCATAGTCACCAGGAAGCGAAAATTGATACAGGAAGAGATGCGTGAAGGGGAAGTGGGGAAGTGAGTGTTAAAAAGTAGTATGAAGCATGAAGTGGGGATTCGTCTTGGAAGCTATTGTGGAAGCGTATGAGAAGAGAAAAAGGAAACGTGAAAGAAACAATGGAAAACAAAGTAAAAACAAGTGGGGAGCGCGAGTGAAAAGCTAAGGGAGCAAAAAAATAAACAATAACATGAAAAATACAAAAAAACAAAGGAGAAGTGAGGGGGAGACGAAGGAAAAGCATGGGGGAAACGAGGGAGAATCGAGTGTGAAGTTTAAAGGAAACAAGTGGGAAACAAAATGAAAATGTGGAGAAAGTGAGTGAGAAACATGCTTCTCCCAAATGGGAAGCAAGTTTCCCCCATGCTTTCTGCTTCGAGAGCACACTTCCACCCTTAAAGAGGTGCTTGCAGTAACTATGGTTCCTTGTAGATGGATCTTGATTCGGGTTTATAGGGTTGTGCTTATCGTGCTCAAGTGTAGGATGCACGAAATTCGTATGCAAAGAAAGGCCAAAATGACTTCGATCGTCTTGCACTCGGGCCTTAAATCTTAGTGCCTTTGAAAATTTTGCAAGACGATCCAGCTTTACAAGAATGACCTAACAAAAGAAAATGCAAAAGAGGCCGAGAAGGGGTTTTGTGCTAGTTCTTACAAGTTATGAACACTGACATGCAAACCTAGGTTACAGACTCAGATGAGCCTCAAATTTGGACACGTACGTCCTTATATATCCCTTAAACATGCTCATAAAATTTCAGCAAAAATGCACGAGTAAAAAGTATAGCTTTAGTATAAATCATCAATTATGCCCAGTTGGTCACAAGCTTGTGCACACGCATAAGACTGTTCACCAAGAACCTCACCAAGGGGGTTTTATGTGCAATTGACAATGCACAAACCTAACAACCAATTACACAATCCTAAGCCTATGTTTTATCAAGAATGCATGAAGCAAACCTTGATCAAGATTCGAGTAGAATTGGCCACGTGTAGTACGTGGTTTCGGACTCACACAAGAAGTGGCTTCAACAGGGTGTGCGGTAATGCATTGTGGTTGCATCAACTAATCTTCGATTCACCAATCAAGAAGATGAAGTTCAACATCAACAACATGCCACTCACATCCACAATCATCCCAAGCTCCAAAGAAACCGAGGTGATAGTGAAAAACGAGTTTGATTGATGGATTCAATGGAATTAATTGAATACCTAAAAAGAAACTCAAGGTACTCACAAATTCGCCTGGCAAGCACCACAATCTTGATAATCTTTTATGGTGGAAATATGTCAAAATAGATGAAGAAATAACCATTGTGTTGGCTGCACCCTCACGAGCTCCACACGCGGGTTGAGCTCTCCAATGTCGCCTATACTCGTCGGTTGTGCGATGACACACTTGGTCTCAACCAAGTGATCTTTCTAAACTCGCCAAATTCTCAAGAGTGGCAAGCTGGCCCAAGGATCTTGAGTTCACCAAGAATCCCAGCACTTGAATTCTCATTCAAGCAAAGAGCGAAAAATCCCCACAACTCATAAGTTGCATTACTTAAAAAAATCTTCACAAATGACAAAAGGCTCCTTAGCCTCTTCTCACCTTGGCAACATAGATCCATAATGGGGGAAACAATCAGATTTGGGGAAAACCAAGCATGTATATTATATATGTACAATTAGATATAAGAAAAAGAAAGACAAAAACCCATGACATTCTTGGTTCATACTTCAGTTCTCATATTCCAGTATATATTTATATATATAGAGCGAGTAGGGATTATGCTGCCACTTTTTTGTTAGGTCACATTTAAGACTCCAAAAAACATAGTTTTAGGTGTTTTATGCTAGATCTGAACCATTAGATGTGTTTATCAATGTTTATTCAATAAAAATATGCTTTTGTTTAAGCATCTTCATACTAGATCTGTATCTTAAAAATGTAAAGAAAATCAATGGTTGATATTGCACTAAAATTTGGTGATAAAATGTTCACATTTTATCAACAAATCAATTCTAAACAAAACTTGTTTCTTAATAAATAAGTAATGATAAACACATCTAACGGTCCAGATATAGTATAAACACCTAAAACTATGGTTTTTGGAGTGTCCTAACTCTAACCTAACAGAAAAGGGAGCAGCATAATCTTTGTTCTTATATATATATATATATATATATATATATATATATATATATATATATATATATAGAGAGAGAGAGAGAGAGGTAGTTGTGCAACCCTTAGGTGCGTAGCTACTTGCACAACCACGCTAGCCGTCCATCACAGACAACCACAAAAAAGGGGCAAAAACATACTTTTTTCACGTTAACAGCAGTTTTTACCACCGCTAAAGGAATCATTTTCTGCTGGGTCCTTATTTTTTGTGTTGGTGGGCTGTGATTCTGTAGGTAGTTGTGCACCTAAGAGTTGTTCAACTACCACTTTATATATATATACACACACACACACACACACACACGAAGGGGCTAATGTTGAACTCCCTTGCATTGAACACGCATTCCACATCAATCTAGAAGAAAAAATGCTAATTGTGATCGCCACTAAGGGTATGTCTGGTTCGATCACATGAGATTTGCTTCCTCGGACACTTTTGAAAGTGAATCTCATTTGCTTTTTTTGCAAAAGCAACCAAACATAAAAGTGCTCTCATGAGAAAGTGAATCTCATTTGCCTTTGCAAATGAAAGTTGTTTTAGAAATTGAATCTCATTTATCTGAGAATTTGAATCTCATGAGACCTCATGATATTTGAGTTATCATGAGATTTAGAAAGTGAATCTCATTTTCACAATACCCCATAAGCAACCAAATGTACCCTAAATGTCATTTTTTAACTTTTGCATGCACATCTGGTAATTGATCATGAGTGGATAGGAGAATTGGGGGTGAAATGGGAGAAAAGAAAGTTAGATATGGTGAATTTGGGAAAAGATGGAAAGGATAAAGAGGATTCTCACTGAAGGGTTTTTTTAATGAGCGCAATCTTACTTTAAAATTAGAGAGGCCAAAAAAAAAATAACATGCAAACTCTAGCACGGGTATATATATATATAGAGCCCATGCAAAACAAAATTTCAAAATCACTCTCACTAATCCCCATGTAACCTCATACACCCTCCATGGATTTATGAATCCAAATATAAATATATGAGAGGCATTACAAGACCCACCCCATACAAAGAGACTCAAGACAAGATAACTCGCACCAACGAGTATACTCATGGTCCAATACACTTTTATTTGGGTCTTGGATCCAATACATGTCAAGAGAGTCCTAAAATCCCACTCATTAGCCATCGATTTACAAGTAGATTGGGCCCAATAAAAATGGTATGCTATCAATCCCTCCCTCTTCAAACTTGCCTTGTTCTCAAGGCAATGCATGTGATTGGTCATCTTCTTCTCGATCGGCTTCTTAGGTCATCTTATGTTAATGCTTGAATCCTCATAAGTCTTAATTCACAAAGAAACCACTAACTCTATTACATTTTATTCAAAACTATGATTCTTTTATTACTCTACCCTACTAGAGCAAGCATTATCTCTATGAGGAGAAGCCACAAAAGGTATAAGAAAAGGCATTCATCTTGACTCTAGGCTTGTACTCTACCTCATTTAGTGGCCTTTCATCATAGCAAGGTAGTTTTTCAATTTTAGAACTTATGCTATTTGGCTTGTCTTTGCCCATATTTATGCTTAAAAAATTATTTTTTTAAGCATGTGCATTGGAGAGTTTTGGTCTCTCCAAATAGATCACTTCATTTTTTTCATCTTCTTTCTTGTCTTCCACTACAGTGTACATGAGATTACAATTGTGGTTGCATCCTCATTTCCTATTACAAAGTAAACATAGGTCAAACCTTTCATGTTCACTAATTTTTTTTTACATCTATAAGATTTTCAATTTCATAAATTTGAGAAGACTTCTCATATGCTTTTTCATTTTCCATAGTTGGATCTGTAAAGAAGGAACTAAGATTGGCGTGATCCAATAACTGATCCATAGCTAAGCATATATTGCATGGTCCCACAAATAAGGATGAAAGGTTCACTTCTTGAAGAATGTGATTTGTGTTAATTTGTGCCTTTGTACCTTCTCATCTCTAATCATACCATGCATGTTCAATCCTAAAAATTTGCTCATCACTTTTGCTTGTATCTCCATGAGTAATGAAGTGAATGCATTCTGTTCTAAAATTGTTGCACTAGATAGTGTGTAGTAGAGGTGTTTCATGGCTTCATTAAGAAGTTCCAAACACTTAGATTTTCATGGTTCAACTCTTGTTTAATTGTTCATTCATATAGCCATAGAGAACCCAAATCTTATATTCAAGTGCCTTGAATTTTTTAGGTTCTACATTAGGTTTCTAGACACTCAATTCAAATTGCATGCTCCATAATTGCGACTCCAACTCACACACTGTATATTTGAATGAGGGAAATTTCCAATTCACCATTGAGATTAACAAGAGAGAATCCTAAATTTTCTAGAGAAATATTGCCACTACTTTTGTTTAGAACAAGGGTTAAGGTCAATTTTGAGTTTGTTTTTCAGTGGTAGGTGTGTTTGCTAGGTTTGGGGATTTTTTTGTGATTTTAAGAGAGGTTTAGGTAGGTGAAACTAGTTATAGTATGAGGGTTTGTTTTGTGATAGAACTGGGTTTTTACAATCACAAAAAACATGAATCTGGTAAAATGGCTATAAGTCAAGATTAGAAATGATTTTGGGGGTGAGGTAAAAGGGATTAGGTAGGGGATGCGTAAAGATATTCATGCACAAAAAAATTGGTATGTAGGATACATGGTTAGGAATTGGGTGATAACATGATTTCAGAATTCTACTCTCTTACAGTTCTGAAGCAGAGTATAAAAATATAGCAAGTAAAAAAAATAGTTATATTTGAATAATTACTTAAATTACAACAATTGAAGATTCTAGAAATATCTAGAGGAATTCATAAAAATTATTTTCAAAATTTTTCTCAACAAAAACCCCTCCAAACATATTTTTCAAATTGAAGTAGCAAAAGTATTTTCAAAACATGAACAAAAATCTAGTCAAAAATTTAGCCAACTTTGTGAAGGTCCTCAGGGCTAACCATAAATCCAATTGAGGCAAATTAAAATTTAGAATGTGTAGAAGGTATTCTCTAGTTGTTAGCCTCAGATGATGCTCTAGTAAATATCAGAAGCCAACAGAATCCAGTGTATTCTCTATAACTTTCAGTGTGTTTCTTGTTGATTTTCGATGGCTAATGACCGAAAATTCTCACTAGATCAATCTTTCACACTACCTGAGAGAGATCAACACTATAGAGGCTTGATCCGACTCTCTGTGGGGTAAGTGAGCACCCCAAATTATGTAGATCTACCAATAAATCTCAATTATTGCTGAAAAAATATAACTGCCAATTTTTTTCTCAAATTCAAATACTTCCTCAATTCAATAAAAACTACTAAATCATTACCCAACTACTGATCTAATGTTATCATAACACCCATCCATGCTTAGGAAAATCAGATCTATAAAAGAGTCAACAAGCGATAGTAATCATCATCAAAATCAAGCATCCAAATTCTTTTGAACATCGATTTTTTATATCAAGAGAGAAATCATTTTTCTACTAATTCATCAAAGCATTTGATCATCCAAACCTATGCATAAACATCTCAAATCTCTAACAAAACATGATAATGTTCTAGAATCTTGCAAATCCAAGCAACCCAATACTATTTTAGTGTGAAAACAAAATCGATATGACCAATCACACCCAATTTGCACACTAGAGTTGTTCTACACGTTTGAGCTTCTACAACACCTGACATATCATATTTGCATCAGATCTAATGTAATCTGGATGATCCAAAGTAGATCAACACAAATTCATGGGCTGATGGTCAATTTGTAGTAAATCACATGCTAAATGGGTCAATCCACACATTATTGGATTGATTTTCATGTTAAACTTGAAAATTGCCCAATTGGCTACATTACGTTCACAAACAAATTTTTTTTGCATTTTTAATACAAGATGGAGAGAACCATGCTCTGATACCAAAATGAGAATTGAGGTGAAGTGGAGAGAGAAGGGAGTTGGCTATGGTGAATTTGAGGAAAGATGGAGAGGATGACAAAGATTCTCACTAGAGGAGTTCTTTAAAAAGCCAAATAGACAAGAGTTAATTCTTACTTTATAATTAGAGAGGCCAAAGAGTTAATTCTCATTAATGCTAAAACAAAAATAATATGCAACCCTATCATGGGTATATATAGTTGATCATGGAGCGAATGGGAGAATTGGGGTAAAATGGAGAGAGAAGAGGGTTGGCTATGGTGAATTTAAGGAAAGATGGAGAAGATGTCAAAGATTCTCACTAGATGGGTTCTTTAATAAGCCAAATAGACAAGAGCTAATTCTTACTTTATAATTAGAGAGGCTAAAGAGTTAATTCTCATTAATGATAGAAAAAAAAATCATATGCAAACCCTATCATGGGTATATATACATATAAAGTCAATGCTACTCAAAATACCAAAATAGCCATCAATAATCTTCATGTAACCCCATACACCCTCAATGGATCCAAATACAAAGATATTAGAGGCTTTACAAGACCCAACCCATACAAATCAAGAGACCCTAAAACAAGATAATGCACCCTAACAAGTACACTCATGACCTAATACTATTTTATTTGGGTCTTTGATCCAATACATGTCAAGAGAGGCCCCAAAATACCACTCAATAGCCCTCTATTTACAAGTAGACCGAGCCCAATAAAAATAGTATATATGCTAAGAGTGTCCGACACAACGTCAAACTCTTTACATTTTTTACGTTATATTGTACTCTCTCTCACTAAATATATATATGGAAGGGGGACTATCCAACCAAGGAAAGGTCCAAAATCTATAATCGATAATTAATAATGGCGTTCCTTATCTTATGATTGAGTTTTTCATGTATTTGAGTCATTTATTTAGTAAGTGACATGCTTTATATTATGAATTTTGTATATTTAGATGAGTTTTTGACAGTGATAAAAATCAACAACCCACAATGCTTTGTATTGTAAAGTTTTAAATGCATTGTGAGTCATTGATTTTTCATGTTTCAAAAAACATGTCTATATATAGTAAAGTCTTCATGTAATGAATATTTCTTACTAAATAAATTATAAAGTACAAGTATGTAAGATCCAATTGATGAAACACTCAAATACTAGAGAAGAAAAATCATCCAATTGTTAATGGTTATAAAGGTTGGACCTTCCTTTGATTGGACTGTCCCTCTTTCCTCTCTCTCCCTCTATAAATATATATGGGTGAAAGTCATAACAACCCTGCTCAATCGATGGGTGCGGTTTTAGGCTCCGGGGTAATCTTAGGTTGTGGTGTGGTGCAACGAGGATCAAGAGGTTGTGATAGATTAGAAACACCTTTGAAAAGGGGCTATACTTATGCCTAGGTAAGAGAGAGAATAGAGGAAAATGTGAGAGGTGAGAGAGAGCAGAGAAATGTTAAAGAGAGAGAAAGGAAAATTAATTTCAGTATTTCTTATTCTATAATTCTAAAAGGGTTGCCATGTCACCTTATATAGTGAATGACATGGGTTGAGTCCAATTCCAATAAAAAATAAAAAAATTTAATCTAAAATATCTATAACCCTATAACTGCAAAAAGAGAGTCATAACCGACAGTTAAAACTAAACTAGATAGGAGGTCAGTTAGCTTGACTGAGGTTTTACCTTAACCATGTTCTAGTTACCATTAAAAGTATAATTAAAATAAAAGAAAAACATACTTTACTGGACTCATTTGACAAAATATAAAATAGAAAGTAGAAAAAAGGGTGGGACGTCCCCACTTGTTTCCTTCATTCTTTACTTTTCTTTCCTTTCTCCGTCACAAAGTGACCCCCATTTATTGATTTTGTAACTCCTCTAATTTAGGGACTTTGTTTTTCTTTTCTCTTAATCTCTTCATGTGTCGAGGATCCTCACAAGTTAGAAAAGTTTTCCTTCTTATAGAGAGCTCTCTTTGTGTATCATATGTCATTTTTGTGAGACTAATATCTTATTTCCTTGCTTGAATAGGAAAAAAACATGTCCTTTAACTTTTTCATACTACATTTAGTAACATAAGTTTTCATATTAGCCCAATGAATCCCACGCTACGGGGCATGAAGTGACCTCTTGGAACTAGATCATGAATTCTAGGCCTTTTTTAACAGTATGAGCCGTATAAACTTTATAATCTTGATTCGTAAAGTATCAACCCAATTCTTAGAAAATAAAGGAATATAGCATCCCGTCCCCAAAGACCGGCTATTTTTTGTTTCAATAAAACAAAAAAATGAAACATTAAATCCTACTTAATAAAAAAAACACTAAAATAAATTGAAGCCGATTTCAAACTATGATAGTTTTACAGAGAAAAAATGCAAAGTATGAACGCTCATCAACAATGCATTTTCATCAAACACTTATTAATTAAGCACCTACCACTCACTCACACTCTCTCTCTCTCTCTATATATATAACATTTGATAATGATGCCATTAAGTACAAGTGATGGTGGATCTCCATGACATAGGTTGATTTGATTCAATCCAACTTCATCGATAGATTTAAGATGCTCAAAATAGTGGAAGTTGGCTTTCGGATGTTTTTTTAATAAAAAAAATACTATTTGACAAAAAATTTTATTAAACATTAAAGGCGGCCTACCTTAGTGCTGTAATGGACGATCTAAGAGTCAATTCTCACTAAAAAAACATGTATTGTCAGGTTAATTTTATAAAAACAAAAAAAAGACGTACGTTTGTATCTCATGTTGCCTGACATTACCAAATGTTACGCATATACGTGTATGTCATGTATAGTCCCGCTCGTGCCGACCGGTCCCTTCAGTCTCATTGGGTCATATTTCATGTAAAACAGAGGGGGGAAGGTAAAAGATGGCAATTGGTCCTTAATTTATTATAAACAGTGTTCCAAAGGCAAGAGGGAGAAAAAGAAAACCAGGACAGGACAGGAGAGGAGGAAAAGCAGACGTCTGCTTTCCGTCCCGACTGTATTGGTCGGTGGCATGTCGTCCCTGACCCTGACTAAGTGACCCCAGCCCTCATCCTTTACGTGCGTCCTAATCACCCCCATCACCATAATTCAGGATTAACCCTCTAAACCACCCTCATTAGTATTAATTAATCACCGCTCTCTCATCCTACAAGTTACGTCCCTCCCAAAAGCGAGGGCGCTGTTATTTTAATGACACCTAAATCTGAAAATAAAATTAATTAAAACGAAATATAAATGCTTTTCCTTTTTCCTCTTCGCTACAAAAGATCCTTTACTCTTTCTCTCTCTCTCTCTCTCTCTCTCTCTGCTGGTCGGATCAGCTCTCTCTCTCCCTGGGATCTCGATCTCTCCGCATATCGAGGTATTTCTTGGTTTCCCTTTTTTTTAGGGGCACCGAATCGTGCGATGGCGATTTGGTTCAGTGGGATTATGGGTTGTTCGTTTAGTTGATTCGGTCTTAGATTGGTTTTCATGTTGCCGATTGTGGATTTGATGCTCGCTTTTCTTTTTTGGTTTGATTTGTTTGATATGTTTCTTCGAATTTTTTTTTTTTTTTATTGTGGGTTGGTTGATTTGATCTTAGAATCGGTTTTAGCGTGGGGTTTGATGGTTCGTTTTTTATCGGGTTTTCTGATGGTTTGGTTTTGGAGTTTTCCGTGTGTTGGTTGGAGTCGATGATTTCTTTTCCCTCGATTTGGTTGAATTTGGTCGTGTTTGGCTGTCACGATCGTTGCGGAGAATGTGTCTGCGTGTGTAGTGTAAGTAAAGAATTTGAGTGGTGGATATTGATTATTGATGTTGGTGAGTGCTTGCGTGTTTGTGTGGAGTGTGGCGAAGGAATCGGACTTCTGGGGATGACTAACCTTTTGACTGCAGGGGATGGAGCTTAATTGTGGTAGATTGTGTGCGATGCGTTTTTCATGTAGGCTTGGTCTGCTGTTGGTTGAAAGAGCATAAATAAGATTTGGACTTGCAATTTTCGGGCTATCGTTTGGCAAATTTGGAAGCATGCCATGCGTTTCTGGTGTACTTAGAAAGAAAGAAACCACATAGGAATGGGGAATGTTTTTAGGTGTGGTGTGTGTTGGGGACTTGTGACAGGGCCTTGTGGTCCCATGATTGAGGATTGCAATTTTTTCTTTTGTGCTTTTAACAAGGAGTAATTGACAATTTCTCTAATCTGATTTGAGCGTTTCACCAGTAATGTGACCTTGTGCTGTGCAAACGTAATTTGTGATAAATGCTGCCCATTCATTAAAAATATCATGACATTTTTGATATTTTTGAAAAGTAAGAAAATCAGGGAAGTTCTATGATAATTTCAGAATCCGAAGGTATCTGCTTTTATCTCAATCTCCAGAGACAAATCTTGAGAACGACATTTGTAGCATTGGTGGTGCTGTGGTTGGTAGATCTTGAAGTGCATTCTCTGCTAGTTGCAGTCTATATGGAGGGCATCATATCCATTGCATTTCCATGTTGGTCATGATTAGATTCTTGCAATTGTTTGAAAGTAGTGGATTGATCAATTCCTTGATTAAACATGATTAACTATATACCATGATCATGCTAATTTGATGATCATAATACATAAAATTCCAACTTTTTTACTTCACTGCTTAGTGGAAAATGAACCTTTCTATAGACAAAAGTAGCCCCTGCAATGATACCATCCCAAATCATGATTCTATTAACAACATGCTGGGCTAAGATCAGTTTGAATGAGAAACCACCATCCCTACTCACAAAAATTAGTGGGTGGCTAGGCTTGCAAACAGTGAGAACTCTGTTAAAGAATAGTGGATTCCTAATTAGATTTATCCTACATCTATAACTCTGCCTTGATTCTATACTTGTTTGTGATAGATGAGGTGACATAGGTTATGGGCGAGTTGGTCACATGTTCATGTTATTTCGTAATGACAAGAGTGCTTAGTAGCTAGAGTAAGGGAGGAAACTATAGGGTCGGCACTAGCAGGGAAGTTTTTTTTTTCCTGGATTAAAAATAGTTGTTCTTCTAGCGTGTGGCATAATAAGCATCTGGGCTTATTACAGAATAAATGGGCATTAAAATGCATGGATGGCCTTGAAAAGGGGATTATCCTACAGTTCAAATGTGATGATTATATAGGAGATAAATGCATGAGTAGGTGAACCTGTGGATAGTGGGATCAGTCCATATGAATCCTTAGTTCATGCAACAATAATGGAGAGATAAGACATTTGATAATGCTTAGCTAACTTCTGTTGGATGTATGTCTAGTTTGTTTCATGGGTAGGAAATTATTCTTATAGAATCGGTTGTTGCTCCATTTTTTTTTCAGTTCATGCTAAGTATTGATGGTTAGGAGTAAGTATTGATGGTTAGGAGTGTTCCTGTGTTAGTAGGCAAGGCATGGATTAAAGGGTTGCTGTCATGGTTGTCTTGGTATGCATTGTCATGAACTATTAGGCTGGCTTGGTTCGATGAGAATGGGGGTGCCTGGATTGAAGTACACATTGTGCTCTATTATGTTTTCATTCTAAAAATCCTATTGGCATGTCATGGAATACTTGATAAGATACTCTCTTTAGATTTCATGTGATTGGATACTTTAGAATTATTGAATCTTGATGACTGTTTCTAACAATTGTAACAAAGTGAAGGATGCTACAAATGGTGATTAGCTTAGAGAAAGTGCCTAAATTGCTGGGTGTTATTTGTTATATTCTGGTTCATGGTTGAGAGACTGAAGTTATGTAATTAAATGTATAAGATGGATTAATGTAATTGCCCTATCAATGAAACTTAGTTATCTCACAAAAGTATAAAATATAAAATGTTAGATGTAATTTTTTGGCTTAACATTTGCACATTGATATCGGACAAAGATAATCATAATATCCAAAAAGTTTGACCAGAACCACCTGACAAGGTCAAAGATTGTTCAGACAGTATCTGGTGTGTCATGTTGTGCCTGTGTTACGTCAAGTCAACACCTGTATGCATGAAAAAATTGGAGAGCATTGATAGTATAGTACAGGTAATTGTTGGAAACTTTGAGTTTCACAATGATGATGCTGAAGGATTTTATATACTTCGTAAAATAGAGAAAGATATAAAAAAGGAAGATAGGAGACAAATGATGCGGAGTATTGGCCAAAAGAGAAAAAGAAGAAATAGGAGCTAGCATTGGAATGTGCATGAATGGGAAGAACATGAGAGTTCTCATTGATTTTCATCAGATCAATAATTATAAAAAAGTCATGTGTGTGTGTGTGTGTGTGAATGGGACTGGTTAGCAACTTATTAATGTCTTCTGTAACTTAAAGTACATTTTTTGCTACTTTTAACTTGTTTTGATGATGTTGCTGTCATGAGAAAGGATTGAAAAGGAAGATAGGAAGCAAATGTTGAGGACAAAAAAGCCTAAAGAATGAAAAAACTCAAAAAAGATATGAGCGCTAGCATGTGTGGGAAGCGGAACTATATGGGGGTCCTTGTTGATTGTCATTAGGTCAAGAATGATATGTGTGTGTGTGTGTGTGCATGCGTGCACGTGCTAGTGTGCATGCATGCATGGATGAACACGAATGTGTGTAGTAATTGATGTGTCCTAACAATCTTGGTATATAGATCACTATGGGCCATTTCAAAAGGTCATGACTGCAGTCTTTTGCTTAATCTGAGCTTGTAGATGTGCTGATCATTGCTTGTTTAGAAAACATGCTTTGGATTGATTTTTTTTTATGAAAAGTTTGATTTCTTTTTGCAAGGCTTTGGTGAAACGGGCTGTTGATTTTGATACTCTTAGAAACCTGTGTAAACGAATAGATGTTTTCCACTAAATAAATTATGGTGATCGCTTTTGTAGGTTTTGATTTACAAAACATGTAATAAAACATTTAAAAACTAGTATGGTTTGTACCCATATTCAGAAGCAAACACATTTACCCACTTACCTTTTTACTTTCAACCTTTCCCCCTTAGTAAAATTTCCTTTCTTTTTACATTAAGATATACCTTACTCCTTTACCACTCTAATATCCTATTTGTTACCTTTATATATATATGTATGTATATTTATATATATTAAGTATGTGGATGACATCCCACCCTACTTGGATTATTATCCCATCATGGGTAATTGGATCCACTTAATGAGGTTCCAAGATTCATTTAGATTTTTGGATTTGTATTGGGTCTATCCAGATCCATACAAAGATTCGAATTTCTTAGGACCCAAAATCAGAGATCCAAATAAGATATCAAAGATCCAATATTAGAAATCCACATTAGATATCATGGATCCAATATTAGAGATCCAAATAAGATATCAAGGATCCAATATCAAAGATCCAAATAAGATATCAGGGATCCAAATAAGATATCAAGGATCCAAATCCCGTTCAAAAGTAAAAATACACACGTATAACATTCAGGCCATATTAAAAATCAAAATTCATGTTTATTCATGTAACAAAATTCACAGGCGTTACACATATTGCTGTCAATGACATGTTCTCATGCATGCCTGACCCCTATTTGAATCCAGGTACTACATTGCTGCCATAAGGCACGAGGCTGAAAATCGTCATAGGCTGTCTAGATAAGAAATGGATAAAGGATTTGCATTAGGGACCCCTGGAGGTTTTAAGAAAAGATCCTCTGGATCTACAAGAAGTGCCTGCAAATGAGGTCTCCCCTTTTGTTTGCCAAACTCCATCCTCCCCTTGAGGTCAAATAGTGGCTTCCAATTGATTATGGTTTATGGGATTTCTTGATATTCTGTTCCGAATTTGAATATTACAATTGTGTAAAGGCAAAGCTGACCAGTCTTGACCTTTTACCACATTGTTCTGGAAATTTCATTACTTTATGAATGCACTTTGGCCATTACTTGTTATCAGTAGAGATCTAAGCTTGTTGTTTTCAATTATTGAAGGACCTTTGACGTTGTGCTTACGCAAACTTGGCATTGTGAATCCTTATATCTAATTGTCTCATACATAATTGAGGGATGACATCCGATCTACTTTGATTTGTGCTTTTTATTCTTTTCTTGGTGGCTGCTTCAACCATCTTTTTAGTCTTTATTTACTATATGGAATGAGAAACTCTGCTGGATCCTCAAAAAAGAAAGGCTACCCATTATATTGGAATTATAAGGAACTATGCTACAAAAGAACGAGTATGTTTTCACTGGTACACTTCACAGTAAAAAGTATGCTAGTTTGTCAGTTGAATATCATGTTTCCTCTCTTATTTTATGATGCAGTCGATTGTGATCATCATTTCCACTTCAATTAAGCAATACATATCATGTTGCTATATGTAAGAGTAATCAGTGTCATCACTTTTTCCATTTTTCACATTGTGAATGTCTCATGTTGCTTTATTTCTTTTTTCTTTTGGGGTGGGAGGGGAGGGGGAATGGTGGGTGAGGGAACATATTCACGGGAAAGAAAAGTTAACATTGATGGGTGTTAATAAGTCCTGTGAAAGTCCATCAAAATAAAGATCATGATCCAACCTTTGTGATCATTTTATGCAGTAAATATACATGCTTTGTATCAGTTGAAACTTTTGGAGGCAGTCCATCTGTATATATAGGAGTTTTGACTTTTGAGAGGAAGCTACTAGACACTTCACAATTTATTCTTACCACAAAGACAAGGTTCAATGGCTGGCGCTACCAAGAATTTGGATCCTGCATTCCAGGCTGTTGGTCAAAGAATGTATCCTTAGACTTGCTGATTATTGATAATGATTTGTATATTTTTTTATTACTTTTGAAGTCATTTAGTAATATAATATTAGAAAAGTAAAGTGTTCTATATTTGCCTAAATGTAAGTTTGGTTGTACCTTAGCCTCTTACAGTGGCACAGAAATATGGAGAATTGAGAACTTTCAGCCAGTGCTACTACCAAAGTCTGAATATGGTAAATTCTACACAGGAGACTCTTATATCATTTTGCAGGTAAATAGCCTATGAAGCTGTTTGTGCATTCTATAAGTTGATGACAATTCTTGTTGTATTGTATAACCATGTAAGTAATTACTCCTTAGGTACAGGTTTTGTTCTTTACAGCTTTTCTGCACATCTTGTTACTATTTATACTATTGTTTCTTGCTCTCTTGTAGCTGCAGTTTTCTTTTGCAAATGTTAGATAATTGTAATGTAGGCCAGGTGGCCCAACTGTGTTTTCTATAGTTTTTCTGCATATCTTATTACCAATGTTGTGAAAAGCGTTGAGGTGTAGCGAGGCGCTCCACCAAAAACTGAGGCGAGGGGTAAAGTGTATGTCTCAATTTTTTTTTGAAAACTTAAAAAAAAACTATAAAAAAATATCTAAAAATACAAATAAATAAAAAAATGCTTTATTGATGAAGCAACAACCAATAAGAAATATAAAATCTCAAATAAATACTAAAAAATATGAGATTAACATGTAAAAGTAACTGAGAAACTGATTATATAACTGAGAAACTGATTATATAATTGAGAAAGTAATTATATAACTTATCTGTGAAAAAAACTACATGGCGTAGCAGGATTAAAAAAACTAACAAAAAAACTGATTATATAACTGACAAACTAAGAAAAATAATTATATAATTGAGAATTAAAAAAAACTATAAAAAAGTAACTAATACTTGTTGCCTTCTCTTTTAGGTAGCTGCAGTTTTCTTTTGCAAATGTTAGATAATTGTAATGTTGGCCAAGCGCCCCAACTCTGCCCCATAAGTTTCAGCCATATACAGCAGCCAACATGCTCTCACCTTCATGAATTTATGTCCTTGAGGATGAATGATTTACCATGACTTTATTTCTTTGTGAACATAGGGTCTTTAACTGGTAAGTTGGTAGAGTTAGTAGATGTTATGTGTAGGAGAAAGATTGATATTTTATGTCTACAAGAGACCAAATGGGTAGGTGAGAATGCAAAAGTGATAGAACCTCGGGGATATAAGATTTGGTATACAGGAATAAATAGAAATAGGAATGGAGTAGGGATTGTTATGAGTCATGAGTTTATAAATAATGTAGTTGAGGTCCGTATGAAGGGTGATAGAATTTTACTTATTAAATTAGTATTAGGTACGGATATTATTAATATTATTAGTGTTTATGCACCTCAAGTAGGTTTAGATGATTCCATTAAGCGTCAATTTTGAGAAGATTTAGATGAAGTAGTACAAGGGATATCTTATGGTGAAAAGGTTTTCATCGGCGGTGACCTTAATGGACATGTAGGCATTAGTAGGGATGGATTTGAGAGTATCCATAGAGGCTATGGTATAGGAGAAAGAAACGAAAGTGAAGAAAGGATTTTAGATTTTGGTTTGTCCTATGATACGATCTTAGCAAACACTTGGTTTAGGAAGAGGGAGTCTCACCTAGTAACATTTAAAAGTGGGGTTAATACGAGTCAGATAGATTTTTTCCTACTTAGAAAGAGAGATAGGGGTTGTTGCATCGATTGTAAGGTTATACCTGGAGAAAGTGTAGCTACACAACATAGAGTCTTAATTTTAGATCTTAGAATTATACAATGCCGCAAAAAGGATAGACATAAGATAGATCCTAGAATTAAGTGGTGAGCACTGAAAGGAGCTAAACAAAGAATGTTTGTAGAGCAGGTAGTTAAAGAAGCTGATTGGTGTCTCGAGGAGGATTCAGAATCAATGTGAAATAAGATAGCGGATGGCATGAGAAAGGTGACTAAGGAGGTATTGGGTGAGTCTAAAGGCGGTGCACCGCTAGGTAAGGATACATCATGGTGGAACGAGGATGTCAAATTAGCTATTAAGGTTAAAAGAGAGTGTTATAGAAATCTAAGTAAGAATCGTGATAATGAGAATTTGGAGAAGTATATGATAGCAAAGAAGGAAGCTAAAAAAGTAGTTCGAAACGCGATGAATAAGGTATATAAGGAGGTTTATGACAAGTTGGATACCAAAGAGGGCGGGAAGGATATTTATAGGCTTGCAAAGATGAGAGATAGAAAATCGAGGGATTTGGGTATGATTAGATGTATCAAAGATGAAACACAAAAGGTTTTAGTCAAAGATGAGGAGATTAAGGAGAGATGGACATATTATTTTGATAAGCTATTTAATGAAAGTCATGCCCAGGATCTTGGAGACTTGTCCATTCCTTTTCATGAGATGAATCGTGACTTCATGCGCAAGATTCAAAAGAAAGAAATTGCAGAGGCTTTTAAGAAAATGAAATCAAGAAGAGCAGTTGACCCAGATGGTATACCTATCGAGGCTTGAAAATGCTTGGGAGAGAAAGGTTTAAAATGGTTGACAAATCTTTTTAACAAGATTTGGCGGACAAATAAGATGCCTAATGAGTGGAGGAAGAGTACTTTGGTGCCTCTATATAAGAATAAGGGTGATATACAAGATTGCACAAACTATCGTGGTATAAAACTCATGAGTCATACTATGAAACTTTGGGAGAGGCTGATTGAGACTAGGTTGAGGAAGGTTGTCATGATATCGGAGAATCAATTTGGTTTTATGCCTGGAAGATCAACTATGAAAGCTATACATCTTCTTAGACAACTTATTGAGAGAAATAGAGAGAGGAACAAAGATTTGCATATGGTTTTTATTGATTTGGAGAAGGCATACAATAGAGTACCTAGGGACGTTCTCTGGTGTATAATGATGAAGAAAGGTGTTTCTCTCAAATACATTAGTATAATTAAGGATATGTATGAAGGAGTAGTAACCAATGTACGCACTTGTGGAGGGGTGACAACCAATTTTCCTACAACGGTTGGGTTACATCAAGGATCTGCTTTAAGCCCTTTCCTATTTGCTATAGTGATGGATGAGCTTACGAGATCAATTCAAGAAAATGTGCCGTGGTGTATGTTGTTTGCTGATGATATTGTTTTGATTGATGAGTCTAGAGCTGGGGTTAATGCTAAGTTAGAATTATGGAGACAGACATTGGAAGCAAGAGGTTTTAAGTTGAGTAAGAGTAAGACAGAATATATGGAATGTCGGTTTAGTAAGCAACGAAGTAGTGATGGGAGTGTAGTGAAGCTTGGTGAGCAAGAAATACCGGTGGATGATTGTTTCAAATATTTGGGTTCTATCATTCAAAAGTATGGATAAATTGATGGAGATGTAAATCATAGGATAAAGGTTGGGTGGATGAAATGGAAAAGTGCAACTGGAGTGTTGTGCGATCGTAGAATGCTATTGCGGTTGAAGGGAAAGTTTTATAGGACGACTATTAGGCCCGCTTTACTATATGGTACGGAATGTTGGGCTGCCAAGAGACATCATATTCAAAAAATGAGTGTAGTTGAGATCGTATGCTTAGATGGATGTGTGGAAATACAATAAAAGATAAGATTCAGAATGAGGAGATACGTAAGAAGGTAGGCATGACACCTATTGAAAATAAGATGAGAGAGAATCATTTACGGTGGTTTGGACATATTCGGCGAAGGCCTAATGGTGCTCTAGTTAGAAGGATGGAGAAATGAGAAAATATATTAGTTAAAAGAGGTCGGGGTAGGCTTAGGAAGACTTGGATGAAGATGATAGGAAAGGATATGAATGCTTTGAACCTCACCGAGGACATGGCATTGGATATAAATGATTGGAGGAGAAGGATTCATGTGGAAGACCCAGAATGATTTTCTTTGTTGGTTCATATCGCCAACCCCAATTGTTTTGGGATGAAGGCGTAGTTGTTGTTGTTTGTTCTTGTTATTTCTTTGTGAATGTGAATAATGTGTTCTCTAGTTGCCACTTGTTTTTTGAGGCTTACTTGGCTTTGTCTAGTTTAATCCTATTTTTTGCCCTCTCTCTCTCTCTAATAATTTCATTCTTCACTAGGACCTTTTTGTATAGAATTTTGATTTCTTATGGTGAAAAATTTGTTGAATACATGGTAAAGTCTGTCCTCTAGCTAATATGTATAGTATAATACAATTATTATGAGGTCTGCTGCCGAGCTTGTGTTTATTGTTTCTCTTTTTATTTTTAAGTTTAAACCTAATTTATTTGTGTCCTTGTTTCATATCTTATGATGTTTGAGCTAGTGGAGTGCAACAAGAAAACATCCTTGAGCATCAACTTTGACTTTCTCCTTAGTCAGCCATTGAAAAACTTATACATCTCTTATGATCCAATTCTTGTCTTAGCTTCATTATTTACTTTGACTTTCTAGTCCGCGTCTTTGACCTTTGCCTTAGGTTCAGGTTCCTCTGCAAGATTGATGTTGCGACTCTTTTAGTGAAGTGTTTCTCCTTGGTGAGGCTGTCACCTTATAAACCATTTCGTATTAGCTATTGCTTGTCTGGCATTTGTTGTTTCTTGTTAATGCTTATACTTCAGATTCCTTCTCATCCATTGGAGTCTAAGGTGTTTAAGTCATTGTTTGCCTTCAGTTATATGATTTAGTTTGCTGGTGAAAATGGAAGGGGAAACTTACTGCTCAATGGATCCCCAAGAGACAAGCTTTTTTTTGTTTTTTTTTTGGGTGTGAATATACACTTTGATTATTTCTATGGACCTACTTGGTGTGTGTGTATATATATATATATATATATATATATATATATATATATATATATATATATATATATATATATATATATATATATATATATATATGGAGAGAGAGAGATTGGTAGGTGTGCACCAGCCTTGAGCTGTCCAATCAACTGATTGGATAGTTAAAAAGTCCTACAAATATGATCTACATGATTTGTTGAGCAGAAAACAAGGATTTTGAATCACGATTAGTGTAATGACCCCAACTCATACCCCTTGAAAATGCGATTTTATTTTTAAATACAGTGCGGAAAACTTCCCAGAGACCCGGGGTCCTCACAATTCCAATTCTAACTGGATAGCCAAACACCATAAAGAGACTTATATTTATTATCCACAAGAACCAAAGTAAACTTCTTTATTTATGAATAAAGAATAGTAGAACGAAAAGACAAATAGAAAGAGCCATTCTGTCCACAAGTGAAGATGTCAAAAACCAAGTGTGACTCTCGTGCCCTCCCAGTAGCTGACGACTTCATTGATCACTTGTTCATGTGAAAAAAAAACAATAAAGTAAGGTGTCAGAACTGAAATTCTGAGCACAACTACTTCTAGTGAAACCAGGTGAGACAAAGAATATAGATAAGATTTCATGTAATAGTTTGAGTGAGTGTAGATATAACAATTTGCAGCATTTAAGTAGTCACACATGCAACAGGTTACATATGCTAAGCAGGAAGGAACAATAAAACAGTAGCATATAGCAAGAACTTAGTGCTCAAGACTTTCGGCATACATTAGAAAGTAATTAACATACACTCATCATCATGTAATGATTCAAAATAAGTAAAATGTGCATGTTCTAATGCATCGCAGGAAAATGCATGATCTATGTGCAATGTATGAATCCTTTGTTATCTTTGATTTAAGTTTTTTCTTTTCCATATGCATGCCCTATTAAATGCATACAACTTTAAGTTTCCTCTTTTTAATTACCGTTGCCTACGGATACACCAGACGGGTACAATCCTCGAGGTCAAGTTAGGATCCCAAGGTAGCTTAGCACACAATTTGTAATTTATTATTGAGTTTCAAACTTATCCTTCGACCGATATCAGGAAACAACATCATCCATCGGAACATTAGACCTCCACATCTAATGTCGGGGA
The DNA here is from genome assembly GCF_984573655.1 of Nuphar pumila. Lineage (NCBI taxonomy): Eukaryota > Viridiplantae > Streptophyta > Magnoliopsida > Nymphaeales > Nymphaeaceae > Nuphar > Nuphar pumila. The sequence continues at coordinate 20,992,700 of NC_143263.1, forward strand.
CACAAGAGACACTTTCTTGGTACAAAAAACAACAGCTGTGTCAAACACACCACTTCCAGGTAAAGTGACGGACTCTCCCTAAAACCGTGGCTAGTTGAAGGAACCTCAATATCAGGTTCATGGGATAAAATAAAGCACACGGAGTTTTTGTATCCTCACAGTCTCCCCAAGACCGGATCTCTAGGATCCCCATTCTCCAGATGGAAGATCCCAAAACATATATTATTTATTATCTTTTTATTGAAAGTTGATTCTTTAAGTTTGCAATACTATATGCAAAAGTAAAGGTGAAAACCCGCATCCTCCCTTGCGAGGACCCTTACGGGACTCCAGCCCGTGAGGACAACTAGAACAGTGTAGTAGCGTGCCATACCAACTTGTTTGGTTTAAGTGATGCAAATTAAAATATATATATGAACATAAATCAAATCCACGACTCTCCAGGCCGGTGATAGTCCATTTGGTCCATCGATGCAAAGTTGTGTTTTATTCATAACACCAGGGTAGTGTGCCAAATGCATGTGTACCCATGCAAAAATAATGCCAATCATAAGCATGTCATTTCGCAATCATATGCATCCTTATTATGTGTGTTATCTACATCACATACGTGTATTCACCAATGCATACCTCTTTTGAGTGTGTGAGTGTTCCCAAAAATTACACATTCTTATTAAGCATACATGCTCACAAAATATCAATAACCAACACATGATCACATTCATGATTGCATAACCAGGACAATGCAATACTAAGATAACATTTTGCATCTCCACCAGTCAGAAGTGTAAGTTTCTGCATATGCTAGAGAAGTTGGTCAGGCTTATCAATCCCGAACCGGGCAACCTACCGACTGCCTAGTCAAATTCCATCAAGCCAATTGGGCCTGTCAGCCAGTCCAGCCGACGAACACATCAACTAGTTATGCTTGAACTACATGGGCGGTCTTGAAAGAAAAACATAGTTTGCATATCACTATGAGTCTATACCAAAAAGGAAATCATATTAGAAACCACAAGGACTGACTGATCATGAACAAATCATAATCCAGAGTCCACGATTCCAGTAAGCGCTCATATGGGCTCACTCATAAAATTAGATGACAAACCTGTTTAACAAAACCAGCTATATATATGCTACAGGGACAGAACTGCTAAATCTCAGGCATAAGCAAATATTTCAATCTATCATGTCTGAATAGAATTAGCATTATGGACCGCACCAACCATCACAAACATAGTTTAGCTTAATGCACTTGTACAACCTACGTACACACAGTTTTATAACAGAAGTTTTATTTTCTGCTTGGCACTGAAACAACCCACGGAAGGTGGGTACCTAACAAGTATTTTTCCAGTTAGAATTTCAGTTAAGCACTATACAGATTTCCCCTTCTTAATTCTGAACAGAGAAGCCAATTTTGTTAAGAAAAACAGTTACACAGAACTAGTCTCAACCGTAGTGTCGCTTCTGAATGTGTAAATCAATCTTATTACGAGCATAGATGATGTGTAGATCAGTCTTATTATAATCATGGTTGCCATTCCACCCGAATCAAGCTCCACTCAACGTGAAACTTCATTTCGGAAAGGACACGGACTATAAATATCAGTCTTGTGTGCTCTCAACCCGAGAAAACAAGGAAACACGCAGGCAGATATACCCAGTTTAAGTCTTAAACAGAAAACGAATTGGACTGTGTAATGGTGGTCCAACTTTGGTACATGTTCACCCCTTACTTGGTGGAGCAAAAATCAGCGTGAACCCCCTTTTGGTAAAGAAACTCAACTACAGATTTATGCCCTGGCGTAAATCCATTCCAAGAATGCGAATCCACGTTGAAACAATGGCTTTAGTTTAAATAAAAACTAAGGTTCTTAACAAAGAAGAAAATCAGTTTGTTTAGGCTTATCGATATACATAAATCTTTTTCTTAAAAAGAAAGAGGAAGGCAGGTGAACAAGCAAGAGAAATCGGGCCATGGGGAAGCGATCCATGGTCCGACCCCATGGTTCTTGAAAAAAAAAACAACCATCTAGAGGGTTTCCATGGATTCTCATCTTGAACCAATACACGGAATCAAACCCATATTTGATTCCTCACCTTGATTCAAAAGAAGGACCGTACCTTTTCGATGCTTTTTCGACGATCGGAGACTGCCGTCGCGAGAGAAGGGTCGGCTGAGGTTGATCTCTCTGCTGTCGAGCTCGGGTCGAGGGGGAACAACGAGAAGGAGGTGGAAGAGAGCACAAGGGTGAGGGAGAAAAAGAGAGCCGAGTGAAGAGGGCGAGACCCTCTCCACCCCCCTTTTATCGCACCGAACCCCCTCCCCTCTTTCCGATAAAAACGATGTTGGTTACACCTTCTGTACCCCCCCCCCTTTCGATCTTTGCAAGAATCGTGCCCTAGGCACGATTCTTGTTTTTGTTGCTTTATAAAGCGCAGCCTGGGTCCGGGTCCGAACCCCGCAACTCGGGATCCGAATCGGGATTTGGATCTGGGCTAATTAGGAAATGTGGATCCGGTCACGCAAATAACAGTGGATCCAATTGGGTCCAACTGTGAATTAAACCCCCAAAAAATAATTATTTTCTTTATTTCTTTCATTATTTATTATGATTTTATATATTTTACAATATATGTATATATGGTTATATGGATCCAGAAGGTGGATCCCAGACCCATCTATGCACTATTTTAAATAGTTATCACTAGAATAATTTAATTAATTAAAATTATTGCACTTATATATACATATAAATTTATACGAGATAAATATATACGTAAAGATTCCTTTATGTTTCGTGGATCTGAAACTTGGGTCCCAGGCCCAAATCACAATATTATGAAATTGGTATAATAATATTTCTAACTAAATGCCTAAAAATTCCGGTTATTACAATCAGAATGTCTAAAAAGTATTTTCAAGGGCACAACCCACAATGCACCAAAATTTTAACAACTCAAAGAATGTGATTTTACTTAAAAACACACAGTCCAAGGTAAATCGTTAGTAAAAAATCCATGCTGAGCAAATGAACAGGTTCATATTGAGTGAGAGTGGTTGTTGACCTGAGTGCACATTAAGGGCGAACCTACCAATCACTTTATATATAGTAATGTGTATCTCCTGAACTGTCCTAAACAGCTTCAAAACGACCAAGTTTCAGGTGTTTGCTTAATCCAAACTCGTGGATGTATTTTCTACAGCTTACTCAGTAGAAGACATGTACTAAGTTAATGCATATTTAAAGCAATCGAAATTTGACGGCTCATATTGCACCGAAACTCCGCAAAATAGAAATTGAGGTTTTTCTTTGATCAATTCGATCCAAAGCATGGATTTTAGTGAATAAACGATGACGAACACATCTACAGGTTAGGATTAAGCATCTATGTTTTTTAGAAAGTGTTTAGGCCGGATTAAGACATAAACCATTTAGGAGCTACTCATCATTATATATATATATATATATATATATATATATATATATATATATATATATATATATATATATATATATATATATGACATGGTGTAGGTGTGAACTGCATACGAATGGGGCACTTCTAGGTAGGTCTGTTAACGTGTGGGGTTTGTACCATGAATTCCCAAGTTTGGGCATAAAAAGTGCGGACGTGAATTCGGGTCTACCCGAGCATTATGCAGGCCGGGTTGGGGTTATGATTTTTGCCGGGTACCTAAACCAACTCGTTTTTTTTGCCGAGTACCCGACTAAACCCGGGTCGAGTGTTTTATATGTATGTTTTAACTAAAAGTAGTCTTATGAAATTATACAGATCTGGGTATGGGATTTCATTTTCGTGACCCGGCAAAACACGAATGCAAACCTGACACTTTGTTACTTGGGTGGGTTCGAGTACCTGACCCATTGACAACTCTATTTTAGGGTTATTTTTTGCAAATCTGAACCAGAAAACATATTCAGCATGGTTGATTTGCTAGGCATCAACACTTGGGTCATGCTTTTTCAATGAAAAAATGTTTTTTTGAGAATTAAATATTTATAGAAATTTGGGCTGTTGATTTTCAATCTTTGTAAAAACTTACTATTCACTTATCAAAATTGAATGATTCAAGAGTCCCTTCCTATAAAAACAAGCATTGTAGATCACATCTTTATGGTCAGATTTGAAAAAAAGGCCACATATATATATATATATATATATATATATATATAGAGAGAGAGAGAGAGAGAGAGAGAGAGAGAGAGAGAGAGAGAGAGAGAGGTTAGCTGCCTACTCTAATCCATGCCTATTGCCAGTCTACTGGACTTCTAATTTTTTTTCATGTTTTTCTCAAATCTGATGGTACAAATGTGTTCTACATGCTTGTTTTATAGGAATGGACTCTTGGATCATCCGATTCTGACATGTGGATAGGTTTTTTAGAAGATTCGAAAAGCTACGGTCTACAGTTTTCATAAATATTTGATTTTAAAAATTCATGATTTTCCATAAAAAAACACAATCCAAGTGTTGTTTTCTAGTAAATCGACCATAGGGAACACATCTGTTGGGTCAAATTTGTGAAAACACCTCAAAAACCACCATGCTCACAATAGGCTCCTAACTTTGGTAGGCACCTACTCCCCACTCTCTCTCTCTCTCTATATATATGTATATATATGTGTGTGTGTTGTTAGACTTCAGAACAAAGTAGTATTCCTGACCGTAACCACCATCAAGGTCACATATATAATGTACCTTTTTTTCAGCTGAGTGAGTTCCTTGTGAATCTTATTAGGCCACTCATGTGTTTCTCATTGTTTAGGTGAAAATGAAATCCTCTTGGAATGTCTTTAATAAGGCATAGTAAGCACACAATTTTCTTTCATTATTGGCTAAAGCTGAAGGGAATATGCTATCCTTTTAAGCTTCTAGATGTCTATTGTTTGGCTATATGCAAATGCTAAAATTTCTTGGCATATGGCCTGGACTTTAACTCAATCATGTAAACCATTGACTGCATCCATTTTTGTAGTTCATCTTAGCCTGTCATCTATGTCAAATGGGCATAGCATGTGTATCCTATGTCAACACGACATGACACTTGGACACTTCATAGACACGACATGACACTTCATGGACATAACCAAACCAGTTTCATACACTATCAACATTGTGTCATTAACTTTATTTATTTTCTTTTATGATCTTATTTACTTATTTTTTATTCACTTCGATTTTTTTTCTTTTAAAATTTGCCATCAAATACAATTATCTTTAATTTCAACTTAATTTCATTATTTGATGTTCCTAATTATAGTAATTTAGAATTATTACTTCATACATGCTCACACACATACATACATCAATGTGTCTATGGCCATGCCAGATGCAAAGGTGTACAATCCCATTGATCATGATCAAAATCTTTGGTTCCTTGTGTCCAAATTTTTTAAAATTATCGTATCATACCAAGTGTATCCACATTGTGTCCTGTTCCCGCACTAGTATCCATGTGACAGCCTGTCCCCTTCTTGCATCCGTATCCATGTGACATAGCCTATCATTGTTATTCATGGGCATCTTTTATGATGCTTTCTATCATTCTTTCTTCTTACGATTGATGTGATTGATCTACCACGTAGGTTTGTTTTTGCAGATTCCATTGGCCAAACACATTATTCCAATGGTAGACTGTTGGGGGATTTGTCGCTCATCTTGATATGTATCTCTTAGGATTTTAATATGCCCTCATCACTTTATGTTATTACTTTGTAAGATTGAGTATTTAGTGATGAGAAAATAGCAGGTTTGAGAAATTTAGAATGCTAATTATGTTTATATGTCATGTTACCATCACTTGATGGGATGATGAAATTGGCTTTTGCCATTGTTGTTGTACTCTACTCCAGTTTACCCATTATTTGGTAGATGATTGGTTGGCTGTCATGAGCATCCTTTGGCACATCCCCCCCCTCCCCCCCTCTAACAATATTTGCTGCCTTATGCATGTATTAGATTTCAAGGGAATACATCAGTTAATGTGATGCACACTTACTCACATGACGAGTTTATATTGGTGATAAGATTGGAATTATTGCTATTTTTTCAAGGGCCTTTCTCATATTCATCAAACAACTTTTGCAGACTACCGCTGGTAAAGGGGGCAGTTATCTTTATGACATCCACTTTTGGCTTGGAAAGGACACATCTCAGGTATGCATCTTCTTATTGTTGGATTTGGCAGTAAGATATTCTTGCCTGTATTCCTTATCATAGCATTCAAAATCACATTAGGATGAAGCTGGAACTGCTGCAATCAAGGCTGTTGAGCTTGATGCAGCCCTTGGAGGCCGTGCTGTGCAACATAGGGAATTGCAAGGCCATGAATCAGACAAATTTTTATCATACTTCAAACCCTGTATTATTCCTTTAGATGGTGGCGTTGCATCTGGATTTAAGAAACCTGAAATTGAGAAGTTTGAAACACGATTATATACTTGTAAGGGAAAACGGGTTGTCCATCTAAAGCAGGTAACAAAGCCACAATATGCTGTTCTATGGAATAATATACATTTTTAGTGGCAAAGGGATTAAGAATTTAACCAGGATCTTCTTCTAGGTACCCTTTGCTCGATCCTCGCTAAATCATGATGATGTGTTTATCCTGGACACTGAAAATAAAATCTATCAATTCAATGGTGCAAACTCCAATATTCAAGAACGTGCCAAGGCTTTGGAAGTAATACAATACTTTAAGGATAAATACCATGAAGGGAAGTGTGATGTTGCAATTATTGGTGAGTGGAATGACTTTTTATTGTGACATAAATATTTATCTGGTTATGGTAAAGTAATTCTTTTAACCATCCTGACATTGTCTGTGGCAGATGATGGAAAGCTTGTTGCAGAGGGGGACTCTGGTGAATTTTGGGTTCTCTTTGGTGGTTTTGCACCCATTAGCAGAAAAGTTGCCAGTGAAGATGATTATACTCCAGAGACTACACCTGGAAAACTATATAGGTACTTTGTCACTTTATAGACATTAGTGAATTTTAAATTATGAAATATTAAGGAAACTCTGTATACTTTATTATCTTTATCATATGTATATACTTTTTGAACTTGTGTGTGTGTGTGTGTCTGTGTGTGTGTGTGTGTGTGTGTGTGTGTGTGTGTGTGTGGCATGCATGTTGTCCTGGAGTAAATCCAACTTTTGGAAATTTGACTTGAAAATGAATCGGGTTATGGTGTTTATTAATGTTATAAATCTTGTTATTGGGAATTTGAGATTTTATCGGCAAGGGAAAATCTCATGAAATAAAAAAAAAATTGGGAGAATCTTGTGAAAATATCATCATATATTGAATTTTAAAATCTAAGAAAATACATAAGAACATAAAGAAAAGTGGGAAATTTATTTAGATTTAAAAATTGTTAATATGACAGTATGAGGTTAAGATCATGATATTTGTAAAACAGGTGATATTTTGAAAATAGTGTTTTTTTAGATTATTTTTTTTGGAAATCTCACAATAAGATTTCGATATTTTCAAAATGATTGACACTTATCACTATTTATTTAGTTTCTGAAAATCTCACAGTACAATTGCAATATTTTCAAAATGTCAGCTGATATTTGTGACTATGGTGTTCATCTATAATTAATGTATAAGCTTGCGACATGTGAAGAAATCCCAATCCTGGAAGTTTTTTTTCCATAAGGAAAGAACTGGGGGCCCAATCCTGGAAGTTAAACGTGAAATGACATAGGTCGTGTCATGCATCACCTTATGTGCTTCTGTATGCACACTTGTGCACCTGCATGCGAGAGAATTGCCCAATGTGGAAGTTAAAATGCAAAGACTGAGACTCCATTATGCATCTCTTAAGTGGGTGGTTGGTTCTAAATTTTAGCCATAATTTTGAAATATATGGGCTACAAGTTGATTAGTTTGTTGTTTTACAATGTAAGTCAGGCTCCTAAAATGACATACTCAAATACAATTAGATATATTTGAAAATCGTCATCGAAGTTTGCTACCTTCATCTGTTTCTTCAAACATAATCTTATGTCGGCACCTTGAGCATCACACTTGTTAAATTTGCTTTCAACTAAAACATCAAGCATTTGTTTTAACACCAATTGGAGTGGTTAGTTTTTTACAAACATGATTAATAGATACGTGAACAAAACCGAAAAAACTAAGACACAAGGCATTGATTTGTAACATGAGTTATGTTGCATCAATAAGAGCATGTAATTGCCATCTTAAGTAACTTTCTAGGTCAATTTTCTTTTCTTGGTTTTTTTCATTGTTGCAAAAATAGGGCTATCATGAAATCTTATTTTGGGCAAGTTGTGACCATTGCTTTGCGTAGTATTTCTGATGGTCAGATGAAGTTTGTCGAAGGCGCACTGTCTAAGGCAATGCTTGAAAACAATCAGTGCTATCTACTTGATTGTGGAGCTGAGGTATATGTTTGGGTAGGCCGAGTAACACAACTTGAAGAAAGAAAGGCTGCAAGTTTGTCTGCCGAGGTAAAAAGTGTATATTTATACCATTTTCATTATTATCAACCCTTGTCCTATTTACAAACTTTATATTCATATCCTAATCCATGCTATAAGATCAAGTTAAAAGTTTGGTCAACTTTCAGGAATTTATTTCGAGCCAAAAACGACCAAAGGCTACACGCGTTATTCGGGTTATTCAAGGGTTTGAGCCACACGAATTCAAGTTAATCTTTGAAACATGGCCAATGGGAACAAGCATTGCAAGTGCTGAGGATGGAAGAGGAAAAGTTGCTGGTAAGAATGATCCGTTGATGTTCACTGCTTTGTATTGGTAACTGGTCATATGATTAGCTAATTTTGGGTTGGATTCTTTTAGCATTACTAAAGCAGCAGGGCGTTGATGTCAAGGGTGTGGCAAAGGGAGCTCCTGTAAATGAGGAAGTTCCTCCTCTGCTTGAGAAGGGTGGAAAAATTGAGGTTTCAGTATCATCCTTCACTCTTTTAGTTTCAATTTACTTTATGTTTATCTTCTTCTAAATGTGTATGTTTGTGATGTCTTTTTATTTTTGTTGGATGGAGTTTCTGCATTTTTCATAAATCTGCCCAGTGAATGAACCTATAGTCGCCTTTGAGAATTTGAGTGTCTGATTGTTATTGTCTTTCAGGTATGGAGAATAAATGGCAATGCCAAGACGGTAGTTCCAAAGGGGGAGATTGGTAAATTCTACAGTGGGGATTGTTACATTGTTCTTTATACGTACCATTCTGGTGATAAAAAGGAGGAGTACTTTTTGTGCTGTTGGTTTGGAAAAGATAGTATTCTGGTAAATACCTTTTTTTTTAAAATCTATTTCCCCTAATGTGAATGTTATTTTTAAACAAAATGTTGACTCTATGTTATAAACATGCATTCAATTTCCAATAACCATGATATTTTGTGCAATGTGTTTACTCAAATTACAAAGTGGACAAGTGGATCATTTGTGGATTCAGAAGATGATACTTTTTCCTTGGTTCTTTTCCAAGAGATCTGCTATTCAAAACATCATATGATGTATTTGTGTTTTTCCTTTTATTTTTCACTTTTTTTGTCAAAGTTCTTTCCCGGCATATGTTTGATGTTTTTCAGTGTCATTTAATGCTTATTCCTTTCTGATCATGTAGTGACATTAAATTGTCTCTTTATTGGTCATCTTGGACTTGATTTACAAGCTGAATCTTGTCATATTCACTTATATTCTTTGCTCAGTATAATTAATAAAATGAACATTTGGTATGCTTACAGGAGGACCAGGTGACTGCAACTCGATTAGCAAATACAATGGCAAACTCTCTGAAGGGGAGACCTGTTCAGGTATGATTTCAGGCGAATTGTGGAAAATTCTATATTCATAGGCATCCAAAATGTTTACCCCAGCTTCCTACAGGGGCGTGTTTTTCAAGGAAAAGAGCCACCACAGTTTATTTCACTCTTTCAGCCTATGGTTGTCCTGAAGGTAGTGGAAGCATTAGCATTCTGCTTTTAGATTAGAATTTCATGCACATTTTGTTTTCATAGTCTATGCAGCTATGTTCCTTTATATCTGAAGTTTTTTCAGCATATTATTCATACGCACTTCTTTTTGCAATTCATAAATAAGCTTTGTATGGTAAAATCCTTTTGCTTCTTATGGGCAGGGTGGGCTCAGCTCTGGCTACAAGAAGTTCATAACAGATAAAGGTTTGAGCGATGAAACATACACTGCTGATGGTATCGCACTAATACAAATTTCTGGTGTGTCGTTACACAACAACAAGGCAGTTCAAGTTGATACGGTACATGCATTATTATATTCTAAAAAATGCTTCAAAATTTGTTGTATAACTATAAATTTAGTTGACATTGTTTCTGTCAGTGTATTGTACAACTGTTTCATAAAAGCAACTTGGTGTAAGTGAAAGGATGAGATCAAACTGCTATAATAAACCTTCAGACATAGAAAAAATGAGCAGCAGACACCAAAAAGCTGAAAAGATATGAACAGTTTGCTTAATTTCTATCTTTCTTTGGTGAATTCATTGTGTATGATTTAAGAAAATTTTTGAGTGAAATGTCTGATTTGGCTAGTATATACATTGCAAAATAGAGAATGAGGAATACACTGACGTGAAACTTTTGGAAGTCAATCTGTATAAAGAACATCGATTCTATAATCCCTTGAAAACTAGATAATGAATGATTACATGTATTTGGCTCATATAATAATATATAATATTAGAAATCCTTGCTTAGTTCTGTTACAAGGCTCATATGATTAATTGGTTGCAAATCTTGTATTTACAGGTCTTAAGATCTCCCTTTTGTTGGTAAAATCATTTCTCGTTATGTGTAGCAACAATGTATGGTTGTATATAAATTTTGTTACTCATTGCCCTATCTATGCATTTCTTCACCCTTTTCATCTTTCCAATATCTTCAATGATGAGATCCAAGCAATGGGTGGTGCAAGGAGTCCAAAATAAATTGTATTCCTTTTCCAACATTCTCCCTGCAGTAGCAAAATTTGCTGCATTATCAGTGATCACTTGAAAATAAAAAATTGAGAAGTTGAAAATGAAAATATTAACAATTTAACATATAAAAATAATTATATAATTGAATTGGAACAGGGAAGAGTAAACTAAAAATTGAAAATGCAAACAATTAGAAGGTTCAAAAGTTAAAACATTGAAATAATTGCCTGCACAACATTTTTCTTTCTGACATGAAACATCACTTGCTCTAACATCTTAAATAGATTGTATGCATCAACAGATTTCAAAAAATATACCCCTTTTGGATAATAAACCAAGAAGTTGATCAATGTCCTGCTCCTATTATCCTTCCAACCGTCAGCCATGATTGTTCAACCAGTTAAGCTCCATGATTCTTTAAACTCTTTTAAAGATCTTTCAATCTTTTTGATTTTCTCATTCAAAAACCTTCCTGCAATTTCCTTTCTGCTTGGAGGTTTCAAACTAGGTCCTCACCCACAACTCGTAACATCTCATGAAAATAAGAACTGGCTGCATTAAATGAAATTGCGGCATGATAAAAAAAAAACCTTGAAATTGCCATGCACATTCTTTGTCTTGCTTGTTCATCCTTTGCAGTTTTCAAGTTTAATGGTTTGAGATGGGTAAACTTAAGCATTTTGTTTGCTAGAAACTTGTCCAATGATCCTCCAATCTTTAAACCTTTCTGTGTATTCTCTTGTGTTTAAATAAGGTCTTAATGCTCTTGGAGTTGGAGTTTCTGCAACAAATTTTTCTTTTTTCAATCTAGAGGCATTCAATGCATCTATGATTTCATCTTCACTATCTTCCAAATCAAATGGAGCCATTTCTTGCCTCCTATTCATGTCTGATTTTGTAGATTTATACCTGGAAGATTTTCATTCATTGACTCTTTAGTTTCCTTTGAGACTTCTTTACGGGGAAAAACCTCTTCTTTCACATGTGCAAGGTGCTATTTTAACCTATTTATGCCACCAAACATCTCCTTTCCACAATACGAACACCTAACTCTCTTCCTTTTCTTGTCAATAAGCACTCCATGGTCCCAGCCAGGATCTCTATCCTTTGTCTTGCCAACCTCTGATGTGTCTCCCATATTCTGAATGCCAATTTTTACAAAAAATAAAAAAAATATGCAACATATTATTTAGTAGTGTGCAGTATGCACACAAAGACAAACAAAATTGTGCAAACATCCCCACTTGTGCAAAATTGTACATTGCATAGTGTATACTTAATAATTACAAAGAAAATAAAGCCGAACCCCCCCTAAATGTGAGGTTTATTTGTTGTCCACAGTCCACAAAATCCCACACTAAACACACACAGACATGGTGCTATGCTAGAGGCATGGTCCACAGTCCACAAAATCCCACACTAAACACTGACCGCACCATTCTCTTTCATTGCAGAACTCCTTACTTTTGATGCTATGCTAGAGGCTACAGGATCAGAAGTAGGGAGCTCATCTTCGTCCTCCCAAGGCTATACATACCCCGTTTTTTGCCTCACTCATCTCTTTTTTTTGTTTTTTTTCTCTCGGACCAATGAGTAATTGATGACATTGTCATTTCACGACATCCGGAAAATTCCTTGACATGCAAGGGGCAACATTGAGATGTGTCCTGGCTAAATAATGCTTCAATTGAAAGATACTGCCCAAATAAATATTACGGCAATAGTTGCACTCGATTTTCAATTGGTTTCCACTCATTACTTGAGTGTTCCATTGCCATGCCACATCATTTGATGTTATCTTCCTCCAAAAAAGACCAATAAGAATAAAAAAATTAAGTTTTTTTTACCTTAATCTAATTTAAGTGGAAAAATAGTAAAAATGCACTCTTATTTGAGCAAACTGCAAAAGCCCTCTTCCTTGTGTGCGGATTAGCCCTCAAATCGCTCTCACGAGAGCAAACTACAAAAGCCCTCTCTCTTGCGCATGGATTGGCTCCCAAATCGCTCTCACGATTCCTAAGGTGCATGAATACCTCTCTAATGGCCTTTGCACAAATGAGGGAGTCTGCCTCAAAAGGTCTTGAAAACCCAAAAAGAAAAAGTTATGATTCGGCCCTTTTTAAAGTATTAAAAAGTTGTATCGTACGATACACACATATCATGATACGAGTGTGTATTGTATCATTATTTTTCATAGTAACGATACATATTGCACCGTATCATACGATACATTGATCGAAACTCTAGAAGAATTAACTATGGAAAAAAATAGGTTAAAGAAACCCACCTCCAAAGATAAAGATTCCATTGCTATTTCAAGACCCGAAAATCATACAAGGACTTATAAGCCTCCACATTTTGGAAGAAGCTCCGATGATTATGAATCCAGAAATAAGATTATGTGTCATTCAAGAATCAAGCGTCTTCTCTCTTCGGTGCGACCGTATCTACATGCGTGGATCCCGTTTAGACTTCTTGAATTCTTGTTGTATCTTTTTATATGACTCCTAATGAGTCCATATTATCCGAATGACATATTAACCTCAATGATTCTTATCTTTCAACCACCTATGGAACTTCTTTAAAAATCAAGTCTTAGAACATTAAAAAATGTTTTAAAAAATATTCAAAATTTCTATGTACCAAGTATTAGAGTAGTACCAAAATTGAATTTAAACCTTTTATCTGTTTCTCAAATTGTCGACCATGGATGTAAAAATCTTTTTCATCTATTGATTGCTTGGTGTAGGATCTCTAAGCTAGGAGGCCGATTGGGTGAGGCCATGGAAGTGGGGATCTCTACTTCATGGATAATTTAGAATTATCAAATCAAGTTTTTTGTAATTTTGTTGAAAGGAAGGACATAAAAAATTGACATAGGAGATTAGGACATCAGAGCATGTCAAAATTACATTTGTTTTCTTTCCTTGAAAATTGTAATGAAAAGGATTTTGTTTGTAAATTGCTTCCTTAGAAAAATGAAATCCTTGCCTTTGGATCTAGTAATTTTGTCTCTAAAGAACCGTTTAAGTTAATACATTCAGATGGATGGGGACCAACATCAGTCATGTCTAAATGAGGAATATCGTATTATGTTATATTTGTGGATAATTATATTAGACATATATGAATATATTTCCTTAGACTTAAATCCGAAGTGTTTGGTTGTTTTAAAAAATTTAATAACTATCTAAAATCATTTTAAAGCAAACATTAAGATTTTTAGATTAAATTTCGAAGGAGAATTTTTATCAAATGATTTAAAAAGCTGTTTTGATCTTCATGGAATTGCACATCAAAGATCTCGCCCAAATACCCCACAACAAAACGATTTAGTTGAAAGAAAACACCAACATATTATTGAAACTAATAGGACTCTTATCATATCTAAAAATATTCCATTTTTTTTGTGTGGAATCCGCTATTATGGTGGTTTATTTGATTAATAGAGTGCCTTCAACCATTTTGAAAAATATTTATTCCTTTTGATTACAAAAGGTTAAGAATTCTTGGTTGTAAGTGCTTTGTACTTACTAACAAAAATGATAAACTTTCCGTAAAAGCTATTTCTTGTGTATTTTGGGCTATGCTAAAAATAAAAAAAGATATAAATGTTATGAAATTAAAAATGATAAACTTATGTTTCAAGAAATGTAACTTTTCTTGAAAAAAATGGATTTGATAAAATTGAGTCTAAGGAACCTTATGAGTAGTCTTTTCTCTTTCAACTAGTTAATGACTAAGTCACAGAAATTCGGCTAACCGGGTGCCACACACGCATCGATGCGATGCGGGTGCGGGTGTGGCACCCAGTGCGGTCAATGCACCCAGGGTCATTTTTGTCCAAATTTAAAACTGAAAAAACCCCGATGTTTTATTGCTTGAGATGAGGAGGATTAGGGCAAAATACTTTTGCCTTAATCCTCCTCCCCAACCTCCCTCCTGAAGCCGATGCCGACATCGCCTCCGACGACTTCATCGATGCCGACGTTCTCCGACTCCTTCCGATCGCTCCTCCTCACTTATCTCTCTCTCCTACTCTCACTCGCTCTCCATCACTCTCAGTCTCTCTTCTCTTACTCTCAATCGCTCTCTCTCTCACTCTCAGTCTCACTCTCACTCTCAATCTCAATCACTGTACCCTTACCCAGTGTGACAAATATCGCCAAATTTATGAAAATCTCGCGATGATCTTGAGAGAAATTGCATGAAAGTTTAAAACGACAATTTCTCGCGAGATTTTCAAAATATCGCGAGATTTATGAAAAAACATAAATATCGCAATTTAAACATGATATTTACGTTTTAAACACTATTTATTGTGAAAAAAATCCTATATTTTTTATTTTTAAATATTTTTTTATTAATATTTTATTATAAAAAATAATGATGCTGATATTCATGATGTGCATGTGTGACAATAATGACACTCATGATGCACATGAGAATAACAATGATATTCAAAATGGTATAGTTGAATTACACAATGAAATACATATCTATACGCCTCATACCGATGATCGTCCCCCATGTGCTTTAGAAAGGTATTCTCAAAATGAAGACAAACCAATTTAGTATTAAAGATCCATAAGGATCTTTAAAGCTCCTAGTAGATTTATTTCCTTTAAATCATTTGAACCTAAGTATAAAGCATGTTTTATGGCCATACACTCATACGTAATACCTTCCTTTTATAATCAGGCTAAGAATTATCTAGAATGGATTAAAGCTATGAATAATGAATTAGAAGCCCTTGAGAGAGAAAAAACTTGGGAGATTCAATCATTGCCTATAAGAAAGAAAACCATAGGGTGTAGATGAGTCTATAAAATTAAAACTAAATGTGACGGAATATTAGAAATATATAAAGCTAGGTTAGTGGCTAAGGGTTATAGTAAAAAATATGAAATAAATTATAAGAAAACTTTTGCCCCAGTAGCTACAATGACTATAGTTAAAACTCTTATTGCCATAGCATCTATTAGAAAATGCCATATTTTTCAAATGGATGTTAAAAATATTTTTCTTAATGATAATCTTAATGGAGAAGTTTATATAAATCCTTTCCTAGGATTAGGATTGGCACATAGAAAAGTCCTTGGCTTGCGAAAAGCCTTGTATGGTCTAAAGCAAGCTCCTAGGGCTTGGTATGATCATTTCAATAGTGTGATGATTATCACAGGAGGTGATAAGTAAGGAGTTAGTCATATCAAAGATGTCCTTAAAGCTAACTTTAATATGACAAGTGTTGGTTTCCTTTACTATTTTCTTGGTATTGAAGTTGCTTGTTCACTTCGTGGGTATTTTCTATGACATACTAAATATGCAATGGAGATAATAGAAAAATCGGGGCTTAGTAATGAAAAGTAAAGTACCTTGTGCAATATCTCTATATTTTAATCTTGCACTTGACACTGATACAAATGACTGCTTCTTACTTTTCCATGACACTATATTGCCTTTTTGCAAAGTAAAGTACCCTGAGGTTGATCTCCTATCCTCTAGGGCTCCTTGCATCTATATAAACCCCAAGGTTGAGATGACCATGGTTAGCATAGAGGATACCCTTGCCAGGACTCTGCTTCAAGTATTTGAAAATCAGGTATACAACATTCCTATGTGTGTGGGAGAATGCATAAACTAAATTACTACCCCAACTGGGCCTGGTATAGTAAAATAGATAAGTTTCCCTACTAGTCTTTGATACCTTAGAAACATCCTCATACTTATCATTACTCCCAATTTATGATTTTGTGCAATTGGACTGTCAATTCCCTTACACCCTAGCATGTTAGTTTCCTTTAGTAAATCAAGTGCATATTTCTTTTGCATAATATAGATACCTTTATTAGATCTTAGAACTTCAATTCCCAAGAAATAATGCAATTTCTTGAACTCCTTGATATCAAATTGTTTATGGAGATACTTCTTTAGTCTTTAGATTTCTTCATGATCTCCTGAAATAACGATGTCATCTACGTACCTAATAAGAATAGAAATTCTTGCATTCCTCTTTATAAAAAGTATATGATCACTTAGACTTTTGGTGTAACCAAGCTGAACTATTGCTAAACTAAATCTCTAGAACCATGCTCTTGGTGATTGCTTTAGGCCATATATGGCCTTTGTGAGCTTGCACACTTTGCTTATCTCCCTTTATGTATTGAACCCAGGAGGAAGACTCATACATATATCTTCATTTAAATCACCTTGAAGAAAAGTGTTTTTGACATCCAACTAATACATGTCCCATCCTCTATAAGCTGCCAAACTGATTAAGATCCTTTTAAAGTCAACTTAGCCACCGGTGCAAAGGTCTCATGATAATCTATTCTATAAGACTGGTTATACCCTTTAGCCACTAATATTGCTTTATATCCTTCAATGGACCCATCTGCATGAATTTTAGAGTGTAGACCCACTTATTACCCACAGGTTTTTTAATTGGGGTAAATCAACTATCTCCTGAATGAATGTACCATACCCCTTGCTCATTATGCTTGAAGCTTAATCCTTTAAGTGTTGCAAGCAACAACCCTTTATTTGGTCCGACTTGAGATCCACTACTCCACTGCTTTGTCCTTTATTCTGTCCTTGAATGCCATTTGGTCTACATACAACAACAACTACGCCTTCATCCCAAAACAATTGGGGTCAGCGATATGAACCAAAAAAGAAATTCATTTTGGGTCTTCCACATGAATCCTTTTCCTCCAATCATTTCTATCCAATGCCATGTCCTCGGTGAGGTTCAAAGCATTCATATCCTTACCTATCATCTCCATCCAAGTCTTCCTAGGCCTACCCCGACCTCTTTTAACTAATATATTTTCCCATTTCTCCAACCTTCTAACTGGAGCATCATTAGGCCCTCGCCGAATATGTCCAAACCACCGTAAACGATTCTCTCGCATCTTATTTTCAATGGGTGCAACACCTACCTTCTTACGTATCTCCTCGTTCCGAATCTTATCTTTTAATGTATTTCCACACATCCATCTAAGCATCCGCATCTCAGCTACACTCATTTTTTGAATATGATGTCTCTTGGCAGCCCAACATTCCGTACCATATAGTAAAGCGGGTCTAATAGTCGTCCTATAAAACTTTCCCTTCAACCGCAATGGCATTCTACGATCGCACAACACTCCAGTTGCACTTTTCCATTTCATCCACCCAACCTTTATCCTATGATTTACATCTCCATCAATTTCTCCATACTTTTGAATGATGGATCCCAAATATTTGAAATAATCATTCACCGGTATTTCTTGCTCACCAAGCTTCACTACACTCCCATCACTACTTCGTTGCTTACTAAACCGACATTTCATATATTCAGTCTTACTCTTACTCAACTTAAAACCTCTAGCTTCCAATGTCTGTCTCCATAATTCTAACTTAGCATTAACCCCAGCTCTAGACTCATCAATCAAAACAATATCATCAACAAACAACATACACCACAGTACATTTTCTTGAATTGATCTCGTAAGCTCATCCATCACTATCACAAATAGGAAAGGGCTTAAAGTAGATCCTTGATGTAACCCAACCGTTATCGGAAAATTGGTTGTCACCCCTCCACAAGTGCGGACATTGGTTACTACTCCTTCATACATATCTTTAATTATACTAATGTACTTGAGAGAAACACCTTTCTTCATCATTGTCCACCAGAGAACGTCCCTAGGTACTCTATCGTATGCCTTCTCTAAATCAATAAAAACCATATGCAAATCTTTGTTCCTCTCTCTATATCTTTCAATAAGTTGTCTAAGAAGATGTAGAGCTTCCATAGTTGATCTTCCAGGCATAAAACCAAATTGATTCTCCGATATCATGACAACCTTCCTCAACCTAGACTCAATCACCCTCTCCCAAAGTTTCATAGTATGACTCATGAGTTTTATACCACGATAGTTTGTGCAATCTTGTATATCACCCTTATTCTTATATAAAGGCACCAAAGTACTCTTCCTCCACTCATTAGGCATCTTATTTGTTCGCCAAATCAAGTTAAAAAGATTTGTCAACCATTCTAAACCTTTCTCTCCCAAGCATTTCCAAGCCATTTGGTCTACATAGCTTGATTATATTTGAGATCATCTTTAAACCAACAATTGGCTTTCACGTATCCACACTTCTTAGATATATCACATGTAAGAATATTCCTAATAGCATTGTTATGTGGAAGAGTGGGCAAATTAGGCATAGGATGCAAACCTTGCCCAACTTGATTTTCACCCCGACCTCGACCTCGACCCTATCCTTCAAGTACTCTAGTTCTCCCTCGGCCTGATGAAGTACCAATTACTAGTACTTCACGTGTGTAACGACCCCAACTCAAACCCAAGAAAAAGTTCTGATTTTTTTTTTAAATCAATTGCGGAAATCTTCCCAAAGACTCAGGGCCTTTACAGTTCCACCACAACTAGGAAACTCGACACACCACAAGGGATCTTACACCCATCTTTCAATCTAAACCTAAACTAAATTAACTTTATTAATTAAGAAATGATAGAGTCATGAGACAAATAAATAAGAACATCAGAGTGCTAAAAAGAAAATAAAAAAAAAGAGCCACGCTGTCCATAGAAGTTTGTCAAACAGTTATGTGATCCCCTCGTAGCTTCTCTCATGAGCAAGTCGCCTCACTGGGCATTTGAGGCTGCGAAAAACACCAAAAGTAGGATGTCAGAATCTAAGAAATTCTGCGTACGAATCCTTCTAATAAAACAAATGAGCATAAAGAATACAGATATGATTCATGCAATAATTAAGAGAGATGCTATTAGAACACTTTTCATAATTTCATAAGCAGTAAAGACATTCATGGAAAATGATGCAATATCATAAAATTCAACCATGCATCATAAGTAAGGAACACAAATAAATATGCATAATAGGAAGATGCATGATGTCAATGCACATGCATGAATAAATTATTATCTTTATCAAGTTCTCTTATTATATGCATGTCTCTGTTAAGATGCACACAATTTAAGTTCTTTTTTTTATTACAGTTTCTCGCGGATACATCAAACAAGTAAGAATTTTCGAGGTCAAGTAAGGTTTCAAGGATAACTTAACACACAAGTTGTATTTTATTACTGAGTTTCAAATTTAGCCCTCGACTGAAACAACCTTCGGAACATTAGACCACCCATCTAATGTCAGGACACCAGAGACCATCCATCTACAAGTGTCACTTTTCTTGGTATACCAAAACAACAGCTGTGTCTACACACCACCCCTAGACAAAGTGACAGACTCTCCCTAAAATCGTGGTAAGAAGAAAAAACCTCAGTATTGGGTTCAGGGGCAACAACAATGCACACCGAGTTTTTGTATCCTTTCGGTTTCCCCAAAATCGCAACTCCAAAAGTCCCGTACTCCCAACGAGACTTCTTAGAAAGTACATTACACTGTTTTTTTTTTTAAGTTACTATTAATAGTTGTTTCATTAATTTGCAATTCAGCATGCCAGATTAATACCACAAATTCACATTTCCAAATGTGAGGCTCATCACAGGACCACCCTCCGTAAAAAATATAGAATAGTGCAATATAGAAAACAATATCAATGTGATTTTTGCGATGCATGAAAAACAAGTAAAGAATAAGCATCCCAAGCTCAAGGCTCACCAGGCCCACGATGATCCATTTCGATCATCGATGCATCATATGCCAAAAATCATAGCAACATGCAACATATGCAATGATGTCAACATGCTTCCATATGCACATTCATATATACCAATTTAACCATGTGCATGAACAATAATATTCATATGCATGCGCTTGAGTTCACATCATCATGTTAAATGCATGCCTTCATTTAATTTACATGTTCATAACAAATGCATGTCTTCATTTATAATTCACTTCACATAACACATATGAACACTTAATCAAGCAGGTACAAGCAATGTCATATCAACTTCATGTATGCCGATGCCTTTAAAAGCAAACATGTAATAGTAAGGGTAATGAGCATGCTAAATAAAGTGCCAATCATAAGAAACTTCCACTCTTTTGCATACATAAGTCAAGTCCAGTGAAATTAACAAATCTGGAAAGTTAATTACATAGTTGCACACATTCCTCTTATATATATGCACAAGCACTAGAGCAAGGTTAAGATAACATATTGCATAGGCATGTCGAGTCAAGCCAAAGTATGTTAAAAATTTCACTCAGCATGGATTGAAAGCAAAGTATATTTACACCTACCAAAAATTGGAAATTTGCATGCACTACTGAATATGTTATATATATATATATATATATATATATATATATATATATATATATATATATATGTGTGTGTGTGTGTGTGTGTGTGTGTGTTGGTTTGTTTTAAAAAAAAATATTTATAATAAACACTAAGTTGTAGGCAGAACCAATGGAACTGGGCAAGCTGGGCCCTGTCAGGCCCAGTATAGCCTGCTGCTGAACTGGTATAGACCTGACAGCCCTCTGCCAGGCCTTGGCAGGATGCCCACAGGCCCGGTTGGGCCTGTGTAGTGGCTGCCAGGCCCAGCCGACTAGGTCGGTTGGGTGCTGTTTACAATATATATATATATATATATATATATATATATATATATATATATATATATATATATATATATATATATATATATATAATGGGCCTGGCAGTTGCTTGCAGCTACCCAGCCGAGCCGGGCTGCCCAGCCAACCCAGCAACATCGCACAGAATAACCCAAACAGCTTCGAATGTGCAGGGACAAACCATGGTTTGATCTATATCTTGTATACATAAATACAAATGTATATGGTTGATATTCTTACAAGTTCAGATGTCATGTTCATATATACACACATGAACACCTGATTCGGGGCATCCAAAGTTTGCTATGAGTCTTTCAAGAATAAATTGACATAAAGCATTCAACAATACATGCTACTATTCTCGTATAAACAATAAGAAAAACATTAGAATAAAATTCTGTTTTAACATGTCAACGAATATGCCTGAAAAACCTTTTGTAAAATGTCTGCCATAGGCTGTCAAGGCCAGCCTGCACAAAGCTCAGTTTTTCAAAACAACATTTCTTTTTAAAACCCTGTTTTTTTTTTTTCTGTTGCACCACCGTGCTTGCCCTGTCAGGCCTGGCAACCCAAGCCTGACGAGACCCGGTTACACAGGGGCAGGTCTGGCCAGACCACATGGCCCCAAAGAAAACATAACAATTTTTTTTTCTCATTAAATCTGGCCCAGAATTTGATCTGATTCCACTCAGATCAAGCACATGCAACGATGAAATGAATAACAAGCCATCGATCCCTTAATGAGCCTAAGCTCAAACTCGAGCCCAAACTCATGTATACTTTGATTTCACCTAAATGAACATCACAGTTAGAAGGATAAACCATGCAGGGGTCACGACAGGCTTTGACAGATTTTAATCTAAGCATTTAGCAACATACATATTTCATATGCATTCCTATATAGTTATACATGCACATGATCAAGAGTAATAATCATAAGCATTCACTTTATAAGATACACATGCAGATTCATACCATGATCATGCAACTATTTAAGAGAAATACATGATGAAAATCAGAAACAACTTGCATGCCTTCCACGATTCTACATAGATATTAATCTAACATAAACAAACACTACACATGCTCTTTGGATCATGATAAAAATATGTTTCAACAAAGAAAAACATGTACCAAAATTTTTATGTGAGGAACGATCGAAAGGATCACAAGTATATCCGTGGAAATCAATATTCACCAAAAGAAACCTCTAAATACACACATCTACTGCCAATAAAAATCCTGTTTTAGCAAATACAAATTTTTTATTGCACGAAAGAATGAAAATATCAAGAGTACAACCATGGAAGAAGATTCATGCATCATCATCCATGTGTTTTTGCAAAAACATAGATATAAACACTTTTTCCATGAATTTCCATCAAATTATTGCATGAAAATCCAATCTATATCAATTTTTCACTTATTCAAAAGAGAAAACCCATACCTTGACTATCCAATGAAGAAAAAAAGAAGGGTCAAGGTTGAAAAACGTGGGTGGAGGGCTGAAGCAACTCCTCCTTCTCCCTCTCTTTTCCTCTCTTTTTCTTTCCTTCTCCCTTTCTCTTTCCCTTTCTTTTTTTTTTCTGATCTTAAGTAGGCCAAAGAGGGTGTGATGCCCCCTTCTCCAGCCCTCTCTAGATGGGCCTGGAGTCCTTCTCAACCCTAATTAAAATTCGGAATTAATAAAAATTAATTATTTATTTATTAAATATTAATTAATTAATAATTATCTAAAAGCTTTCAAAAATAGCCAAATTAACTTAGGAGGCTTCTTAACCTTATCTAACTCCAAATTGAAGTTTTCCATTGAATTTAAAGCTAGAAAAACGTTGGGCCTGAATTTAGATCTGGATCCGGATCTAAGATCCAAATCCATCTTAAAAAATCCAAATAGATTTTGGACTGGACTAAATCCAGATTAATATGAGTCTTGGATAGAGTCCAAATCCATATTAGTTTGAATTATATCTATCAGATCCAATCCGATCCAAATCCGGATCCGAACCGAAAATTGCTTTTTTTTTTAAAAAAAAAAAAATGCAATTTTCGGGCCAACCGGGACTCGAATTTGAAAAAGTAACATACCATTGTACTCGGCATTTTGAGATGCATCCAACGACATATTAACGAATATCAAATTCCAAGTTTTGCCCAAACATAACCTGAATTTCGCTCGAATTTCGCTTGAATTTAAAAGTCGAAAATAAAACTCTTTCTTACGCATCGATTGGCTCGCCTACACCTTGTCGATGAGACTTGGGTTAGTCTCACACTAAAAAACATCGGTCTAATAACGAAGTCCAAACAATTTTTCTTCTATACTTAGCCAATTTTTCAAAAAATCATAAAATAATAAGTGTGAAAATACGCGATATTAAAATGTGAGTCAGCATTCCCTTTTTCAGAATCTCCTAACATGCCTTTGAGCAACATTTCACAATGCAACAACTTAGCTTTCAGATCATCAAAACTTGGAAGGGAAGGTGGGTACTGTAATGTTGTTGGAGTAGATGATATTGAATCCCCAAACCACTTGGAGCTTGTTTGTTGAACTTTATATCCAACCAATGCCTCCTGATCAATAATATTCTTGATTTTGTTGAAGTCTCCATGATTGGCATTGATGAATCCTTTTTCAGAAGCTGAAACTCTCTCTTTAAACACATAACTTTCGCCTATGAAATCTGAGAATAATTGTGAACTAGCCCACTTCTACATTTCATGAAAAGTCTGATACGGACCTTGTGGATGAGTCCCAAAGAAGTTCAGGTCTGTTTTGGACTTCTAGCTTGCAATGATAAGGGATCTATGCAGTGTAAGATTCTTGAGTACGGAAACCATCAATGGGTGGTAAGCAATGCATGTGCACTTTGAGGTTTTATATGCATATATGCATTTCAATTATGATTATAAAACAGAAACATTCACATAAACATAACCAAGGAAAATTTGAAATTGTAATGGCTCCAACTTGAGCAATTAACAAACCTCTATAACAAAATTTTGCTTATGCTTATGAGCTTCAAACGATAATGTTTTAATTCATTGATGTAACAAAATAAACAGAAAAATAAATGACACTTTCTCATTAATTTGTATAGTTGGTACCATGATCTAAGGTTTATAGATAACACAATCTGTATCTGATGTGCATGAAAGAACAATAAGAGCTTCTTGTGTTTGTTTCTGATATAGCTAAATCCTTGGCCTTTTTGTTCCCCTCCCCCCCGGAATGAAAAGATAATTCCTGAGCCATATGAAAGGGATCTAGCAGTCCATCTTTCAGTACTTGTACCTGCTGCATCTCAGACCCTTGTTGTTCATGTGCTGCTTGATAAAATATACTGTTCCATCAATGAAGATCTTTCGTTTGTAGCTATGTCACATGGGTGCGGGGATGCGGCACTTCCAAAAAACCCGGGTGCGGGGGTGCGGCAAAAATATATATAAATATATAAATATATATAAATATATAAATATATAAATATATATATATATATATAAAGTCCAAAAGTTGGACATAAATGACCCTGGGTGCGTTGACTGCACCCAGGGTCAGGTTGACCGCATCGGGTGCGGGTACGGCACCTAGTTGGAGAATCCCTGTGACATATATTAAAAAAAAATTTCTTGGCAAAAATTTTTTTTAAGTCTGAAAAATTGGACCAAAATGACCCTGGGTGCATTGACCGCACCCGCATCCGTGTCGCGTCGCGTCGACGCGGGTGCGGCACCCTGCTAGCCGAATCCCTGTGACAGGTTTTTGTAGCATGACTCGTGTTTTGGATGATGCAGCACTGTGCCTCTTTAGTAGCTAATTGGTTGCATGATAAAATGTTTGCTTTTTTATGCTTATCTAATGCCTTAACAGTGAACATATTTGTAGCTAATTGTGCTCATCAGTGTCTTAACAATGAACATATTTGTAGCCAATTGTGCTCATCAATTTACAATTTTATGATCAGGTAGCTTCATCTTTGAGTTCCAATGACTGTTTTGTGCTGCAATCGGGATCTTCAGTTTTTACTTGGCATGGAAATGGAAGCACTAATGAACAACAGCAGTTGGCTCTGAAAATTGCTGAATTCTTGAAGGTCTGTTCTCCATGAGGGCAGTTTATTTTTTCATTTTTTTCGTCCTCCTAGAGCTTCTGATTCTTTTCATGTAGTGTGTGTAACGTGAGAAGCACAAACACTTTTTTGCCCTTCTTCGGGACATCTGTTACAACCTTGTAAGGCATAAAAATGTCATTTTATTTATCATGTACTACAGTCAATATTGTGTTATTATTTTATTCACACACACATTTGCATGTTTGGCAGTAAATTTCATTGTATTTTATATATGATATGTTTTAGTATCTCACTGGTTGATCTGCCTATTGCAATGCTTTCTGCTTGCAGCCAGGGGTAGGGGTGTCTTTGAAGCTTGCAAAAGAAGGAACTGAGACATCAGCTTTTTGGCTTCCTCTTGGAGGCAAGCAGGTTTATACAAGCAAGAAAACAACACAAGAGATTGTTAGAGATCCACATTTGTATGCATTTTCTTTTAATAAAGGTAGCTGCTATTTCTAAATATGTAAACCATCTTCTTTGCTTACTAGTTTTATTTTTTTGAAGCTAATGAATAATTATGTCTTGTTTTTATCTTTGTCTGATTCTATTGCAAGATTATTAAACAGTAATCTAACTTTTTTACTTTTTATTTATTTATTTCAGGGAAGATGGAGGTGAGAATTTTGTCCTGGAATGTTTTGTTCAAGATATGCTTTAGAATTTATACATTTGGTATACTGATCATTTATATCTGTTACTAATTGAAGGTCTTAGAGGTTTATAACTTTTCTCAAGATGATCTTTTGACGGAAGATATGATGATATTTGACACACATGCCGAGATATTTGTTTGGGTTGGCCAGTGTGTAGACTCAAAAGAAAAGCAAAAGGCTTTTGAAATTGGCCAGGTATTGCTATAAGATATCCATTCTTGTCATGTAATGTTAAAATATTTGATGTTGCTAATATTTGCAAAATCATTTCAGAATTATATAGAGCTGGCAACTGTTTATGAAGGGTTACATTCAGATGTTCCACTTTACAAAGTCACAGAAGGGAATGAGCCATCTTTCTTTACAACTTACTTCTCATGGGATTCTACTAAAGCTAATGTATGCATTGATTCTCTGTTCTTATTTTTCATTTTGTTCAAGTCGACCTTATTTTACAGAGATTGGTTACTCTATTAAAAAGATATGCAGAATTTCATTCTGTCATGTTTACAAATGAAAAGCATTATGAAAATATGTGAGACGTAATTCAACTTATATATGCGAATTTTTCTTATCATTCTTTAAATGTAACTGGTGCTACAATCTTTTTTGTTTTGTTTATGGTAACTTCATTTCATCAAACTGTAGATTGGAGTCTGTCATTTTTTGTTTGGATATAAATAAATTTTGCATTGAAGTATCATATGAAAGAGAAGGAACGTAAAGGAGCATGGAGGTATTGAAAACGTACGTCTTTACTAATTATTCATCTCTCACTTTGATTGAGCTGATCTTTTCTTGCCTTCTTGATCTGAAATATATGATAGAATCTTATGCCCCTTCAGACTTGTATACGAAAGGAAATTTGGCTCATTAATTAAATCAACCATGTTAAAATGCATTTTTTTCTGTTGATCTTTCTATTGCATCCCTTTGTTTCACTTCTATGTTCCATATTTATAGCTGTATTATTATTCTCCAAAATATTTAATATCTCCTGGTATGATGGTTTCATATCTAGTATCCAGATATTATGTTGATTCCAAATTTCATCCATGTATCATGATATAAAATCTTAATTCTGTATCAGGCATTCAACTTTTGGCTTTTATCATTTATGGGGTGTTCTGTTTTTGTTTTCAATTATAATGTGTTTAAAAGTCCATGAGATAGATCCTCTAGGTATGTTTTGGAACCCTCAACTTATGAAAATGGAGGTGTTTATAAGGGTTAAAAGGATTGATATTGAAATAGGGCATTATTACATCAAGGCTTTCTGTAATGATTGGAGAAAAGTATAGGGTGAGGTCAGCTAGGTTTGGTGTCTCAGTTGCTTTTCTTCTCTTTGGAAATTGATGTACTTTACAGGTCTCATCCTATAACATTATCTTTTGTTTAATAGAACTCACACACCCTCTATTTAGAAGCAGATACATACATCATATTATTTTTTCACCTACCTTAATTTTATGTAATATTGTAGGTTTCTGGAAATTCATTTCAAAAGAAGCTGCTGACACTCTTGGGAACTCCATTCCATGCCGTGGAGGTACATCTTTATCTATTTTGTTTTTCACTTTTTAGGATCTAAATTGATGCCAAACCCTCAATAGTTTTACCAATTTACTGAATGATCCTTGTTTATTGTAACTATTTGTCAGCCTGTTTGGGTGTGTGATTTCAAACTTTTGCAATTTATCCACATTGGGTTTTTCTTTTAAACTATTTCAGATCATTTTCTGCCTGCTATTTTTGTATATCATAATTGTTATTCTTTATTTTTAAATAATCATACTCTGTGTATGTGATGCTTGCCAGGAAAATGCTTGTCTTGTCAGGAAAATAATCATAAGCTTTGGAACATTGTATCAAGGAGAAACTGCTTTGTGGAATATTCTCTTTTTTTTAGTCATTTAAGGAGCTTTGTTAAGTTTTGCTACACTAGAAAATGGTTGAGCAATTTGTTTCATAGAGCTTTTTATGAACCAATTTGGCATCAGAAAGCTTTTCAAGAACCAATTTGGCTTTGGACCCAATTGTGCATCCTTCCATTTTGTCATACCTCGGTGGAAGTATGTTAAAACTGTCTAGAATGACTTCTACGAGTGCATAACTAGAAAAAGCTTATAATTGGCTATAGGATTCCATCTTTTATTGAGGTACATATTCGTTTACCTTTTCTAAAATACTAAACCTAACCACATGATGATGATGAATGGATGATACTAATATCCTGCAGTATGTCCTAAAATGGTGCTTTTGTTTCTAAGCTATCTCCTCAAGCTTTCATTTCGATGTAACATTTGAGTCTGACACCAGCATCCTGCTGTATGCTTTGATCATTCCCATGTAAGGTTCAATTCAGTTTCTCTCTCTCTTACCAAACTGTTGTCTCATGCTTAGTCAGATAGACAATGTTCACATTCATGTATTCTTATGTGCATGTGGACAAGTTCTACATGCTGTCTTTCCTCAATGACGAGTCTTCCCAATATTTTTATTTCAATAATCAGGGAAAACCACCTCAGTCATGCATGAATTCATTGGTGTAAAAACCTTAGGTTCCCTTTGTCCACCAAGAAGTACACCTAGCTTTGGCCCTGCGGAAGAGAATAAAATCCATGGGATTCGAACTTGTGGCATCCCTTCAGCTTGGTGACATTCATGATTTTCCCCTACCAAATGAGCGAAGCCCTTATGGGTAGTCTTCTCTTGATTTTATCCAGCTTTTTTATCATGTACTATGTAGCCAAATGTTGTGTGCACCTTTGGTCAAATTTCATTCTGATTAGAGAGAAACATTGCATAACCACCAATTCTCAAAGAGGAAATATGTGGATAGTCCCAATATTTGGAGAGATGATATCATGATCCGAGAGGGGCTCGAGATGTAAGAAGCTCACTATTGCACTGCATAGCCACCAATTCTCAAATAGGAAATATGTGGTTAGTCCCGATTGATGGAGATGGTATCTTGGACTGAAGAGTGCTCAAGATGCAAGAGGCTTACCATACCACAGTTGGAATGTCTACCTTGTTCATTAATAAAAAAAAATGTCTGCAACAAATATTTGTGCTGCATGATGGGATGTTTAAACTTCTCCTTCATGTGCTTACCAATGTTCTAAAGGTGTTGAGGTGGGGAAAAATGTTACAACATCCATGAAGTGAGGTATTGAAGCGTAAGTATCACGATTAGATAATTAAAATATTTTAAGAAACAAATAATTTACCGAAAAACAATAAGCAAACAAGCAATCAAAACATAATATAGAATATCTTAGCCAGCTAACTATATAAACTTGGATATGGTTTCCATGTGATTCATATGGAGAACCCCACAACAAAGATAAATCCAATTCAAAGCAATTTGCGTTTTATACTCACAGATCAGTATATCTCCCAAGCTCCTAAACTATATAGTTGGGAAATTGATCTTATCATGTTATCATGCTATCCCTTGTAAAACATGATGGTTTGTAAGGGGTTGAACACCCAAACAACTAAAGAAAAGAGGAACTCATCAAGACTAGAAGCTATGGCTTTTGAAACTTCTACCACTTTAGGAGATGCAACGTTCCACACAAGTTTTGAAAGGAATGAATCGTTGAGAAAATTGCTAGTGACAAATGAGTTAATGTTGCTTAACTAATATTCTCCACCTCCACCAGCTAAAAGCTTTATGGTGAACGGGCTTCGTAAGGACCACAGTCAAGTAGACATAAATGTTGACTACTTGAAATAGCAAATCTCTATAACCTCTAATGCTTATGTGAGTAGCTCTGTCAAACAAAAGATAACGACACTAATAGCAATAAGATTTGCCATTGGAAAAAATATATAAATCATCTTCTCTCGAGTGGGAGCCTTGAACCACAAGCGAGAATTGACACCTGATTTCAGTGGCTCTTTGTCAGTCACTGGTAACAGTTCATCGTTCACCACCAGTCACCTTGGGGTTTACAGAGGGAAAAAGAAGAAACTGGAAAGGGGGCAAGGGTGCAGGGTTGGCAAACTCTGCCTTTCAGCCTTAACATGGTCAATGGGGGTTTTGACCCCCTTCTTTGATGATGCGACTGAAGTGCACTTGAGAAGACCTTCCACCTGAGCCATATGCTTTGAGGCATCAAGCATATGACTCGCTTTGAGGCATACTCTTTGGGACGTAAGTAAAAGTTATCATGTTCATGCAAAGGTCAGCTTTTCAAATCCTTCTTCCCTTGCATATTTGTTAATATTAAAATATTTAGTTGATATATGTTGCACAATGTCACATATTGGTGCATTCTTCTTCTAAGTCTGGATTGGTCTTTCCTCTCCAATGGTTTCTTCAACCTATAAAGCGCTTATAAATGTTTCATGTCCTTGTATGACATGCCTAAGCCATTTCAAAGGAGTCCTTGATTTTCTCCTTTATTGGAGTACCATAGACTTACTCTAATTTGTTCATTCTTTATTTTATTATTTCTTGTGATTTTAGAAACCTATGCAAGTGTATGAGTTATTTTATCATGACTTGTTGCTTTTGGTTTTTCCTTATAATTGGAGCCATAACTCTTTCCATTTATTCTCTTGACCCAACTGTTAATGAATTTGGGACCCTTAGTCCTGTTAGTAGTACATATTTTTTCGGCTTTCCTACCAAATCATTGGTCTTTTATTTTTCCTTTTGTCTGCCGAGCATCTTTTTCTCCCCATTATTCTTCGTTTTTTCTTTTTTAGGTTCTTTATGTTAGATACTTCTAGTATATTATTTTATGACCCATAAGGATTAAGTGGTCCATGTTGGCAATCAATGCAACAGACCTTGTGATGATTTTTTATTCTGGACCTTTTTCTTTTGAATATGTAATTATTTTCTGTGAGTTCAACCGTTGTTTAGATATTGAATTGTTGGTAATTGTAATGAGAATGACTTGGGTCCATTATCTTGCTTTGGATGATTCAACTTCGTGTTAGCTTTAATCGGAAAAGGATTTTCTTATGTCATTTTCTGTTATAGTACATCATTTGGTTGTAACTTGATAAAATTATCCCCTGTTTGCAGAAGCCTGACAGTGTTAACAGATCTAATGGCAATCGAGGGAGCTCGACTCAAAGAGCCTCTGCTATGGCTGCATTATCTTCTGCATTTAATCCTTCTGGTGGCACCAGAGGCTCATCTCCAAAACGTGCTAGTTATTCTTCTGGACAAGGTTCTCAAAGAGCAGCTGCTGTAGCTGCACTATCGTCGGTTCTTACTGCTGAAAGTAAGGGATCATCTGAAGCTACTCCACCCCGGTTCAGGACTTCACAAAATAATACTGAGCCTGGTACTTCAGCTTATCCATTCTTCATTTTTTGTTCTTGTTTTTCTTCAGTTTCTAAACTTAAAAATAACTAACTCTTGCTTCATCAATGATAGAAGTACTTAAGTTTATTATGATACTCGCCTGGAAGTAATATTTGTAACATTCTAATTATGTTTTCATCTTTTGCCTATCGGCATTGGGAAAAGTGTTTCATCTATCTTGATAAGCAGGTGTGTGCCTTTTAATGCAATGCTCTTGTTTCTCATTGCTTCTAAGAAATTCAAGGTGTAAGAAAACTTTCAACTTCACCTATCTACCATGGTTTTGGCAAAGTCGTTAGATTGTAAAAGAAAAAGGGTTTTGGAAAAGAAACAATGCTTCTAATTTGCCTAGGCAATGAGGAACACATACTTCAATTGTGCTTGTTCTCAAGGCCATGGGTGGTGGTTTGTGGTGTCCATTCTTTAATCTAAATCAAAGTTGTAAGTATCATATCGTTATCCGTATCGGTTGGGCCAAAACAAGATAATATTGTATCATACAAAATCATAATCTTTTAATAAAAAATTAAAAAAATCATGAAAATCAGAAAAACTAGCAAAAATTCTAAAAAATCATAACACATGAAACAATGATGAATTGCACAAAATATAACCATAAAATCACATATGAACTATGTCACAGGGATTCGACCAGCACGTTGCCACACCCGCATCGATGCAACATGACTCGGGTGCGGGTGCAGGTGCAGGTGCGGCACCCAGTGCGGTCAAGCCGGCCTTGGGTGCGGTCAACACACCTAGGGTCATAAATGTCCAATCTTGGACCCAAAAAAAATACAATGAAAGGAGCTGGGCGGGGGATTAGGGCAAAAAATTAACTGTTTTTTTATTTCATTAGTGTTACTGTTAATTGCTAATATATATATATATATATATATATATATATATATATATATATATATATATATATATATATACACCCTACCCTCCCACACTCCCGCACCAAAGTTTTTTTAAAGTGCCACATCGCCGCACCCGCACCTATGTGACATAGCATATGAATCATTTATGTTTCTATGAGCTGCATAAGGCATCATCAAACATCAATTATCTCACAAGAACAATGCAAAATATTAAATATCTTGCAATTAAGAACATTCCACTAGGGCTAGTAAACGAACATAGCAGCTCGTGACTCGGCTTGGCTCGGTTCGTCATGAACTCGATTGCGATCGGTTTGTATAGTTGGTGAGCCGAGCCACAAACATCTCTTTTAGCTTAAATGAGTCAAGCTCGAACACAAGGTGTTCGGCTCGGCTCGATAGTGCTCGTATAGATAATATATATATATATTATGGATAATATAAATTTTGTGTAATATATAAAATGAATAATGCATAAAATATATATGAAAAAGAAGGATGAATGCAAAATCTATACATAAAATATGGACTATTAAGTGTAATTTATAAAAAGTTATATATATTTTCAAGTATAATATATAAAAATGTATATACTATGTATAAATAACATGAAATGTTTTAACACGAGCCAGCTCATGTTCGGCAAGTCGAGCTCGGCTCTGCTAAACACAAACACGAGCCGAGCCATGAGCTCAATCCACTAGTAAACGAGCCGAGCCCGAACATGCCCTGTTTATCAACCCTACATGCCACATGATTCATACTTTCATATTAGATAAACAAAAATATTATGGCAATAGTTGCACTCGAATTTCAATCGGTTTTCACTCATTACTTGAGTGCCCCATTGTCATGCCAGATCATCTAATGCCATCTGTGTGGAGCTTGGTTTTTATCTTGATAAAATTATTTAATTTTTGCCAATGTAACTTTATAATTTTATTCATAATACAAACTTTTTACCCTAACCCACTTAAGTGAAAAAATGGTGGAAATGCACTTTTACTTTAGCAAACCACAAAAGCTTTCCTTGCGCACGGATCGGCTCCCAGATCACTCTCACGAGTCCTAGGGTGTGTGAATACCTCTCTAATGACTTCTACACAAATGAGAGAGTCGACTCTTAAGAGATCTTTAAAACCCAAAACTGAAAAATTATGATTCAATCCTTTTTAAAGTGTATTGACCATGTATCGTACGATACACCCCACATCGTATGATACAGGACTATGTCACATGGGTGCGGGTACGAGTGCGGAGCAATTTAAAAAATTTTGGACACGGGGACATGGCTATATATATATGTATATATA
The DNA here is from genome assembly GCF_984573655.1 of Nuphar pumila. Classification (NCBI taxonomy): domain Eukaryota; kingdom Viridiplantae; phylum Streptophyta; class Magnoliopsida; order Nymphaeales; family Nymphaeaceae; genus Nuphar; species Nuphar pumila. The sequence continues at coordinate 21,026,559 of NC_143263.1, forward strand.
TTTTAAAAATATATATATAACAATAATAAGACTCGGTCAAAGTTGTGCCCATTACTGGACACGGCTATATATATTAAAAAATATATAAAAAGATCAATTTTTTATACGTCTTTTGCTCTAAAAAATAGACAAAAATAGACTCGGTCAAAGTTGACCGAGTCCAAAATGTGGATAGACTCGGCCCCAGTGCATTGACCGAGTCTGACACTTGGTTGACCGTGTCCGCCCCATGTCTGAAGCCGCACCCGTGTCGGGGCGTGTCGACCTTATAGTCGAGTCCGTGTGACTTAGATACAGGATTGTATCATATGATACATTTACAATATGCACTCGTATCGCAATACAAGTGTGTATCATATCGGTATTTCTTATAGTAACGCTATGTATGTATCATATTGTATGATACATACACCATTGATCTAAATAATATCAATGTTAGAATATCTGGTCAGCAAGTTAATAGAACAAATTATTACCAATTGCATCATTTCTCTGTTTTTTCGAGGTAAGCAATGATGGGGTTACTTTTCTTTCTCTTGATTTTCAAAGTTTTGTTTTTCTGGATTTTTGCTGCCTTTGGTTCATTCAGTTATTGTGTGATGTATGTCTGCATTGCATTGAATGCTTTGTGCTTTTGTGGATCTGACCAGACAGATATGGCCTCCAGATTTCTTTTTTAGTGGAGACTTTTTTTTCTGAAAGCTAGTGAAGAATATATCGTAAAATAGGAGATGTTTAGGCAGATTTATAAAGCAAAGTAAAAATCAAATATCCCACAATGCAGCCAAACTTTACAATTAAAAACCAACTTTTATTAAACCAATTCTGTTTTTTAGTACACAATCCATAACACACACATCTATAGGGTTTGATTCACTAAATAATGCCTGCAACTTTGACTCTCTAGATAGTATGATACTGGTGCTATTGATAATACCAAGGATAAGCTACACAATCCTTTCTGAGCAAGAGTTTTAAAAGTATGTAGTAGTCTTGCAGGTCTTCAATCAATATTCTTTCTGATTGTTGCTAACATTATATATTTTTCTTATAGTTGTGGTGTGTGTGTGTGTGCGTGTGTGTGTGTGAAATCTGCATTTGGATGCCGCTTTTAAAATTATGGAAGCTTTCATCCCAAAATCTCCTCAACTTTTTTTATTAATTTCATGAGTACCACTGATTTTGTTCAACTGGCTTTATGAGATGATGGGACGTTGCCTTTGGCTTTTGTTCTCGGTATCACCATGTGATTTAACCCTGCTGAGTGTCAGATTCCCATAGATTGTGATCATAGTCACATATTTCTCAGAGAAGTCTTGGCATTTTTTTTTACTTGGAGAAACCGCCCCGGGATCAGAGACCTAGTCGCTCTGGCTCTGCCTGTCATACTTATGGTCGCTGTCCTGCCAGTGTAAAACTCTGAAGGCTTACCCCTCACCCCCAGGGTGTCACCACGCTTCGGCTTGCGGAAGTGGTGGCGCTTATGGGATTTGAACCTAGACCACCTGCCCAACGGAAAAAAATAAAAAATAATGCAGAATAAAATAGATTTTAGCCATTTTTGGCAAAAAATGTATGAGAATATAAAAGTTCAAAGTCAAGAAAGATTAACAACAATTATTCTTAAAATAAGAAAATAAATGCATTGAAAATATTGTGATAATGCCACAATATTTTGAAATTAAATAATTTGAAAATAGTTCAATGTTGTAACTTTAAATAGGTTTTTTAATTTATAGTAAAAATACTGTGAAATTCTCAAAATATCAGTGACATCTGTGATAATGGTTGAATTACTATAGCTGCTTATCTATCATTGCCCAATATGTGAAAATTTTGTATTTTCTAGTAAACTTTCAGTACTGAAGTCAAACTCCATTTCCTTTTTTAATTCCTAAGCTGCAATACCAAACTGCAGATGGCAAGAGTCCAAATGCAGGGAGTCCTCTAGCCGAAGATCAACAAGAAGTGGCGAATGCCAAGGAAGCTGCAGAAACAAGTGTATCTCTTTTTGAGTACAATGGTGAAGATGCAGTGGCGAAGCAAGAAGTGCTGTCCGATGAGAATGGAAGCAGTGGAAGCACTTTCAGCTATGAACGCCTTAAAACAAAGTCAACTAATCCAGTTAGTGGAATTGACTATAAAAGAAGAGAGGTTAGTTAAGTTGCATTATACTCTGAATGTATTGTTCACATATCTTTTGCTTGGATATGGAAAGAAATTGAAATAGCCATCATTCATTGAGGTAGCTTTCAAGTTAATATTTTTCTCTCTCAAAAAAAACTTTCAAGTTAATATTGTGGGTGACCAATGTGAAATGAACGTCATTGTTCGGTGTTCATGGCACTAAACTTTTTATTTGACCAAATTTCACAACGGCTCAGTTTTTCTCACCTTCATTTAAATTTTGCAGTCTTACCTATCAGACACGGAGTTTGAGAAAGTCCTTGGGACGAAGAAGGAAGCATTCTATCAACAGCCAAAGTGGAAGCAAGACATACAGAAGAAAAAGGTAGATCTATTCTAGTTGGTTCAGTGAAGAATGTATGGATGTTGTTTTGCCATTAATTCTTTCATGTAAGAGGTTTTTGGTGGTGGCAGTTGTGGTCTTTAGAGCTAAAATGGCAGCATAGCTTTCATTATTGCCATCGGTTTGTTGGTCGTCAGATTATTAGCAGGTTATATTTCATGTATGTATGGCACGGTTTGAAAAGATGGCTGCCCATTCTTTGTTTTGGGAGCATGTTTGATGTTGCTGCTCCTACTTGTTTGTCAAACCTCAGTGTGTTTCATAGGTTTGGGGGATGTGTTCCATAGGTTTAGGGGATGTGTGTCCCTGTGTAAGGTAAGTAAAGAGTTGTTGGTACTTGTATTTGCAAGACTGTATGGATACATGCTACATGGTAATTCAAATTAATTTTATTTGCCTGGTGATTGCCTATTCGATTTTATTGTGCTAAGAGTTTTATGACACTGCTGTGCCATCTAGCGCATTGCATATTTATTGTGTTTGGGAGAGAGAGAGTTTGAATGGGCATCCAGCAGAGTTGGGGAATGATGTGATTCCTAAGAAAGTGCTAAACCATTTTTTATCACTAACAGAAAGCCATTATTCCGCTTTTATACTAACTAGCAGTAGTCAGGCTGAACCATGGAAAAGGGTAAGGCTGTTTGTGAGGACTACCACGACCCTCAAGCTGATGCATCACCAGATTTTGGCCTGGGTGGTCGGAACAACATTAACAAGGGCCTTGATCCTTCCTGGGCCCAAATGGTTGGTTGCAAAGTGGCCTATGAGTTGACCACGGCTATACCTCCTCCGTTGGTTGATAATGGACAGGTCTCTATTCAGATTCCTGAGGAGTTCCACACCAAACGTAGAGAAGAGTGCTATTTGCCTGTTCCATGGAACGCATGTTCTACTCTGGTGAACTTATGAAGATGAGGAAACGCTCTTCCGCTCCCAGAGAAGGTAGAGGTATCAACTTCTATCCTTAGCAGTATGCGGGTTGTGCTCACTGATCCGTGTCTCAATCTGTGTGTCATGATTCAATTGGTTGATGCTACTAGAGACCTGCTTTGTTGGAAGGACAAGCCACCGGCCATATTGGCGGCCTTCCATCAATGATCTTTGATGATTGTATTCACATTGTAACTCTGTTAATACCGATACATTAATGAATTAGGGGATGATCCTCCAGCTTTTTCATTTCCTACCTTAAAAAAAAGACAATGATTTCAATCCTTCCTACTCTGGAATCTTGCAGCGGTTGTGGAACACAGTAACCAAAATTTAATAACAGCAAAAGATTTCAGTTTTTTAATTTTTATGTTTTTGACTTCTTATGTGGGAAAATCTGGGCATCATATTGAAATAGTAAAATACAATAGAATTAACTTATGATGAAACCATTGGAAAATGATTAATGTAAGATAAAAAATGACACATTTTTCGAATTGCCCCATAATTTGCAAAAAAAAATCATCCTATGTCCAAAATTGCAGATGCCGGACTTTTTAAGACCTTTTTACCGTTCACACTATAGAACCTCTTAAGGTTTGCATGACATATTGATATGTTGCCCCCAGATATTGGAAACTCACTCAAAAGTAGATTTGCATGATAATTGTGCGGACCTCACGAATTTTGCATAACAAAATTTTCCAACATAGCTAGTTTTCATCGGAAGAATATTCACAAAAATTGTACGACATTCACATATATGGTAAAACATTCACTAGCTACCATGAGAAACTCCATTAAGTAACTTATGCTCAATGAGATCCACAAATGTGACAACATTAGCATGTATATAATACGACATTCATGACCTCCCATGTGAAGCTCCTTTAAGTGATTGATCCTCAAGGAAGTCCGCAAATGTGTGACAACATTTGCATATACGTGTTGTGAATGTCAACAATGTTCGAACTATGATATGACTGTCACAAATATGGTACTACATTCGCAAATGATGTACGACACTCCAGTAGAATTTTTGTTCTGGATGTTCATACATTTGAATGCTGGCTGATTCATATATAAAGTCGTTGTGGTTCTATTTTTTAGTTTTTTCATTTGTTTCCTGTTAGAACCCTAACCTATTTTCTTCTAAAACCCTAACCCTTTTTTCTCTCCTCTTGCGGCGATTTTCCTGAAATCTTTTTACAGCATTCCGATGACTTCTCAGGTATCCTTAATAGTTGTGATATCCTTTTTATCGACTTCCTTGGTTAGGTCGAAAGGTGAGCTTCATACAAATATATATATATATATATATATATATATATATATATATATATATATATATATATATATATATATATATATATATATATATATATATATATATAACTCCGCCTGTGTATAACTGTTTAGTTATATACTGCCGGTCCCAAGCCCGGATAAAGGAGGAGGGTTGCGGTAGGCCAGTGACAGCCAACATAAAAACTTAGTCATACCTTATGAATATGAACCAATATGAGAATTTCGTTGGGGTGTTCCCTACTGAGCGACGCACTGTACTCTATAGGCCCGGAGGCAGTGATAAATGGGCAAGGGTTGCTAGGTCGTCGCCCGAAAGCGACGCGTCACACCGGCGCCCGGGTGTGGTGTCAAATAGGCAACGGTTTGCACAAGCATTGACAGTTTTCTTTAACGTGACTTTCTATAAGTGTATAAATCTAATTTAATCAGTGTAACACACAAATGTCACTGAACAAATAGTTGTAATGATCAACCTTCATAAATTAAAATCGAACAAGCATTTATATAAGGCTTAAATGATTTGCACAAACATTCATAAACAACGATCACGAGGTGCACAAGCATTGATAGTGCACTTGTACCATAATTTTTACTCATACACAAAGCAATTTTTATCCAGTTGTGACCGACATAGACGTCATTGTGTAAATCATTATAGCATTGCGTTTTACACACTGAAGTTTGTCTTTAAGACAATGAGCTTTTTCTAAGTGAACCATAAGTGCCATCACAATTTACATAATGACATATGAAGGCTACGTGCTATCGCGATTTGCTTTTACGGGCAATGTCTATGTCAACAAAATTTCTTAATTGCTTTTACAGACGATTGGGGTTGAGGGTTTAAGGATTTTGGGTTTTACTTCAACGATACAAAATGAGTTAAATTCTTAAATACAAATCGATTTCGTTCGCAAATACAAACAAAGACATATCGTTCTTGTCGTAACTTCGTAACTACAAATCCACATGATTTACAACCAAATTCATATAGAAAAAATATTAGTATTTAGTTATAATATCTATGGGAGGATAATTTTGTCGAACACATATCTATCTTTTAGAGACTTAAATTTTTATAGAAGAGATCACCAAAATATCTGTATCGTTCATCGTCGCGTCCTTCTATGTTGAGGATACATCTTCTGCAAGCAAATGAACTCATTAGTAATGGCAGCTCACTACATCATTTTCCTCAGACTAAGGCTGATTCTTAGAAACTCTAGCATTGGTGCGCTCTTGACAATAAGCTTCAAAGGTCAGGAACCGAGGGGCTACATGATAGATCGCTCACCCTACGTATTTGTCATGAAGTATATCGAAGATTAGGCATATATTTTTTCAACTGTGAAGTATGGTTTGCGAACAATATAGGGTCCGACAGTAGGAATAGATCAAATAGATGAACATCTGCATCACCCCCTCTATTTATCAAGCACAGGTAGAAAGAACACATAAGAACAAAGAAGAAAGAAAAATATAAGGAAGAAGAAGAAGAAAGAAAAGAAGAAAAAGAAGGCGGAGGAGAAAAAAGAAGAAGAAGAAGCTGCGCTGTCGCAGAAAAGAAAGAGGAAGAGAGGTTAAATAGATTAGGGTTTAAGACCTAGACAACGGGTTGGGTCGGGTTCTATATATAGATCTATATTAGGGTTTTATATTTTGCAGGGTTTTATGCATGTGTACAGGCATCAACACGATATGTAGTCTTGGTAAAGTACAAATCCAATTAACAATTGCAAAATGTTATGAGTAAATCGCTATATTACATATTGATATCGTTCACATAGACAAACAAAAACATATTTGTTTTTTTTATACAATTAGACGTCCTGTTAATTACCTACTGGTGATGATATCAATTTTGTTGATGATGATGGTCATGTGTTTTATCTAAGCCAAACCATTGTGGTCAGATAAAAAAGACTAGGTTTTTTGGTAAATGATTGCGGTTATAAATGACATCAATTTGTAGTTTTAAAGTTATCGGTTGTAAATGACATCTGCTGTAAACCATTCCCGTTAATTACCCAGGACTGGAAAATCGATTTGTATTTATGAAGTTAGTGCCACAACGATATGTTTTTGTTAGTCTTTGTGAACGAAATCGATTTGTATTTATAAAGTTACATCGATTTGTAACGTTAAATTATTCATGATTTGTTCTTTACTAAGTTTGTACATCGTGTGGCTTTGTTTGTAAATGAATTATTCTCGGACAATACCGGATGTTGTGGAGGACCTCCCATACAATATGGATGATACAGTTTATATATAACGATTTGTATATGTGAAGGCTAGATGAAAAAATGATTATCACTAATTGTATAAATACTGAGTTCACATACAATTTCTGATTTTCATACCCGATTTTCATGATTTTCACTAACTACGATTTATACATGTGAATGATACATATTACAAGGATTTATACATGTGAAAGATACATTATTAAACAAAATTCTATTATTAATACATGTGAAAGATATGATTCTATTTTTGTGGCTCACGATTTATGAAAATGGCTTCATCTAAAAACTCTTTCTTAATAAGACCATCCAGTGTATAAGCATATTCACCTCCTATTTTGTTAAACTATTAACAAATCTGACAATGTGAAAATTAGGTCATGCAAAGAGGCATGACAACTAACTTTATGGTAAGACTTAAACAGAATTAACACGTGATTCCGGTGTTCCATAGCTCGCTTTCGAATGGATCTGAGTCTGTCAAGAAACAAAACAATATAAGACACTACATTAAGTTTTACAAGAAATGCAAACATCCTCTCAACATTGATTACATACCAAAAGACTTGTTAAACTAAAGCTATCATTCTGGAATAACTGGTCTGGAGGATTGGAGGTTACAACGCTGGAAATTACGTCTGTAGGGTATTGTTGTATGTTGGAAATTACATTCGTAGGGTATTGCTACATGTTGAAAATTACACAAGTTAGATATTGCTTCACGTAATGCAATTTACATGGAAAGCAATATAATGTCTTACATACCTGTTCGTGCAAAGGGCTTGGTTGTTTTTGCTTAGAGGTTGGTTGTTTCTTAGACTTTTCCTTGCAAACCAATTCTAGTCTACCCTTTGTCCTATGACAACTGCGATCAGAGGCAAGTTTTCTTTTGATACCCTTCGCTAGGTGAATTTTTCATCATAATCTACAACGTTCACTCCTGACTTGTTGAAGATGATGTTTACGCTTCGGTGCAACTTCTCAGAACTGTCAAGGGAAGCATGATTTTTACCTCCGTTGTTCGCTACAATTTTCTTCGACTGGTCTTCATGAACTGCAGCGGACTGATGGTGAATTAACTGCACTTTTTCAAGTAACTCTCTTGACGCTTTTCTCATACATACATAGGCTTTCACTTTTCGATGTCAAATCTGCAACATGCATAAATGACCTACATAGTTGTTGGTTATGGGAGGATGTGTGGCACTTCTCATCAACACCAAATTGACTGACATTATCTGTATCCAACAGTTCAATCTTTGTTTGTCTCCTCCATCTTCGCATTAAATATGACTCAGGTATTTCTCGTATCTTTTCTTCATTAAGTGCCTTTAATGCATGACGACATAAAATACCTTTGAATTCATACTTTTTGTACATACATTCAACTGTTTCGTTGTCAACATTGTACGTGACATGTGCTTCTTACCTTTTTTGATGCTCTTCGCCCTCCCATACAATATGGTATTTGTGCATATTCTCAGTTTGCACGCATCCTTCTACGTTACAATTCATGACATGTATAACCTCCTTTTTAATCCATTCAAATACAGTTAGTGTATACAGATCTGCAGGTCGCATCAATATTTTCATGCCCAAAGTTACAGGGCGTGTATTGAAGCATTTCACATCTTGTTCAAGCTCATTCTGTCTAAGAGCATCTACAAATAATTCATATTGTTCCATGAAGCAAAACATTGTTAAACATGAATACAGGGTTTTCTTCAGTGTGGCATGCATAGATTCCGCTCTTTGTGTGCTTATCATACCTGCACAAAAGTATTGTCTTCCATATGCCAATGCCCACTTCTCTTTTTCTGCATATAAATTTGGTAACCACAAACAATCTTCAAGGTCGTATATCTAAATCATTTCCTCCTAATCAGACATAATGGTGATCTTGTCTATGCTCTCAAGTACACACCTAGTAAACTTTTTGTCAAACTCTGTCTTCTAATTAAATATGTGTCCTATGTTCTTTGCTGCATTTTGAAAGATATGCCACAAACATAAGCGATGATGTGCAGCTGGCCACACACGAGATACTGCAACCGCAATTGAGTTATCACCATCTGTAAGTACAACTTCAGGTTGCTTCTCATTCATTGTCGGTGTAAATACTCTGAACAACCACGCAAAGCTTTCCTTAGTCTGGTCGTACAAAAAAGCACTGCCTAATATACAACTCTGTGAATGATGGTTCACTCTGATAAACTGCGTAAATGGCCACTGTTCAATATTAATCTTCACTGTCATATAAAAAATAAGCACATCATTGAAGCATTCATAATCTACTCTTGACTTTGAATCTGCCCAAAACATATTCACAGCATATCCATCTTTATTCAGTTGCATTACACTAAAGAAACTAGGGTCAATGTTTGATTTCTTCTGTAAGTAATCAACCAAAGAACATATTTCCCCATTCTTCATGTTATCTGTCATCTTTCTTCTCAAGTGGTTTCTTAGATCCATAGGTGTGAATGACACATTCTCACGACCACCATCTATGTGCGCAAACAAATTGTATGTCTTCCTTGGTGCAATGTCGATGCTATCAGTTATTTCAATAATTGCAACATGCGCTTTAGTTACTTTACGATGTGACCTTAACATAGGAGTCATAAATGAAGTAGATAAATCATGGTTATGATCACTGATTAAAGTATGAACTACATATTTCCCATTCGGAAGTCTTCTTAACACCATTCTCGCTAGACATCCACATCTTGATTCTGGCATGCTCCTTGTTGGATTTCCACTTAACTTCTTCCAACCTTCCTTAAAACAAACATATGTCTTTCTCACCACAACACCCTGTGCATTTTTTGACCAAGAATACCTTCTAACACTGAAGCCAAATTTTAAGGCATAATCATTGTAAAATTTATATGCAGCATCCTCATTATCAAACTGCATTCCTTCTACGGGAACTGAGTCAGGTGTACTATCATGTACATTCCCAGTGCATGCACCTTTATAAGTGTATTGTCACAATCGTCTACCTCATTATCGAATTGCATTTCTTCTGCTGGAACATTCAAGTCAAGAGTGAATTCAATGCATGCACCCTTGTTATCATGTGCATCATTAGTGCACATGTTCACTTCTTGAGGTGCGTCATTAGTATAAATGTTTACTTCTCCATATCTTTCAAATGATTGAGATAGATCATCTTCATTACAACCAGATGATAAGCTCACCACTGTTATAAGCAAGATGTCAATTTGTGTTAGCAAGTGCATACGTTTACTACGATTTATTCAAGATGCATATAACAACGAATACCGATAAGGTTAAGCAAGTCAAAGAAACAATTTAATGAATCATAGTATAAAAGCAATGGCAATTTGTTATTTGCTTATACTATGCATCGAGTTGTTACTTACCATGCCAATAAAAGAAACGATTTGTCGTATATGTGTGTTGAAGATAGCGATTTAATTATATTTACGATGTTGTGAAGTGATTTCAATAGAAATCGCTAAATGAGCAGTGATTTGAATACGAAAATCGCCATCGCAAGCACATAACAATGTATTTCTGCACACATACATTTTTAAAGTCTTTCTACAAATGTCTTATAAATCGATACTAGAAAAAACATAATATCTTACAAATCGATATACATATCGCATAATATATTACAAATCGATACGACAATTCAGCACAATAGCTTACAAATCGACACTACAAAACACATAATATCTTACAAATTAATATACATATTGCAAAATATATTACAAATCGATACAAAAATTCAACATAATATCTTACAAATCGATATTAACAAACAAAACAATATCTCACAAATCGGTAGTATGTTACTCAACCACGATTTGTGATACATTGCATATACTGAGTGAATGGAGGATACCAGATGGGGTAGAGGTCCTTCCTCGCATCTGTAAACAAGCATTCTTGTCAATAGGTCCCAGCGTCTTACAAATATCGTTAAGTTTCCAACCATCGAAAGGACAAGATCCACTTACAATAACAAAACAATGCTTTAATGACACTCACAACGACATACGTTCTTCAACGATAGCATGATGACATAGAAAGTTACTCACGATGCCTTAATGGCACTTGTTGCAATGTTTGTGCGTCATTGCTTTCTTCCATAATGCCTAACGACAACAAAAAAGAAGATAAGACTGTAAAAAGAGATGGTGGACAAATGACCTATGATGCCCACCAATGATCGAACCAATCGATCGTGAACTTGAGAATGTTTTGTAACACAAGGCAGGAACGAGAAGGCGGCAATGTGTTGTAACACAAGCTAAAAACCAAGGCGAGAACCTCGACTCAAGACGACGGCAAAGGCTGCTACTCTGGTGGCAAAGTTTGCGTTGTCAAAGGGAGCTATTGTTACAGCAGATGGTGCAAAAGTTTAGTGATTAAAGCGAAAATGGAACGTTTGGACTTTGAAGAGTTAACGTCATCCTCAACTTTTTGAATGAAGGACATTTTTGTCCTTTTCTCAAACCATCAATTTTTTTTAATGAAGGACATTTTTGTAATTTTCTTGAGCCATCGTTTCATGGCGAGAATAGCAGGAAAGGGTACTTAAGTCTTTGCAACCGCACCAGACTCCGATGCTAAGTGATGCCGGCACACACGGGAATACGAGCCCCATGTGCTTATATACGTGGCACTCATTGGGACCCCCAAACACGCACTGTGGCTAATGACCATCTTCGGGGGAGAACACACCACCCTCCCGACCCAGTGACTTAGTTGAGTCACGGTTTTTGTTTAATTTATTAAAAATAAACAATACATGAATGAAATGTAATATGATATTATAAAAATTAAATTACCTAAACCAATCATAAATATAAAAAGTTAAATCTTTAAATATCATATCTAGCCAATCTCGACATCTATAATCATACATTTATAATAATTAAGGAATCATAATTGGCTTATTGCATTCGTGGTCAAAATAAAATGTGGAGTAAGATTTTATCAAATGCTTTAAATATTCAAGAAATCTGTATGAGAGAGAGAAGGGTGTTGAGACTCGCTTGAGTCAGCCATCAAACTCGAGCTGACTCTAGGCTATTACCAAGACCACCATATTACTTGGCTGGCCAATAGTCCAATCTGAGATAACTTTGGCAACCATGCAATTCATGCCCTTAGTGGATCTCATGGCCGCGGAAGAAATATTACTCCCTATTTTGGTTGCTCACTAAATGCAAATCACCATGCTCAAGTATTGGTAGTGCATGATTTAGTGAGGGCTATATAGATCATTTCTCCAAAACTGCACCTCACTGGTAAGGTGGTTTTTTATCATGTATTGGAATTTGTGGGGTCGTTTCATACTTTTTCAGCACCATACACCATACCAGTGAAATAATAACAAAAGCAAGTACTTTGAGCTTGGCTATGTGCCATTGTTGATGTTAAATCCCAACGGCCTACAAACACAACAACATGGAGTAGGTTATAAGAAGAATATAAAGTTCTCAACTAACGCAGATAGCTGCCTTCCACCTATCATAACAACGATACCAAGCCAAGTAGTTTTCAACAAGCTTGTTTGGCTCCAACTGATGTCTGATTTATTAATTACATGAGAGTCCAATAGTCATTTTGTTTTGAAGAATAATGCAATACAAAAATATAAATGGCAAGTCAAATCTTTGACTATCAGAAGTAAATACATATGGCTGCATCAACACATACCACAATAGTAGTAGGGATGGCCACAATCTTTTCTGAGACTGCTATTAACTCAACCAGCAAAACCTGAGAAACAGCATCTGCAACATAATTTCTGGGGTTACAAAAGAACCCAGTATTACAGAATATGTACAGCAAACGTCCAGTGAATGGAAATTGAAGGACCGCATCTCATCCCCGAAAAAACGATCTCTGTTTCCTTAGAATAAAATGGAGAAGAAAATAGTGAAACAAAGGATAAGCAGAAAAAACAAAATCATCTGAGTGCAGTCCCAAGAAGGGGACAATTTTAGTTTTAGTATGGGAAGAGAAGCCCTAGTTCACCGCTGAAGGGCATCATGCCAACTTGAAAATTCACCAAGAGCCTCTTCCATCCATGGATACCGGCATTGTTTTACTGCTTCTGGGATCGAAAGCCACGTGCGGTGACGTCTACTTTTCTCGGGCCATGACTCAAGCTCCTCCTTCACAAGCAAAGCAAACACTACTGCTTTACACAAACCTTCTGGGTTAAGCTTATCTTGGTGTGTCTTGCTCTTGAACTTATAATAGCCCACCAACTTCTGGCATAAAACCAAAAATAATTTAATAAATAAACAAATGAACAAAGTAAACTTGTAACTCTCGTCGTGACAACAGACAAAGATGGCATGTATACAAACAAAAAGTACTGGATGTTTTCATGCTATAGCTGGTTAGGACTATGATTTGGCTCCAGAACTAGAAATTAACGCTCATAAATAGTTTCAGGAAAATGACCACCATCACTTGTGTAGCCTGAAGCATAAAAACCATTAACAAGGCTCAGTTTAGATATTCAAGTTCAAGTACTCTGGGATACCTGTGTGATCTGTAAATAGCACAAGTGGTGCTAGTCAAAGCCAATCAATGCCTTAAATTTGTTGGAGAACACTCTCATAACCCATAAGTCACAAAACCATGACACGGGGATGAAAATGGTTTGGATTCAGGTCAGATGTGACCAATACTAGATCCGTCCAATCAGATGTTGGTTTAACGGATTCATATTCGTATTTGAATTTCGATGGTGTAAAGCTCATACCAAATCCAATTTTTTTACATGTAATTGGATTCAGGTATGTCAAATCTGGATATCCATTGGATTCAACAGCAAAAAATCAAAAACATATCCTCAATCAATTATAATCGGATACAGTTTTGGCTTAATCCGACAATCAATACTTTTGAACTTACTGAAGAACACTCTCATAACCCATTATTAGAATATGGATAACGTCTTTATGTGCCAGGTTTACCACAGGATAAGCAAGAAGAGAAGAAGAGGAAAGACTGGTTTCTTTCCGTAACTATGTTTCTCAATCAAGAGAGGAAAACGTGAAACTCAATCATTTTATAATAACACACTATTGATTTTACAATATTGACCCCAACCTTATAACTCTAAGGTAAAACAAATAAGGGGTAAAATGAAGATTACAACATGAGGGTAATAAAAGGGCTTTAACGTGATTTGGGTCTAGACTGGATCCAGATCCAGATCTTGGGTTTCATCATGTTCCAATACCCATGAGTAACAAAATCACAAAACCACAACACAGGATGAATCTCTCTCTTCATTTCCCACAGATATAACCATCAAACGGCCACATTCACTAGGTTCCCATTGAACTTAAACATTTTGTCAGTTCCTTATCGGTTTTTGGTAGGTAGTGTTAAATCTTCTACTGGAGTTCACAAGAGGGAGAGAAAGCAACACTGCATGTTGTGGTTTATTATCTCCAAAATGATATTCCAATACAGTACAGTCGAACCCTTTCTAAAAGAACAAAATAGGGCAACAAGAAAGAAAATAAGTGACTAAACTACCCCTTACAATTATACAATGTACATAAGACTTCATAATAAAGGGGGTAGTATAGATAGAGTAATTACATATAGCACATAAGTCTTAACACTCCACTTCAAACTTGGGATGATGCAACGGAATCATTTCTGACTTTCGGAGGAAAGGAATTGAAATAAGAAGTAAGATGTTTTGTAAACACATCTGCTAACTGATTCTTTGAGTTCATGTGTTCTAAAGCAATAATTTCATCTTCATAGGCCCTCCTTGTATAGTGACAATCTATTTCAATGTATTTAGTTCACTCACAAAATTCTGGATTCCTTGCGATATGGATAGCACTCATATTGTCACAATATAGCTAAGTCTTGTCCTCACTGGAGATCCCCAATTCTTTTAGCAACCATCGTATCCAAATGATTTCAGCAGTGACTTGAGTCATAGCTCCGTACTCAGCTTTCGCTGTGGAAAGGGCAACTCTCTGCTGCTTCTTGCTTTTCCATGAAATCAAAGAGCTTCCAAGAAGAATACAAAAGCCAGTAGTAGGAATCTTATCTGAAGTAGAACCTCTAAAATCAGCATTACAAAAGGCTCTTTACACAGTATCTGATGAAGATGAAAATAGCATACCATAGTGCATTGTGTCTCTTACATATCTAATGATCCTTAGAATTGCAGCTAAATAAACTGTCCTAGGAGCACTCATAGAATGACTCACTACATGAACTGCATAGGTGATATCTGGCCAGGATAATAGCAAGTAAATGAGGCTTCCAACTAATTTCCTGTACACAATAGGATCTTCTAACGCAACACCATCTGTGACACTTATTTTCAAATTTGCTTCCACAGGAGAGTTAACTCTTTTGACTTCATCCACCAGCCTTGCCTTCACCACTAAGTCTATAGCATATTTATGTTGAGATGAGTACAATCATCTTAGTGAGTATGCTATCTCAAGGCCAAGAAAATATTTCAAACACCCCAAGTCTTTTATCTCAAACATTGTAGTCAACTTTTCCTTGATCTCCTTAACTTTTTCAATGTCATCACCTGTGAGTTATCATATCATCTACATAAAGAAGTGATATTCATTTTCCATGTGCGGAAGAAGATACAAACAGGGCAAGATCATAATGACTTTGCTCAAAACCAAAAGACTTCACTGTTGAACTAAACTTCTCAAACCAAGCTCGAGGTGCTTATTTGAGTTCATATAATGTTCTACGAAGTATGCAAACTCTTCCTTCAAGATCTAAGTAACCCTGTGAAATGTTCATACATACTTCTTCCTAATCTCCATTCAAGAAGGCATTCTTAACATCTAACTGTCACAGATTACACTGTCCGAATATAGCCACTGCAAGCAATGTTTGAATAATTGTCATATGCGCTACAAGAGCAAACGTCTCAGCAAAATCAATTCTAAATCACTGACTCTGTAAGCCTTAGCTACTAATCTTGCTTTGTATCTTTCAACGGATCCATCTGCTTTTGTTTTTATGTTATAAACTCATTTGCTCCCAACAATATTCTTTCCTAGTGGAGGTTTTACCAGTTCCCATGCCTGCATCCTCTCAAGTGCATTGATTTCATCAACCATAGCTCTTAGCTACTATTCTTTTCTTGCTGCCTCTATATAAGACTCAGGCTCTACATAAGAATGAATTAATGTTAAGAATGCATGATGTTGAGGAGAGAATGACTCATAGGATACAAAACGAGAAGGACGAATCAAGGTCCTAGAGTTTCTACGTACCTGATGGAAAAGAAGTAGGGAAGATAAAGACTCTAAAATTTGGTGGCCGATTTCAGCTAACACGGGAATAGAATTAGAATTGACCTCTTCTTTTCTTTTTTGATGTTCCTCCACTTGATCCATAAAAGGAATTTCAATCACATTTTCTTGTATTCTTGAGTAAATTTGTCCATACCAACCCTCTCTAGACTGAACTTGCTCTCCTTGAATCTCCACCCTTTCATTTACACTTTTTTTCACCAAATGGAACAAAGAATGACAGGACTGATTCATTTATGGTCTTTCTTTCATGCTGACTGAAATATAATGTTCTCATCAAAAATAACATGTCGAGATACCCACACCTTCTTCCCAACAGGATCATAGCACTTGTATTCCTTTTGACCAGTAGCAAAACCAAGAAAGCAACACTTAACGATTTTAGGAGACAACTTATTTGTATATCTATCAGGCAACAAAACAAAACATATATACCCAAACACTTTCATCACATCATAATTTGAAATCTGCAGCTTTTGAAAGGGAGATATACCATTAAGCACACTAGAGGGCATACGATTTATCTGATAAATACTTAGTTAAACTGCATCTGCCCAAAACACTTTGGGTATTTCACCTCCAAAAAGAAGTGCTCTTGCTTTTTCAAGGATATGCCCATTTTTTCATTCAACCACTCCATTTTACTCAAGAGTGTAAGACCAAGATCTTTGATACAAAACACTTTTCTCCTAGAAGAACTCTTTGAATACACAACTTACATATTAATTGCCAGAGTTTGTTCTCAATTTCTTAATCTTGGTAGCAAACTGATTTTCAATCATAGTACAAAAGTTCTTAAAGATACCAAAAAATTCACTTCTATTTTTCATAAAGTATAACCAGGTATATCTCGTATAATCATCTATGAAAGTAACAAAATATGATGATCATCCTTTCGACAAAACAGGTGAAGGACTCCATACATCATAATATACTAGATCAAAGAACTTTTTGTTTCTCCAATACTAGACCCAAATGACAAAGCATGACCCTTTGTCAACCTATAACTTTCACAGTCTTTGACATGACTTAATATAACTAATTTTGACTTATAAAAATTTCTTGAAGACACCAACTTTTGCAACCTAGAGCTGGACATATGACCCAATCTTTGGTGACACAAAACTAATTGATTTGTAACAACTCCCATTCTGACACTTGGATTACTCTGCTCACTCATATCGATCCAGTCCAGGTAGTACAAGTCTCCCCTTCTATGGTCAATCCCAATCTTTTTCCCTGACAACCGACTCTCTGCATCACACAACCAAGGGAAGAGAAACATTAAGATTCTGTTTAGTAATTTGTCCAACAGAGATAAGATTTATGGCAAGGGATAGAACATGGTAAACTTGAGAAAGATTTATCTTACTACTAGGACAGGAATCAAAAGTAATGAAACCTACTTTTGAGACAGACATAGAAGAGCCATCAGCAGTATGAAAATTATCATTGCAAGCCTTACAGTTGGTTAGAATAGTCTCATGGGATGTCATAAGACATGATGTCCTAAAGTCTATTAACCAACCAAAAGCATAGCTAGAGATACATGAAAAAACAATACTAGAAGAAGAAAAAGTAGAAGTGAAAGGAGCTATGGTTGATTGGGCAAGCAATTGTAATTGTTGAATCTGTTGTTGCATTTGTTGTTGTGCCATCTCCAATAACTGAAGCTAACCACTGCCTAAGGATTCTGAAGGTCTTGTTCTACAAATACCACCAGATAGAGTACTACTGTCGATATGCTCATCCTTGGGCTTAAATCCCTCACCATCAGAAGGTGCTGTATAGACTCATTTCTTTTTCTTGAAAACTGGACAATAATTTTTCATATGACCAATTTTTTTTCAATAGTGACATTGAATGGCACTAAGACCACCTCTCCCTCCAACACTCAAATCATCTCTTCCTCCAACTCTACCACCACCTCTGCTACCAAATCTACCACCTGACTGCCGAGAAATTGCCATAACACTATCACCAGATGAATAAGTTTTAAGAGATTTCATCTTGGTCTCTTCTGCTATCAATTCAGCTACGACCCTGGTAAGTGAGGGCAAATGAGAACGATGCAAGATATCACTCCTAGTTCCATCAAATTCTGGTCTGAGCACCATGAGAAACTCAATGACCCTATCAGTTTCCTTATACTGGTCAAGAAGGCCCAAACAAGTTTGACATAAGCACATGACTCACATTTTCAACACTTTTCATTTGACCCTCCATAAGAGTAAGAACATCCCAAGTTCTTTGCATATCATAATAGAATTCTTCAATTGACTTACATCCTTGTCGTATACTCCTCAATTCTTGAGTAAGCTGATAATGCCTTGCCCAATTTTCTTCTTTGAGGTACGCCTCCTTGCCCTCTTGAAATTTTGAAAGATTCTTAGTTATTCTTTGTTCCATTGAACCCAAAATTCATGCTTTGACCCTTGCATTATTTATGACCCATTCCTCTATAGCTTTATCAAAATCAACACTAATAGGCTTGGGTTTCACCTGTGAGCCATCCAAATATCTTCCAAGACCTTGCTCTACTATTATTGTTGTCATAAAATCAGCCTAATATGCATAATTTGTTCCATCCAGTTTTACTGGAATAATCTGGATTCCTTCCCTTTCCATATCGCACACAACTCAAACTATACACGAGACACAAAGACCAAACACCACCAATACTGACCAGCTGCAACAGTAACACACTTCAAGCAGTCCAAGATTCAAAACAAAGTGCAACAGCAGAAAAAACACGGTTACCCCCACACTTGGGAATGCCAAAACTTGACAAAACTCCTCCAAATTACCACATTAACTCTCTAAAACTCTTTTAACAAATTTCTAGGGTGAAAACGACCAGATTACAACCTTTTTCAGCAAAGCAAAGTGATCAGACGGATCACCACAAAGCAACAACACGTGCTGCTTGTTACTGCTGCATAGAAACCCACCAAAACCACAACAAAACTCCTCCAAATCACCACAACAGCCCACCAAACCTCTTCTAAAAGTTTTCTAGGGCAAAAACGACCTGAACATAACCAATCTTAGAGCTTCAAACTTGCCGATTTGGTCACAATCTACGAAATCCCCAAATCTCCACACTATGAGGGGCGATTTTCAGAAAAATATTGAAAAATCATAATTCCAATATTCCACCAAATCGTGTGATTTTTGTTTGGGTCAGCTTCTAAAATCAGCATCCATCTGAATGTCACCTCAAACAAGTTTGACTCTGATATTCGTACTGCAAGGGCTGCCGTGCATCACGTTCTCCAAGACTTCTGTCCTTCACACACTCAATCCTCTAACAGCTTGAACGTGGCACTGATACCATGTTAAATCTTCAACTGGAGCTCAACTTGTTAAAGGCACACAAGAGGGAGAGAGAGTGACACTGCATGTTGTGGTTTAACTTTATTATCTCCAAAATGATATTCCAATACAATACAGTCGACCCCCTTTATAAGAGAACAAAATAGAGCAACAAGAAAGAAAAGAAGTGACTAAACTACCTCTTACAACTGTACAATGTACATAAGACTTCATAATAAAGGGGGTAGTATACATAGAGTAATTACATATAGTACATAAGTCTTAAGAGGTAGCAATTTGGACAGTATACAAGCAGAGAGAGCTCAAAATATCTGTGAAAGTGAAAAAAATTGTAATTGCTTACATTATCATGGTCCACAACCAATGATCTTCCAATCTAAAATTCCACAGAAGAATCAGGTATGCACAACCACTAAGTTTAATAACGATATAAATGCAAATCAAGTCAATGCATCCAAGAACTATAAAAGACAGCAGAATAAAATAGCACTAACCAGCTCAAGAATCAACAAGATAAATGACAAAGCATGATGGTTACAAATAAGTTGGGAGGTGAAATTGGCACACATGCATAAATTTCAATTGAAAAATTATCACCATTATGTCTCCACGGACTCCAGCTTCTTCCAATGCCTCTCGTTGGGCTGCCTCATCCATCTCTTCATCATTTTCCCAGCCTCCCTGACAGATAAAGGAAAAAAAAAGGGAAACCAAAGCCACATGAGCCAACTTATGGGGATTCACTTATGCTGGTTTCTTGATTTTCTTAGTTACCATGAACATGGACACGTGTGCAGAAGAACATGCAGATGTATGTTCATGTGAGAGTTGTTGCAGCTATTGCAAGTGATTAAGGATTTATAAAGGTGAGATTGACAAAGAATACAAAGGGTAGCCTAGATGGCAGTGACAAACAAAAAGAAAGAGCTAGTCAATACAGGCACTATTAGTTTACTGCATCTGCTTACACTGAATGAGAGAAACAAAATTCATACAAATTTTTGCTCTCAAAACTCCTCAAAGTTAGAAGCTATGCATCATGGACATAATAGGAAGAGGTATCAATTTTGTATTTGGTATTTGCATTGTTATGTATTGTAAATTAGCAGCGTGAATGAAGCAAGGTCTTCCATTAACTTGCGTCTGTATATTTCAGATGCAATTTCTATCTACTTTCTCACATTCTTATACTATGATGACTGCTCTGATCTGCTCTTCCAAATATTGATCCATTCCCAATACCAACATGGCCCCATCAAAGGGGGATATCTTCTTGAGCAACCAAGTGAACAGTATCGGTGTAATTCAAGATTTCATACAATGCTGAGAAAAACCATGACAGCCATCAAAAGGGAAAGAAGAAAACTACCACTTCACCAATGTGCTCCTCAACAACAGGACATCAGGATGGCCTTGGATGCATGTAACGCCCCAAAATCCTGAACTTGTAATCTTTTAGGAGAAATTTAAATGCTTTGTAATCAATCCTTTTTCAGAGTTTAAAATGGCAATTCAGTGAAAAAATAGTATTTGAAATAACAAGTCAACGGACTTTGAGTGCATTACAGGCGAACTTTCCTTTACACAATAGATTTGTATCTCCATATAAGCATTGAAACCACATAGAGTCAAAAAAAAAGTTTTTGATCATCAAAGTTTATACAAAAGAGGAATTTCAAAAGTAAACCTTTATGCAAAATTACAAAACGTGCTCAGGAACGAAACATCAGAGAAAGAATGAGATCTTGATATCATCACGTAATCACACAATCGCCTGTTGTACCGACCTAATCATCACATGTACCCCATAAAACGGGTCACACTTATAAAAATCTGGTAGGTGCATAGATATCAAAATTCAGAACAAGACTAACATATACATTGTTCCTTTAGTGATGTCAGTTCAGAATAAGCAAAATAAGCATGATAATCTTGTTTCGATAATTACCTGTTATGAGGATACGTATAGAAAAAATGTAGAAACAACTAAGATTGCCCGGAGGTTTGTTATTCTATGTATTTTAATATTCTGGACAACTAACTGAGTCTGCTCCTAAGAGGACGGCCAATGACTGAGAGAGAATTTTTTAGAGGCCATTTGTTCAAGAGAATGCATCCATACTTCTGTAGAAATCATTAGGACCTACTACCTAAGATAATTTTTTGTATCCTGGTTCCCTAACTTCGATGACCGGAGACACCAAGTCATTGCTACTCGAGGAGCGTAGTTATTAACAACCTGTTCATCAGAGTTTTTGTACAATCTCATTCTCTCTCTTGACAAAATAAAAAAGACGAATGGATATGTCAGGTTCTATTTTAACTGACGACCCATTCTACATGCTCTGGTCTTTCAAACCAAATTAAGTATCTTGCCTGTGAAGGCGATCATCATCATTTATGTGATTTTCCTTTAATCATCGTGCATTTTCACGCTACGAGGTTACCTTAAACCTCCCATCCAATCATCGTAGTACTAACATGTCGTGCATGTCTGATAGTACCACTACGATGAAAGGGATATTGATTTTTCAGAAAGAAACCCCAACTTTTATTTAGAAATTTCAATATTCTGTGCTTTAGACCGGAAAATATCCGAGTCATTTCGGATACCAAAGAGAAGGACCGAACGTATGTACCACCTATGGCTACGTAGTCGAAGCCTTTTCATTACGCAGTTTTGAGAAAAAAACTTAGTTGCGAAAACGCAAATACCAAATACTTGTTTTGCTTTTCGAGACAACAAATAATACGAACTTGAAATCTCACATGTAAAATCTTTTTTAAAAACAGAAACTTGGCGAGAATGCGCAAATCTGCATCTTTAAATATATGCAGGTGTGATATAAAGTGGACAGGAGTACACAAAACTACGCACTTTATAAAGTTAGTTATATATATAATACATATATATTGAAACATAAGCCTGTACACATTACAACGCAACGGCAAAGTAAATGACATAAAGCAAGGCCCGCTGTGCAAAACCACACATCGAGCTAAATAAATTGCATAAGTGATGCGCGATGTACGAAACTGTACATCAGCTAAATAAATTGCATAAGCGATGTACAATGTACAAAACTGTACAACAGATAAATAAATTACATAAGTGATGTACGATGTACAAAACCGTACAACGGCTAAATAAATTGCATAAGTTATGCACAATGTACAACTAAATAAATTGGAGGAGAAGGATTCATGTGGAAGACCCAGAATGATTTTCTTTGTTGGTTCATATCGCCGACCCCAATTGTTTTGGGATGAAGGCGTAGTAGTTGTTGTTGTTTGTTGTTGTATGCACGATGTACGAAACCGTACATCGGCTAAATAAACTGTGTAAGCAGTAACCTGTGCACATTATGTATGAAACCGTACAACTAAATAAATTGCACAAGTTATGCACGATGTATAAAACTGTACATCGGCTAAATAAACTTTGTAAGCAGTAGCCTATGCACATTATAACGCAGTGACAAAGTAAATGACATAATTTTAAATGAACAAGAATACGCAAAATTGCATCCTTGAGTTAAAAACATATATATATATATATATATATAAGTTACAACTCATGCCTTGGTAAATGTGTTATGTCCGTTGTGCCAATGTAGACCGTTAAAAGGATTATATTGCGCTGCATAAAGGATGGCATTAAAACCTTATCGTGATGATGATTGTGTCGCAGAGGTGAAACCCGAACCCAATTAGAGCCGACCGGACCAAGTTGGGCTCGGTGCTAGCTGATCCCAGCTTGGCGGCACCTGAACAGGCAAGCAGACCGACTAGCTGATAAGGTGAAATCGAGTCAACCTCGATGCACATGAGTCAACTAAAGATACGGGACCGACTCGGGCTGCGCTCGGTGGTAGCCGAGCTCGGCATGGTTCGACCAGACTCAAGACAACAGCAGCACTAAAAGTTGTTGTTGCTCGAGTGCAGCAAAAGGACAGGGGACACAGAGGGCTCAGCTATCAGGCCAAGCCAGGTTTGGTCCCCAAACAAGACAGGACCTGCTGACAGAACCGGGTTGGGCTCTGTAACGACCCCAACTCATACCCCTTAAAAATGCAGATTTTTTTTTAACCATAGCGAAAATCTTCTCAGAAACCCGAGGCCTTTACAGTTCCACTCTCAATTGGATAAAACAACCAACCACGGTAGAGCTTACACTTAGCATCCCAAACCATAACAACTTATTGTATTTTAATCATGAAAGAAAGAATATCTAACAATAATTACAAAAGACATATCAGAGTTATTTTAATAATATAAAAGTAAATAAGAAAAAAGACTGAGCCACGCTGTCCCTCTGTGATCTGTTTAGCAAGTGTGTGACACCCGTGACTCTCCCAGAAGTCAGTCGCTTCACTGATCACCTGCAACTGCGAAAAACCGTAGAAATAGGGGGTCAGAAATCCAAAGAATTTTGAGTATGGATCCCTCTAATGAAATAAATGAGTATAAAGAACACAGATACGATTTCATGCAATAATTCAAAGGAATACAATTATGACAATTACATAATTCAATTAAGCATTCATGCAATATGAAACATTTATTAAACATGAAAAACATAAATCAATAACAGGAATCACAATGTAAGTAAGCAGTATATTTAACATGCATTAAAACTTAAGCATCATGCATCCACCAACATGTAACAATTAAGGGAACAGATAAAAGATGCATGTCCTATTAAATGCATACAATTTAAGTTCATCTTTTTAATTATCGTTGTCCGCGGATACACTAAGCGGGTACAATTTTCTCGATGTCAAGTTAGGTTCGCAGAGTAGCTTAACACACAAGTTATATTTTATTACTGGGTTCCAAACTTAGTCCTCAACTGAATCACCTTCGAAACATTAAACCTCCACATCTAATGTCGGGGACACTCCACGCTCACAAGTGTCACTTCCTTGGTATACCAAAACAACAACTGTGTCGAAGACACCGCCACCAAGTAAAGTGGCATACTCTCCCTAAAACCCTGGCCAAGAGAAAGAACCTCAATATCGGGTTCAGGGGTCAAAGTAAAGCACACGGAGTTTTTGTATCCTCGTGGTCTCCCAAAACCGAACCTCTAAGATGCTCATTCTTCCGATGGGAGATCTCAGTTTATACATTACACTGTTCTTTTTTTATTATTTTTTATTTAAATGCCAATTATTAAGTTTTGTAATTCGGCATGCAAAAACAAGGGCAAAAGCTCGCATCTACCCCTGCGAGAACCATCATGGGACTCCTGCCCGTGGAAACACATACAACAGTGCAATATAGTAAAATCAAAATTAATGTGATTTTTGCGATGCAATTAAAAGTAAATAAAGAGCGAATCAAAGGTCAAGGGTCTTCAGGACTACGATGATTCATTTCGATCATCGATGCACCATATGCAAAAATCATAACAATAAGCAATTCATGCAACGATACCAACATGATTCCAAATGCACATTCATTCATACCAATTTATCAATGTGCATGAGCTACCACAGTCATATGCATGTGTTCACCTTCCATGTGAAATTACTTTCATGAAATCACTTAACATATGCATTCATTCATGATTCATAAGTACATGAGAACATTTATGCAGGATTGTACATACCAAACACACATCGATTTCATATATGCACATGCAATTGAAACAAATCCATAAATGCACGATAATTAAACATGTCCCATAAATGTAGGCATATGAAACTTTTCATTCATAACATGTGTTAACATCCACACACATGAACATAACCCGGATCTAGAAATTGAATTTCAGGGCTGCACACATTCATATCATGTATGCACCTGTACCAAAACAAACTTTGCAATAACATGTTAACAGGCATGCATTCATATCCAACATGCTAAATTCAAACTAAAGCAGAAGAAGAACTCCATTCATCAGATTAAGTTCACCATACTTAGCAAAAATCTGGAAAATAATCACATGACTAGGCTCGTTCTTTTAAATGTACACGAGCACTTGGAATCACTTGAGATAGTATATTGCTAATGCATATCGTATCAATTCCAAGCATACGAAACCAAACCTCATTCTTTTGTACACAACAGGCCAATTTTAATTTGATTAACAAGTCTGGAAAAAAAGTAAAAAGCATAACTGAATACCCAGATTTTTTTTTTAAGAAGGTTTACACCCACCCAGCCGACTGCCAGTGGGCTGAGGCTCAGCTCCAGCCCAGGCACAAAACATTTAAAATAAAATTCTTTTCAGAAACAACTATACATGTATCATGCAAGGTTCCATAACACACTGTAATTATTCTCAAGGTTGCACATACAAGTTTTTACAGATTTAAGGCTTAAATATGCAGAGATTAAACATGGTTACATTCACATATGACAGCATCCAAAACAAATCACATGCACGTTTATAAGTCTAACAGAATCACTAAGCCACTTGTGTATGCTTATTCTACAATGCATATGTATTCAATGTTTTCAGCAAGCACATTATTACACACATTTTTTTTCTGTAAAATACCATGCATACACCACGATTTCAACATACAGTTTCATGTATTTATTCAGTCTATGACATGATTCACCCATAGGAACCGATTCTCACGAGAACTAGGCATTAAACGGATGTACATGTATTACTTAAAAATTCTGTTCTAGCACAGAAATAAATATGTATAGAATTTTTGTTTTTTAAAGATGAAAAGAGTCAAAAACGCATGCATGGAAAGGGATCCATAGATCCTCTTTCGTATATCTTAGAGTGATCACATAGATCTACTCTTTTACCATGGATTTCTCACTTATGTCAAAAGAAGAGACCCGTACCTCAAAATTGACGCGGGGGCGAGCGTGCTCTATTGCGCAAATCTGTAAACAAATAAAGGTGATAATTAACATACAGAAAGTTTTGACCGAGTCAGGGTTGACCCCATGCAGTGGAAGTAGGGGCGACATGTGTGGTCTCGGCAACCTGGCGAGCCCAGACCTGACTGGCTAACCCAAAGGCTGAGGTTAAGCAAACCCCTACCAGCTATACAACTATACCACTGAGATTCGAGCTTGCCAAGTCCCAACACAAGGTGACGTGTACTAACTGCTCCGGACAGACAAGCAGAGCCCCCGTTGGTCCTACCGAAATGGGGGGAATCAGGCAGGGGCATTGCCCCTGCCGGCCGGCCGAAAAAGGGAGGCGACAAGGGCGTGCCCCTACCTGCTGAAATTACAGAAGCGGCAGGGGGGCGAGCCCCTGCCTACCGAGAACTGAGAGGCAGGAGGGGGCGTCATCCCTGCCTGTCGGAATCAGAGGTGGCAGGGGGCGAGCCCCTACCAATCGAAAATTGAGAGGCGGCAGGGGGTGAACCCCTGCCTGCCGAAAATCGAGAGAGGGCAGAATGCGAGCCCCTGCCTGCCAGAAACCAAAAGGTGGCAGGGGCACAACCAAAAATAGGAGGGCAGCAGGGGCAAGCCCCTGCCTGCCTGAAAAGTGAGAGGCGGCAGGGGGCGAGCCCCTGCCTGCCAGCAACAGAAAGGGAGGGCGCAGGGAGGGGCTCAACCCCTCCCCTTCCAACAGGGAGCCCAGGGAGAGAGGGGCCACGATAGGGGACTGCCGGCCCTCTGGCGACACAGAGAGAAAAGGAGGGTGCGACAGGGGGGCGTCGGCCTCCTGCTGACCCTTTGTCAGACAAAGGAAGGATGGAAGAAGACGAAGAAACAGAGGAAGAAGAGAAGAAGGGTAAGGGGGTTACTTGAGAGTCGATGAGCGTCGGCATCTGGCTCCCCTGGGAGGTCGTCGGCACCGGGGTGCAATCGCATGCCGGGAGCGAGAGAGAGATGGAGGTGTACCTGAGAGGTTGTAGGTGGTGACAACGGTAACGAGCGAGACGTGAGGGAGGCAGCGTTGTCATCGACTGGCATCGCACACGGAGAGGGCAGAGCCGAGAGGGAGGGGAGGAGTGCAGGGGTGAGAAAACCCTCCCTCCTCTCTGCGATTTTAAAGAGGGATCGGATGGGGCGAAACGGGAAACCCCAACAGGGTTTCCTTTTCCAGTGAGGAAGGAGAGGAGGGAAACGAGGCGGCTACGGGGGGAGAAAAGAAAAAGGCGAGGGTTTAAAACCCTCACGATAACCGCTTATAACCCTAATGGATTACGGGTCCGAGTTTGACCCGGGTTTAAATTTATTTATTTTTTTCGAAAAAATGAGGGTTTTATAGGCTCGATTCAAGGCGGGGACCGAGTTGGGCTCAATATTGATACCGTAGGCAATGGCCAGCCCATAACCGAGCAGGCTCGGTTGGAACCCAACCGAGCCAGGTTCAGTTCCTGTGCAAGAGAGGAAGCGAAGGGAGGCCATTGGGAAGGGCTTGTGAGTCAGGCGGCGCGGCAGGGCCTGCGATGGTGATGGTGGTGGTTATATGGGCAGCTCGCAAGGAGGGTATCGACGGAGAGGTAGTTGCCGATGGTGTCACCGGCTGGTGCCGCCGATGGTGGGCTTTTGCTCACTGAAAAGAGGAGATACGAGAGGGTTTGAGGGAGGTCGCATGCAGAGGAAGGGGACGCCGAGGAGTGTTAAATATGTATATGTAAATGAATATATTTCTGTACTGTATTGTACTACTGTACTGTATTGTACTGTATTGTACAGCATACTGTACTGTATTTGTACTGTATTGTACTGTATTGTACAGCATACTGTACTGTATTGTACAACATACTGTACTGTATTGTACTATTGTACTGTATTGTACCACTCGTACAACATATAAATATCAATGGAAAGGGGAGAAGACATCATTGCCGCCCAACATTTTTTTCTCTCTTCCCTCTTACCTCTCTCTCTATCTCTTGCTACGATAGTAAGGTGACTCCCACATCTGATTTCTCACATGGTATCAGAGCCAAGGGCGTGGTAATCACGATCATCTGGAAGGCCCCTAAGGACCTTGACGTGCGTTTTTGGGCGTTCTCAAGGAAAGTGTTTTTTTTTTTCATCTTTTCTCTGTTGTTTCTCCGTTGAATCACTATATTTCGACGTCGTTTCTTCATTTCCTCATATCGTGCATCTTTTCCTTCTTACATATTCTGTTATCCCCAATTTTATCAACCCTAATTTCTGTTTTCCCCAAATTTGGGAACCCTCATTTCTCAAAAGTGCCTCTTTTCTCAAACTTCTTGTGATTTCTTATCTATTTCTTGCAATATAGTTGATAAATCGTACATTCTGCACGATTAACTAAAAAAAATCGTGATTTCCAAAACTCAAAAATTTCTGTCCGTACGGTTCTGTCCGTACAACCTACGAATTTCTGTCGTGCTATTTGATTCATCTTTGATCTTCTTCCTTATGGATTCTAAAATCAGCCCTGGATTTCTTTCTCAACTTGTTTCTCACAAATTAACTCATGATAACTACTTACTTTGGAAACGCCAAATTCTGCCGTTTATCCGAAGTCATGGTCTTTCCGGGCATCTGGATGGGGGATCACCCGCCCCACCTATGACTATTACGCAAGAGGTAACTGGTAATGATGGGAAGGTGAGTTGCATTGCTATTCCAAATCCTGCGTATGATGTTTGGTTTCAGAAGGACCAATCTGTGGTTGCCTATTTGACTGCCACGTTATCTGATCGTATATTACAAACTATCTCTGACCATTTTACTGCTGCAGAACTATGGAGACATCTTGCTCACTCTTATTCACAGGTTTCTGAATCACGTGCACTTCAACTGAAATGGCAGTTCCAATCTATGCGAAAGGGAACTAAGACCATTACTGAATTTCTAGGGGATATCAAAATTATCATTGATCAGTTGACCGCTATTGGATATCCTGTTTCTGACAGAGATGTTGTTCAGCAGGTATTGGGAAGCCTTGGGCCCCAATATCGTATGTTTTGCACTGCATTACAGGTTGCCTCTACACTTCCATGCTTTGAGGATTTACAGGCCAAACTCCTACAGTATGAAGTTAGTTTGACTCAAGATCATCTTATTGATGATCCTCATCCTGTCATGTTTACATCTGGGTCTACCTCATTTCGTCCACCTGCTGCTCATATGGGCCGTAGAGGACTCCTTCCTACTCCTACTGCTCCACCTGCCACTAGAGGTACCCGTGTCCCTACTTGCTTCCATTGCAACAAGCGTGGCCATGTGAAAGCAGATTGTTGGCACAACCCACAGAATCGCAACAAGGCAGGGAGGCCAGGACCAAGAGCTGGACAGATGAATGTTAGACAGTTTCAGGGGCAGCCGCAGGGAAATTTTCGAGCACATCAGGGTATTGATCAGGGACAGAGTGCAGGGTTGCCACATGATGTGCAACAAATTCTGATGACTGCATTTAACAACATGAATTTGCGTCAGAATGATGATGGAGTTTGGTATATTGATTCTGGAGCAGCCGCACATGTTACTTCTGATGCAGGTAAACTTTCCAACATGGTTCCTTATATTGGCACTGGCACTATTGTCACGGGAGATGGTTCCCACCACCCTATTTCTCATACTGGAAATGCACCTCTCTCTTTGTCACAATCTACACTACCATTGAAAAATGTCTTACTCACTCCTGCCATTGAGAAAAACATTTTATCTGTTTCTAAATTGGTTGATGAAACAAATTCATCCATGGAATTTACTCCGTCTTCTGTTTGTCTTAAGGACCTTCGAACCAAGAAGATGCTCGCTAAGGGTGAACGACGCGGAAACATGTACGTCTTCGAAGCAGCCCCCGGGACTTTGAAGACGTCATCTACCGTGTCTCCATCTTTTCCTGCTTATTTGAGTCAGTCTTCTTCTGGTATGCAATGTAATAAGCCAGTTTCTTGGCATCGTCGGTTAGGTCATTGTAGTCAAGGGTTCCTTGACAAATTGTCTTCTCAGGGTTTTATTCCCAAAGTCAAATTAGATCATAAGTGTCCTAGTTGTAATGTCTGCAAGAGTCATGTACTTCCCTTTCAAAGTATCAATAAAAGAGCTTCCAAGCCATTTGAAATTATTCACTCTGATGTTTGGGGCCCAGCTCCTGTTTCATTTCTATCTGGCTCTCGTTATTATGTGTTATTTCTTGACTCTTTCACTCGTTACACTTGGATTTACTTTATGAAATCTAAATCTGAAGTGTTCAAACTTTTCAAACAATTCCATGCTCTTGTTCAGAACCTTTTCAATTCAAATATCACTTATTTCCAGTGTGATGGTGGTGGAGAATACATATCT
Source organism: Nuphar pumila (assembly GCF_984573655.1). Classification (NCBI taxonomy): domain Eukaryota; kingdom Viridiplantae; phylum Streptophyta; class Magnoliopsida; order Nymphaeales; family Nymphaeaceae; genus Nuphar; species Nuphar pumila. Next base: position 21,057,437 of record NC_143263.1, read on the forward strand.
CATGATTTTAGTGAATATTTAAAGGACCATGGCATCACACGTAACTCCTCTTGTCCTTACACTCCACAACAGAATGGAGTAGCAGAACGTAAGCATCGGCATATTGTTGAAACCGCGTTAAGTATGATGCACAATATTGATATTTCTTTCTCTCTTTGGACTGAGGCCTTTCACACTGCAGTGCATATCATTAACAGGTTGCCTATGGAATTATTAGGAGATCAGTCTCCTTATTATTTGCTTCACGGTTCTCACCCTTCTTATGATGATTTGCATGCTTTCGGATGCATTTGTTATGTCCATGTGGATCATTCTTTACGTAACAAGTTTCAGGACAGAGCAGTTCAGTGCAGATTTCTGGGATATGCCGATGGGTATAAAGGATATAGATGTTATGATCCTATTTTGGGTAAGATTAAGGTGTCTAGAAATGTTGTTTTTGATGATGACCATTTCAGCACTTGTGATACTTCTCAGGTATATGAGCAAACTACTTATGATCCATGGCTTTGTGATACTTTGCTATATGACTCTATCAGAGATCCTGTTGTTGATGAACCAATTCAATTTGAAGCAGACAACTCCATCATCCAGGATGCACCTTCACGATTTTCAGGTTTGGTTTATGCCCGTCGAGGAGCCCCTTCAACTCCATCTCACGAGGCTCCCCCTCTTCGACGATCCACACGTGAAAGGCATCCTATCCATCGTTGGGTTAGTTACAACAAATTTTCTCTTGACTTTCAGTTGTTTCTAACCAATGTGGCCAAAGAGAAAGAGCCGTCTACTTTCCATCAGGCAGCCCATTCTCGAGCTTGGGTTGAAGCTATGAACGAAGAAATGGCAGCACTTCATGAATGTCATACATGGGATATTGTTCCTCAACCTGTTGATAGAAATGTTGGTTCCAAATGGGTTTACAAGATCAAGCGTAAACCAGATGGTAGCATTGAAAGATATAAAGCTCGCCTTGTTGCACGCGGATTCACACAACAATATGGGCAAGATTATGAGGAAACTTTTAGCCCTGTTGTCAAAATTGGCACCATTCGTGTGATCCTCACTTTGGCACTTCAGCATGGTTGGTCTCTTAGCCAGTTGGATGTCAAGAATGCATTCCTACATGGGGACTTGAAGGAAGAGGTGTATATGGAGCAACCTCCTGGATATAGTGAACATGATGCGGCTACATGGGTTTGTAAATTGAGAAGGTCTCTTTATGGTTTAAAACAGGCATCTCGGTCTTGGTTTGAGAGTTTCTCCATGAAAATTCAGCAGCATGGCTTTTCTAAGAGTATACTTGATCATTCTTTATTTATGTATAAGAATGATCATGTTACTACTTGGGTTCTTATATATGTTGATGACATCATTATCACTGGGAGTGATGATGCACATATTGCCTTGGTCAAGTCTTTACTCATGGCCAAATTCAAGATGAAGGACTTAGGCCCATTGCGATACTTCTTGGGAGTTGAAGTCGATAGACAAGATGATCGACTCACTCTAAGTCAACACAAGTATACTCTTGACATTCTTCACACCACTGGTATGATTAATTGTAAACCTCTCAGCACCCCATCTGTCTTAAATCATAAGTTTAGTGCAAAAGAAGGCCAATTATATCATGATTCCACTTTATATCGCCGCATTGTTGGTATGTTGCAATATCTTACATTTACAAGACCTGACATTGCTTATGCTGTAAATCAAGCATCTCAGTTTATGCATGCTCCCACTGATTGTCATATGGAATGTATTAAGCGTATTCTCAGATATCTGAAAGGGACTATTGGAGATGGATTGCTCTATCACAAAGATGAAAGCTTCACTACAGGACAACGTTTACTTACATATTGTGATGCAGATTGGGGTGGGAACCCTGATGAGCGTAGGTCGGTTTCAGGATATTGTGTTTTTATTGGCCCAAATATTGTCACTTGGAGTAGTAAGAAACAAAAGGCCATTGCTAAATCCAGCACTGAGGCAGAGTACAGGGCAATGGCAGCAGGGACAGCTGATGTCACTTGGGTACGGCATCTTCTTCAAGAGTTGAATGAACCTATCTCTTCCTCTCTGCTTTTATGTGATAATCAAAGTGCCATTAATATTTCTTTTAACCCTATTCATCATTGTCGCACGAAGCACATTGAGATTGATCAGCATTTTGTTAGACAAAAGATTGAAACAGAAGAAATTGAGGCTTCGTATGTCAGATCAGAAGACCAAGTAGCAGACATCTTCACTAAAGGATTGGTTAGTCATCAATTTTGGTTACTTAAGGGCAAGTTGAGCATGATTGAAGATCATCCTCAACTTGAGGGAGGCTGTTAAATATGTATATGTAAATGAATATATTTCTGTACTGTATTGTACTACTGTACTGTATTGTACAGCATACTGTACTGTATTGTACTATTGTACTGTATTGTACAGCATACTGTACTGTATTGTACTATTGTATTGTATTGTACCACTCGTACAACATATAAATATCAATGGAAAGGGGAGAAGACATCATTGCCGCCCAACATTTTTTTCTCTCTTCCCTCTTACCTCTCTCTCTATCTCTTGCTACGATAGTAAGGTGACTCCCACATCTGATTTCTCACAAGGAGGAGAGGCAGGGTGGCCTCTGGCTGGGCTGGTGAGCTGATCCAGTTCGACAGAAACGAGGGCCCGCGGTGGTGGGCCTGCTCACTGGAACAGAGAGGAGGTCGGTGGCTCTGTCACAGGCGCCCGACAACACCTAAGGGCATCAGTGTAGGGAGGCACCAGGGCTTTCCGGCAAGCCTCAGGCAGTGGTGAGGCATGTTGTGGGTGGGGTGATAATGACTGGGTATGGTGGTGGCAGCGGTGGAGGTGTTTCAACGAGGTCACCGGAAGAAGAAGGTGAGAGGGACGATGGTGACAGTGGAGCACCTGATTGGTGCTGCCATGAAGGAGATCAACGAGAGGGGGAGAGCCTGGGAGAGGAGAGGGGTACGGGAAAGAGAAAGAGAGAGCATGTGTGTACCTGAGGGGGGGAAGCAGCACCGATCCGGTGTGCCGACGCAACTGGGGAGAGGGGGGTTCTCGTTTCGTAAAAAGAAACCTCCCCCCTGTGGGGGGGGGGGGGGGGGGTAAGTAGACCACGGGAGGGGTCTGTGACTCGGATCCAACCTGGATCCAAATTTTTTTTAATGCACGAGTCTTACAATGCTACCACAACAAAGGGCATTGCCAAGGTAGCTTTTAGCGAAGAGGAGTTGCCTATATCTATGAAGCAAACAAGCTTGATACATCAAAATTAAAGAACATGGCCCAATCTTAATATTATGAGTTGTGAATTCTGTCAGATTTTCAATCTCCAGGTCCTTCCACGCGTGAGAGTTGAGAAACAGAGAGGGAGATAGAGAAAGGGAGAGAGAAGTTGGGAGAAACCGATACCCTGTTGTGTTAGGGTCGGCTGTTGTGTATACTCCTTTATATTAACATGTGATTACAAAATTAGGGTACTAAAATACCCTCATTACAATAACTTATATTACACAATGCCATTAATGAGAAGTGGATGTCACGGGTCTGGATCTCCAGATCCATGACCCGTAACCAGAGAAAACACTTCTTTTCACCCTCCCTCAAGTTGTGCATGATCTTGAACCATGAACAACTTGCCTTTTAACATCCAAAATCTGTCTTTTGTCAATCCTTTTGTAAATATATCCGCCACTTGATCTGTAGTTCGAACAAATTCAGATTCAATCTCTTTCTCTTCTACCTTTTGTCTCACAAAATGCTGGTCTATTTCAATATGTTTGGCACGACTGTGATGGATTGGATTAAAGGACATACTAATGGCACTTTGGTTGTCACACAAAAGAAGTGATCGAGATATCGATTCTCCGACTTCTGTCAGTAGATGTCTAATCCAAGTAGCCTCAGCAGTGACGACTGCCATTGACCTGTATTCAGCCTCTGTACTGGATCTGGCAACAGCCTTTTGTTACTTACTACTCCAAGAAACCAAATTCATCCCAACAAATACACAATAGCCGGATACTGATCTGCGTTCATCTGGATCTCCCGCCCAGTCTGCATTTTGCCCATTTGTCTTTCGCTTATATATGAGACCATCCCCAACCGTTCCCTTCAGATATCGCAGTATCTGTTTAACTGCTTCCATATGCCCTTCACATGGTGCATGCATAAACTGAGAAACTTGATTCACCGAGTAGACTATATCAGGGCGAGTAAAAGTGAGGTATTGTAACATACCCACTATGCTACAGTATTGTGTGGGATTATCAAATGGATCTCCGTCTTGAGAGCTAAGCCTTTGATGAAGAACGCTAGGAGTGCTCAAGGGCTTGCAGTCTTTCATACCTGCTTTATTGAGAACATCAATGGTATACTTATGTTGAGTGAGGGTCATTTCTTCAGAGGTACTGTCGACTTCAACTCCAAGAAAGTACCGTAGTTTGCCAAGGTCCTTCATTTTGAACCTCTGATTCAAGAGATGTTTGACTTCTTCCACTGACCAACCATATTGGCATCTTCTAATTTGTGGTTGTAGTTCCATAGAAACCACAATACACTTAAGACTTAAGGTAGTAAAAGTGTGGAATTCCAACATCCAACACATAACAAAGAATCATGTGTGGAAACCTAGGACCATAGAAAGACACATTTATCAAGTGAAATTGGATCCATTGACTAAACAGTCAAAAGGTACAAGACCTGGTCGACAATGACATATGATGGAAATAAGCAAAGCTTTGTCACCAGCAAAGACTGTTTTCTGAAATGGCATCCTAAACAAGAAGGGAACTCAAAAGAAACTCTGAAACTCATAAAAGGGCAAGGGGAACTCCTTATTCAACATAGTGAAGGTTAACTTTTCATGAGCAAAGGCCACATTCACTAGATTTCAAGTCCCATCAGAAAAAACTCCAGTTAGGGATCATAGTGCAGAAAAGAACACTCACATACAGGACCTTGGCAAGCTATAGGTAGATCTAGCATAATGGTCTAAAACTTTGCTGATACTGCTATCCCTACAATTTCAAAGCATAGGGTTGCTTGCATTTGATGCTTAAGTTGATTCTCATGGATTAATCTAATATGAAAGCATAACCAGCAGTAAAGTCAAATCGTGCCTAGGCACCACCCATGTGCATAGGCAAGGTAGGGGGTACCTAGGCTGGCATTTTTGTATTTGTTTTTATAATGTTTAAAACATTATAAACACGTTCAGATTGTGTATTTTGAAATATTTAAGTTTTTTCATATTCTTCCTATTTTTTATCATTTCTATTTTAGATTATTATATTTTTTTTGGATCTCTAGCGATACCTAGGTGAAGCCTGGCACCTCGGGGGCCATTACCTAGGTGCTGCCTAGCACATTTGACTGCTACAGAAATTATACTTCAAGACATATTCTCTACACTGAAGCAATGGAATCCGCATATGAGCTGGATAGCCTTATTATATAAAAGACAATCTTGAACTTGTATCAGCTGATCCCTCCTTGCTATCACTGTTCACTGTATGAATCTAGTGTTTCATTTTCCTTCTTTAAGCACAACCACTTTCACATTACCCCTCCAAGGTACTAATTTCCATATTATGCCAAAGTTTGGTTCGTACAGAATTCCATTCATCAAAGAAAAACCAGCTTAGAAAATTATACTTATCAGCACAAATGAAAGAAACTAGAATAAAGATGAGCACTTATTATTTACTTTTTCTTATTTGAAAGTCTCCGTTTGGGGAAAAAAGGAGCATGCACCTCAAGGAGTCAAGACACTACAATTCTGAAGAAATAGAAAGAAACAACAAAAGCAAAATTAAAGAAAGCTCCAACAAATTCCCTAATATAAATGCCCCCTTTGGTCCTGCGTAATACTCATACATCTATCACCTCTACAAAAGAAAATCAATATCCTTCATCATTGATCTGCAAAAAGTGGTGAAGAAAAAATATTCCACAAAGTTCTGTAATTTTTTCTTGCCATGTAAACCAGTAACAGATAATTATGAGTCATCAGAAATCTACAATGGAACTCAAACTATGTAAGAGAGAAAGAGTTTGGGTCTGGATCAAGTGCAGATCTATATTAGGGTCCATATCAGAAATGTAAGAAAAAAGTCTGTAAGGGGATGACTGTAATTTTGAAAAGAAGGGGGAATGAATTTTTTTTTTAAACATGAAAGCCCTCTCTCTCTTCTCGAGCAGATTGGAGGAAGAAGAAGAAGAAGAAGAAGAAGAAGAAGAGGAGAAGGTTGAAAAAACGGTATGCCCTCTCTCTCTCCTCTACTTATTTTTCTTCTTCTTCATCTTCTTCTTCTTCTTCTTCTTCCTCCATGCCTTTTACCTGAGGTCAAACAAAACAAAAATATTTGGGTTGGGTCAGGGTTGGACCCAACCAGATCCAGACCAGCACGTACCCGCACTGCATCTGGTACCTGTGTCAGGCAGTGTCGACATGTGAACGGCTGCTTGGTAGCCGTGTCTATGTGACATAGAACTCAAAGCTAAGTGGAGAGAAGAAAACCCCATTAAACCCCAAGAACCTCATGGGTGCAGAAAGGAAGAGGTGCACCCACTTTCTCAACTCAGCAAGGAGGTCAGGGAACAAATTATTTATGATGAATTCCCTTTCAGCTCCACATAGGATTTCAATATCAACACTCAAGAGCGACATAAAAATGAATAGTCTAGCCAGCAGGATCATCCCACTATTCAAAGGTAGTATAGGAAATGACAGGCTACACAAGGCAATGAAAAGATTTGCCTGCATCCAAAGATTTCCCCAAATCACAAGAACCTAACTCATCCAACAAAGCAGACCAGTAATCAAACCCATGGTCTCTCATGGCAAATCCTAAACCATGTTGCCCAAAGAATGGAAATTGCTACAAAGATGACTAGCTATCCATCACTTAAAATGGAAATTTTCAACAAATAGATCAATCTCAAAACAAGAGCCACCTCAAACCCTACAACCTCTATGCAGGAATTGTTTTCATTTTCTCTGAAATTAAAGAGCTGGAGATCCTCAACCCATCCTTCCCAAACGTTAGAGCCTCCTCTCTCATGGCAGGTCTAATTCTACCAAGCATTTTACATCATACATCCAATCACAAGAACCATGATTTCACATAAGCTACAAATGCTTCGTAGAAGGTATCTAACATATTACTTCCAATCCCCCATGATTATAACAATATCCCATCCCTAAAGGGAAAGGCATCTTTGTAAATTGATATTTGCATAAGAGAAAGCATTCCAACTAAATGGCATCTAGATTAGTGATATCTCCTATTACACTTCATTTCAACAGACTCCACCGGTAATGCCAGACCTGTTCAGTGTTTTTGTAATTAGGATAAAAGCCGCAGGTTTTCTATTATGCAGTCAAGTCACTAGCATCATGCACTAGAAAAGACACCATCTATGTCACAGGGATACTCCATTTTAACTCCCATTCCATATCCCCTTATATACAAGTCATATTAGAATCTTCATAAAAGTGGTTGTATCCCCATATCCATGTGACATAGGACACCATGAAACATGCTCAAAATTCAGATGATCTATTTCACCAGGAGCATGCTAACACAACCAACACTTTATAGCATAGTAGAAAAAGGATTTTAAGTAAAGGAATAACCTGAAAGAATTGTCAATCAAGTTCATTTAGAATAAGAAATCATCCAGTAAACTAAAAGGTACATATTAAAACTCTTTGATGAAGTGTCATCCCTGATCAAGTGCAAGACAACACTGTCCGAACAAGAGAGAAAGTTGCTAGTCACATGGTCATCTGTCACCAAGATAAGACAATTTCTGTATGAATGACGTGACATCATAGATTTGTCCGATCAAATCATGAAATAACTAAAGGAATGCAAGTTATCAAATTCTACTAGAAAGTTGACATGGATGTTTTCTGTTTAATGCATGTATTCTATGTAACATGGGTTGCTTTCTGCGCTCCAAAGCACCTGTGTCATACCTGCATGCACACCCATGTCATACCTGTATCAATGGCGTGACACCTGTATAAAATTAATTCACAATAACCAACTCTCACCAAGAAGGGGAAAATAAAGAGGATGGTACTGTATACAGTAGTGGAACAAAACAGAACAATCATTTCAACTCAAACATCTACTTAAAATCCAACTCTATAATATCATCCACAGAAAACAAATAAAGAGGACCGAGAAACAAAATTCAAGCTTGATTTCAATATTTCAAGCCTCACAAAATGACAGGTTTAAATAGAAGAAGGCTAATATAATGCAAAAGGTGCTGTACCTTTGGAAACAAAAGGCCAGGTCCACTTTGGGAATCAATCATTAGAACCTGAACAACCTCCCTAGACTTGGGACCAGAATTCTCATCCACAACTCCATATTTGTATGGAATGCACCTGTGGACTCCTTTGGTGTTATATAACATTCTTTGTTGCAGGAACTAAGAATAATTACGTGAAATACAACAATACCCTAAGCATGAAGATCAAATAATGGTAGAAATGATACCTTCTCGCTAATTTAGAGAACCAAAAAATATAGGTAAAAGAAATACAACTACTTGTCCTAAGGAGCATATCAGATATTAAACACTTGATTTAACAATAACTAAAAGAAGATATTGTTAACTAAATCTTTGCATATGTGAATGCACAATTCGGAAACAACCAAAAAGAGAACTTGTTAAAGATGCAGATCAGAATTGGATAGAATATATTAGCAGCAGTTAGTGTGGAATGTTATGCAGCATGAATAAAACTGACAAAGACATGAATGCACAAAACAAGAAAAAAGAAAAGCATTCTGATGCATGTAAGTACATGAAGAAATGAATGCAAACTTGTACATGTTTAAATTATAGGTAAGCAACTTTCAGTTCGACTCTTGCATTGAAAAGCATTTGCCACTATCAAATAAATTCCTTACGACATGCTTTAAGAAATGCAGATGAAGATTGCAGTTTAACAATTTTTTAACATTCAGAAGTAATGCTATAAAAGTTAATCTAATGATGCAACATAACTGTGAGCCTATCGAATAAAAACTGGTAGAGACGCCCTCAATTGTTAACAGGGTTATATCACAATAGCTTGTATAATAACATAGGGGAATACATCACACTATGCCACAAATGCACCTGATGTTGTACGAGATACTTGTTTCACCACCACCATCTCTCTCTCTCTCTCTCTCTCTCTCTCTCTCTCTCTCTCTCTCTCTCTCTCTCTCTCTCTCTCTCTCTCTCTCTTTGAGAAAAGAACAGAAAAACAAAAGAACCTCTCTCTTCCATTTATGAGGCATTCAACATCCAAAAAAGTAGAGGATTTCCCCATTTTGCTGTAAATTGACCAAAGGTAATGGGAAATTTCCTATTGGATATGTTAAATTGTATATACACATATAATGTATATATATACACAATATATATGTATACATACCTATGTATTTATAAGTATATGCATATATCCATATATATGTATTATATATGTATATATTTTTCCTTTTCTTTTGTATTTATTTTAGGAATTTGACTAGTCAACATAGTGTTGACTAGCCATTGGAGCTAGTCCGATGGCTACAAATAGAGAGAGCCGTTGGACTAGATCCAACGTCTTTTTTGGCTCTCTCTTGTGTATATAAAAGGGGGTGAGCCCCCTCACTATTTGTAATGCTTCTTGCATATTTTATGTGAACAATAAAATATTATTTTTTATATTTATACCTTCTTGGTATGCATCCCCTTTGTGGGATTTGTGAGTATATCCATAATGACCACTTTTGTGCTTGTTCACTTTGGTTGTTGGTGGACTTTCGTTTACGACCAAAGGCTCTTTGGTTCTTCACATGGTATCAGAGTCACGTGCACTTGGAACTTGAAGATAGTATTGTTCGTTAGTTCGTGGGATCGTGTTCTTCTCACGCTCTTGTTGGTGGTTGCAATACAAGCTTGCTTGCTCATTGGTGATTCACATTCAATAGTTTGTGTGATCGAGTATTGCTCTCTTGAAGGTTGGCTTGGTTTGTTGGTTCGGGTGCCCATTGATCTTAGTCAAAGTTTATGGTATGCTATGTCACATAGGTGCGGGGGGATGCAGCACTTTAAAAAAACTTGGGTGCGGGGGTGCAAAGAGGGTATATATATAATTTTTAACAGTTTTAAGTTAACATTGCTTGTATGTGTGCATTTGTGTATTTATATATATAATATAGCTAAAACTAGACTTAGGGTTAACTGAATCTACTTTTGGACAAAAATGGACCTCAGTGTGGTTGACGTTACTTGACACAAAGGAAGTCGTGTCCAAGTATCGCACCCACATGGGTGCAGGTGCGGTGCCCTGTTAGAAGAGTTCGTGTTACATAGGTGGTCTGGTGCTTGTGCTCTCTCTCTCTCTCTCCTTGTAAAAATGGATCACAAAGAAAGTATCACCATTATACCCATGAAACTCAATTATACAAACTATGTTATGTGGTCTTCAATTATGAAGCACAATATTTGGAGATAAGGATTGTAGGGATTAGTGGATGGATCCGACCCGGAGACTAAACTAGTTTTCACTAAGGTGGAGAACAAGAAGAAAGTTCCTCTTTCGAATGGTGAAAAAACTAAGGCTATAGCTAATTATGAGAAAAAAATGGAAAGAGTAAAGAGCGAGACATGCCAAGATTATGTCTTGGCTCATCAATGGTGCAGATATTAAAAAAATGCTCTAGCCTTTTGAAATTTGAGCATGCTAACAATGTTTGGGAATACCTCAAAAACATGTATTCCCTTAAGGATATTATACATTGTGCAACCTACAAGACAAAGTTCGAACAATGATCCAAGGCAACAAAAACATTAAGGAATACTATAACGGGTTACCCAAACTTTGGAAAGAGTTGACTCTTCTTGAACCAAAGTAGAATTCTCATGAAGATATTGAGCTCCACCAAAAACACATTGACGCGGAATATTTTTATCAATTTCTGAATGGATGAAGGACGAATTTTGAATCCACCAAATTGGCCCTTTTGCATATAGGAAAGGTTCCCTCTATTGTTGATACAACAGAGGAACTAAGTATGGAAGAGAATAGATTGAAGAAAATTCCTCTAAAAAACGATGAAGAATCGGTGTTGGTCGTTTATAGGCCCAGGACCTATACTCATACTTATAGACCACCTCATTTTGGGAGACAAGCAAATGAATATGACAACAAAAGAAAAATTATGTCATTATTGTTATAAACTGGGACATTAAACCTATGAGTCCTAAGCTAAGAAGAAGGGAGGGAAAAAATTATATGAAAAAGAAAGCGATGTGTTAGTTATGCATTTGATTTAATTACCAAATGCATTAGATAGTTTCCAAATATGTACATGAGAGGTGGGCCGACTTCTCATGCACACATTCATGATCCAAGCCCTTGAGATGGCCCCCCTCTCAATGGTCCTAGATCCCCTCATTAAGGAGGCTTTAAACCTTACTTAATCGAGGATCATTTTCTTTATGGCCACAAATCCTAACATCTCCCACTTGGCCATAAGCCATTTAGGGACATTCAATGGCATACAGCCTACACCCACTCTTATGGGCTTTTGCATTTGTACATTCACCACTTCGTATTTTATTCACGCATATTGCGGATTTTAATACGAGCATCATGAGGATTTCTTTCACACTAAGTGAATTATTCACTCATGATTAATTTATACATACGGTCATACCTGAATCTCATTTGACTCACATGTCTTGCAAAGACATACTCAGTAACTGCCTTCGTCAATGAATCAGCTACCATGTCCGACGAAGGTAAATAGCTAACTAAGATTTCATTTTTCCTTATCATGTCATCAACATACTGATATTTTACCTCAATATATTTACTCTTAGAGCTATCAGCTTAAGAGTTCATCAGGCTTATTGCAGCTTTATTATCACAAAATATTTGAATTGGTTCATTCGAGATATCTAGTTTTAACTCACTCAAGAAACGGCATATCCCGACCCCGAAGGTCGTAGCCATATTACAAGTTATATATTCAGCTTCTTGAGTATGCAATGTCACACAACCATGTTTCTTGCATGACCAAGAAACAACTCCACATCTCAAAGTAAAGACATATTCGGAAGTGGATTTTTCATCATCAATGCTTTCTGCAAAGTCAGCATCAGAATAACCAATAAGCTTTAGCTTTATTGCTTGGTAACATAACTTAAGTCCCTTAGTTCCTTTAAGATACCTAAAAATTCTTTTTACTGCTTCCTAATGAGGAATGTCGGGATTACATTGGTATCTACTCACTAAACTCACAACAAAACTAATGTCTGATCTAGTGCATAACACTGCATAAATCACGCTACCAACCGCCTGATTAAGGGACTTCAAATTTTTCTTGTCCATCCTTTGGACAATCATTCTTAATTTCATTCATTTCACAATAGGGGTTAAGCTGGCTTTATTGTTGTTCATTTTGAATTTCTTCAAAATGTGGTCAAGGCAATGGTAGGGCCACAAAGACCTCTGCAGCATCTCCTTTCTTCGACAGCATCGTCAGGCACAATCGGTGGTTCTTGGATGTCTGGCAAAGGGCCCCTCTCTGTCTCCTCTCTTCTTCTGTTTCCTCTCCCTATCTGAGTTGAGTGTCAGATCTCCGTCAACGCCGAAAGATCTTACTACCCGTAGGGTAGATCTGCGCCTACGTTGGCCATATCTGCCCTCTAATCGGCAAATTTGTGCCTTAGATGGCCGGATCTGGCATATGATCGGTAGATTTGCACCCTTACAGGTCAGATTTGTCTTCAGATCAACATATTCATGCCCTAGATGGTCGAATCTGTCTGTGATCGGCAGATCCAATCTCTGTTGGCCCTTTTCTTGTTCAAATAAGGGGATTTTTCACAACAGTCAGTCTGATCCCCTCTTCCTATTTTTAATATTAGCTCTTTGTGTACTTGCATAGGAGACAAGACACATGAATCGATCACTAAAGGAGCAGAGCAATAGCGGCATCCGGTGCTCTGATACCAATATTGGGTCATTCGAGATAGAAGATAGGAAGAGGATGGATCAGGGTGGATTAAGTTGTGATGCTAGTTATCTCCAAGAGATGGAACTAGTCACATCCTCTACAGGTAAGCAGTCCCGTTCGTTTCTCTCTAGCTCTCTATTGTATTTGTGTCTGTCTGCTAGGGAATGAGAGAGCCCTCTATACAAACCTGGGGTTAGATTAGTTTCCCATTCTTGGTGAAACGCCCCCTGATCCTCTCAATCCAAACAGTCATGCATGTAACAGTTATGTGTCATGCATGTGCCAGTTATGCATTTGATTTAATTGCCAAATGCATTAGACAGTTTCCAAATATGTGCATGAGAGGTGGGTCGACTTCTCATACACACATTAAGGATCCAGGCCATTGAGATGGCTCCCCTCTCAACGGTCCTGGATCCCCTCATTAAGGAGGATTTAATCCTTCCTTAATCGAGGATCATTTCCTTTATGGCCACAGATCCTAACAACACTAACGTTATTGTATTGGTGGTGTGGTAAAGATTTCAGAGAAATTCTTTTCAAAAAAGAAAAAAAATCAGCAACATTACAGGTTTGCCAAAGAGAATAATGAAAAAAAATGCAACGGCTACTGCCCAATTATCAATTATACATTCATTAAGTGTTACATAATGCAATATTATCTATTTCGCCATTATCTTTTTGGAGCAATATTAACTGGATCTTAGATAATGCAGTCAAATGACATGGCAGTGATTTAACAGCCAATAAAATTAATCGAGTTGTGGGGATTGCTTTAACCCCCACAACCAACCTTTTATCATCAAAGATGTTAGAAGAAAAAGAAAATGGCAAAGAAGACAGTAATAAACCGTATCCCTCATATAACCATGGTCATAAAACCAGAGCCCTTAACCATCGTTAAAAACACATTTCCAATTACAATGTCGTTATTGGAACAAAAAACGCGCAGCACCAAAATATCATGCACAAAACTACAAGCTAGAGGCGAAGAAATGCACATATGGAAAAGGAGACAGGCCCCACGATTCAACATATGCTCAAAAGTAGAATATACCCATAGATGAAAAAGGATCGATTTGAGAGAGAGAGAGAGAGTACCCAGCAACGAGGCGACAACCACCTTCATAGCGCTGTTGATGTCGACCCGTCCGGGCCACCAAATCGGACATGCTTCGAGATAAAATATTCATCTCACCACTCACGTCCCCATCTACACATTCCTCTCTCTCTCTCGCTCTCTCTCTACAATACAGCGCCCGCCATCCTCCCTCCCTCGTTCTCTCGTGCAAAACCACGACCAACAAAGAAAACCGCACTAAATTGAGAGAGAGAACCACAAAGAAACAAGTTAGAGAGAGAAAAACAAGCTGGAGAAACACACTAGAGAGAGAAGGGAGATGGGTGGTGTGCAAATTGAGGAGATGGACCCTAATAATCGGATCTCCATGCCCAACTGAGTCAGAGGCAAACCTTCCTCGGCTATTTTTTCTATGCCCCCAACCCTCTCACCCTCGCCTTTGGTATGGGTGCGGCTGCGTCAATGAGTCGGGTCTCACAACACCTAAAACAGGCCCAATTCAATAAACGGATTGGACCCACAATGCTTGCTTCTTTTTTTGAGTTTTACTCAAAAAAACAGCCTAAGCGCAGAGACCTAGCCATTCTGGCTCAGTCTGCCCTACTACGGTCTCTGTCCATGTCGGCTTAAAACTACCAGGGCTTACCCCTGACCCCAGAGAATCACCAAGCTTCAGGTTAACCAGGGGATGACGCCCATGGGATTTGAACTAGACTGCCCGGCTAACAGTCTAGGCCCCATCCCCTAAATACAACATCTCGTGGCATTTAATCTTGTCTTGGTTAAGATTATGCCCGCCATGAAGGAGTTTGCTCTTGATTCAACCTGCAAGAGAGCCATTCTATAACTGGTATCATGCACGTCTCAAGTAATAAAGATGTGGTGCATGAGAAAATTCTTGTCTCTCACATAGCATGTCATTGGCATTACATGAGTCACTCTGGCATGCCCTTATTGCATGTGGTTGTTAAAGCTGCTACAACACTGATGAATTAAAATAGGTGGCACAAACAATTAATGTGCCACCCTAAGAATACAATTAGCCAACTATCTAGAAGTGGTCATAATACAAGCACACCTGCCGTGGTTACAAAGATTGAAAAATCTTCCTAATGTTCCTATAACCTACCTTGTAGCATATCTTTTTTAACCCTTATATTGAAGTCGCCTACCTAAGTCTTGTAGCTCATATATGGTAAGACCAGTGAATTTTTGTGAATTATTGAAATAAATAAAAGAGATTTTTATTTCAATTCTCATATTTTGATTTTTATCATAAATGAAGGAAAATTCAAGTTATCAATTCAAGTGAATTAGAGGTTGAGAAAATTAAATTTAAAATTTAAATTCAATGAGAAATTGGAATTGGAGGATAATTGGGAATTTATGCAGTTTGAATTTGGATCCAATTAAATCAAATTAATTTTACATATAGCATTTGGATCTGAATCTCGGATAAATATGAAATCCAATTTTTAGAAATAGTTTAATCTAGATCTCTGGTAGATCCAAAATCCATTAGCGAAGGTGGTTGGATTTGATAATTGAATATGGATCCGAGAAAGATCCAAAATTCACTTTAGAATTGGGTATGATTTGGGTTTGATCCAAATATAATTGGATTCAATCTGGATCCATAATGAAATAGAAAAACTTAGATTAAGGTCTTAATTAATATTTTTTTAATATTTAATATTAGTAGTCTATTTACTTAATATATATAACCTAAAATTAAAAATCATCCTAATGTTTTCTCTAAAATTTAATGTTATTAAGAAAAATTAAACCAAATAGTAAACAATATATATATATATATATATAAGCAAATGAGGGTCGCCCTTCTCTAGTGAACCCTCCTACTTAAAAGAGAGATCATCTTTTGATGGTCTTGTTTCTTTTAGTCCTTGTAATAATGAGGGGGGGAGATGAAAGGTGAATAGCCTTCTCTTCTCCAAGGAGTTAATAAAAATAAAATAATAAAAGTATTAAAAGTCAACTTAAATTTACCTTAGAAAAGAGAAAGAAACACATAAAACTTGGTGTGTCTCTCCCTCTCCCTTGTCACGTTAAATGAGGCTCTATAAAAGGAAGTATCACTCATACTTCTCTCTCTCTCTCTCTCTTTTATAACCCCCTCTTCTTTAAAAAATTAAATAAAATTAAAAATAAAACAATAAAATCATTTGAATGATTTGAAAAAGGGACTCCTTTTTCACATTTAATGGGCTCCCTATAAACAGGGAGTCTCACACGTATAAACCATTTCTAGGGATGGCAGTGGACCGGAGCAGGGCTGGGGGACAAGCTCTCTACTTCCGTCCCGTGTCAAAATTTTGCCCTCAATCACCACGTTCATCCCCACACAGGTTTTGATTTCAACATCCATCCTTGGTTCATTTTTCGTTTGTGTCATCCATCTCCTGTCCAAATGGGGCAAGGTGGGACAAGGCTTCATTTACCTGATCCTTTCATCATTATTGCCTTCTGCCGTTAAAAGAAAGAAAGGAGAGAAACGGGAACTCGCACGGCTCGTTAGAAGGAGAGAAAGGAGAGATTCGAGAAACAATTTTATGTTAGGGTTAGGAATATATATAAAGGATTTTATAATATTTATAAGGGTATAATAGTAATTTCTTTAACAGAAGACGGGATGAGGCAGGGTGGGGTAGCTGTAAGAGTAAGTTCATCCTCGCACGGGTTTTGATTTTAACCTTCATACTCGGTTCATTCCCCGTTTCATGTCCTCCATCTCCGGTTCAAACAAGGTGGAGCCCATTTTCCTAGTCCATTGCCATCCCTAACCTTCTCTATATATATATCCTTATCTCTCTAAGCTCCTCCTTATCTCTCACGTACTCTATGGCTGGAGAAGGAGGGACTCCACCATTGGAGTTCGTAGGTGCATACGTGCGGCCGAGAACGGAGCAAACGGGCTTGGTGTTCTGAATCCATTTCATTCGAAATTCAAGATAGGATTTTTACCCCTGTGTGCGTGAGTAACGGGCCAGCATATAGGACCATACTGGACCCTACTCCAATATGTTTGTCAATCTGTATCCTGTGGTGAGATCGATGGCTGTCTCCCGTGGTGAGATCGATGGCATATCGAGTATGAACGAATCCCACAATGCTCGTGTGTGATTTGAACCTT
The DNA here is from genome assembly GCF_984573655.1 of Nuphar pumila. NCBI lineage: Eukaryota > Viridiplantae > Streptophyta > Magnoliopsida > Nymphaeales > Nymphaeaceae > Nuphar > Nuphar pumila. The sequence continues at coordinate 21,074,709 of NC_143263.1, forward strand.
ATAAATAAAAAAAAAAGAGAATTTTTACCAATATGTGAATGCATTCGATCGGTGATAGTTATATGCTTGAAGTTTTAGAGTTATTTCAAAAAGATACATATAGCTTTATACGAGGATAATGTGATATTCACATTCATGAATTTGTGCTTTACTATTTTAAAAACTATTCTTTTCTTTATAAAAAAATACATATGCTTCCATGATTGATAAGTGGCATAGATTTTACATATCATTCACACACCACACCTCGCATAGATTATTTTATATATTCTGGTTGTAAAAAAAAAAAAATCAGTGGCAGACCGGCTGGGGCTGCATGCGCCCAGCCGCCGGCTATCCCCTATTGGGTGGTTTGACGCATGCTGCACCCTACTGACTGAGTCTACATTGTTGAGCAGGGTGGCAGCCGCTGCTCCCTTCGGGTGCTTTAGCAGGCTGGGATGAGATGATCTCAAACCTCATTGCCTAGTGTCGAATACCGGAAGGGTGCACATTCCTGCCGGCATGCCTATGGGTGGCTGCAACAGTCTGCTGGCATCAACAGATTGTCGCAGCCATGCTGTAGTCCCAATGAAAATATATATATATATATATATATATATATATATATATATATAGAGAGAGAGAGAGAGAGAGAGAGAGAGAAAAGAGAGAAAATTGGTTCAGCAATGGTATGCCTCGTTCACTCATAATGGGTGCGCAATCGAACCAATATCAGTTCTTCGTAGCCCAATCATGGCAGAGGTATATATATATATTAGATGCTTGTTAACTACATGTGGAATACAAAAGAGTAATATGTCATTTCTCTTGATGATTACTTGAATTTTGCAAAACCTCATCTGAATACATGTTTGAAATACTTGTTTAAATAAAAATTTTATAGTTTAATCATCATTTCATGTAAAATAGTATTTGTGGGCACACTTAATTTCACTAAACGTGTAAGACTTTGTTTATGAATCGCACTATAATAATCTCTTGCATAGTCATGTTAACATAAATGCTCAAAAATGAGCATGAGGTTTCCCAGATTTTTTTATGGTGTCACACGAGCACTTGTGATATTTTTGGTATGCATCGCAAACTTTGTAATGTGGTTCAATGGTGTACTTCGTATACTGGTGAGTTTGTCCAAGACTGAGCATGTGGTTGAAAAGGGCCAACGGGATATGATGCATGCGCCCAAATTATTATATTTATAACTGCAAGCACACAAACTTAAATAAATGTCTGGCTAGTTTAAATGTATCAAGGCTTGTTTATGGTACTCACTGGTTTAAATGCACTACGAGTTCACTGATAGAGTGATCTGAATGTACCAAATACAACAACAACTACGCCTTCATCCAAAAACAATTGGGGTCAGCGATATGAACCAAAAAAGAAATTCATTTTGGGTCTTCCACATGAATCCTTTTCCTCCAATCATTTCTATCCAACGCCATGTCCTCGGTGAGGTTCAAAGCATTCATATCCTTTCCTATCATCTCCATCCAAGTCTTCCTAGGCCTACCCCGACCTCTTTTAACTAATATATTTTCCCATTTCTCCAACCTTCTAACTGGAGCATCATTAGGCCTTCGCCGAATATGTCCAAACCACCGTAAACGATTCTCTCGCATCTTATTTTCAATGGGTGCAACACCTACCTTCTTACGTATCTCTTCGTTCCGAATCTTATCTTTTATTGTATTTCCACACATCCATCTAAGCATCCGCATCTCAGCTACACTCATTTTTTGAATATGATGTCTCTTGGCAGCCCAACATTCCGTACCATATAGTAAAGCGGGTCTAATAGTCGTCCTATAAAACTTTCCCTTCAACCGCAATGACATTCTACGATCGCACAACACTCCAGTAGCACTTTTCCATTTCATCCACCCAACCTTTATCCTATGATTTACATCTCCATCAATTTCTCCATACTTTTGAATGATGGATCCCAAATATTTGAAATAATCATTCACCGGTATATCTTGCTCACCAAGCTTCACTACACTCCCATCACTACTTCGTTGCTTACTAAACCGACATTCCATATATTCAGTCTTACTCTTACTCAACTTAAAACCTCTAGCTTCCAATGTCTGTCTCCATAATTCTAACTTAGCATTAACCCCAGCTCTAGACTCATCAATCAAAACAATATCATCAGCAAACAACATACACCACGGTACATTTTCTTGAATTGATCTCGTAAGCTCATCCATCACTATCGCAAATAGGAAAGGGCTTAAAGCAGATCCTTGATGTAACCCAACCGTTATCGGAAAATTGGTTGTCACCCCTCCACAAGTGCGGACATTGGTTACTACTCCTTCATACATATCTTTAATTATACTAATGTACTTGAGAGAAACACCTTTCTTCATCATTGTCCACCAGAGAACGTCCCTAGGTACTCTATCGTATGCCTTCTCTAAATCAATAAAAACCATATGCAAATCTTTGTTCCTCTCTCTATATCTTTCAATAAATTGTCTAAGAAGATGTATAGCTTCCATAGTTGATCTTCCAGTCATAAAACTAAATTGATTCTCCGATATCATGACAACCTTCCTCAACCTAGACTCAATCACCCTCTCCCAAAGTTTTATAGTATGACTCATGAGTTTTATACCACGATAGTTTGTGCAATCTTGTATATCACCCTTATTCTTATATAAAGGCACCAAAGTACTCTTCCTCCACTCATTAGGCATCTTATTTGTTCGCCAAATCAAGTTAAAAAGATTTGTCAACCATTCTAAACCTTTCTCTCCCAAGCATTTCCAAGCCTCGATAGGTATACCATCTGGGCCAACTGCCCTTCTTGATTTCATTTTCTTCAAAGCCTCTGCAATTTCTTTCTTTTGAATCTTGCGCATGAAGTCACGATTTATCTCATGAAAAGGAATGGAGAAGTCTCCAAGATCTTGAGCATGACTATCATTAAATAGCTTATCAAAATAATCTTTCCATCTCTCCTTAATCTCCTCATCTTTGACTAAAACCCTTTGCGTTTCATCTTTGATACATCTAACCATACCCAAATCCTTCGATTTCCTATCTCTCCTCTTTGCAAGCCTATAAATATCCTTCTCGCCTTCTTTGGTATCCAACTTGTCATAAACCTCCTTATATACCTTAGCCCTCGCGTTTCGAACAACTTTTTTAGCTATGTAAATATTCTTTTTTATCTGAATGTACCAAATAAAATGTAAATATTCTTAACTACCCCTTTTGTGTAGTGTGTAGTCTTACTTTACAAGCTGGTATACTATGTATCTCAGAGTAGTACTGGGGTTCACCAAACCTTGGTTTGCCCAAGAGAGGTATCTTCAGATAACCTAAATAAATTAGATTAAAAAGATGGATACCCATATAGTGTCGGGCTACCTTAGATAGGATAGGTGGTACAAACTTTGTTGGGTTGTTGTTAAAACATACAACGTTTAAACTATACTAAGAGCGACAATAGCTCAATGGTCTTCCGCCAATAGAGTTAGGGGTCCCGGTCTAACTAATTTTGTCTTAGGTGAATAGGTCTTGTAACTTTTGTAGAAGTCGAATGCATCCTATTTATCTCGATCTTTAGGAGTTATCTCTCAGTCATTACACCACCCTTTTGGAAATCTGATTCAAATATTCAATTTGGGTATTAAATTATCCAATAAGAGTGAGACATGGTCTAGAGCATTGTTTGGGGTGTGTATCGCGTTCGTAACTTGGGATTTGCTCAGAAATTCTTATGTGGTCCTTAGAGGTTAAAACATTACCCACTAGACACATGTAGGATGTAGTATGAACCACAAAAGCTTTAGGGCAAGTATAGCTCCTCGAAACCTTGAGGATATGTATAGCTCCTTAAGTATCTTGAGGGCATGTATAACCTCTTGAGCTCTTCGGCTAGCTACCGATGAGCGCTTTGTGGCTCCCGACTTGCAATGGGCGAGCAGCTGCAACACTTATGAGTTCATAGTCTGTGCCAGTTTGGACTATATTGTTGTGAGTGGTTCATACGTTTGGCCAACGTCGTAGACTCTGAGTTGTTTACATGGGTTGCTATGTTCAAAGAGGATATTTTTAGAATATTTGATTAGAGTAAAATGTAAATGTCTACTTTGAAAATTATGATAGAGAACAGTAAAGGAGGTCAAATCAGTAAATAACATACGTACTTAGTTAGCAAACTAAACTAAGATTAGGAGCTTAGAACAGTTGTATCGATCGTGTTTAATTTGTAAATGAGAACTTAATGAGTTTTAGACTCACTTCATTTCTTAGTTACAACTATAAGTTTAGGGACTGCTGCCAACCGAAAAAGCTGGTCGTGGACTTTGACTCAGCTACCACAAGACTTCTCATCATTCGAAGTATTATTCATTTTATATGTTCATTCTGCTTATGTAATTATGACACTTTTTGGATAGTAACAGTTAGTGTGGATAGATGTATGGAGTTTTAATTTTTATAAAAAATATTTGTCATAGTTTTGAGGTTATTTTGATAATTTTTCTCTGAGAACTAACATCCACAAACCCAGGTTGGGTCGTTACAATTAGAGAGTTCTTAGCACGGTATACATGAGTTAAATCAAAAGATTTTTGACATTTGTAGGTCAATGGCTCTTACAACGCTTCAAATTTTTTTATAAAAACATAAGTTGCTTATCAAATTGGTTGGACCCAACGCGGTTTTCGACAGTGGAGGGGGAGGAAAGGGGTTTCACTTTTCATAGGGATGGCACCAACTTCTTAAAAGACAAGTCGCACCGACTAAGAGATGTGAACTGGTTTTCCCAAGGTGAGGTGTATGGCTAAGAAATCTCATGAAATGGGAAGTGGGTAAAATAAGCTGGGGCTCACACGTGCAGGCTTGGACTTCCAAACAAACACTTCCCCCTACTAGGTTGTTTGTTCCATCAATGATGAGAAAAAGCTAAGTTTTTTTTTCTCAATTCAGCATTTTTCTCATAAAATTTGGGTCAAGCAAACATGTCTACGAAGTCTAATTGAGTAAGAAATGCTCGTAACTTTAACAGTTTTACTAAATAGTATAAGTAGCAAACTTGAACACGTTATGTATTAGCATGTAACCACATGTTAAAATTGTGCCCTAAACTTGACAGCTATAATAAGGTCGACTTCAAGAGATTGAACTGGATAGATAGGACTGGGGCACAATTGAGCTGCATGCCCTTTCCTTCCTGCGGGAGGGCTTTCCCTTTCCCCTTGGTTTTGAAACAAATGAGCCCTTTGGGTGTCTGGAAGGAGGAAAAAAACTCATTAAAAAAAAAAAAGAACATTTCACCTGTGAAAGAGGTTTTCATATGAGAACTTTCCTTTAAAAAAGAAAATTATCTTGTTTGTGTGACATGAGAAAACCAGGTTGGAAACAATATCATTATGTTTTGATTAGGGTAAGGCCTGCCATCAAAACTAAAAAAAAAATTTATAGGAAAAATTTCTCCATCTCAAGAGAGATTTTTTTCTTGTCAAAATCAGCACAAATAAAACATTTTTCCTTTAAAAAAATTTCTATTGTTTAGAACGAATGGAGTTGTCACTTTTACTTTCTGGTGTGCATTTTTTTTAGCAGTTTCCTGTTTCTGAACATGCCCTAATTTTATGATTTTCTTTTCCATTTGTAGTTATTATCATGACTACTCGATTAAAGCAAGCAGGTTACATTTCAAGTCATATGTCTTGAATTCTTGGGCTATAGCTTTTATTTTTTCTCCTTTTTACACAATAGCGAGTTTCACTCAAGTGGTCTCTTAATTTTTGGCAAAGTTAGCAAGGACCATGCTGAAATTTTTAGAAAGGGTGTTTTCGAAATTCCAAGTTAGGCATTTTCCATTTAAGGATTTGTCACGTTTGGAAGAGAGAAAAACTCTCGTAGGAAAAAAAAATTTTGCCTATGAGAGTTTTTGATATGAGAAGTTTTTCAAAAGAAAGTTTTTTTGCTTGTTTACGTAGCATGAGAAAATCAGAAGGAAAATGTGAAAAAAATGAGAGAGAAGAAGAGGAGGGTGATGGTGATGGTGATGGTGATGGTGATGGGTGGTAGTGAGATGGATGGTGGTGGGTGGTGGTGAGATGGTGGGTGGTGAGATGAGTGGTGGGGAGTGTAAAACTAAATTTTTTCTTGTTAAGAAACATTCATCTACCTCTTCCATTAAGAAATGTTTTAAGTGTACTTTTTAGAAAAACTCTTTTAGCAAAAAAGTTTCTCAGTTGAAAGGGTTGGAAAATCCGTACTGATTTTTCCATTTTGCATCACTTTTCCTACATCTTTCCCACTTCCAAACGTGCCCTAGGACTGCCGATTCAGTCCAGATTCAACTGCAGGGTTCATTAATGAGGGCATCGCCAAATCTGACCGAATCAATCAGATGACTCAGATCAAGGGGTGCAAAAGGGTTAGATATAGGCTGGATCATGGTGTATATCAAATTCCAAATTGGAATATTGAAAAAGTCTGAATCCAAACCACCATCCAAACTATAACTGATGTAACAGAGTCCAGTCTTAATTTGAATCACACAGAAAAAAAGGAGCGCAAACAATTGTGTTACTTGTCAAAGGTCAAGTAGATCGGTTTTGAGCATAGATTCAACAGAAATTACCAATGTGAATACGAAAATGAATCCAAACAATGTTGAATCATGCAAGTCTGGACCCCGTCCTGTCATACATACATTGGACTCTTCTATCCAAGAATAATGTATTCGATTGGGATCAGAGACCCATCCAAATCTGGTTCATTTTCACGCATATAGTTCAGGCTCCTTGATGGAACTGGCCAAGTTGACCAAGAATAACCAAGGTCCCAAAAAGGATGGATCAACCTGGCTCCAATTGTCCTAATTGAAACCAAGTCCAACAAAGCTTTCGGATCCTTTCCCATACTCACCCGATTATCATACTGGACCCACAAGGGAAGTCAACATCAGAATGTGAACCTTTGACTATGCCTTGCCTAAACCAAGAATCCTACCATTTTGGTGGGGACGCTCTTCCATTTGGGGTCATCTCTAATTTCTAACCACAGGCAGGGGTGTCAACAGGTCGGGTTTACCCAGACCCAACCCAGACCAAACCCTATAGGGTCCAGGTATGGTGAAAAATAAGAAGACCCGAGTCCGGACCTGAAGGTCTGATTAATACATGGATCTGGGTATAATTTATGAAATTTATACAAGACCCGGGCCCGACCCAGGTTTCGATTAAGACCTGCAAAATTTCAATGTAAAAATGATAAAAAATATTATTTTGTCGGGTCTGGTTCATGTAGTTCTTATCGGGTCTGGGTATGATTTTTCTTAAAATAGATCCGATTAGACTCAGGTCCGAACCTGGTACCATAGCGGAAAATCTGGTCCAAGTCTGGTTTCACTTAGTCTGGTTTCAACTGGATCCGAAGCAAACCACCCGTTGACGCCCCTAACCACAGGCACAAACACAACTTTTTGGGGGCCCACACGCCTAATACGAGGATATGATACCAAAGACTTTCTCGGGCACGACCATATCATATCTAGGGTCCAATGTGGGTCCACCATATGAGTTGGACTTCTATGTAAAACCAAAAAAAGAAAGAAGACTATTTGGGGAACCAATTGAATGGGTTTTTGGCACAGACTGAAGCCTCATTTCCTGTTCAGTGCTTCATTTCCAGAAATTTCTTTTTGGCTAGTTGGTTTTTACTAATTTTTCATGGCAGAACGAGAATTTTTTTTCATTTATTCTCCAACTAGATAATCAGCCCACCCACATGGCCGGGCTCTATAAGATATAATTCAAATGGTAAAAAAAGTTTGTCATATACATTTATCAAGATTGAAAATAAAAATAATGAGAAACATAAACATATTGATAATTTTTAAAAAACTATAAAATAGTTTTATTTTATGGCTATTAAAAAGGGAGAGCAAGATGTTTTGGAGAGAGAGAGAGGTTACAAATAGTAACTCATTAATGTTTGAAAATATTATAATGTGTCCTATAAGTAACAACACTTCATTTTTTTATGAAAACTCAATAAAAATGCCCATACAAATTTTAATTATATTCTCAACTCATAACAAGATAAAGCATCCAATTTTTTTGCTCTTGATACCCTTGCTTTGCTTTTATAATATTTAGGTTTAAGACGTAGGATTTAGGATAGGATAGGATTAGGAAAGAGTGTCATTTAGCCTCCTTTACAACTTTCAAATACATTTTCTGCTCAGGCTGTAACTGGATCGATTGGGCTTGGTTTTGTTAGAGATGATTCTAAAACGTCTAAAATTTAGATTCAAACCTGATCTAGAATGATTCAGGTTCAAGTTTGGGTATTGGTAAAATTAAAATTGTAGACTTGTATGAGCTTTCCATTTTGGATATTGACTTAGTCATTGATGCACCCGCAAATCTGGATCCAAGAAGATTCACAAAAAAAAAAAGGGAAAGAAGAAATTAGAAGACTATTGATGGTTTGGGATCCAATTCATTATCTTTTTTATTTCTTATTGGTTTTAAAGTTCTATTCAGATATTGGATCTATCCAAGATCCAAAAACAAGATTATGATTTTTTTTTATAAATACTTGTTATATGGGGGGATTAGAAGACAGATGATTAAACTTATTATTTCCCTCTGAATTTTATGCAATTTTTCAGTATTTTCTTGCTTTCTTTACATAGGAGTAGAATAGCATAGAGATTTTTTTTCATCTTCGGGACCGAAAGTGCATCAGGCATATTCATGAATTTGGTTTTAAGGAGACCCATTTATAAATGGGGTCTAAACGTTAGACCAAGACTAAAACTGGTACAACCCCGGTTCGCACTTGGACCAGGTCAAGACCAGACCCAATATCTTTTGGAAAATGGATCAAGTCTAAACCAGACATTTTACACCCCAAAATTGATCCAATACCCAACCCAACCAAATCTTGGTCAAATGATGCATGTGAATCCTGATCTGATCATGATCCAACTGGATCCAAACCAAGTTTCTTACCCAAACCTCATAAACCAAACCCAAGACCCAAATCTGAACCAACACCAAGCCATACCTAATCTGCTTCAAACCTAGCCTCAACCCAACCCTATACAACATATGTACCTACCTAGGCTTACCTTAAAGAACCCAAACTCATATTGGGTACGTACCTCCTCAAACCCAGTGTCCACGTGTGCATTTGGATCCACGTCTAGATCCTAGTGAGATCCAATTCACACAACCAACTGCTCGTGATCTTGTTCAGAATAATCGGGCATGTCCAGAGCATCCAGGGTATGATCCAGAGCGAGTACAGACTTACGGTATCAAGTTGGACCTACCCAAGTTTACAGGTCGACTTGATGTTGATGCTTTCCTAGAGTGGTGTGCAATGGTGGATCAACACCTGAACTACCATCTTGTACCCGATCATTGTAGGGTGGACCTAGCCGCTACTCATCTATGTAGTTTGGCTCTGCTTTGGTGGACGGATCTGCTCCAAACTCAAGGAGAATAAGGATTGAGACCCATTGACATGGGGTCGAGATGAAGCGAGTGATGCGGAATTAGTTTGTGCCCTCAATTGGTCTATAAAAGATATCGGCACCTTCGGCAAGGATCAAGGTCTGTTTCCGAATACACAAAATTTCCATAAACTGAGCTTGAGGAGTGGGTTACAGGAGACCTAAGAACAACACATGTCTAGGTATATTTCAAGACTTTGGTCTTCAATTTCTGATGATTTTAGTTGTGTTTCAATTCTTTTAGTTGCTCAGACATATCCATTATGTTTTTTTATTTCTTATTGGTTTTGGAGTTTTATTCAGATATTAGATCTATCTAAAATCCAAAAATAAGATTAAGGTTTTATTTTTTTTTATAAATACTTGTTATGTGGGGGGATTAGAAGATAGATGATTAAACTTATATATTATTTTTCTCTGAATTTTGTGCAAATTTTCAGTATTTTCTTGCTTGCTTTGCTTCCTTTAGGTAGGAGTAGAATAGCTTAGAGTTTTTTTTTTCGCATCTTCAGGATCAAAGGTAAATCAGCCATATTCATGAATTAGGTTTTTAAGTAGACCCATTTATAAATATGGTCTAAATGTTAGACCAAGACCCAAACTGGTACAAAAGATGCTCAGGTTTGGTTCCGTATGAACTGGTTCGGATCTTTATGGCTTCAGGTATGAGATTGGTAGGCCATTAATTGTTCGGGTACAAATTGGTTTCAAGTTCATACAAGACTAAGGATTGTGCTTAATTCCAGTGTGAAATAAATTTAATTCAAATTGAACACTAAAGTTTTATAAACAACTAAAATTTACAATTATTGAATTAAAAAATTACTAATTAACGAGTTTACACATTACCATAGATCAAGCTCCCATCCAACCATATAACAAATTTAAACGCTAGTGAAGGCCTTTGCTGGCGCAAACTTGCACAAGAAGCTGAGCCAAAGTAGCGCTTGTCGCTAACGTATTCATTGACGTGGGAGAGTGTCACTATTAAAGATGTCCTTCACTGACGCAAAATATGCATCAGAGATATTTTTTACTGACGCTGACGTTATTGATACAATTGTTAGCTGTTTTTTATTGGCAGATATTTGTGTCAGTATTGCCTCTTTACTGGCTCAAATGTGCGTCATTGATGCTATTTTACTAACAGTTCTTTGTATTACCAAATGTTCTTTACTAGCACAATAATGTGTAATTATTGATCCTTTATTGATGCTAATATGCATCAATAAATCAAATGTAAATTCCTTGGGTTCTATTCACTGGCGCAATATTATGTCAATAAAGGGCACGTACTTGGTTATCATTAACACATTTGTGCCAGTAAATATGTTGTGTTGAAACACCAGTATATGCACCATATTACTAATAGATTCATCGTATTAGTAGTTGTTAAACAGTAATCACAAATTGGTTTCATTTTACACAAATTTTCTTTGAAAACGAGATTTTATTCATGTAAACTTGACACATTACAATGACTTAAATTAATACTGTTTACATGGAACATGTCGCATACATGTAAGAAAAGATGTTTATGTTTAAATACATCCAATACACATTACATACAATGAAATCATAAAATTTTTTGATCATGTCTTCCACATCTTTCACAATGGCAATCAGTTGGTTACCTACAACTTCAAGGCTCAACAATTATTTCAACACACCCAAAGAGGGCTCCGCGTGGTTGGTGGGAGCTATCAGTCTCCATGTGGTGGGATGTTGCAGATTCAAAACCTAGTGATACCTTGAATAATAATTGTAGATCCTTCCTCAGATTTTGAAGAACAAAAGTGAGTGTTTTTCACTAAAAAGATGTTTTTTTTTGTTTAAAATGGATCCAAAACCGAATGTGGTCTTCGAGAGAGTGTGAGAACTATTCTTCAAGGTAAAAAATCTTTCCTCTTCTGATGAGCAGGATCAACCAAACCAAGAATTCCTCGATCGTTGTTTCGGGAGCAGCAGCATTGCAGGGATTCGTACCTTGTACTCGAGACCTAACAGAAAGCGAGTTTGGTAGTAGAAACCACCAAACCTCAGAAAAAAAATTCAAACGAACAACATACAAACGTTAGGACTGTCACAAACTTAAGAAAATATGTAGAATAAAAAAATGAGGATTAAAACAAATTGAATCTCACATTGGGCTTAGGTAGCTCTTTCTACGGTTGACAAACATGGGAGAGCACGCGTGACACTTTGGCTAGGATAGGGCTCTAAAAGAAATGAGACAAGGTTGATCTGGATCCTAGATTAGGTTAGGTAAGCTAGGTCAACTAGTCTAGATAGGCTAAGCTAGGTCGACTAGGCTAGAGAATTCGGTAGAATAGGGTTATGCAAATTCCAAATAGGGTATGATAAAGAAGAATAAGGGGGTGGTTCCTTATTTATAGTTTTTCTGGCGAATCTAGATTTATTTTTTTCATATCTGAGATCCATCCTAATGGAGGATTGCTAGATGAGCTGTTTTAAACATACATATGAGATTTATTCAAGGTTTATTGCCTTGGGGGAAGAAATTTTCTAAAAAAAAGAGATTTTGAGGCTTGGAAGGTTTCTAAATGCAAATTTAGAATGATCTGGCAAATCTCGTCCCAAAGGTATGCAAAAGAGGCAACTGATGACATGTTGGTGTCGGTGAAACATTGACGACAACTTGCTATGATGTCAAGTGGAATTAATGACAACTCTAGCCTTGACGACAACTTAGTTGTCATTAGCGGTAGCATTAACTACAACTTATGGCTTGAGCCATCCATGATGACAATCGACGGGAGTCATGATGACAACTTAAGGTGTCGCCAGAGGTGAATGATGTCATATTTCCAGAATGCAAGATCCTCTAATGATACTTCAAGGACTATGACGACAATTACAAGACAATGGAGACAAGAAGGTAAGGATAACGACAATTCAAGATAGCTCGGACGACAATTCAACAGGGCTTACAACACGTGTCGTTAGAGACTAAGACATTTTTTTTGCCATAACTTTCATTCTTGATATCAGATTGACCATATTTTTGGTTTGTTGAAAAGCTAATAATCTTCTCTTTAACTCTTTTTTGGTTAAAAGTCTAAAAGAGATTGCTTAACTCTTTTTTTGGTGAAAAGTCTAAAATATATTGCTTTGGAGGCCAAAAATTAGATTAAAGGTTTCTCGCTTTAAAAAAAGATAGAATTTTGAAAAGGAAATATCTTGGTCAAAAATTGGGTGTCTACAGATGCCGCTCTTTGTTGTTGAACATATGAAATTTGGTCGATAACAAAGATGTAGACACACCAGCCTTTGAAAAGCACAAAAGATTGATTTTGCCAAAATATTTTTGAAAAGAGATTTGATGAAAGACATAGACAACTTAATGGTTGACGTTAGCTAAAGACACGTGCGTAGGTCAACACAAGGGTCTCTCTATGGCGCCAAACACATACAACTAGAGAGGTCTGGTCAATCAAAGTTGGTCAGCAGATTAAGATAGTACCTTGTTTTAAATGAGGACATTTCCTTGAACCCAGTGTTGTGACTGAGAAGTCTTACTTGAGCACAATCAGATGAAGACAAAACAAGTGTCTTGTTGCTTGAAATCGCACGAAAAATAACTAACGATTGATGAAGATAAAGACTTCTTAAAAAAAGAAAGACAAAGACACATTTTTTGAGGAAAAAACATCGAAAAGACTGACATTTTTTACTTTTGATGCAGTGGAAAGGAATGAAGCTGATTTTCATAAATGCTCCTTTGAGATGAGGACTGGGTTTAGTATGGTTCATGTGCTCGTCAAATGGGTTTCAGATTGCTCCATCAATCTATAGGACAACCTAAAGACCTAATGTCCATCTATCAACAGGATAGTCCTAAGATGGGTAGATGGGTAAGCATTCTCTAAGGGTTTGACTGAGATTCCTGCAAGAAATATGTTAGAAAATGCAATATGTATGTGATGCATGACAAAAATATACAGAATATGCATGGTATTCATGAGAAGTGCATGAAAATGATAACTGAGAGGACATTTCGGGGAGGAGATGTGACTCCCCAAAAGTTTACAAATATATTTTTTTCTAACTCTTTTCAAAACACAATGAAAGTCTCTCTCTTTTTTCTTTTTCTTTTTATTTGAAGAGTTGAACCTATGTTAACCTTGGGCACACCATAAATTTTTAAGTAAATACCATTCATTCATTTAAAGTAATAAAAATAATTTCATTCATTTCATTGAATAAAATATCAGAGTTTCACAACAAAAAATAATAGTAGACTCTCAGATGCAATCTAGCTCATTCCTAAAATATCCTTGAGTCGTTGTGTATTGCATTATTCGTCTAGCTACTCCTGTAAACCTGAGGAAAAAATTTTAAGAGGCATAAGACAACTTAATGTCCTAGTATAATTTCACATACCCTTACCGGGTATCTAGTATGCAACACACGTAAACCCAATAAGAATTATTAATCAACCGATCATCATTTATATAACATTACATTGTAACATGTAATTTAGGTGTAACAATTATGCATATGACATGACTCACCTATATGACATGTGAAAATTTGTATCTTTTTATTTAAATTTCTTTTGAATTACTTGGCATGCTTGCAACCATCGCAAATTAAGTGATCATCTTGATTAAACTCTTGAGACACCACTTCACGGGCTACTTTGGCCTCTCAGGCCTCTCAAGGGTGTTCATTCAAACATATAATTTAAACATCTAAAGAAACACTGGGACACTTGCACCATAGTACAAGATTCTTCGTCAAGACATCTCTCCCCCTAGGACCCAGAGTTTGAGACTACTCATCCCTCTCCCTATGGTCAACATAGTGCACTACTAGGCATATGACTGCAGCTCTACGTTTGCCTTGAGTATCAAAATCCGTTGTCTCCTAAGTACATATGACCTTTGACAGAACTGCCGAAGTGTATTCATGTCAACACATATCCCATGGGATTGGTGTAGACGCTTGTTCACATTTGACAAGCTAGCTCATTCATATTTATTGAGCAATGTCACCCCGTCTTTAAGGGTTTGACTATCATCACATCTTTCAGGGAGTGACAATTTTTAGTGTAACTTATAATTAACTTTTTGAGAATAATTTTTTTAATACATGTCATTTCTTAAAGTAAATGCAACATGTCACAATTCAAATCATATCATCAAGTTACACTTGGGTTAATACCTATAAAATTCATTCTATTTATCTCATATATATCATGCATCATATCATATTTGCTATACTTGCAAAATTTAAAACATGAATAGCAAATTTTTTACATAGAAAGTGAGCATTCACATAAAAAGTATCCAACGCATTATAATATGGATTTACTTCGTTCTTTTCCAAACAGGTCCCTAGACACATTTTAGGACTATAAGTTTACACATTTAACTCAACTATAACCTTTCATGCATATGCCATACTTGCATACATATATCATATGATTTTCATTCATTCATGTACATATCATAATTGTAAACATGCATCATTCATCATTCGTGTACATGTTTTATTAAGCTTGCAAATACCTAACATGCTTTTTGTAATTTTTTTTATACCACATCATGCCTATCAATTACAAAAAATCATAATCATGGATCCTATTTCTTACATCTAGAAATCCCCAATCCTGGATTTATTCTGGTCGGGATATATATCCTAAAATCCCAAAAGTTTATACCTAGGTTTGAATGTGAATTAAGGAAGTACTCTAAACCATTTTCCATTTCTACAGAGTTTTCCTTGTTTCAGGTCATAGATTCTTTGCAAATTTTGATAGAACTTATCCCATATCAAGTCATAAATTCTAAAAATTTTGGTAGAAGTTATTCTATATCAAGTCATAAATTCTGAAAACTTTGACAAAATTTAATCTATATCAAGTCATAAATTCTAAAAAATATGACAGAATTTACTTTATATCAAGTCATAAATTTTGACAAAACTTAGTCTATAGCAAGTCTTAAATTCAAAAAAAATTGACAGAATTTATTCTATATCAAGTCATAAATTCTGAAAAATTTGGCAGAGTTTGCCTTAAGAGACCATATTGAAGAAACCATACTAGAATCTAGTAAGTTACGAGGAATCATACCTTATACACGTCCCAAATTTGCCAGAATTTTCTTTATAGCTGGTTGAATCTCTCTCACACTAAC